>NC_138300.1:60370000-61035000 GCF_965601325.2 Salmo salar
TACCTGGCAGCTCTGCTCTACTCTACTCTACCTGGCAGCTCTGCTCTACTCTACTCTACCTGGCAGCTCTGCTCTACTCTACCTGGCAGCTCTGCTCTACTCTACTCTACCTGGCAGCTCTATTCTGCCTGGCAGCTCTGCTCTACTCTACTCTACCTGGCAGCTCTACGCTACCTGGCAGCTCTGCTCTACTCTGTTCTGCCTGGCAGCTCTGCTCTGCCTGGCAGCTCTGCTCTGCCTGGCAGCTCTATTCTGCCTGGCAGCTCTGCTCTACTCTACTCTACCTGGCAGCTCTGCTCTGCCTGGCAGCTCTGCTCTACTCTATTCTGCCTGGCGGCTCCGCTCTGGTCTACTCTGGTCTACTCTGCTCTGGTCAGCTCTGGTCTGCTCTACTCTGCTCTGGTCTACTCTGGTCTACTCTGGTCTACTCTGCTCTGGTCTACTCTGGTCTACTCTGGTCTACTCTGGTCTACTCTGCTTGGCGGCTCTACTCTGCAGTGCTGTGTTACTTTCTCTTTCATTATGTGACAGTGCTGTAGTGACAGCTGTTGCTTCAGAGCCCCACCTGCACACAGCTTGTTTATGTATTAACGGTTTGCAGATTCCATGACCATCTGTTCTGACTCCATGACCATATGTTCTGACTCCATGACCATCTGTACTGACTCCATGACCATCTGTACTGACTCCATGGCCATCTGTACTGACTCCATGGCCATCTGTACTGACTCCATGGCCATCTGTTCTGACTCCATGACCATCTGTACTGACTCCATAACCATCTGTACTGACTCCATGACCATCTGTTCTGACTCCATGACCATCTGTTCTGACTCCATGACCATCTGTACTGACTCCATGACCATCTGTACTGACTCCATGACCATCTGTACTGACTCCATGGCCATCTGTACTGACTCCATAACCATCTGTTCTGACTCCATGACCATCTGTACTGACTCCATAACCATCTGTACTGACTCCATGACCATCTGTTCTGACTCCATGACCATCTGTTCTGACTCCATGACCATCTGTACTGACTCCATAACCATCTGTTCTGACTCCATGACCATCTGTTCTGACTCCATGACCATCTGTTCTGACTCCATGGCCATCTGTACTGACTCCATAACCATCTGTTCTGACTCCATAACCATCTGTTCTGACTCCATGACCATCTGTACTGACTCCATAACCATCTGTACTGACTCCATGACCATCTGTTCTGACTCCATGACCATCTGTACTGACTCCATGACAATCTGTACTGACTCCATGACCATCTGTTCTGACTCCATGACCATCTGTTCTGACTCCATGACCATCTGTACTGACTCCATAACCATCTGTTCTGACTCCATGACCATCTGTGCTGACTCCATGACCATCTATACTGACTCCATGACCATCTGTACTGACTCCATGACCATCTGTTCTGACTCCATGACCATCTGTTCTGACTCCATGACCATCTGTACTGACTCCATGGCCATCTGTACTGACTCCATAACCATCTGTACTGACTCCATGACCATCTGTACTGACTCCATAACCATCTGTACTGACTCCAATGCCATGTACCGTTGTGTAAAACCAAAAGTAAAGAGCACCCCACCTAGCAGTCACAATAGTTAGCCACCATCTGAGCTGCTCCATATCTCACCTGTTGATGAATGGATTCAATCTTTTTCTACGTTCTATATATATATATATATATATATATATATATATGTATATATATGTATATATACATGTATATATAGGCTCTTTTACTTCAAGTGTTGGATCTCTTGTGAAATCATAATATTAATGGGAAACTATGTGGCTGAACCAGTCTTACATGGTCCTATTCAACTGTAGTACGGGAATTGATTTTGGGTCATTATGGTCCAGCTAAGTCATCAATCTCCAGATTTGGCAGACGGGAGAGGAAGGAGTGTTATAGAACCTGAGGTATCATTGCCTAAAAATCAACCAACGGTAGCGTAGGTAATGTCTTAGAGTGAACAGGCGGGATTGGCTACGACGACTGTGGGATAGTGACATTTACTAAATTCCCACACTTCCTGTCTCTCTCATCTTCCACAGCACAGAAACAAAAGTGTCTGTCTGATGTGCAGTTGGTTGTGTGAAAGGGAAGAGTAAGAGGGTGTGAATTGGGAGGCACACCCCTAAACCTTGTTCTAGACTCTGGATCGGGCACCTTGTTTTCATAAACCCACTAAGGACTCTATTTTAACAAACATAACCAATGGTAAATCTTAGCGCTGGTGGCAGTGCTCAATGTCCAAGGGTTGTGTTAAGACAAACTTTTGCTATTTTCACAGCAGGAATTATGGGCGCAGTAGCTGGAAGTGGAGCGAAAGGGCTGAAGTTTGATGAATAAACAAGTTGAAGGGTTTGTCAAGGCTTTGACTTGCTTTTCGTTGGTCTTAAATCTTCCAATATGCGCTTCATGAAATCACTTTTGCGCTTGTTTTTAAGGACACACCTTAAATATTGCCACCCTTCCCACTTCAGTGCGAGCGAGCTGATATTAGACAGGTCAATTGCTGAACCTGGCACATTGGATGGAAGACGGCAGAGCGCCAGTTTTTACATGCTGAAATTGCAAACTGAAGTGCGTTTGGCCTTTGCGCTGCCGTAGCGCCAGACGAAAATAAAGCCCTCAGAGTAATATTGGTTTAGCTGATGGTTTGGTCTGAGCTCATCATGAGGAAGTTTAAGCCATATTTAACGCTTAGGCTACCTTACATACACAACAGGATGGATTTCAGGACTGGTAACCAATGGTTTACAACAAACACATCTTTTATCATACAAACACTACATCAGCATAAAGCATTCCACTGCACTCAACAATTACTAGACAAACCCTCCATGCTGTTGTTTTGCAGTGGTATCACTGACTCTGTCCTCAGTAGAAATAGTCAGTTATTCATTACCACCAGTGGGCTAATGGTTGGTTGAAGACATACCAAAATATCTGACCGAAAGAGCTGACTGAAAGAGCTGACCGAAAGAGCTGACCGAAAGAGCTGACAGAAAGACCTGACAGAAAGACCTGACAGAAAGAGCTGACAGAAAGAGCTGACCGAAATAGCGTTGTCTCTATAATCTATAATGACCGGGCCAGTCTGATGGAAATGTAGTGATAATAGTACGGGTCTCAGCCTGAGCACTCTAGAGCTGACTCTTTAAGCTCCTGGAAGCTACACAGAATGGCTAGACAAGCTCAGCTACTGGCCTGATGGCCTTATGGCACAGGGCCACTGTAGACGTCACCGCCCCAGCTTTACTCTGCACATAGAGCTGCTAATGCTCCCTTTTGATGGGCTGGCTGTGTGTCTCGGTGGGATCTTACAATTGGGACTTAGTGCACAGTGTGTTTTTGTCTCTGTGGGATCATGGAACCCAAAAGGGTTCTAAAAGGGTTTTTACCTGGAACCAAAAAGGGTTCTTCAAAGGGTTTTACATGGAACCCTTTAAAAGGGTTTTACCTGGAACCAAAAAGGGTTCTTCAAAGGGTTTTACCTGGAACCAAATAGGGTTCTTCAAAGGGTTCTCCTATGGGGACAGCCGAAGAACCCTTTAATGTCCTAGATAGCACCTTTTCTTCTATGAGTGTAGGCTAGTAGCTGGGCTAGCTAGTAGCCACTCTAAAATGTGCTGTTTTGTCACACAACACAATGCAACAGATGTCTCAAGTTTTGAGGGAGCGTGCAAATGGCATGTAGGAATGTCCACCAGAGCTGTTGCCAGAGAATTGAATGTTCATTTTTCTACCATAAGCCCCCTCCAATGTCATTTTAGAGAATTTGGCAGTATGTCCAAAAGAGGGAGTGTGGTGATGTAGTGTCCACAACTAAAGAATCATGGTGGAATCTGAAAAGACACGTATCCTGAAAGCATTATGGTGTACTTTGTGAACATGCTAACCGAAAGGAATGAGGTGGGTAGCTAGCTAAGTGTGTCTTTGTAGCAAAGTATTTATAAACAACAACAAAAAATCTAATCTCTAAAAAAAGTTTCTTAAAAATGTTGTTCATTTTTGTTCTATTATCTGCCGGGGTGGCAGGTAGCCTTGTGGTTAGAGTGTGGAGGCGGCAGGTAGCCTAGTGGTTAGAGTGTGGAGGCGGTAGGTAGCCTAGTGGTTAGAGTGTGGAGGCAGCAGGTAGCCTAGTGGTTAGAGTGTGGAGGCGGCAGGTAGCCTAGTGGTTAGAGGAGGCAGGTAGCCTAGCGGTTAGAGTGTAGTGGCAGCAGGTAGCCTAGTGGTTAGAGGAGGCAGGTAGCCTTGTGGTTAGAGTGTAGAGGCGGCAGGTAGCCTTGTGGTTAGAGTGTAGAGGCGGCAGGTAGCCTAGTGGTTAGAGCGTTGGGCTAGTAACCAAAAGGTTGCCGGATTGAATCCCAGAGCTGACAATTTGTATTTAACTCTAAGTAAGTCACAGCCTACAGTGCACTCGGAAAGTATTCAGACCCCTTAACTTTCTTCAAAATGTTGTTACGTTACAGCCTTATTCTAAAATGGATTACATTGTTTTTCCCCCCACCTCATCAATCTACACACAATACCCCATAATGACAGAGCAAAAACTTGTTTTTAGAAATAAAAAACCCCAGAAATATCACATTTTCATAAGTATTCAGACTCTTTACTCAGTACTTTGTTGAAGCACCTTTGGCTGTGATTGCAGCCTCGAGTCTTCTTGGGTATGATGCTACAAGCTTGGCACACCTGTATTTGGGGAGTTTCTCCCATTGTACTCTGCAGAGCCTCTCAAGCTCTTTCAGGTTGGATGAGGAGTGTTGCTGCACAGATATTTTCAGGTCTCTCCAAAGATGTTTGATGGGGTTCAAGTCCAGGCTCTGGCTGGGCCACTCAAGGACATTCAGAGTCTTGTCCCGAAGCCACTCCTGCATTGTCTTGCCTGTGTGCTTAGGGTCGTTGTCCTGTTGGAAGGTGAACCTTCACCCCAGTCTGAGGTCCTGAGCACTCTGGAGCAGGTTTTCACCAAGGATCTCTCTATACTTTGCTCTGTGTATCTTTCCCTTGATCCTGACTAGTCTCCCAGTCCCTGCCGCTGAAAAATGTATGGACTATAATGATTAATACAACAAAATGTTTATATGCTGAGTGTTTAATGTTCCTGCCAGCCTTGTGTGTGGCAAATTCTTCACAGTTTACTGAAGGCTATAGCCTTGAAATAATAGGCTAATAATATAGACTAAATAATACATTTTTGTTCCTTTTTGGGCTTCCTGTCTGGCTCCTGACCTCTATAGAGATGTATATGCTGTTTAATACGACATGTAGCCTATTTGAAATGATGTTTGCTCCTTACAGGCATCTTTTCATGTTGTTTATTAAAATACTTTAAATTCAAATCATATGATTTGATTTCAATACTTCAAAACCAGGTAGTCACAAAAATAGATGGGTTTTAATGAACGGAGTGAATGTGAAGTTTCAGTTTTTTCAGTGAGCAGAAGCAGTTTTTAGCAGATTGGTTGGAAAGGACTTGAGGACTGGCACCTACTGCCATGCCCCGTTCAAAGGCACTTCAATATTTTGTCACCCCCTGAATGGTACACACAATCCATGTCTCAATTGTCACAAGGCTTAACAATCCTTCTTTAACCTGTCTCCTCCCCTTCATCTACACTGATTGAAGTGGATTTAACAAGTGACATCAATAAGGGATCATAGCTTTCACCTGGATTCACCTGGTCAGTCTATGTCACGGAAAGAGCAGGTGTTCCTAATGTTTTGTACACTCAGTGTATAGTTGTTTTTTGGTTTGTTTGTTTGTTTTTGGAACAGCTGAATGAAGACGGGACATCCACGTGGTTGGACTCTTAACAACGTGATGAAACTTTGTTGCTCTTTGCTGAAACAAGCAAACGTGTTGTAGCAAACAAGTCTTCGGTTGCTTAGGCAACGTCCCTTTCACTGCAGCAGTAGAACACATAGAAATAGAATGAATAGAACATGAATCTCTAACCCTGGTAATCTGACTGGTAAACTCATGGCCACACTCACAATGGCCATCCTGGTATTGTGATGCAATAACGTTCATTGGAATGATGTTAACTGACGTGGCTCACGCAATGGAACGTCATTTTTTTGTTGTTGTAATGTCAGTTGAGAGTCGAATCAACAAAATCACACCACATATTGACGGGTAGACTTCCTGCTTTGCTCTTCGCAATGGTCGCCAGTTCACCCATTATGTCATAATTGACTTGAACGGGGACGACCGTTCTATTCATCAGATTTCTATGGCTGCACATGTGGTCAGGAGCGGAGGAGAGGAGAAATGTGCCGTCTTAATTCCATGACCGTCACAGCCCTAGCTCAATGAGACAAAGACTAATACCCTTTTCAGTCAAAGTCAATATAGCTATTTGTTATTTGGCTATGTGTGTTTTTTTTGTTTTTTTTACCTATGTTTTCTCTTTGCCGCCATCTTAATGGGGTGTCACCATCACCACTGAGGGAATCATTGTTACTTAATGGTTCCCCACTATTGGGAGGTTGAACAGGGTGAGGTAGTGTTTGTATTGGGAGGTTGAACAGGGTGAGGTAGTGTTTGTATTGGGAGGTTGAACAGGGTGAGGTAGTGTTTGTCCATTGGGAGGTTGAACAGGGTGAGGTAGTGTTTGTGTATTGGGAGGTTGAACAGGGTGAGGTAGTGTTTGTCCATTGGGAGGTTGAACAGGGTGAGGTAGTGTTTGTCTATTGGGAGGTTGAACAGGGTGAGGTGGTGTTTGTGTATTGGGAGGTTGAACAGGGTGAGGTGGTGTTTGTCTATTGGGAGGTTGAACAGGGTGAGGTAGTGTTTGTCCATTGGGAGGTTGAACAGGGTGAGGTAGTGTTTGTCTATTGGGAGGTTGAAGAGGGTGAGGTAGTGTTTCTCTATTGGGAGGTTGAACAGGGTGAGGTGGTGTTTGTGTATTGGGAGGTTGAACAGGGTGAGGTAGTGTTTGTCTATTGGGAGGTTGAACAGGGTGAGGTAGTGTTTGTCTATTGGGAGGTTGAACAGGGTGAGGTAGTGTTTGTGTATTGGGAGGTTGACCAGGGTGAGTTAGTGTTTGTCCATTGGGAGGTTGAACAGGGTGAGGTAGTGTTTCTCTATTGGGAGGTTGAACAGGGTGAGGTGGTGTTTGTGTATTGGGAGGTTGAACAGGGTGAGGTAGTGTTTGTCTATTGGGAGGTTGAACAGGGTGAGGTAGTGTTTGTCTATTGGGAGGTTGAACAGGGTGAGGTAGTGTTTGTGTATTGGGAGGTTGACCAGGGTGAGTTAGTGTTTGTCCATTGGGAGGTTGAACAGGGTGAGGTAGTGTTTGTCTATTGGGAGGTTGAACAGGGTGAGGTAGTGTTTGTGTATTGGGAGGTTGAACAGGGTGAGGTAGTGTTTGTGTATTGGGAGGTTGAACAGGGTGAGGTAGTGGTTGTCTATTAGGAGGTTGAACAGAGTCGGGATGCTGTCTTGTAGGCTGTTTCACAGCTAAGGTTCCTTGCAGACATGTTAGCAGTCAGTGCATTGTGATCTAGAGTGGGTGTGCTGTATTCCTGGCATGCTGATCCCATTCAATAGCAGCCTCAGAGTCTGTCTGCAAGGAGCCTTACCTATGAAACAGCCTACAAGGCAGAATCCTGTGTAATGATGTACGCTGAGAGTCTGGAAGCAAGTTCAGGCAGTAAATACATTTAATAAATTAAACAAACACGTAACACAAACATCGCACCCACATGGAACAGAAACAGATATAATGCCGACTGGGGAAGGAACCAAAGGGGAGTGACATATATAGGGAAGGAACCAAAGGGGGGTGGTGTATATAGAGAAGGAACCAAAGGGAGTGACATATATAGGGAAGGAACCAAAGGGAGTGACATATATAGGGAAGGAACCAAAGGGGAGTGACATATATAGAGAAGGAACCAAAGGGGAGTGACATATATAGGGAAGGAACCAAAGGGAGTGACATATATAGGGAAGGAACCAAAGGGAGCGACATATATAGGGAAGGAACCAAAGGGAGTGACATATATAGAGAAGGAACCAAAGGGGAGTGACATATATAGGGAAGGAACCAAAGGGAGTGACATATATAGGGAAGGAACCAAAGGGGAGTGACATATATAGGGAAGGAACCAAAGGGGAGTGACATATATAGGGAAGGAACCAAAGGGGAGTGACATATATAGGGAAGGTAATCAAGGAGGTGATGTGAGTCCAGATTGAGTGTCATTATGCGCATTTACGCGTTACGATGGTGACAGGTGTGCGCCATGACGAGCAGACCGGTGACCTAGAGGCCGGAGAGGGAGCACACGTGACGTCCTGCCATCTTCTGAGGCTGCTATTGGATCTGTTTAGCTTGCAGTGATACAGAACAATACAAAACAAAACACACAAATCCACCAAAAATATAAAAATAAGAAATTAAGAGATATCAGAACAAGTATTTGTCAGAGTCTGGAATATAAATACATATGATGGTGTTTATAGACAGTATATAAATAGAAAATATGTCTATAGCAGTAGCTATATAGGTTGAGCCATGCCTAGATTACAGTATATACATATGAAGTGGGTAAAACAATATGTAAAGATTAAAGTGACCAGTGATTCCATGTCTATGTATATAGAGCAGCAGTCTCTAAGGTGCAGGGTAGAGTACCAGATGGTAGCCGGGCTAAAACAGTGACAAAATTTCAGGGCAGGGTACTGGGCGGAGGCTGGGACTATTTAACAGTCTGATAGCCTGGAGATAGAAGCTGTTTAACAGTCGCTTGGTCCCAGCTTTGATGCGTCTGTACTGTCTCCCCTCCTTCTAAATAGTAGCAGGGGTGTTATAGGTCGTGGCTCGGGTGGCTGAGGTCTTTGATCTTCTTGTCCTTCCTGTGACGCCGGGTGTTGTAGATGTCCTGGAGGGCAGGCAGTGTGGCCCCCCAGGATATGCACTGGGCTGACCACACCACCCTCCTTGCCTGGAAGGAGCCTTTACCTATGAAAACAGCCTACAAGGCAGAATCCTGACTTCTCAGCCTCTGAGGCTGAAATTGAACCTGATCATCCCGTCAGGAATGTTGCTCACCCACTGTAAATTGAAATATTATTCACAAAACATGAAGTGTCCCTTTATAATTATACACATATCAGTTATGCAAGCTAACAACCAGTATAGAGAACAAGCTAACTTGCTAACAAGACTACCTAGCTAGCTAGCGCACAAGACTAGCCAAGTTAGCTGAGTTGGTCCTTGCATGCGATTGGCTGTGAGTCTTAGGGGAGGCACGCAGCCAAGGGAGACAGTTTTGCCTGTCAGGCATCGTTTAGGGTTTAAAGGCCCCACACTGCAGATCAACGCAGCCACAGGGAGACAGTTTTGCCTGTCAGGCATCGTTCAGGGTTTAAATGCCCCACACTGCAGATCAACGCAGCCACAGGGAGACAGTTGGGTTTAAATGGGTTTAGGGTTTAAATGCCCCACACTGCAGATCAACGCAGCCACAGGGAGACAGTTGGGTTTAAATGGGTTTAGGGTTTAAATGCCCCACACTGCAGATCAACGCAGCCACAGGGAGACAGTTGGGTTTAAATGGGTTTAGGGTTTAAATGCCCCACACTGCAGATCAACGCAGCCACAGGGCTCCTCGATGAGGTGCTTATCTTGCATCTGAACAAATGAATCTCTGATGATGCGTTGTACTTTTCATTATCTCATTATCTCGACAAAACAACTTTGGTTATTGTAGTGATCATGAGATAAATAAGTCACGGTCTCGACATATGGGAATTATCATTTGTTATTCATGTGTCCTCTCTGGACTTCGTCGATCTGGATATCCCCCCCAAAAAAATTAATTAAACGATTTAGAAATCCCATCCCTAGTCTGTATGGAGCTGGGGGAGGATTACTGTAATGGCTTGAGGACCTAGTCTCTATAGAGCTGGGGGAGGATTACTGTAATGGCTTGAGGACCTAGTCTCTATAGAGCTGGGGGAGGATTACTGTAATGTCTTGAGGACCTAGTCTCTATAGAGCTGGGGGAGGATTACTGTAATGGCTTGAGGACCTAGTCTCTATAGAGCTGGGGTAGGATTACTGTAATGACTTGAGGACCTAGTCTCTATAGAGCTGGGGGAGGATTACTGTAATGTCTTGAAGACCTAGTCTCTATAGAGCTGGGGGAGGCTTACTGTAATGGCTTGAGGACCTAGTCTCTATAGAGCTGGGGGAGGATTACTGTAATGTCTTGAGGACCTAGTCTCTCTAGAGCTGGGGGAGGATTACTGTAATGTCTTGAGGACCTAGTCTCTCTAGAGCTGGGGGAGGATTACTGTAATGTCTTGAGGACCTAGTCTCTATAGAGCTGGGGGAGGATTACTGTAATGGCTTGAGGACCTAGTCTCTATAGAGCTGGGGGAGGATTACTGTAATGTGTTGAGGACCTGGTCTCTATAGAGCTGGGGGAGGATTACTGTAATGGCTTGAGGACCTAGTCTCTATAGAGCTGGGGGAGGATTACTGTAATGTCTTGAGGACCTAGTCTCTATAGAGCTGGGGGAGGATTACTGTAATGTCTTGAGGACCTAGTCTCTATAGAGCTGGGGGAGGATTACTGTAATGACTTGAGGACCTAGTCTCTATAGAGCTGGGGGAGGATTACTGTAATGTCTTGAGGACCTAGTCTCTATAGAGCTGGGGGAGGATTACTGTAATGACTTGAGGACCTGGTCTCTATAGAGCTGGGGGAGGATTACTGTAATGGCTTGAGGACCTAGTCTCTATAGAGCTGGGGGAGGATTACTGTAATGTCTTGAGGATCTAGTCTCTATAGAGCTGGGGGAGGATTACTGTAATGGCTTGAGGACCTAGTCTCTATAGAGCTGGGGGAGGATTACTGTAATGTCTTGAGGATCTAGTCTCTATAGAGCTGGGGGAGGATTACTGTAATGGCTTGAGGACCTGGAGAAGGTAATACTCGTGTAAATACTCTGTGCATCTCTTGCCGGTCGCTGTGTCTCGCATTGCACCGCAGGAATAATATGGAGTTCCATACAGGAAGGAGGATGGCCCTCTCAGAGAAGAGTGTTCCAGCAAACAGTGTTAGGCAAGACACAACCTGCCCTGAGAATATCTGCGGGGCCAGGCCCGTCCCACGCCTTAGAGACGTGTTTGTGTCAACGAGCCTGTCAAGACTCGCCCTAAACGAACATCGACACGAACCCTAAAACAAACCGCTGGGAATAAAGATCAGGCAGAGGGAAATAAAACATATATATGAGGAATAGGAAAAGAGAAAGATACCAGGGTTGAGAGGGAAATTATTTCTCAATAATGTTGCTGTTTGGAAAGGCCTCGTTTCCAAACCGGTTTATGTTATTATTAAATGTGTTTTCTTCCCTGAACATTAGGAGATTACCCAGGCTATAATGGAACAGTAGTGACATTAGGAGATTACCCAGGCTATAATGGAACTGTAGTGACATTAGGAGATTACCCAGGCTATAATGGAACAGTAGTGACATTAGGAGATTACCCAGGCTATAATGGAACAGTAGTGACATTAGGAGATTACCCAGGCTATAATGGAACTGTAGTGACATTTTTATTTATTTATTTATTTCACCTTTATTTAACCAGGTAGGCAAGTTGAGAACAAGTTCTCATTTACAATTGCGACCTGGCCAAGATAAAGCAAAGCAGTTCGACAACATACAAAAACACAGAGTTACACATGGAGTAAAACAACATACAATCAATGATGCAGTAAAAAAAAATAAGACTATATACAATGTGAGCAAATGATGTGAGATAAGGGAGGTAAAGGCAAAAAAGGCCATGGTGGCAAAGTAAATACAGTATAGCAAGTAAAACACTGGAATGGTAGATTTGTAGTTTGAAGAAAGTTCAAAGTTAAAATATAAATAATATGGTGCAAAGGAGCAACATAAATAAAATAAATAAATACAGTAGGGGAAGAGGTAGTAGTTTGGGCTAAATTATAGATGGGCTATGTACAGGTGCAGTGATCTGGGAGCTGCTCTGATAGCTGGTGCTTAAAGTTAGTGAGGGAGATAAGTGTTTCCAGTTTCAGAGATTTTTGTAGTTCGTTCCAGTCATTGGCAGCAGAGAACTGGAAGGAGAGACGACCAAAGGAGGAGTTGGCTTTAGGGGTGACCAGAGAGATATACCTGCTGGAGCGCGTGCTACAGGTGGGTGCTGCTATGGTGACCAGTGAGCGGAGATAAGGGGGGACTTTACCTAGCAGGGTCTTGTAGATGACCTGGAGCCAATGTGTTTGGCGACGATTATGAAGCGAAGGCAAGCCAACGAGAGCGTACAGGTCGCAGTGGTGGGTAGAATATGGGGCTTTGGTGACAAAACGGATGGCACTGTGATAGACTGCATCCAGCTTGTTGAGTAGGGTATTGGAGGCTATTTTGTAAATGACATCGCCGAAGTCGAGGATTGGTAGGATGGTCAGTTTTACGAGGGTATGTTTGGCAGCATGAGTGAAGGATGCTTTGTTGCGAAATAGGAAGCCAATTCTAGATTTAACTTTGGATTGGAGATGATTGATGTGAGTCTGGAAGGAAAGTTTACAGTCTAACCAGACACCTAGGTATTTGTAGTTGTCCACAAATTCTAAGTCAGAACCGTCCAGAGAAGTGATGCTGGACAGGCGGGCAGGTGCAGGCAGCGATCGGTTGAAGAGCATGCATTTAGTTTTACTTGTGTTTAGGAGCAGTTGGAGACCACGGAAGGAGAGTTGAATGGCATTGAAACTCGTCTGGAGGGTTGTTAACACAGTGTCCAAAGAAGGGCCAGAAGTATACAGAATGGTGTCGTCTGCGTAGAGGTGGATCAGAGATTCACCAGCAGCAAGAGCGACATCATTGATGTATACAGAGAAAAGAGTTGGCCCAAGAATTGAACCCTGTGGTACCCCCATAGAGACTGCCAGAGGTCCGGACAGCAGGCCCTCCGATTTGACACACTGAACTCTGTCAGAGAAGTAGTTGGTGAACCAGGCGACGCAATCGTTTGAGAAACCAAGGCTACTGAGTCTGCCTACATTAGGAGATTACCCAGGCTATAATGGAACAGTAGTGGCATTAGGAGATTACCCAGGCTATAATGGAACAGTAGTGACATTAGGAGATTACCCAGGCTATAATGGAACAGTAGTGACATTGGAAGATTGCCCAGGCTATAATGGAACAGTAGTGACATTAGGAGATTACCCAGGCTATAACGGAACAGTAGTGACATTAGGAGATTACCCAGGCTATAATGGAACAGTAGTGGCATTAGGAGATTACCCAGGCTATAACGGAACTGTAGTGACATTAGGAGATTACCCAGGCTATAATGGAACTGTAGTGACATTAGGAGATTACCCAGGCTATAATGGAACAGTAGTGAGATAAATGAGGAGAACGAGGAAAATCAAACTACTTCAATAGGAGCTCATTACTCTGTCACTACATAAACATGACTTGGTTTGCACAGCTCACAACACATCAAAGCCCCAGAAATGTGTATATACCTCTCTCTCTCCCCCACACACACACACACACACACACACACACACACACACACACACACACACACACACACACACACACACACACACACACACACACACACACACACACACACACACACAACATGTCATCGTTGTAAAGATTGAACATCGAATAACAGACATATATGCAGCTCTTGTATTCCACTCGTTTCTCAGACTTAACAACAAAGATGCTGGGAAAGTACTTTGTGATGACACAAGAAAGATGCTGGGAAAGTACTTTGTGATGATACAAGAAAGATGCTGGGAAAGTACTTTGTGATGATACAAGAAAGGCAAGAAAGAAAGAAAAAGAAAAAGCAGTAGACTTGAAACGTAGTGAAAGAGGAAACAGTTTGGCATCCCTCAGGGCGTCCGTATAAGAACCGGGGAAAACCACCGTAATAAAATCCTATCACCTTTAATATTCAGTCATTGTTCTCAACTTCACTGTTCAATTAATCACACAATCTTTCCACCTAGAGAGAGAGACGTAAAATAAAACAGCCTTCTGGAAACTGTAAAATATGTATTATTGTTATTATATTGTTCAATGACAACCTTCCAATTTACTTGTCGGGAAAAGTTTTCCACAGTTTCAGTTTCATACATCTGCTCTAGCAACCAACTGGCTAATCCCAAGAGTGACAGATGCTTGTCCCCGCCATTATCTCAGGTTAGGCTTGATAAACAAGAAGTCACATGCCATTTTCCGTTCCCGCGTCAGGTGTCACACACAAACACACATCTGGGACTCCATCCGATGACTGCAGCATCATAGAGGCTTTGCTACGCTGACGTTCTTAGTACTCACTTTAAGCATCAGCTGTCAGAGCAGCTTACTGTACCTGTACATAGCCCATCTGTAAATAGCCAACCCGACTACCTCATCCCCATATTGTTATTTATTTTTTTGCTCTTCTGCACCCCAGTATCTCTACTTGCACATCATCATATCTATCACTCCAGTGTTTAATTGCTAAATTGTAATTATTTCCCCACTATGGCCTATTAATTGCTTACCTCCCTAATCCTACGACATTTGCACACACTGTATATAGAATTTTCTATTGTGTTATTGACTGTATGTTTGTTTTATTCCATGTGTAACTCTGTGTTGTTGTTTGTGTCGCACTGCTTTGCTTTATCTTGGCCAGGTCACAGTTGTAAATGAGAACTTGTTCTCAACTGGCCTACCTTGTTAAATAAAGGTGAAATAAATAAAATAAACAAATAAAAAGTAACAGCTGCCTTCCGGCCCTGCTTCCTACATTCTCTTTGCAACACACCAAAATAAATCGCTAATGAGGATATTTGTTATCTCTGCTCCTACTTTTCTATCCCTGCTTTCCTGACATTTTTTCCCCTCCTCTATAGAGAGAACCAGGTGTTTTTCCCCTCCTCTCCAGAGAGAACCAGGTGTTTTCCCCCTCCTCTCCAGAGAGAACCAGGTGTTTTTCCCCTCCTCTCTAGAGAGAACCAGGTGTTTTTCCCTTCCTCTCTAGAGAGAACCAGGTGTTTTTCCCCTCCTCTCTAGAGAAAACCAGGTGTTTTTCCCCTCCTCTCTAGAGGGAACCAGGTGTTTTTCATCTCCTCTCCAGAGAGAACCAGGTGTTTTTCCCCTCCTCTCTAGGGAGAACCAGGTGTTTTTCCCCTCCTCTCTAGAGAGAACCAGGTGTTTTTCCCCTCCTCTCTAGAGAGAACCAGGTGTTTTTCCCCTCCTCTCTAGAGACAACCAGGTGTTTTTCCCCTTCTATCCAGAGAGAACCAGGTGTTTTTCCCCTCCTCTCTAGAGATAACCAGGTGTTTTTCCCCTCCTCTCTAGAGAGAACCAGGTGTTTTCCCCCTCCTCTCTAGAGAGAACCAGGTGTTTTTCCCCTCCTCTCTAGAGAGAACCAGGTGTTTTTCCCCTCCTCTCTAGAGAGAACCAGGTGTTTTTCCCCTCCTCTCCAGAGAGAACCAGGTGTTTTTCCCCTCCTCTCCAGAGAGAACCAGGTGTTTTTCCCCTCCTCTCTAGGGAGAACCAGGTGTTTTTCCCCTCCTCTCTAGAGAGAACCAGGTGTTTTTCCCCTCCTCTCTAGAGAGAACCAGGTGTTTTTCCCCTCCTCTCTAGAGAGAACCCGGTGTTTTTCCCCTCCTCTCCAGAGAGAACCAGGTGTTTTTCCCCTCCTCTCCAGAGACAACCAGGTGTTTTTCCCCTCCTCTCCAGAGAGAACCAGGTGTTTTTCCCCTCCTCTCTAGAGATAACCAGGTGTTTTTCCCCTCCTCTCTAGAGAGAACCAGGTGTTTTTCCCCTTCTCTCTAGAGAGAACCAGGTGTTTTTCCCCTCCTCTCTAGAGAGAACCAGGTGTTTTTCCCCTCCTCCCTATAGAGAACCAGGTGTTTTTCCCCTCCTCTCCAGAGATAACCAGGTGTTTTTCCCCTCCTCTCTAGAGAGAACCAGGTGTTTTTCCCCTCCTCTCCAGAGAGAACCAGGTGTTTTTCCCCTCCTCTCTAGAGAGAACCAGGTGTTTTTCCCCTCCTCTCTAGAGAGAACCAGGTGTTTTTCCCCTCCTCTCCAGAGATAACCAGGTGTTTTCCCCTCCTCTCCAGAGAGAACCAGGTGTTTTTCCCCTCCTCTCCAGAGAGAACCAGGTGTTTTTCCCCTCCTCTCCAGAGAGAGAAAAAGAATAGACTAACCCTCCTTTTAATTTCTGTACAATTGAGCAGGTTAGTGAGAAGCTGCTAAAGACAGGATGCAACATGTCAGGTATGAAGAGGACAAGACTGGAGGCGCCAAGCCCTGCTTGTTTAAGGCCCAGCTTTGTCAGGACTTGATTTTGGCATGCGCCCACAGCCACCAAGGGCTGGGGAAGGAACGCTATGGCTGTGGGCCTGTCTCAACCTGTACCTGAAACGTGTTGCTGGGAGGAGAACAGTCTGTTTGTGTTTTGAAGTAGTATCTCTGGGTTGAGAGACGGAGTACACTCACAGGCCAGTTTATTAGATACTCCGCCCCGTTCACGGAAGTGTCACATGGCCGTGTCTTGCTATATAAAGCAGGCAGGCAGGCATCAAGGCATTCAGTTACTGCTCGATTGAACGTTAGAATGGACAAAACGAGTGACCTAAGAGACTTTGAGCGTGGTATGATCGCCAGTGCCATGACTCTGCTACCCTACTACAGAGGTATGACTCTGCTACCCTACTACAGAGGTATGACTCTGCTACCCTACTACAGAGGTATGACTCTGCTACCCTACTAGAGGTATGACTCTTCTACCCTACTATAGAGGTATGACTCTGTTACCCTACTATAGAGGTATGACTCTGCTACCCTACTATAGAGGTATGACTCCTCTACCCTACTATAGAGGTATGACTCTGCTACCCTACTATAGAGGTATGACTCTGCTACCCTAATACAGAGGTATGACTCTTCTACCCTAATACAGAGGTATGACTCTGTTACCTGCTAACCTACTATAGAGGTATGACACTTCTACCCTACTATAGAGGTATGACACTGCTACCCTACTATAGAGGTATGACTCTTCTACCCTACTATAGAGCTATGACTCTGCTAACCTACTTTAAGGCGTAGTTGAGTGTTATGTTTAAATGACTGTCTGCATCACATGTGCCCTGATCTAAAGTTGTGTGCTACATAGGGAATAGGGTGCCATTTTGGACGCAGGCATTGTGATTAAGTAGTGTTTTCGCTGTGTGTGTAATTTACATTGTGACCAGTGAATGGCTCATAATTACATAGTAACACATGAGAGAGGACCGCGCCCTCCCTGGGAGAGGAGAGGAGAGGAGGGGAGGGGAGGGGAGAGGAGAGGAGAGGAGAGGAGAGGAGAGGAGAGGAGAGGGGAGGGGAGGGGAGGGGAGAGGAGAGGAGAGGAGAGCCACTTGAGCACATCAGTCAACTGCTGCATGCTTGTGTGTGTGTTAACCTTTCAGCAGCAGCTCCTGAGCAAACATAGTTTCTCAAAGTTTGTGACTTGAGGGCTGGGATGGTTTATCTTCATCTGTCTGGCTGTGTGTGTGTGTGTGTGTGTGTGTGTGTGTGTGTGTGTGTGTGTGTGTGTGTGTGTGTGTGTGTGTGTGTGTGTGTGTGTGTGTGTGTGTGTGTGTGTGTGTGTGTGTGTCTACAGTATGCAATGTCAGCAGTCTTAAACAACTATTGTCTTCTGCCTTGAACGTGGCAGATACTGAGAATACTTTGTTTCATATCTTGGTGGCCTTAGCAAAACAAATGGTCAATTTGTCAATTATTCACAAGCACTGAATCTCCCCTTTATGGCATTGATATTGATCTCTCCCTCTCTCTCTCTCATATCTATGTGACAGACAGGGGTGTACAGGGTGAACAGGTCAGGTAATTTATCAGGGTCTTCTAGACGTCCAAGTATGGAACACTTCCATCACCATGTCTACACGATTCTGTGCAGGTGTTGTTATACGTGGTCTGCCACTGCGAGGACGATCAGCTGTCCGTCCTGTCTCCCTGTAGCCCTGTCTTAGGCGTCTCACAGTACGGACATTGCAATTTATTGCCCTGGCCACATCACAGTACGGACATTGCAATTTATTGCCCTGGCCATTCATGCCTCCTTACAGCATGCCCAAGGCACGTTCACGCAGATGAGCAGGGACCCTGGGCATCTTTCTTTTGGTGTTTTCAGAGTCAGTACAAAGGCCTCTTATTGTCCTAAGTTTTCATAACTGTGACCTTAATTGCCTACCGTCTGTAAGCTGTTAGTGTCTTAACGACCGTTCCACAGGTGCATGTTCATTAATTGTTTATGGTTCATTGAACAAGCATGGGAAACAGTGTTTAAACCTTTTACAATGAAGATCTGTGAAATTATTAGGATTTTTATGAAATATCTTTGAAAGACAGGTTCCTGAAAAAGGGAAATTACTTTACATCTATCAAACATTCACATGGGGGAAACAGTCGGCCACTATCAATCTGCAAGGTTTTTTAATTGCAAAAAAGAATGGTTGGTAATATCAAGGACCCATCCTCCCTTACTGACTGGTTGGTAATATCAAGGACCCCTTCTCCCTTACTGACTGGTTGGTAATATCAAGGACCCCCTCCTCCCTTACTGACTGGTTGGTAATATCAAGGACCCCTCCTCCCTTACTGACTGGTTGGTAATATCAAGGACCCCTTCTCCCTTACTGACTGGTTGGTAATATCAAGGACCCCTCCTCCCTTACTGACTGGTTGGTAATATCAAGGACCCCTTCTCCCTTACTGACTGGTTGGTAATATCAAGGACCCCTCCTCCCTTACTGACTGGTTGGTAATATCAAGGACCCCTCCTCCCTTACTGACTGGTTGGTAATATCAAGGACCTCTCCTCCCTTACTGACTGGTTGGTAATATCAAGGACCCCTCCTCCCTTACTGACTGGTTGGTAATATCAAGGACCCCTTCTCCCTTACTGACTGGTTGGTAATATCAAGGACCCCTCCTCCCTTACTGACTGCTTTCTCAGTGCAACTCCAAAGTAATTACCCTTTTATAAGAGCAGTGATATATATACACACTGTTGTCTAAGACAAGTGGCAGAGTAGTGTACTTGGTCTGACACATCTAGCCTTACAGAAGTCTTTTCATCCTGTTGTAGAGGACTGCTTCATAATGAGGTTAGTTTGGTTTGCTAGCTAGAGGGATCATCCTGGAGAAGAGAGGAGAAGAGAGGAGATGAGACGTATCCTTGCCAAATATAGCTTGCTTGTGTAATAATATTAAAAGTCATCCTAGACAGATGCTGGGATGGGCTCCTTTCACTGCAACACAGCTTAACAGAGATGGAATTTACTGTAGAATTGTTTTTAGAACACAAACACTGCCCCGGGGATGTTTTCACAATCTTCACACAATAATTGTTCCATTTCAAATGCCAACCTGGCAGGACACTTTTTCCTTCTCTTGTGTTTTTCCATCAGCATGTCTCCTTCACTGGAAGGATTACACAATATGTGTCGCAAATGGAGCCCTATTCCCTATATCGTGCACCAGTTTTGACCACAGAGTTTTGGAAATGTAGTGCACTTTAAATGTAGTGAACTATAAATATGGTGCACTATAAAGGGTGCCATTTTGGGACACATAGAGTGAGAGCATAGTGCTTACACAGAAGTAGTAGTAGTATCAGCAGCAGCAGACGTTGTGTTAGTAGTAGTAGTAGTAGTTGTTGTTGTAGTAGTAGTAGCAGTAGTAGTAGTAGTAGCAGTAGTAGTAGTAGCAGTAGTAGCAGTAGCAGTAGTAGCAGTAGTAGTAGTGGCAGTAGTAGTAGTAGTAGTAGTAGTAGTAGCAGTAGTAGTAGTAGTAGTAGCAGTAGTAGTAGTAGTAGTAGTAGTAGTAGCAGTAGCAGTAGTAGTATCAGCAGCAGCAGACGTTGTGTTAGCAGTAGTAGTAGTAGCAGTAGTAGTAGTAGTAGCAGTAGTAGTAGTAGTAGCAGTAGTAGTAGTAGTAGTAGTAGCAGTAGTAGCAGTAGCAGTAGTAGTAGCAGTAGTAGTAATGTAGTAGTAGCAGTAGCAGTAGTAGTAGTAGTAGTAGCAGTAGCAGTAGCAGTAGTAGTATCAGCAGCAGCAGACGTTGTGTTAGCAGCAGTAGTAGTAGTAGCAGTAGTAGTAGCAGTAGTAGCAGTGGTAGTAGTAGTAGTAGTAGTAGTAGCAGTAGTAGTAGTAGCAGTAGTAGTAGCAGTAGCAGTAGTAGTAGATGTAGTAGTAGCAGTAGTAGTAGTAGTAGTAGTAGCAGTAGTAGTAGTAGCAGCAGTAGTAGTAGTAGCAGCAGTAGTAGTAGTAGTAGTAGTAGCAGTAGTAGTAGTAGTAGTAGTAGTAGTAGTAGTAGTAGTAGTAGTAGTAGTAGTAGTAGTAGCAGCAGCAGACGTAGTAGTAGTAGCAGTAGTAGTAGCAGTAGTAGTAGTAGCAGTAGTAGTAGCAGTAGTAGCAGTAGTAGTAGTAGTAGTAGCAGTAGTAGTAGTAGTAGTAGTAGTAGTAGTAGTAGTAGTAGTAGTAGTAGTAGTAGCAGTAGTAGTAGCTGTAGTGGTAGTAACAGTAGTAGTGGTAGTAACAGTAGTAGTAGTAGTAGCAGTAGTAGTAGCAGTAGTAGTAGTAGTAGCAGCAGTAGTAGTAGTAGTAGTAGTAGTAGCAGTAGTAGTAGCAGTAGTAGTAGCAGTAGTAACAGTAACAGTAGTAGTGGTAGTAACAGTAGTAGTAGTAGTAGTAGTAGCAGTAGTAGTAGCAGTAGTAACAGTAACAGTAGTAGTAGTAGTACTAACAGTAACAGTAGTAGAAGTAGTGTCATGTGGCTCAGTACAGTCCCGTGTGGCTCAGTTGGTAGAGCATGGTGTTTGCAGTGCCAGGGTTGTGGGTTCAATTCCCACAGGGGACCAGTACGGTAAAACATTTATGAAATGTATGCATTCACTACTGTAAGTCGCTCTGGATAAGAGCATCTGCTAAATGACTAAATTGTAAAAGTAGTAGTAACAGTATTGGTGGTACTAGTAGTAGAAGCAACAGTAGTAATGAGGTTAGTGTGGTAGTATTTGTAACAGTAGTATTAGTGGTAACAGTAGTAGTAGTGGTACAGATCTGAAATGTTTGTTTAGTCAGCACGGTCATGGCTGGAAGAAGCTATTTTCTCTTTTCTTTCTGACTGCGTTCTTTCTGCTTTCTCTTTCTTAGAATGCCAGTGAGGCAGAAAGCACATGTATTATTTATGACTGTATGGTTTTGTTTGAATGCCTGAAGGTGAGCAACTTCCTCTGAGTGTCACTTCCTGTACAGTAGATAGGTAGGACTTTGTGAATCACTCAACTAGGTTTGGCCAATATACTGTTTATACCGGGGTATTTCCAAATACACTTATAATACTGAACAAAAATGTGAACTCAACATGTAACAATTTCAAAGATTTGACTGAGTTACAGTTCATATGAGGAAATCAGTCTATTTGAAATTAATTCATTAGGCTCTAATCTATGGATTTAACATGACTGGGAATATAGATATGCATCTGTTGGTCACAGATACCTTAAAAAATTAGTAGGGGTGTGCAACACATCTCCTTCACATAGAGTTGATCAGGCTGTTGATTGTGGTCTGTGGAATGTTGTCCCACTCCTCTTCAATGGCTGTACGAAGTTGCTGGATAATGGCGGGAACTGGAGTGGCCATTTATTGTCCCCAGCACAAGGTGCACCTGTGTAATGATCATGCTGTTTAATCAGCTTCATGACATGCAACACCTGTCAGGTGTAGTAGGGATTATCTTGGCAAAGAAGAAATGCTCACTAACAGGGACATAAACAAATTTGTGCACAACATTTGAGAGAAATACGCTTTTTTGTGTGTGTATGGAACATTTCTGGGATCTTTTATTTCAGCTCATGAAACATGGGACCAACACTTTACATGTTGTGTTTATATTTTAGTTCTGTGTATAATTGAAGTATAACTATAAGAAATCTAATAAATGATATCCAACTCAGGTTGCTCCAAGTATGTTTTCGGAAGGTCCCGTGTTGCTCAAGTTGGTAGAGTATGACGCTTGCAACGTCAAGGTTGTGGGTTTGATTCCCACAGGGGGACCAGTACAAAAATATATGCACTCACTATTGTAAGTCGCTCTGGATAAGAGCCTCTGGTAAATAACTCAAATGTAATGTTTGCTAGATGTCAAGCTTCATGGTTACAGCTGAGACATTCAATCCACTTCCTGGATTGAGATCCCTGTTACCTAAATAGTTGTTGTTGCTTAAAACAATATAAATCATAGTTTAAATAATTCTCCTTGTGTGCAGATTCGGGTATGATACAGATATGGTATGAACATCAGGATACCGCCCAACCCAGGATTCAACTTCTGAGTGGCACTTTAAGTAGCCGAAGCTACGGTGCTGTTAGTGGCGCAGGACTTCCTGTCAGGACACTTCCATTCCTGTGGTCAATGCCTCAACTTTAGTCAGATGCTGTGTCAGCCAGGAAGTTAAGTTCAGGATGTTGCAAACCCCATCTTTGTCTCTGACCTCATCGTTAAGACTCATCATACAGTATGACCAAATACAATACAGCATCACTGAGTTAAGTACTAGATAAGTAACCTCCGGAAGTACCAAGCATTCACCATCAAATGGAAACACTGTGTCGTGTCCCTTAATCTTGAAGATGAAAGGTGAAAACCAGGCCCAGAGTTAAAGCAGGGCAGTTAATTATGGCACCACTCCTCTGGAAGTGCCTGGCTACTGCTTCGGGCTCATTGTACCAAGAGACATTAACTAGGTGTGTATCATCTATCCACATACACCCTGGCCTCAATCAACACAAATCCCTATGATGAAGAGAGAGAGAGGTGTGGGTGTGTGTGTGTGTGTGTGTGTGTGTGTGTGTGTGTGTGTGTGTGTGTGTGTGTGTGTGTGTGTGTGTGTGTGTGTGTGTGTGTGTGTGTGTGTGTGTGTGTGTGTGTGTGTGTGTGTGTGTGTGTGTGTGTGTGTGTGTGTGTGTGTGTGTGCCATAATCACTGGCCTGTCTTTAACCCTCTGTGCTCCAGGGAAAAACAGAAGGGTAACTAGGCAACAGATGTTTTTAAAAGGCACTGCTAAGCCTGTTAACAGAAGGGTAACTAGGCAACAGGTTTTTTTGAAGGCACTGCTAAGCCTGTTAACAGAAGGGTAACTAGGCAACAGGTTTTTTTTAAAGGCACTGATAAGCCTGTTAACAGAAAGGTTACTAGGCAACAGATGTTTTAAAAGGCACTGCTAAGCCTGTTAACAGAAAGGTTACTAGGCAACAGATGTTTTAAAAGGCAATGTAAGCCTGTTAACAGAAGGGTAACCAGGCAAGAAGGGTAACTAGGCAACAGATGTTTTTAAAGGCACTGCTAAGCCTGTTATCTTGTATTATTGACATTTGTTTTGAAGGCTATAATCTAGAATGTGTTGATTATATTTGATTATAAGGTCACTGTTATTAATTCTTGTATATTGTATTATATTTTAACTTGTCTCCCCCTGTCTCTCTGAAGAACTGACCTGTGTCTTTTAACCTGTCTCTCTGTACTCCACCTAGCTAGACCTAACCACTCTGTCTCTCCCTCTGCAGTGCTGACCTGTCCTCTGTCTCTCCAGTACTGACCTGTCCTCTGTCTCTCCAGTACTGGCCTGTCCTCTCTCTCTCCAGTACTGACCTGTCCTCTGTCTCTCCAGTACTGACCTGTCCTCTCTCTCTTCAGTACTGACCTGTCCTCTCTCTCTCCAGTACTGACCTGTCCTCTCTCTCTCCAGTACTGACCTGTCCTCTCTCTCTCCAGTACTGACCTGTCCTCTCTCTCTCTCCAGTACTAACCTGTCCTCTCTCTCTCCAGTACAACCTGTCCTCTCTCTCTCTCCAGTACTGACCTGTCCTCTGTCTCTCCAGTACTGACCTGTCCTCTCTCTCTCTCCAGTACTGACCTGTCCTCTCTCTCTCTCCAGTACTGACCTGTCCTCTCTCTCTCTCCAGTACTGACCTGTCCTCTCTCTCTCTCCAGTACTGACCTGTCCTCTCTCTCTCCAGTACTAACCTGTCCTCTCTCTGTCCAGTACTGACCTGTCCTCTCTCTGTCCAGTACTGACCTGTCCTCTCTCTCTCCAGTACTGACCTGTCCTCTCTCTCTCTCCAGTACTGACCTGTCCTCTCTCTCTCCAGTACTCTACAGAGCTGAAGAAGCTATATTGTCAGATCGCCAAGACGTGTCCCATCCAGATCAAGGTGCTGACCAACCCCCCGCAGGGCGCCGTCATCAGAGCCATGCCCGTTTACAAGAAGGCAGAGCACGTCACCGAGGTGGTCAAACGCTGCCCCAACCACGAGCTCAGCCGCGAGTTCAACGAAGGTTAGTTAGTTATATGTCTCTCTCCTAAATGAACAATAAAAGTTACACACTATTCTGTCCTTGTAGAATTCAGTGATGGTTAGTTAGTTGATGTATGGACCCCCTCTAAGACACTCCTAAAGCACCATTGAAAACCAATTTCTCTTATATAAATATAAACACACAACGTAAATATAAACACACAACGTAAATATAAACGGGTCCCGTGTGGCTCAGTTGGTAGAGCATGGTGTTTGCAACGCCAGGGTTGTGGGTTCGATTCCCACGGGGGACCAGTACGGGGGGAAAATCTTTTTAAAATGTATGCATTCACTGTAAGTCGCTCTGGATAAGAGCGTCTGCTAAATGACTAAAATAAAAAATAAAATAAAAATAATATAAACACACAATGTAAATATAAACACGTTTGTTTGCCCTCTCAGATTCTTCCTGTACCATGATGTTATTAACTAACCTTTACCATGATGTTATTAACTAACCTTTACCATGACCTTAGTAAAGGTTATTAACTAACCTTTACCATGACCTTATTAACTAACCTTTACTAACCTTTACCATGACCTTATTAACTAACCTTTACCATTACCTTATTAACTAACCTTTACTAACCTTTACCATGACCTTAACTAACCTTACCATGACCTTATTAACTAACCTTTACCTCTCAGATGCTTCCTGCACCATGACCTTATTAACTAACCTTTACCTCTCAGATGCTTCCTGCACCATGACCTTATTAACTAACCTTTACCTCTCAGATGTTTCCTGCACCATGACCTTATTAACTAACCTTTACCTCTCAGATGCTTCCTGCACCATGACCTTATTAACTAACCTTTACCTCTCAGATGTTTCCTGCACCATGACCTTATTAACTATGCCTAAACTTCCATTGATAAACCATTGATAAGTTATTTATCTACTTTGATATGAACATGTAACATGTTTTGGCTGTTTGATAAGCACATGGCATTTTGTGTTTTGTAGGACAGATAGCCCCTCCCAGTCACCTGATCCGAGTGGAGGGTAACAGCCACTCCCAGTATCTGGAGGACTCCATCACGGGCCGTCAGAGTGTCTTGGTCCCCTACGAGCCACCTCAGGTAAAGTCATACCCCTCTCGTTGCCACCAGGCCACAGCTATAGAGATCCTATTAATTACCAGAGGGGCCTATGTCATAAACCCTCAAAGGTTCCAGAATGTGATGTCATAAACCCTCAAAGGCTCCAGAATGTGATGTCATAAACCCTCAAAGGTTCCAGAATATGATGTCATAAAACCTCAAAGGTTCCAGAATGTGATGTCATAAACCCTCAAAGGTTCCAGAATGTGATGTCATAAACCCTCAAAGTTCCAGAATGTGAAAATGGCAGCCATATTGGTCAGGGTGAAATCCAAACCCGTCTAATTGGATTGAATGGCAGTAGAGACATAATCCTGATTTTAATATGCAGGAAAATAAAAGTAAGTCGTGATATATCAGAAATTGTGTAATATAATTGTTGTCATATAATTATAAATATATTGGTTTTATACCAATTTTATATATCCTCTAAAATATATGTAAATAGACCATAGATGTCTACATTTGAGTTTTCTTGGAAAGCTGTGATTGCTATTATATGATACAATATCAGTACTTGTTGCATTTACAACTTGTATACGTCCTATCATCAGCTGATGTCAGCCAGTGTCTGGCTGTAGACTGACTGCATTGATGAATGTTGGCATATTGGCAGTTAATTTGAAAAATCTATGGAATCATTCCTCTAAAACTGTCTGGCAAGCATACAGTGCAAGAAAATATTCAAATTCATTGTTTTACACAATGTCTTGTCCCAGCACTGGCTGACCACTGGCTTACCAAACCCCCTGACCAAAATGGCTGACCTTATATACCGTCACAAGCCAAACCCCCTGACCAAAATGGCTGACCTTATATACCATCACAAGCCAAACCCCCTGACCAAAATGGCTGACCTTATATACCGTCACAAGCCAAACCCCCTGACCAAAATGGCTGACCTTATATACCGTCACAAGCCAAACCCCCTGACCAAGATGGCTGACCTTATATACCGTCACAAGCCAAACCCCCTGACCAAAATGGCTGACCTTATATACCGTCACAAGAAGTTTCATGTCCAATTCAGTTTTCTAATTCCTAATTCTTTGGCCACAGCTCAGAGCCCTGTCTCCTCCCTGTCTCCTCTCTGTCCCCCTTAAAACAGACTATCAGAGCCCTGTCTCCTCTCTGTGTGTTAATATCGCCTCTCTGTGTGTTAATATCTCCTCTCTGTGTGAAACACATCGCTGTGTTAATATCTCCTCTCTGTGTGTTAATATCTCCTCTCTGTGTGTTAATATCTCCTCTCTGTGTGTTAATATCTCCTCTCTGTGTGTTAATATCTCCTCTCTACGTGTTAATATCTCCTCTCTGTGTGTTAATATCTCTTCTCTGTGTGTTAATATCTCCTCTCTGTGTGTTAATATCTCTTCTCTGTGTGTTAATATCTCCTCTCTGTGTGTTAATATCTCCTCTCTGTGTGTTAATATCTCCTCTCTGTGTGTTAATATCTCCTCCAAGTCCCCTGAGGTTTTTATTCATTAAATGCTGTTGTTATTCTTCCCCTCGTCCTCTTCCAGGTGGGAACAGAGTTCACCACCATCCTGTATAACTTCATGTGTAACTCCAGCTGTGTGGGAGGAATGAACCGACGCCCCATCCTCATCATCGTCACCCTGGAAACCAGAGAGTAAGACATTCATTCCAACACAACTTTATATTGTCCCCTTAAGAGTCCTTTAGCATCTGCACAGAGAACAGAGAAGCATCAAGACAACAGAAAACAGAGTGTATTATCAGTGACCCAGGTCTGTTTGTGTTGTCATGCCAAACAGATGGCTATGCAGCACAAATCAGAGCCATATAGAATATACACCGATCTGAAGCCAGGCTAATGGTCAGAGCCATATAGAATATAGAGTTTGGACACCTGCTCTTTTCATGCCATAGACTGACCAGCTGAATCCAGGTGAAAGCTGTGATCCCTTATTGATGTCACTTGTTAAATCCACTTCAATCAGTGTAGATGAAGGGGAGGAGACAAGTTAAAGAAGGATTTTTAAACCTTGAGACAATTGAGACATGGATTTTGTACGTGTGCCATTCAGAGGGTGAATGGGCAAGACAAGAGATTTAACTTTGAATGGGGTTTGGTAGTAGGAGCCAGACACACCGGTTTGAGTGTGTCAAGAACTGCAACGCTGCTGGGTTTTTAACACTCAACAGTTTCCCATGTGTATCAAGAATGGTCCACCACATCAAAGGACACCCAGCCAACTTGACACTACTGTGGGAAGCGTTGGGGTCAACATGGGCCATCGTCCATGGACAAAATGTGGACAAATTGTGCACCGCCCTATGGGACTCCCAATCACGGCCGGTTGTGATACAGCCTGGAATTGAACCAATTAGGACAGTGTTCCTAATGTTTTGAACACTCAGTGTAAATAAATATATGATATAGTTCTCCACATGGCTCTAATTTGGTATGTTAGGCCTCCCTATAGATGGTAAATAAATGTTACTGTGTCTCTCCGACGTCGCAGAGGGCAGGTGCTGGGTCGGCGCTGCTTCGAGGCCAGGATCTGTGCGTGTCCTGGTCGGGACCGCAAGGCGGACGAGGACAGCATCCGCAAGCAGCATGTTACTGACGGAACAAAGACCAGTGAGTGTATGAAACGTCGTAAGTAGTGCTGGGAGCTGGTGGAGGACTGACTGACTGGCTGACTGGCTGGCTGGCTGTGATCATATTATACTCTCTCTCTCTCTGTTTCTCGCTCACACACCCACTGCATGCTGCCTGCCCTTGTGCTGTAGCCTCTGTTCTCCTGTGCCCGTTATCTCTCTCCTCCTGTGTTGTAGTCTCTCTCCTCCCGCCCTGTGTTGTAGTCTCTCTCCTCCTGCCCTGTGCCCGTTATCTCTCTCCTCCCACCCTGTGATGTAGGCTCCCTCCTTCCACCCTGTGTTGTAGTCTCTCCTCCTGCCCTGTGTTGTAGTCTCTCTCCTCCTGTGCTGTAGGCTCCCTCCTTCCACCCTGTGCCCGTTATCTCTCTCCTCCCGCCCTGTGCTGTAGGCTCCCTCCTTCCACCCTGTGTTGTAGTCTCTCTCCTCCTGCCCTGTGTTGTAGTCTCTCTCCTCCTGTGCTGTAGTCTCGCTCCTCCTGCCCTGTGTTGTAGTCTCTCTCCTCCTGCCCTGTGTTGTAGTCTCTCTCCTCCTGCCCTGTGTTGGAGTCTCTCTCCTTCCGCCCTGTGTTGTAGTCTCTCTCCTCCTGCCCTGTGTTGTAGTCTCTCTCCTCCTGCCCTGTGTTGTAGTCTCTTCCTCCTGCCCTGTGTTGTAGTCTCTCTCCTCCTGTGCTGTAGTCTCTCTCCTCCTGCCCTGTGTTGTAGTCTCTGTCCTCCTGCCCTGTGTTGTAGTCTCTGTCCTCCTGCCCTGTGTTGTAGTCTCTCTCCTCCTGCCCTGTGTTGTAGTCTCTCTCCTCCTGCCCTGTGTTGTAGTCTCTCTCCTCCTGTGTTGTAGTCTCTCTCCTCCTGTGCTGTAGTCTCTCTCCTCCTGTGTTGTAGTCTCTCTCCTCCTGCCCTGTGTTGTAGTCTCTCTCCTCCTGTGCTGTAGTCTCTCTCCTCCTGTGTTGTAGTCTCTCTCCTCCTGCCCTGTGTTGTAGTCTCTGTCCTCCTGCCCTGTGTTGTAGTCTCTCTCCTCCTGTGTTGTAGTCTCTCTCCTTCTGTGCTGTAGTCTCTGTCCTCCTGTGCTGTAGTCTCTCTCCTCCTGTGCTGTAGTCTCTCTCCTCCTGTGCTGTAGTCTCTCTCATCCTGTGTTGTAGTCTCTCTCCTCCTGGTTTGGAGACTCTCTCCTCCTGCCCTGTGCTGTAGTCTCTCTCCTCCCGCCCTGTGCTGTAGTCTCTCTCCTCCTGTGTTGTAGTCTCTATCCTCCTGTGTTGTAGTCTCTCTCCTCCTGCCCTGTGCTTGTTTCCCATCTTATATGCTTGCTGATGTAGAGTTCTAACCAATATTATGTCCAACTGGTGTAACTGGCCCAGTTAGCTACATGTACTGACCAGGCCTCTGTCCTCCACCCCTCCTCTCTGTCCTCCTCTGTTCCCTCTGTCCTCCACCCCTCCTCTCCGTCCTCCTCTGTTCCCTCTGTCCTCCACCCCTCCTCTCCGTCCTCCTCTGTTCCCTCTGTCCTCCACCCCTCCTCTCCGTCCTCCTCTGTTCCCTCTGTCTTCCACCCCTCCTCTCCGTCCTCCTCTGTTCCCTGTCCTCCACCCCTCCTCTCCGTCCTCCTCTCCTCCCTCCTCTCCTCCCTCCGTCCTCCGTTCCCTATGTCCTCCACTCCTCCCTACTACCTCCTCTCCTCCCTCCATCCATCCTCCCTCATCCTCCTGTCCTCCCTCCTCTCCTCCCTCCCTCCCTCCATCCTCCTCTCCTCCCTACTTCCTCCTCTCCTCTCCTCCCTTTCTTCACCTCTCCAGCCTTCCGCCAGGCCCCCCATGGAATCCAGATGTCGTCCGTCAAGAAAAGAAGATCCACCGATGAGGAAGTGTTTTGTCTGCCTGTAAGTGTCCAGTCTGTCCACACCATAGATAGTATAATAGTTTTATGTCTATCTATGTTCCTCTGTTCCTTTATCTGGGTTTTCCTCAGGGAATTAACTGACCCCATGATGATGTTAGTACAGTCTGTTCTATAGAAATAGAATTACAACACCAATTAGCATAGAACAGTCTCGTTGGTTACATGAAGAAAGAAAACATGACTGTGTTTTGTCCTGTATTTTTTTTGGTCGGCCGTCATTGTAAATAATAATTTGTTTTTAACTGACTTGCCTAGTTAAATAAAAGGTTTGATGAAAAAAAAAATTAAAAATGTAATAATGAAAAACAATAATTAGGGGAGTGTTTCAAAATGAGAGTCTGACCTTCAGAATAAAGGTCCTCTGTCCATACTGGCAAAACCAACCTTGATACACTCATTGAATACAATATATTAATCTTGTGGCATGTTCCCAGCTGCTAACCAACCCTCTCTCTCTCTCCCTTTATAGATTAAAGGCCGTGAAATATATGAGATTTTGGTAAAAATCAAAGAGTCTCTGGAACTCATGCAGTTTCTGCCTCAGCACACTGTAGAGTCATACAGGCAGCAGCAGCAGAACCTCCTGCAGAAACAGTGAGTACAACTCTCTGATAAGGACAGGACAGGACAGGACAGGACAGGACAGGACAGGACAGGACAGGACAGGACAGGACAGGACAGGACAGGACAGGACAGGACAGGACAGGACAGGACAGGACAGGACAGGACAGGACAGGACAGGACAGGACAGGACAGGACAGGACAGGACAGGACAGGACAGGACAGGACAGGACAGGACAGGACAGGACAGGACAGGACAGGACAGGACAGGACAGGACAGGACAGGACAGGACAGGACAGGACAGGACAGGACAGGACAGGACAGGACAGGACAGGACAGGACAGGACAGGACAGGACAGGACAGGACAGGACAGGACAGGACAGGACAGGACAGGACAGGACAGGACAGGACAGGACAGGACAGGACAGGACAGGACAGGACAGGACAGGACAGGACAGGACAGACAGACAGACAGACAGACAGACAGACAGACAGACAGACAGACAGACAGACAGACAGACAGACAGACAGACAGACAGACAGACAGACAGACAGACAGACATACATACATACATACATACATACATACATACATACTGGAGTCCCCTAGGAGCTAGCAGTGCTGCTCTTCTCCCCTGAACCAAACTGAGGTAAGCTCTATCTCAATTTGTCTTTAGATTGATTAATTGCATCCTCTCTCCAAAGTCTCTCCTCTTCTTCTCCAAATTCTTTGTTTTGAGAAGGAGGCAAGGAGACAGGATGCAAGGAATCAAGGAAAGATTAATTGAGAAAAAGCCCTAGGCCCCACATGGTTATAGAGAGGCCTGCAGCCTGCAAGGCCCACCCTCCTTATTGCTTCATAGTCTGGTTCTTTGTTTTTGTCTCTACACTTTTTCTGCACGCTTCACACTTGACATTTTAACTTAACTACTTGACTTGCTTTTGGAGATTGTTTGGATTTAAATAAGGACTGTATTGTAGCACGTAAAGAAAGCTGACAGTGGAGATGGTCCATGTGAGAAGTTGTTTTAGATGTTTTTTGTTTTAGTTTTTTGGGGGGATTCAACACGACATTGACTGAGCATGATCGCTGTTTGGTTGCATGTTATTGAAAAGTGATGGTTGTGTTACATTGGTAACCGGTCGTGAACCGGTCAAGTAAATGATGCTTGAGTTCTTTTAGCCCAGTGAACACAACACAACGATAACCATATCATCTGAGAGAGAAGAGTGTTTTGACCCGAGACAATAGCTGTTGAGATGGATCAGCTATTCATCAGAGATGTCTGCATGCTGCATGTGTACCTCAGAGGGTGAACCTAGTTTCGTGGTGTAGTTACCCTGTAATTAGGTTATATATTATGTCAGATAGACTAGATGAAACATCTAGAGACTGATGGAAACCCCTTTAAGGGCTACTGACAGGTTTGCACAACAAGAGCCGTTTCCAAATCCCAATCAGTCCCAGTCATTGGCTTGAGTTGATTCATACTTTAAGAAACAAGCTCTGCCCTCCATCGGCCCATTCAGCTAAGGCTGGGGAGAGAAAGATAGTTATCTGTAAATTATAGTTTTAAAATAACCTGCTGCTTTCATGCACTGTGATAATTATTGCTTATGCTATTGTTTCTCATTTAGAAAACGTGCAGACCTTCTGACACAGTGAAGTCACAATGCTTACATTGGAGGTTTTTTTAAATCCTGCTTTAAAATTATTTTTTTTTAAATACATTTTTAGTTGTAGTCAGTTTGGTTTCTGTCACACTGCCCTCTGCCCCCCCCCCCTCCCCGATGTGGCTGGATGTGGCAGTGCAGCAGGTAATGACAGGGACTGGAGGGGTGAGCTTTTGGTCAAAGCAGGACCCATTGGTTTTACATGCTGCAATATTGGCTCTCAAGGTTTTTCTTTCATATCAACAGAACAGTATTATCTAGACCAGAGGTGTAAAACATACGGCCTATATATATATATATATATATATATTTATTTTAATACACTTTAAAATGACTTAAACCAAATAGAAACTGTGTAGTGCTGAAAGCCAACCTACATTTATACTGTTTCTTGACGGTGTGCAGCTCACAGAAACTAAAGCTAGACAAGTCATGGAGTATCGAAAATAATCCTCTGTCCAAAAATCAACAGAAAAAAGGACTATGTTTTTGCAAAATGTTGACGGTGAGGAACTATAACACGATTTTCAGTACGGCCCTCCCGACCTCTTCGAAGACCCGAATACGGGGGTGGGGGGGGGGGGGGGGGGGCGAAGTTAGTTTGACACCCCTGGTCTAGATCTATTACACTATTTGATGATACTTTAAACGTTTTTACAAACGCAACAAATTGTGTACCACTGATATTCCTGGTGTTCAGCTCAGCAGACGGATGTCTGTCAGTATGGAACTGGCTCACGGCTGGAGACGGCTATTCTCTTACTACATTACCCGTCTTCTCTGCATGCTGTTGTTGTTTAAAATTCATCTCCATGACCTTTCACCTGTATTCTTGCTAACCCGAGTAGGGTTAATTCATGACGGAATAAAACCTACTGCCAAACCTTTCAGGAATTGCTTTTCTTTTTTTCCCTCTCTTTTTAAACTCGCATCACGACAAATCGAGAGTCTCCCGATATTCTAGAGATTCAATAAACAATTTCAGTTCAACAGTCTACACCACCCAACCATACCCTACACTATACTACCCTACACCACCATACCCTACCCTATACTACCCTATACTACCCTACAATACCCTACACCACCCTACCATACCCTACACTATAATACCCTATACTACCCTACACCACCCTACCATACCCTACACTACCCTACCATACCCTACACTACCCTATACTACCCTACACTACCCTACACTACCCTATATACTACCCTACACCATACTACCCTACACCATACCCTATACTACCCTACCCTATTCTACCCTAACCCAGCCTGCACTATACTACACTACCCTATACTGTACTACCCTATTCTACACCAGCCTATACTACACCACCCTATGCTATACTACCCTATACTACACTATTCTACCCTACACTATACTATGCTACATTATACTACACTAGCCTACCCTACACTATACTATGCTACATTATACTACCCTACACTGTACTATGCTACACTATACTACCCTACATTATCCTAAACTATCCTACACTATTCTACCCTATTCAATACTACCCTATACTACGCAACACTACACTATACCACCCTCTACCCCACACTACCCTACCTCACACTAGGCGACCCTACCCTACCCTATAATATACTACCCTATACTATTCTACCCTATACTATACTACCCTACATTATACTACACTATTCTACCCTACACTATCCTAAACAACCCTATCCTACACTATACTACCCTACAATATACTACACTATGCTACCCTACACTACCCTATACTATACTACCCTATACTACACTACCCTAAACTATGCAACATTACAGTACCCTATACTATTACTACACTACCCTATAATATACTACCCTATACTATGCTACCCTATACTATGCTACCCTATACTATACATTTACATTTAAGTCATTTAGCAGACGCTCTTATCCAGAGCGACTTACAAACTACCCTACATTATACTGCACTACCCTACACTATCCTAAACTATACAACCCGATCCTACACTATACTACCCTACACTATACTACCCTACATTGAGATAGATCTCTATCTAAGAAGTCCTACTGATCTGTTTCTATATTGATTACTTACACCCTTGATTTTTTCCTCGTGTTGTGTTACAGCCTGAATTCAAAATGGATTCAATTAAGGTGTCTTATCACTGGCCTACACTCTATACTCTGTAATGTCAAAGTTAAATTACGTTTGTAGACATTTTAACAACAACAAGAAAAAATGAAAAGATTATATGTTTTGAGTCAATAAGTATTCAACCCCTTTGTTATGGCAAGCCTAAATAAGTTCAGGAGTAAAACATGTGCTTTAACAAGTCACATAACTTGCATGGACTCACTTTGTATGCAATTGTAGTTTTGATCATGATTTATTTAATGACTAACTGATCTCTGTACCCTCACACATCAGTTGAGCAGTGAATTTCAAACAAAGATTCAACCACAAAGACCAGGGAGGTTTTCCAATGCAAAGGGTCCCTATTGCAACAATGCACTAAACTGCAATTTTTTTTTTAAAGCAATTAACTTTTTGTCCTGAATACAAAGTGTTATGTTTGGGGTAAATCCAATACATTTCTGATTACCACTCTCCATATTTTCAAGTATAGTGGTGGCTGCATCATGTTATGATTATGCTTGTAATCGTTAAGGACTGGGGAGTTTTTCAGGATTAAAAAAAAAACTTAAATGGATCTAAGCACAGGCAAAATCCTCGAGGAAAACCTGGTTCAGTCTGCTTTCCACCAGACACGAACTCAACTGTCAGCAGGACATTAACCTAAAACACAAGGCCAAATCTTCATTGGAGTTGCTTACCAAGAAAACCGTGAATGTTCCTGAGTGTCCAAGTTACAGTTTTGACATAAATCTCCTTGAAAATCTATAGCAAGACCTGAAAATGGTTGTCTAGCAATGATCAACAACCAATTTGACAGAGCTTGAAGAATTGTGAAAATAATAAAATGGGCAAATGTTGCAAAATCCACAAAAGTGGAAAAAGTCAAGTGGTGTGAATACTTCCTGAAGGCATTATATTGCTATTCAAATTTTTTGGGGGTATTTTTTTTTATATGGAAAAAAAAATAAATCACTAGGCTAAATCTTGCTTCCCACTACACAATTTGAGTTTCATGTTCCTACATCGTCCCGAAATTCGTAGGAAGTTTCAGGACATCTTGGGAATATTGGATTCACATCCTGTTATGGGAAGCGTTTTATGAACTCAGTGTACGGGCATCCTAGCTAAGGATGCTGGGTACTGATCATCAGCGTGTAGCTTGTCACTTATTCTTCGATAGTTTGACAACTTGCTGCTTCATTTAAACCTGTTCATTATGATCAAATAAAGTTACTAAGTAGCTAGCTGACTAGCTAGCTAGCTTATGGAATGAGCATTGCATTTTAGTGTTGCACTAACAGGTTGGTTAGCTTCTATTTCATTTCGTATGAAGTGACAGTCTCAGGCTTAGCTAGCTAATGTTTTTGTGTTCATGATCAAATTTGATCAGAAATACAAAAACTTAGAAATGAATGACAGATTTATTACATTTATAAAGATTTATTCTGACTTTGAGGGCGACGTAGTAGTGACTGTTGTTGCTAAGTAACATGCTAATATTCATGTGAAGAGGTTTTGCTGCCAAGAGCGGCGAGTCCGCATAGGATACCCACTCGAAAAAGAGGCTTCTGAAGGGTGCAGTGGAGCCCTCTATGAATTGACAACTAGCGTTTGAGATTGTCTCGTTCCTGTCTTCTACTTCAAACAGTGTTATTTCTTCTTTCTTTCTCTTCTCTGGTTCCTGTCTGCAGTCTGCTTAAAGCCTGGCTACGTTCCGAGCTCCTGGAGCCCCTAGCAACAGAGCAGAGGAGACGATGCAGTACCTCTTGAGAGCCTCACCTCAACCTCACATTCCTTTTCCCTTCAGTTTTCTCCTCCACCCCAGTCACAATCAGACTGGGTCTCTCTCTCTCTCTCTCTCTCTCTCTCTCTCTCTGGTTGTGCCTCAGTTGAAACTATCACATTCTCCAAGCAGATTTAAATAAACTGATATTCATTACTCATGTATCATAAACAATATATTGTAATGAAACAGCAGGGAGCAGGTCTCGAACCCTCGACCTTCAAGCCCGAAGTCCGGCGCGCTATCGACTGTGCCGCAAAAGCATGCTCAAGCGGCAGAGTCGATTTCCGCGCTTATAAACCCAGGGTCGTCACAATATTATGACTTTAGTCTGGCTGGCTACTATCACAAATACTCTGAATGCCAGCCATGGTCTACTGATAAAGGTGTTGTCATGTTCTAATCTTAAATCATAAAATAATGTGTTTTTTGCATGCCAGATTTTTTTTTATTATAAAAATGTGCTTACTTTGTAGCTAATGTGTGGCAACACCAGTTTCAAACAGCAGAGGGAGGTAGAGTTCCATTGAATGAAACTATGCTACACGTACAGTGCATCATTTTCAAAGCCCCATTCATAACTTTTCGTTTTTTTAGGGTTGTGTTTTGCTGATGGTAAAATGTGACCAACCGGCTTGATTCGGTCTTATTTAGCAAAATTTGAAATGCTGTTTTTTTTTTTTTTAAACATTGGATAAAAGTAGAGACTCAGAGCTGGAAAATGGTATATAATTCACTACAGTTGAGGAACAATGGGAAAGTAATTCTGCTTTGAAAGTTGATAAACTTGTAATCTCACTTTTGAGAAAATGGCCCTTGAATGTTTTGGTACCTACAAGATAGGTGTTCTTTGTCTACACCCATTCAGCATTGTTCACACCCTCTTAAGCTTTATCCTCACCCATCTCTTTAAGGATTCACACTATGTACTAAGCAACCATAGATTTCAAGACTAAAGGCTGGTTTATACTACAGGTGTGTTCGTACATTTAATTTGTAGTGCCAGAGTGTGCTCTGGGCGTTTGTAAACTCAGAGCGTTGTCAGATTGGCTGTTCGTAAATTCAGAGCATTTCGCTCTCGTAACGTTCAGAGCACACGCTGGACGCTCTGGCCAATGAGTAGGGTTGATCGGAGCATTCCTGACCTAACAGCAGCAGTCAAGCACCCAGGATAACTGGCTAACGTTGGCTAGCTTGCTAGCTATTCCCAGACACAAATGAGAGAACACCTCACTCTGACCATTTTACTTGCCCTAGCAGAGCTGGTTAGGCTGTTTTCATGTTATCCAGACGTTGGGGACTAACTGTGCTGCTGGCAACAATTTAATTACGCTTTTTTTGCCACCGTTTACCGACAATGGCCATATTCAACAGGTGTTGAGCGTTCGTAAATTCGTTAGTTATCCTGCGCTTTGGAGCACTCAGACAAGAGTGCTCTGAAATCGGAGTAGTTAGCCAGAGCGAATTTGCCAGCTACGTCTATCGACAGTTGCCGCAGTGACATCAAACATTCTATTTAAATTGTTACTTGCATAGTGGAGTCTTTTGTTTAGATAGCTAGCTAAACACTGAACCATAATCTCAACTCATAACGTTACTACCCTGCATGAATCTACAGGTAGCTAACCAACCAGGTTCAATGTTAGCTAGCTAACATTAGGCTATAAATAGCAATGCAAATAACTCTGAGATACAAATAATGTTACTACACAGATCATACATGTACCGTTAGCTAGCTAGCTAACAATACACTAACTTAAAATGAAAACTAATTTCTGACAAAATTAGAACATATCTGAAAATTTAGCTAGCTAGACTCTCTTACCCGTATACATGGATGGACGCTTCTCCCGCTCCGCCACGGATAACATGGTTGCCCTTTAGTTTGAAGATGTAATCCGGAGAGACAGGTGTTTTATACAACAGCATTGTCTGTTCTCTTTTTGACTCCGTCTGCATATTTGCAAATCAAACGTCAGAATCCTATAATACTCTAATTCCACTGATTTCCACTGGTCGTCCAGAAAGTGGAGAGCAACACTTACGTGATATTTTTCAAAAAAGCCACATTAGAAAGAATTACCTACACATACTGAGCAGCTCATGTTATAGACAGAAGCGTGCTACATGGCAGACCAATGCAAACTCATCTCATGTCCAGCCCACTCATTATCTCAGCCAATCATAGCTAGTGGGAAGGTTGCTGGCTTTTCCTGTGGCTAAACCAACTAGGCTCGTAATTTAACAATTTTATTCATATTTACAGATGGCATACAAGGTTGTTATTAAGGTACATGAAAGTTCACATATTCCAGAAGGCATGTGCGCCAGAAGGCATGTGTGCATTTTTATAAAAATGTAAACGTTTACGTTCAAATGGCTCTCCTGTGAAGTATTGACGCGTGACATATACCTAGTTTCCTGAAACGAGTCACAAATAGAAGTTATTCATTGAGTTATGGACAGGGACACAGTCCACTTGTATTGCAGTCAGCTATGGCCAACACCCAAACCTCACCGGCCAAGTTGCGTGCAACACAGCTAACTAGCTAAATGTCCATGAATGTTTCATGTTAGTTTTCAACCTGCCCCGAAATGAGTTGGTTCACAGTTGGTTTTGATATTTTAATCGTAGACCGGTGTAGTCAGCGTGTTAGACTGAAGGACTGGAGCTGGTCAGAAACCTAGGTTGTCTTTGAGCTCTCAAAGCTTTCTCTCTGTCATTGGAGCTGGACTCAAATCTAAGGGTGCACAAATGGCACCATATTCTCTATATTGTGCACTACTCATTTCTCCCCAGTCAATAGTAGTGCACTATAAAGGGAATAGGGTGCCATTTGGGACGGAGATTTTTCTTACAGGGAGAGATATTTTTATGAAGATAACTTTGATCATGCTGGTCATGTTTTTCAACGTCACTGCGGGACAGTTGGTTTGTTTGTTTGTTTTAGATCTTGTGAATTTTCTGAAAGAAATGTTTATTAAAAGTAGAGAGAAAATGCCTAATGTATGATGTATAGTGTATGCATTTATGTAGAAGGCGCAGATTCTATGGAGAAATGCTTTTGTGACCGTTCTGTTTGAAACAGATTGTTGTTGTGATTCTTTGGTCTGTCAGAATAAATACATGTCTTCTGCTTTGACTTTCCTTCTTTTGTGCTTTTCCTCTCATGCTGCTCGTAGTGCCGAGGAATTAGTGCTGACATAGTAGTGCTGAGATAGTAGTGCTGAGATAGTAGTGCAGAGGGATTAGTGCCGGGATAGTAGGCTCTACTATCTCAGCACTACTATCTCAGCTCTAATATCTCAGCACTACTCTCTCAGCTCTAATATCTCAGCACTACTACTATTCAATACATTGAACCTATGTTGGTTAATTAGTTATTTAAAAATGTAATATAACCTACACTTCGGGTAATCGCTGGGCACTAGCAAATCCATCGTTCCACCCATTTCTTTATTTGCTTATTAATTTAACACAAACAAGGAACCTCAGTCGAAGCTGCTGTGTATCCCAGCCAATCATTATCCACAACACAGAAACTGATTGAGAAATGATGGGTAACACCTAGTATATTGATTAAGATACAGTATGTACTCTGATAGATAACACCTACAGTATGTACTCTGATGGGTAACACCTAGTATATTGATTAAGATACAATATGTACTCTGATAGGTAACACCTAGTATATTGATTAAGATACAGTATGTACTCTGATGGGTAACACCTAGTATATTGATTGAGATACAGTATGTACTCTGATAGATAACACCCAGTATATTGATTAAGATACAGTATGTACTCTGATAGATAACACCTACAGTATATTGATTGAGATACAGTATGTACTCTGATGGGTAACACCTACAGTATATTGATTAAGATACAGTATGTACTCTGATAGATAACACATAGTATATTGATTGAGATATGTTTAATGTTTGTACTTGCATTATCATTTCCAGTAAAGTTTCAGATAAATTAAAGTTATCCTCAGTACTATATGCTATATGACAAAGTTCTATAAAAAAATGATCGGAACAATTTCTTAGTCACATATGGTCTTTATTAAACACAGCTCAAGAAACAGGGTAGAGAGAAAGCAAGTATATACCACAGTCTGTTTATCATACTGAACAGTTCAAATGAAATGTTGTTGAGTCCAACTGTGTAACTAACAGCCATGTGGCCCCTTTGTCGTTAAAGATGGGATCTCTGGGGGGATGAGAGTAATGGCCTGTACCCTCCTCTCTCCTGCCCCAGGAGCGCCATGGCCCCCCAGCCCCAGTACGGGTCCAGCTCCCCTCCTCACCCACACGGCAAGGTCAACAAGCTCCCGTCCGTCAGCCAGCTCATCAACCCCCAGCAACGCAACATACTCACGCCTTCCTCCATGCCCCAAGGCCTGACTGACAGTAAGTGTGCCTTACACTTTTGTATGATGAGAGATTTTCCCTAGTCTATCTGGCTAGGTCCCAGTCCGATCCCCCCCCCCCCCCCCCCATTTGTTTTTCTCCCTGTCGTACCTCCACTGGCCCAGTCTCCTAACTCCACCACCACGTCCCCTTTGGGTCGATCATGTGACACGCGTCAGGCGGGACAGGCAGGGTAGCGGTACCTGTCTGGGCACGCGGGGCGCTGAGAGAGGTGTGTAGGGGCCTCTGTCAGAACGCTTCCTCCCATAGGTGAATGTGATCCCTGTGGGACCCTGTTCCTCCACTCCAGAGTACATACTCCTGGATCTCTCTGGGGGCCTGCAGGCCCTGTTCCTCCCTGTTCCTCCACTCCTCTCTGGGGGCCTGCAGGCCCTATTCCTCCCTGTTCCTCCACTCCACTCTGGAGGCCTGCAGGCCCTATTCCTCCCCGTTCCTCCACTCCTCTCTGGGGGCCTGCAGGCCCTATTCCTCCCTGTTCCTCCACTCCTCTCTGGAGGCCTGCAGGCCCTATTCCTCCCTGTTCCTCCACTCCTCTCTGGAGGCCTGCAGGCCCTATTCCTCCCTGTTCCTCCACTCCTCTCTGGGGGCCTGCAGGTCCTGTTCCTCCACTCCTCTCTGGGGGCCTGCAGGTCCTGTTCCTCCCTGTTCCTCCACTCCTCTCTGGGGGCCTGCAGGTCCTGTTCCTCCCTGTTCCTCCACTCCTCTCTGGGGGCTTGCAGGCCCTATTCCTCCCTGTTCCTCCACTCCTCTCTGGAGGCCTGCAGGCCCTATTCCTCCACTCCTCTCTGGAGGCCTGCAGGCCCTATTCCTCCACTCCTCTCTGGAGGTCTGCAGGCCCTATTCCTCCCCGTTCCTCCACTCCTCTCTGGAGGCCTGCAGGCCTTATTCCTCCCTGTTCCTCCACTCCTCTCTGGGGGTCTGCAGGCCCTATTCCTCCCCGTTCCTCCACTCCTCTCTGGAGGCCTGCAGGCCCTATTCCTCCCTGTTCCTCCACTCCTCTCTAGGGGCCTGCAGGTCCTGTTCCAACGGTTGGCTTCAAGTTCAAGCACCCTTTCACTGTTTTTACATAAGAGGGTCGATGGTTAAAGGGAAATTCTGCCACATCACCAACACAATACTAGTGTCTACATCTGTGATCTGCTTCTCATTAACCAGGTCTCCATCCAACCTTTCTATGTGCGTAAAGTACATGCAGGATCATTTTTTATTTTTTTTAAGTCAGACAGTCCTGAGCAAATTTGTCGGGTCAACTTTCCAAATGTCGAACAAAAACCAAAACGAGTTGGGATCTTTAGAGTCAGTAAAAATTAAATGGCGGTGGAAACGTGTTTATTGTCAAAATATTGATTTAATATCCATCGTCACGTGATCGGCTATGATGCTGCGACTCAGGGAAAAACACCAGTTTATTAGGCTACATGATCAACTTCACAGGGTGGCGAAACTGCACGGTGACGAGCTTCATGCTCCTTTCCAAATAAATATCCAGGGTCTTATTCTGGTGACACGATGATCGATGCTTGGCTGCCGTTTGACATATTTAAAATTAGCTCTCGCTCTTTTGTCCATGATAATCCCATGATGTAGCCTTGTATATACAAAAAAAATAATAATAATGTATGAAATTTATGCATTCACTACTGTAAGTCGCTCTGGATAAGAGCATCTGCTAAATGACTAAAATGTATATCTGAGCTTTTGGCTAGAGCCGAACATGCCAAAACAAGAGTCTGTACATGTTTTATTTTTTACACAACCCTCAGTAGAGTTGAAAATGTGATGGAAACACATTTAACTAACTTTTTTATTCGGTATTCGGGGAAATTTAACTGTAATAGGTATTTGTATGTACACTACTTCATCATGCACAGTTTTTTTTATCTGCGACATGTCAATTTGATGGAAACATCTCTGGTGGGAAAATGCTAATCGTTTTTATGCTGATATTAGAATATTCACGTGAAAATATGTCGCCAATTGGGAGGAAACTTAGCTTTTGACATCACAGGGTAGAATTAAAAGGAAGAAAAACAGATTTTTTTTCCTAAAACCTGCAACGACTTTCTAGCCAGATGTAGGGCATTTTCCATGCTCCCCACGTCACCGTGACGATGCCATTGGATAAACATTGCGCCGTTTTCGCATATGTATTGGCACTGGCATTGTGCCGAAGATAATGAAAACTAATTGGTTGAAAAGGGGTGGAGTTGGACCCTTTTAAATTGAGCACGTTCCCCTCTTTTCCTTCACCTCATGTATCGTTGCTTTGTGTTGTTATTTTCTCTAACGTTGAGGAACCACTCTGTTGAGACGCCCCCACACTATCTCATTGAACATCAAAAGAGTTCGTACATTTGTCCAGCGTTGAAAAAACAAATGATAGATTGTAGCTTTAAAGAGTACTGTTCACAGAAGATTGATTCTCTAGTGATGCTCACTGCAGCTTGTCTTAATCTACATAATATGTAAACACCGGTAATGGTGCTGGAGATAATGAATTTGAGAATTATTAATATTATTTTTTTAAACGTCAAATTGCCCTTTGAAGAGTCACTCACAGCAGTCTGTTTGATTCTGTAGTGACTCCGATGATGGGACACATGGCTATGAACGCTGACATGTCGACCATGAGCCCCACACACGTCCTGCAGCCCCAGTTACCCATGGTGCCCAGCTCCCACTGTACACCCCCGCCACCCTACCCTATGGACAGCAGCATCTCCAGGTACCTAGCTAAACAACCAGCAGTGGAGGCTGGTGAAGGAAGGACGGGCTCATAGTAATGACTGGATTGTAATGACTTATAGTATCTCTGTTTGATGCTATTCCATTCATTCCAGCCATTACTATGAGCCCGTCCTCCGATTTAAAGTGGCACCAGCCACCACTGATAACCATACATCTGTTGATGCTTCTGGACAGTTGTGGGCACTAATAAAGTTAAGACGAGCTGCAATATTGACAGAACAATTGCAACACGGCTCTGTAGCGTCTCCTAGCGATAGTTTATTTAAAACTGAACCGCTGTACAGGGTTCACCCTTTTTAGTGCCCGCAACCGACAGAAATCTCTCTACTGTTGGTCATTGTTGAATCTTTCTACTCTTTGCCATTCTTGACAGAAATCTCTCTACTCTTTGCCATTCTTGACAGAAATCTCTCTACTCTTGGCCTTTGTCTTCACTTACTAGATATAACACAGTTATTACAAGAATGCCGAGGTACTCTTTTCACTACTAAACTGTTCCCTTCTCCCCTGTCCTGTTGCAGCTTTCTTCTGCGACTGGGCTGCGCAGCCTGCCTGGACTACTTCACAGCACAGGGTCTGACCAACATCTACCAGATCGAGAACTATAACTTGGAGGTGAGGCCTTGCCTGTCGCACGCACCACATCTGCATGGATAGACTCAGAGGGAAGGGTTGGGTGGCTTCAAAAGGGCCTGAACCTTCATGTATTTCTATCTGAAGGCGTCTTGTCCATTTTTTATTGTCTTCTGACAGATGGTATTATTGTAACACATGTCAAGAGTTGCCATTAACTATCAGTGCAGAGTGAGTTGTCGTGCTGTCTTGACGTTTCTCTCTCTCTAGCCTGAGAGAGAGACAGAGAGAGACACAGAGACAGAGAGAGACACAGAGACAGAGAGAGACACAAGAGACAGAGAGAGACAGAGACAGATAGAAACAGAGACAGAGAGAGACAGAGACAGAGAGAAACAGAAGACTAAAAGAGACTAACCCCCAGTGTGTGATGTCATCCCTGTCCACAGGACCTGTCCCGGCTGAAGATCCCGCAGGAGTTCCAGCACGTCATCTGGAAGGGTATCATGGAGCACCGGCAAAGCATGGAGTTCTCCCCTCCTCCCCACATCCTGCGTACCTCCAGCGGGGCCTCCACCGTCAGCGTAGGGTCCTCCGAGGCCCGCGGCGAGCGGGTCATCGACGCCGTGCGTTTCACCCTGCGCCAGACCATCTCCTTCCCTCCGCGTGACGACTGGTCCGACTTCTCTTTCGACCTGGACTCCCGACGCAACAAACAGCAGCGCATCAAAGAGGAGGGTGAATAGAGACACAACTCTGGCCGGAATTTCAATCTAAGTCGAGTTGTCGGGAAAGAAAAAGATTTTAAAAAAGAAAAGCGCACTGCAACAATGGGTCTGTAAAAGGTCATTTCCCTGACGTTCACAGAGAGTCGCTTTTACAAAACGCTGTGGATGTCAGCTCAAGCATATATATTAGCTTTTTAAAAAAGTAGAGTGCAGTGCTCTTCTCAGCAATGCACCTTGAATTGAAGCCCCTGGCTTTGTCCCCTCTTCATATGTCATATACACCTTGTTGACCAACCCACTCTCCTATCACAGTACAGAACTAGGACATCTCTGCTTTAACGTTCTAAGCTCAGATATCCTAAACAGCAAAATACTATGCAAATAAAAATGCACTTATTTTTTTGTTGTTGTTATTAAGCCTTCATTAGCTGCCAGCTAGATGAGAGAAAACAGCTATATTCTTTATTTTTTAAATCAAATTTCTTGGAGACAAAGCACTTAAGAAATGCTTTTGTGATTGCTTTGATATTGTTTTATAGTGTTTATTATCCATTCCAATGTTAAAGCATGACTTGAGAGAACTTTTTTTGGGGGGGGGTTTTGTTGTTGTTTTTGGCTGAGATTCAATCCAAGGCGCGTTATAGAACAGGACATTAGACAGACAAGATTTTTTTCCCTGACGTTAAGACATGTATTTATGTCAGTGTTTCGCCGTTGACTCACTTGGTAAACTTCTCTCAGCTGCCATAGGGGTTAGCGTGAGCCAAGCTAAGAAGACTCCTCACATTTAAAACAGGCGAGTGGCGGCATCTATTGGCCATATTGGTACCGCACCAAACGCCGCTAAATACATGACAAAATGGAGTCCTTTTATTAACGCCTGCTGAAGCATCAATTACGGTCATCACTAGTTACCAAATCAGAATTATGGCGAAACCATTGCTTATTTCTATCATTTATCTTCTTAAAATCTGATTTTAAACCTAAACCCCCCACTGCTGATATTATGCCTAACCTTAAAGACTAAAAATCACATTTTTTGTTTTCATGAACTTTCACGATATATCCATTTACATTTTAGTCATTTATAGCAGACGCTCTTATCCAGAGCGACTTACAGTAGTGAATTCATAATTTTTTTTGTCTTCCGTACTGGTCCCCCGTGGGAATCGAACCCACAACTCTGGCGTTGCAAACACCATGCTCTACCAACTGAGCCACACGGGACTATATCCGTTTTGACTTTGTGGCTGTGGTAACTAGTGACAACCTTAAAGAACTTTTTAAAAGTCCAAGTGTACTATGCTGCTCTATACAACACGTTGGGTTGAATCCCAGTCTCTGCTGCTCAATACCGGACTGTTATGGCTGCCTGTTATTTTCTTTTAATTCACAACACTGTTTTGACCTGATTGTATACACTTCAAGATACATATTTTTGACTTCCTGTCAGAGAGAAGTGTTAATAACATGCTGTTTCTACCGTGCCCGTGTTAAACCTCCTCCCTCCGAGATGTTCAGGAAACCTGGGAATGTTAACCCTAGTGTTTAGCCATCGTGTTTATAAGTACCTAATGTATTTCTACGTGAACGAGAACAATGCATCATCATCACACAAACCGTTGTACCTGAAGTATTTACGTTAGTGATTACTCAGTAACTGAAACGAACAAGAAACTCAATATGCTCATAGACCTTGATGTTGTGACGGCGGTATCAATAAACGTGACTGATTGTGACGGCGGTATCAATAAACGTGACTGATTGTGACATCAATAAACGTGACTGATTGTGACATCAATAAACGTGACTGATTGTGACATCAATAAACGTGACTGATTGTGACGGTGGTATCAATAAACGTGACTGATTGTGGTATCAATAAACGTGACTGATTGTGGTATCAATAAACGTGACTGATTGTGGTATCAATAAACGTGACTGATTGTGGTATCAATAAACGTGACTGATTGTGGTATCAATAAACGTGACTGATTGTGGTATCAATAAACGTGACTGATTGTGGTATCAATAAACGTGACTGATTGTGATATCAATAAACGTGACTGATTGTGACGGTGGTATCAATAAACGTGACTGATTGTGACGGTGGTATCAATAAACGTGACTGATTGTGACGGTGGTATCAATAAACGTGACTGATTGTGACGGTGGTATCAATAAACGTGACTGATTGTGACGGTGGTATCAATAAACGTGACTGATTGTGACGGTGGTATCAATAAACGTGACGGATTGTGACGTGGTATCAATACACGTGACGGATTGTGACAGTGGTATCAATAAACGTGACGGTGGTATCAATAAACGTGACTGATTGTGACGGTGGTATCAATAAACGTGACGGTGGTATCAATAAACGTGACTGATTGTGACGGTGGTATCAATAAACGTGACTGATTGTGGTATCAATAAACGTGACTGATTGTGGTATCAATAAACGTGACTGATTGTGGTATCAATAAACGTGACTGATTGTGGTATCAATAAACGTGACTGATTGTGATATCAATAAATGTGACTGATTGTGACGGTGGTATCAATAAACGTGACGGTGGTATCAATAAACGTGACTGATTGTGAAGGTGGTATCAATAAACGTGACGGTGGTATCAATAAACGTGACTGATTGTGACGGTGGTATCAATAAACGTGACGGTGGTATCAATAAACGTGACTGATTGTGACGGTGGTATCAATAAACGTGACGGCGGTATCAATAAACGTGACTGATCGTGACGGCGGTATCAATAAACGTGACGGCGGTATCAATAAACGTGACTGATCGTGACGGCGGTATCAATAAACGTGACTGATCGTGGTATCAATAAACGTGACTGATCGTGGTATCAATAAACGTGACTGATCGTGGTATCAATAAACGTGACTGATCGTGACGGCGGTATCAATAAACGTGACTGATCGTGACGGCGGTATCAATAAACGTGACTGATTGTGACATCAATAAACGTGACTGATTGTGACATCAATAAACGTGACTGATTGTGACATCAATAAACGTGACTGATTGTGATATCAATAAACGTGACTGATCGTGACGGCGGTATCAATAAACGTGACTGATCGTGACGGCGGTATCAATAAACGTGACTGATTGTGACGTGTACGCCTTTCGTATTGTTCGTGCCCCAAATGGCACCCTACGCACTACTCGACCAGGGGGTTCTGGGCAAAGGTAGTGCACTATATAGGGAATAGGGAGCCAGCCCTGGTCAGAAGTAGTGCACTCTATAGGGAATAGGGGGCCAGCCCTGGTTAAAAGTAGTGCAGTATATAGGGAACATGGCACCATTTGGAACACATGCATTGCCTGCTTGTTCTGCCTCCTATATGTAACCTGGTGTACAGTCTGTTGAGAACATTTCTGGCCAATATTTCTCTATTGCAGATGATGCTAGAGACTGTTGTAATATTGATGGATTTTTTTTTTTTTTTTGGAACCACATTTTCTAAACGTTATTATTATTGTTACGGTTTAACTTGATAAATGGCCAAACCTATTGAGATCATTGTGTACACACACACACACACACACACAGTTATTTTCTACATGCTAAGTATTTTCCCAAAAAGGGTAATTGACTAAAAACAGTAAGTATTTTCTGAATAAGTTTTGTGGTTAAAAGCCAGAACAGTAAAAGGAATTAGGTTTATTTGTATTCATTAAAATGAATAAATCTGGTCCTCTCACAAGTCATTGTTGTCATTGTTGTAATACTACACACGGTCAGGGGAATGTTGCCATAAAACACAGTTCTATAAAATGGTACATCATTGAGATGTTAGAGAAACATGACCCTAGTTTGTTGTCGTTGTCGTCAAGAACATTGAAAGCAGAAACTAGTACCATCTAAAATCGGCTGTTCCTTATTTTTCTACAATGTCTTGTAAATATATTGCAATGTACTTATTTTGATATAAACCAAAAAATAAAAATACTGCCTAGTTATCAAATGTTGTTGGGAGTTTGTACAGATCACATTTATAGTGTCAACAATCACTAAACAGAAAAGAAGAAAAGGACAAAAAAAAAAACACACGAATATTTCAGAAAGAACAGACGACTAAAACAACAGACATGATCTATAGCAGAATAATCATTAATGTATTCATATGGAATGTTTTTTGTTTGGTAAACCTCTTGGCAGTACTAAGTCAGTGTGTACACTATGTGGTCCTCCTCAGTGTTTGAGAGAAAACAAAAGAGATTAACCTAACGAGCAATAGGTGGTATAACGTTTCAGTTTAGAGGGAGGGGGTTTCATACCAGAGCTCTGTAACCAACACAATAAGACAAAGACCTGCGGCCAGTGGGAAGGGAGGTTCACAAATCAAATCTAAATCGTATTTGTCAAATGCGCAGAATACAACAGGTACAACCTTACCGTGAAATGCTTACTTATAAGCCTTTAACCAACAACGCAGTTCAAGAAATAGAGTTAAGAAAATATTTACCAAATAAACTAAAAGTTAAAAAAAATTAAAATGACAATAACGAGGCTATATAGAGGGGGTACAGGTACCAAGTCAATGGGTACAGGTAATTTGAGGTAATTTGTAAAGTCCAACAGAGCTCTAACCAACACAAGGAGAAAAGGAGGAAAGGACTAAGGGTTGTGAAACCAGACTGACCCCAAACAGAACGTGAGCTGGCAGATCAGAGCCGGTTTAAAACCAAGGATAGAAACAGGTATACTACGTGAGAAATAAAATTTGTCCTGAAGGAAAACAGTGAATGAGTCTGAATTCTTTTATAATTCTAAATGAAACAAACATCTCTCCTGAGATTCAACAATCTGGTAACTTCACGAACGCAGCAAATAAACCTACATCGTTAATTCAGAATATTTTAATGATTGTCAGTATTTACACATTATACACAAGACTGAGGCAGGAAGTCAAACCTCAGTTCATTCAATGTACATAGTCAAAATAAAGTCAACTCGGTACTTTCTGTCCCACTGTAGAGAAAAGGACGGTAAAGGGTCCCTGGGTTGAGGCAGAGCCAGTGGCCTGATCCAACAGGACGAAAACAGCCAGGCAGTACCTCAATCTGTCCAATAACAACACAGACAACTTTCCTTTGTGTCGTACTGGATTCCAGATGACCTGTCACTCCACACAGTCCCATCTCTGTCGAGGAAGCAGTCTACCAGTCACTCCACCAGGGGGAGGTGTTATGATTAGCATTCCCGGAGTTGCCTCTCAAATGGCCCCTTACCCCCTTACATAGTGGCCCACTCAGAGCCCTATGGGCCCATGGTCGACAGTAATGTACTCTACAGAGGATAGAGTAACCACATAGCCCTAGTCACTGGACCTGACCACCTGATTCAGGGATACTACAGGGTTCTCCCCAAAGAATGCAAAAGAGGGGGCACAGTGCCACCTTGTGGACTAACAGCGCCACTACATAAAATAAAAAATATTAAAGAAAACAATTTCTTTTTTTAAACTTTATTTATCATACAAGGCCTTTTTTTGCTCTAGATTGCAGGAAATGGCTGTTACAAATGTGCCAAAAGGGGGGGGGGCATGTTTGGTTTTTGGTCCAGCACTACACAGCTGATTTAAATGATCAAAGCTTCATGAAGAGTTGGTCCTTTTTATTAGCTGTGTAGTGTTAAGAACAACAAACAAAACGTGCTCCGAGTTTGGGAAACGCTGGTCCTGGTGACTGAGTCGACTAGGTACCGTCTGTCACATCACTCCACCTCTGCCATGTGAGTCACCTCCACAGTCTGTATTACCTCCTGCTGCTCCACGGTCTGTGTAACTTCCTGCCCTCCATCTCTGTCCTGCTGCTCCACGGTCTGTATAACCTCCTGCTGCTCCACGGTCTGTATTACCTCCTGCTGCTCCACGGTCTGTATTACCTCCTGCTGCTCCACGGTCTGTATTACCTCCTGCTGCTCCACGGTCTGTATTACCTCCTGTTGCTCCACGGTCTGTATTACCTCCTGCTGCTCCACGGTCTGTATTACCTCCTGCTGCTCCACGGTCTGTATTACCTCCTGCTGCTCCACGGTCTGTATTACCTCCTGCTGCTCCACGGTCTGTATTACCTCCTGCTGCTCCACGGTCTGTATTACCTCCTGCTGCTCCACGGTCTGTATTACCTCCTGCTGCTCCACGGTCTGTATTACCTCCTGCTGCTCCACGGTCTGTATTACCTCCTGCTGCTCCACGGTCTGTATTACCTCCTGCCCTTCATCTCCCTCCATCTTCACCCCCCCAGGCAGCACACTGTGCTGGGACAGCACATAGTTCACCACTTGCATGATACTCTGGTCCGACAAGGTCGCGACCCCGTCACCCTGTACGGCCTGAACCGCTTCTACTGCCTCCACGGTCTCCTCCGTGATCAGCACCGTCTCGATCTCCTCGTCCGGCGGCGGCTGGACGGGCCGGAGCTCGTGGGGGAGATCGGACCCCAGGACGGAGACGGCGTGTTCGACCTGAGTACCCTGGTTGTGGAACTGTAGCGTATCTTTCTCCAGCATGATCTTCCCTGGCAAGAGGTCGCCGTGGTATTTGGTCATGTGTTTCCGTAAGGAGCGGGCATCGATGTGGGCCTCCTGGCACTCGGGGCACACGTAAGGGCGCTCGCCCGTGTGGGTGCGTACGTGTCTCTTCAGAGAGCGGGCGTCGGCCCACGCTACGCCGCACGTCAGACACTCAAATGGTTTGACTCCTGAGAGAAGAGGACAGTTGTTAGGAGACAGGGAAACATACAGAACTACGCTGTAGTCATACAGCCACCCAATCAACACACCTCTGTATGACCAGTGACTTTACTTTGTTTTAGACGGAGACATTAAGACACAGTTGAAGTTGAACAGTGTTTGTTTGCATCTTATATCCGTTTGAGATGTTTCTCTCATTAACCATCAGCATAGACGGCTCCATCTCAGGTTTGGGTACATTTCTCCAGCCTCATCCGTCAGGTTTATCATAGAAAAACAAGTGGCAGGGCTGCCATTAGGTTGAAGAATGACAGATTGTGGCTGTGTGTGTGTGGCGTGGTGTGTGTGTGTGGTGTGTGTGTGTGTGTGTGTGTGTGTGTGTGTGTGGCTGTGCGTGGCTGTGTGTGTGTGTGTGTGTGTGTGCGTGGCTGTGTGTGCGTGGCTGTGTGTGCGTGGCTGTGTGTGTGTGTGGCTGTGTGTGTGTGCGCATGCGGCTGTGTGTGTGTGTGTGTGTGTGTGTGTGTGTGTGTGTGTGTGCGTGCGCATGCGGCTGTGTGTGTGTGTGTGTGTGCGTGCGCATGCGGCTGTGTGTGTGTGTGTGTGTGCGTGCGCATGCGGCTGTGTGTGTGTGTGTGTGCGTGCGGCTGTGTGTGTGTGTGCGTGCGCGCGGCTGTGTGTGTGTGTGTGTGTGTGTGTGCGTGCGCATGCGGCTGTGTGTGTGTGTGTGTGTGTGTGTGTGTGTGTGTGTGTGTGTGCGAGCGCATGCGGCTGTGTGTGTGTGTGTGTGCGCATGCGGCTGTGTGTGCGTGCGCGCGGCTGTGTGTGTGGCTGTGTGCGTGTGGCTGTGTGTGTGTGTGTGTGTGTGTGTGTGTGTGTGTGTGTGTGTGTGTGTGTGTGTGTGTGTGTGTGTGTGTGTGTGTGCGTGTGGCTGTGTGTGTGTGTGTGTGTGTGTGTGTGTGTGTGTGTGTGTGTGTGTGTGTGTGTGCGTGTGGCTGTGTGTGTGTGTGTGTGTGTGTGCGTGTGGCTGTGTGTGTGTGTGTGTGTGTGTGCGCGCGTCTCACCCTGGTGGTTGTTCATGTGTCGTCTGTACTCTCTGAGCTGGGTGAACTTTCTGCCACAATGTTCACACCCTCTCTCTAGGTTCTGCTTTACTCTGCCCTTCTTGCCATGCGTGGCTTTCTTCACGTGTCTCCTGAACAGAGCCTTCTCAAAGAACTCCTTACCGCAGACGTTACACCTACAGGACAGAGAAGCATTATCAAACACCATCTAGGTAACCCTTTTTTTTTACATCAACGGGTGTCAAAGTGCTTTAACCGGCCTGCCTCACTCACTCGACAGAGAAGACTGTCTCTCTCACATTTTGACTAAGTCAAAGCTGATGGCTGTGAATGCATTAGTGGGGACTCACCTGTAAGGCTCTGCCACGCTGTGGGACTTGACATGGGAGTACCAGTCCTTCTTCCAGCTGTAAGACTTCCCACAAATCTGATACAATACATAACAGAACATTACAGAACATTATCTAACAATAGTACCTCACGATATGATAGAACCTCATGATAGAACCTAATAATAAACAATAACAATCTAATAACAATCTAATAACATAATCACAATCTAATTCTAATCTAATAACATAATCTATTCTAATAACAATCCAATCTAATAACAATCCAATATAATAACACAATCTAATAACACAATCTAATCTAATAATCTAATAACATCTAATAACACAATCTAATAACATAATCTAATCTAATAATCTAATAACAATATCTAATAATCTAATCTAACAACATAATCTAATAACAAAATCTAATCTAATAACAATCTAATATCAATCTAATATCATAATCTAATATTATAACATATCATAATCTAATAAAATATAATATATCATATAATATAATAATATAATAACATAACCTAATAACATAATATCATAATCTAATAAAATATAATCTAACAACATATAATAATCTAATAACATAATCTAATAACATAATATACTGCTCCAAAAAATAAAGGGAACACTAAACAACACATCCTAGATCTGAATGAAAGAAATAATCTTATTAAATACTTTTTTCTTTACATAGATGAATGTGCTGACAACAAAATCACACAAAAATAATCAATGGAAATCCAATTTATCAACCCATGGAGGTCTGGATTTGGAGTCACACTCAAAATTAAATTGGAAAACCACACTACAGGCTGATCCAACTTTGATGTAATGTCCTTAAAACAAGTCAAAATGAGGCTCAGTAGTGTGTGTGGCCTCCACGTGCCTGTATGACCTCCCTACAACGCCTGGGCATGCTCCTGATGAGGTGGCGGATGGTCTCCTGAGGGATCTCCTCCCAGACCTGGACTAAAGCATCCGCCAACTCCTGGACAGTCTGTGGTGCAACGTGGCGTTGGTGGATGGAGCGAGACATGATGTCCCAGATGTGCTCAATTGGATTCAGGTCTGGGGAACGGGCGGGCCAGTCCATAGCATCAATGCCTTCCTCTTGCAGGAACTGCTGACACACTCCAGCCACATGAGGTCTAGCATTGTCTTGCATTAGGAGGAACCCAGGGCCAACCGCACCAGCATATGGTCTCACAGGGGGTCTGAGGATCTCATCTCGGTACCTAATGGCAGTCAGGCTACCTCTGGCGAGCACATGGAGGGCTGTGCGGCCCCCCAAAGAAATGCCACCCCACACCATGACTGACCCACCGCCAAACCGGTCATGCTGGAGGATGTTGCAGGCAGCAGAACGTTCTCCACGGCGTCTCCAGACTCTGTCACGTCTGTCACATGTACTCAGTGTGATCCTGCTTTCATCTGTGAAGAGCACAGGGCGCTAGTGGCGAATTTGCCAATCTTGGTGTTCTCTGGCAAATGCCAAATGTCCTGCACAGTGTTGGGCTGTAAGCACAACCCCCACCTGTGGATGTCGGGCCCTCATACCACCCTCATGGAGTCTGTTTCTGACCGTTTGAGCAGACACATGCACATTTGTGGCCTACTGGAGGTCATTTTGCAGGGCTCTGGCAGTGCTCCTCCTGCTCCTCCTTGCACAAAGGCGGTGGTAGCGGTCCTGCTGCTGGGTTGTTGCCCTCCTACGGCCTCCTCCACGTCTCCTGATGTACTGGCCTGTCTCCTGGTAGCGCCTCCATGCTCTGGACACTACGCTGACAGACACAGCAAACCTTCTTGCCACAGCTCGCATTGATGTGCCATCCTGGATGAGCTGCACTACCTGAGCCACTTGTGTGGGTTGTAGACTCCGTCTCATGCTACCACTAGAGTGAAAGCACCGCCAGCATTCAAGTGACCAAAACATCAGCCAGGAAGCATAGGAACTGAGAAGTGGTCTGTGGTCACCACCTGCAGAACCACTCCTTTATTGGGGGTGTCTTGCTAATTGCCTATAATTTCCACCTGTTGTCTATTCCATTTGCACAACAGCATGTGAAATGTATTGTCAATCAGTGTTGCTTCCTAAGTGGACAGTTTGATTTCACAGAAGTGTGATTGACTTGGAGTAACATTGTGTTGTTTAAGTGTTCCCTTTATTTTTTTGAGCAGTGTATAATCTAATAACATAATATAATCTAATAACATAATCTAATAACAATATAACAACATAACAATATAATAACATAATCTAATAACATAATAATGACTATTCCCCACCTGACACTGGAAGGGTTTGAGTCCCAGGTGTTTGTTCATGTGCTGCTGCAGGTCTTTGGCCTCAAAGAAACTTCTATCACAGCTGGAGGAGGGATACAGTCATGATGGGTAGAACAGAACATGTGCACGAATGCATTACAAACACACACAAACTGCACAAAGAGATGGGACAGTCATGATGGGTAGAACAAAACATGTGCACGAATGCATTACAAACACACACACACAAACTGCACAAAGAGATGGGATGATCTTTTCTACATATTTGATATCTAGTTTAAGTCGTTTAAGTTTACACTCCCTAAAAATATTTTAAATATTTACATTTTTTAATAAATGAATATAGGGGAAACACTGCACACATGGCTACAGAAAACAAGAGCGTTTAAGAAAGAAGCAGGTCCTTACTGACTACAGGGAAAGCCTCGTACGTCAGGTCTGGGCTGGTGTCTCTTTAAGTGTTTACTCAGACCAGAGGCTCGGTGGAACGACCTCCCACACTGGGTACAGAGATACTTCGATTCACCTAGAAGACATTTAACAGAGATATTATAACCAGAGATACTAGATTCACCTTGAAGACATTTAACAGAGATTGGACCATAAGATTCTGAATCAAACTACAGGTAACTGCTGAAATAAAAGGAAGCACTTGACTAAATGAGGGATACAAAAGCATATTGAAAGCAGGTGCTTCCACACAATTGTGGTTTCTTTGTTAATGAAGCAATGAACATCCCATCATGCTTAGGGTCATGTATAAAAAATGCCCAGTTGCCCTATTATTTTGGCTACCATGGCTAGAAGAAGAGATGTCAGTGACTTTGAAAGAGGCGTCTGGAAGGAGCATAGGTGGGTTTGTGTCTCAGTCACCAGATCTCAACCCAACAATAACACCTATGGTAGATTCTGGTGAGGTGCCAGAGACAGCGTTTTCCACCGAAACACCAAACGCCGGCCTTTCTAGAAACCATGGTAGATGCCTTGCCAGGCCTTTTTTTCTTTGCAGAACAGCTCTGATTTAAAATCGGCTCAGAAGTATGACAAAGGGATGTGTAAGGTCAACTGTAATGTATATAGACAGACCTGTGTGAATACTGGTGTGTTCCTCCAGACTTCTCTTACTAACAAAGGATTTGTCACAGAGCAAACAGTGGAACTGTTTAACAGCGTCGTGAAGACCTCTGTGCATCTTCAGGCTGTGTTTATGAGCAAACGTCTTCCCACAGACCCTGCAGGAGTGGGGACGCACCCCTGTGGAAATGATCATTAGAATAACAACGAGGAGGAAGAAAAGAGAAAGAAGACTGGATTTATAGAAGGCTTTTCCACCTAAGTCCACAAAGGGGGAAATTCACTAACCAGTGTGGTTTAGCATGTGGATTCTCAGAGAGTACAGCTTAGGAAGAGTCTTTCCACAGATGTCACAGACAAACTCTCTCTTGGTGCGTCCCTTGGCCCTGCCGTCCACCTCGAGGCCCTCTTCACCGTGGGGATGGGGGACCCTGACCAGGGTGGGCCTCTGACTCTTCTGGTGCTTGTGTCTGGTCAGATGGGCCTTCAGAGAGGCAGCGTACTGGAACTCCTTGTTACACAACTAGAGACCAGAGAGAGAGAGACCAGAGAGAGAGAGACCAGAGAGAGAGGAGGAGAGAGAGAGGGAGAGAGAGAGAGGGAGAGAGGGGAAGAGAGAGAGGGAGAGAGAGAGAGAGAAAGGGAGAGGGGAAGAGAAAGAGAGAGAGGGAGAGAGAGGAAGAGAGAGGGGGAGAGGGAGAGAGAGAGAGAGAGAGAGAGAGAGAGAAAGGGAGAGGGGAAGAGAAAGAGAGAGAGGGAGAGAGAGGAAGAGAGAGGGGGAGAGGGAGAGAGAGAGAGAGAGAGAGAGAGAGAGAGAGAGAGGGAGAGAGGGGAAGAGAAAGAGAGAGAGAGAGGGAGAGAGAGGAAGAGAGGGAGGGAGAGAGATGGGGGAGATTTGAGCAGGATTTCTAATGTACTGTATTTATTACACTTGGCAAATAAACTTGAAAGAGGGATAACTTTAACAAAACTCCCCACCGAGAACAAATCACTGATATATGACAAAAACATCAAAGCCATGTGACTGCCAGTCATTTTACATGACTCCGAGACAGACATATAGACAGCAACAGACCTGTACAGGGTAGCGCTGCATACACTAATATAGTCTCTGATCTGGAGAACAGTGTTGTTGCTACGTACACTAATATAGTCTCTGATCTGGAGAACAGTGTTGTTGCTACGTACACTAATATAGTCTCTGATCTGGAGAACAGTGTTGTTGGTACGTACACTAATATAGTCTCTGATCTGGAGAACAGTGTTGTTGCTACGTACACTACACTAATATAGTCTCTGATCTGGAGAACAGTGTTGTTGGTACACTACACTAATATAGTCTATGATCTGGAGAACAGTGTTGTTGGTATGTACACTAATATAGTCTATGATCTGGAGAACAGTGTTGTTGGTACGTACACTACACTTGAATCGCCTGGTCTTCTCGTGTTTGAGTGTGTGCATGATGAGAGCGTAGCGTCGGTGAAACGACAGTCCACACTCTGAACAGGCGTGTTCTCCCGCCACCTCACTCCCTCTATCTGGATGGGCAGGGCCATGCTCTGGCCACTCCCCCACAGCCTGCTCTGTGATAGGCTCAGCTCCGTCTGCCACGCCCTCCACTGACAGGATCTCCTCCATGTCTGTCTGGATAACGGTCTCCATCCCAACCAGTGATGCGGCCTCAATCACTTTAACTGGCCTCTTAGCGAGTCCGCCTCTCTTCTTAGGGGTGTTGGGGTGATATTCGGGGGAGAGATACAGAACAGTTAGGATGGGTGAAACCTCTCTTTCTCTCACACACACACACACACACACACACACACACACACACACACACACACACACACACACACACACACACACACACACACACACACACACCTCAAAGTCTGCTCTGTAAGACTAATGCATTATCCTTGCTAATTCCATCTACAGTGTCGTGAAAACATACACCTTAGCCAAATACATTTAAACTCAGTTTTTCACAATTCCTGACATTTAATCCTAGTACAATTCCCTGTCTTAGGTCAGTTAGGATCACCACTTTATTTTAAGAATGTGAAATGTCAGAAGAATAGTAGAGAGAATGATTTATTTCAGCTTTTATTTCTTTCATCACATTCCCAGTGGGTCAGAAGTTTACATACACTCAATTAGTATTTGGTAGCATTGCCTTTAAATTGTTTAACTTGGGTCAAACGTTTCGGGTAGCCTTCCACAAGCTTCCCACAATAAGTTGGGTGAATTTTGTCCCATTCCTCCTGACAGAGCTGGTGTAACTGAGTCAGGTTTGTAGGCCTCCTTGCTCGCACACACTTTTTCAGTTCTGCCCACACATTTTCTATAGGATTGAGGTCAGGGCTTTGTGATGGCCACGCTAATACCTTGACTTTGTTGTCCTTAAGCCATTTTGCCACAACTTTGGAAGTATGCTTGGGGTCATTGTCCATTTGGAAGACCCATTTCCGACAAAGTTTTAACTTCCTGACTGATGTCTTGAGATGTTGCTTCTATATATATATATATATATCCACATAATTTTCCTTCCTCATGATGCCATCTATTTTGTGAAGTGCACCAGTCCCTCCTGCTGCAAAGCACCCCCACAACATGATGCTGCCACCCCCGTGCTTCACAGTTGGGATGGTGTTCTTTGGCTTGCAAGCCTCCCCCTTTTTCCTCCAAACATAACGATGGTCATTATGGCCAACAATTCTATTTTTGTTTCATCAGACCAGAGGACATTTCTCCAAAAAGTACGATCTTTGTCCACATGTGCAGTTGCAAACTGCAGTCTGGCTTATTTATGGCGGTTTTGGAACAGTGGCTTCTTCCTTGCTGAGCGGCCTTTCAGGTTATGTCGATATAGGACTCGTTTTACTGTGGCTATAGATACTTTTGTACCTGTTTCCTCCAGCATCTTCACAAGGTCCTTTGCTGTTGTTCTGGGATTGATTTGCACTTTTCGCACCAAAGTACGTTCATCTCTAGGAGACAGAAGGTGTCTCCTTCCTGAGCGGAATGTCGGCTGTGTGGTCCCATGGTCTTTATACTTGCGTACTATTGTTTGTACAGATGAACGTGGTACCTTCAGGCATTTGGAAATTGCTCCCAAGGATGAACCAGAATGGTCGAGGTCCAAAATTTATTTTCTGAGGTCTTGGCTGATTTCTTTTGATTTTCCCATGATGTCAAGCAAAGAGGCACTGAGTTTGAAGGTGAGGCCTTGAAATGCATCCACAGGTACACCTCCAATTGACTGAAATGATGTCAATTAGCCTATCAAAAGCTTCTAAAGCGATGACATCATTTTCTGGAATTGTTTAAACTGTTTAAAGGCACAGTCAACTTAGTGTATGTAAACTTCTGACCCACTGCAATTGTGATACAGTGAATTATAAGCGAAATAATCTGTCTGTAAACAATTGTTGGAAAAACGACTTGTGTCATGCACAAAGTAGATGTCCTAACTGACTTGCCAAAACTATAGTTTGTAAACAAGAAATTTGTGGAGTGGTTGAAAAACGAGTTTTAATGACTCCAACCCAAGTGTATGTAAACCTCCGACTTCAACTGTATCATTCAGTGTCAGAAATATGCAAAAAATAGAGAAAATCAGAAAGGAGGAAAATAGTTTTTTCACGGACAGTAACTCTGATTATGTTGGTGTTATAGTCTACCTTGGGGGTGTTGGGGCGCTGTGTGGATACTGGGGCGCTGTCCTTCTCCAGCCCCATGTGTAGTCTAACGTACCCCCCCTCCCCAACAGAGCGCTGCCGTAGGCGTCTCTTGTAAGGGTCATGGGTCCCCTGCATATCTTCCTGCATCTCCTCTGCAGGAGTAGAGACTGGCTCTGGCACCACCTCATCAACAGGAGGCTCCTCCACAACTTCCTGTTTGACTTTGGCAGGACGCCCTCTCTTCCTCTTGGGGATTTGTGGAGCAGGGGGAGGCTTGGGGGAGGCCTGGGACGCTGGCTCTGCCTTCTGGGACGCTGATGATGACGATGTTGACACATTCTCCTGTGGTGTTAGTGTCACTACAGCCAGATGGACCACGTCTGTAGGGGCCACCTTCCCTGGGTCCACACTGATGAGGAAGGCCCCTGGCTCCGTGGAAAGGGGAGACCCATCTCCCTCGTCCCCGTCTTGCGGCTGCTGCTCCAGGGCCAGACACGCTGACACCACAGCCAGGGACTCAGTGGCTCCAGCCTGGCCCCTGTGGGTCACCACCGTCATGGTCTCTGCCTCTCCAGTAGGGGAGATGAGGGTGACCGACTCGCCTACCCGGGCCTGGCTACTGTGGGTGACTAGAGTCACCGTCTCTGACCCAGCCTCCCCAACCACGGTCATAGTCTCCTCTGGTTCACTTCCCAGAGCCTGGGTGACTACAGACGTCAGATCCCCTCTGAAGGCCTCTGCTGTGTGGGTCATGACAGCCAAGGAGTCCAGGTCGTCCCCTGTTCCAGCTAGCCCGGTATGAGTGACCACGGCATGGCCGTCGCTCCCGATGGTCATAATGTAGGCCCCGGGGTCTTCATTCAGGGCCTGTTGGGGTGCAGGTTGGCTGGACACCACCGTGTGGATGTCTCCTTGCTGGTAGACCATGAGCTTCTGCTCCTCTACCTTCTTGTGGACGGACTCACAGATCTGAAGGACCTCTGCCATCAGAAGGTGTCGAGCCAGCGTGGCGACGTCGGCCATCACACAGAAGTTGAAGCAGAGGTTAGAGGTGTATGCAAACTCTAGCAGGGGGAGGAAACTGACCTTGCTGAAACCTGAGAGGGGAGAGAGAGAGAGACAAGTGTGGCTCAGTTGGTAGAGCATGGTGTTTGCAACGCCAGGGTTGTGGGTTCGATTCCCACGGGGGACCAGTACGGGAAGAAAAAAAAAATGTATATGAAATGTATGTATTCACTACTGTAAGTGGCTCTGGATAAGAGCGTCTGCTAAATGACTAAAATGTAAAATGTTAGTTGTTCCTCTGACAAAAAACACTTCAGTAAGATGGTAATATTCATGCATTTTCATTATATTACACTAAGATTTAGTCACTACCACTCCAGAAACAGACTAATACGGTACTAAATGAAGTACTGTTGCTCTCCTGGTGTCTGACCCCATCTGTCCCCATGCTGTCCTCCTGGTGTCTGACCCCATCTGTCCCCATTCTGCCCTCCTGGTGTCTGACCCCATCTGTCTCCATGCTAAATGAAGTACTGTTTCCCTCCTGGTGTCTGACCCCATCTGTCCCCATGCTAAATGAAGTACTGCTGCCCTCCTGGTGTCTGACCCCATCTGTCTCCATGCTAAATGAAGTACTGTTTCCCTCCTGGTGTCTGTCCCCATCTGTCCCCATGCTAAATGAAGTACTGTTTCCCTCCTGGTGTCTGACCCCATCTGTCTCCATGCTAAATGAAGTACTGCTGCCCTCCTGGTGTCTGTCCCCATCTGTCCCCATACTGCCCTCCTGGTGTCTGCCCCCATCTGACCCCATGCTGCCCTCCTGGTGTCTGACCCCATCTGTCCCCATGCTAAATGAAGTACTGTTTCCCTCCTGGTGTCTGACCCCATCTGTCTCCATGCTAAATGAAGTACTGCTGCCCTCCTGGTGTCTGACCCCATCTGTCCCCATACTGCCCTCATGGTGTCTGCCCCCATCTGACCCCATGCTGCCCTCCTGGTGTCTGACCCCATCTGTCCCCATGCTAAATGAAGTACTGTTTCCCTCCTGGTGTCTGACCCCATCTGTCCCCATGCTAAATGAAGTACTGCTGCCCTCCTGGTGTCTGTCCCCATCTGTCTCCATGCTAAATGAAGTACTGTTTCCCTCCTGGTGTCTGACCCCATCTGTCTCCATGCTAAATGAAGTACTGTTTCCCTCCTGGTGTCTGACCCCATCTGTCCCCATACTGTCCTCCTGGTGTCTGATCCCATCTGTCCCCATGCTGCCCTCCTGGTGTCTGACCCCATCTGCCCCCATGCTAAATGAAGTACTGCTGCCCTCCTGGTGTCTGTCCCCATGTGGTCCTGTGTGGTTCAGTAAGAGTATAGTGCTATCAACACCAAAGTTGTGGGTTCAAGACCCACAGGGATCACATGCTAAAACGTATACACGATAAGTACACTACATGACCAAAAGCCTGTGGACACCTGCACATCGAACATCTCATTCCAAAATTATGGGCATTAATATGGAGTTGCCCCCCCCCTTTTCTGCTATAACAGCATCCACTCTTCTGGGAAGGCTTTCCACTAGATGTTGGTAGATTGCTGCAGGGACTTGCTTCCATTCAGCCACAACAGCATTAGTGAGGTCGTGCACTGATGTTGGGTGATTTAGGCCTGGCTCACAGTCAGTGTTCCAATTCACCCCAAAGGTGTTTGATGGAGTTGAGGTCAGGGCTCTGAGCAGCCAGTCAAGTTCTTCCACATCAATCTCAACGAACCATTTCTGTATGGACCTCGCTTTGTGCACGGTGGCATTGTCATGTTGAAACAGGAACGGGCCTTTCCCCAAACTGTTGTCACAAAGTTGGAAGCACAGAATCGTCTAGAATGTCATTGTATGCTGTAGCCTTAAGATTTCCCTTCACTGGAACTAAAGGGTCCCGAACCATGAAAAACAGCCCCAGACCATTATTCCTCCTCCACCAAACTTTACAGTTGGCACTATACATTGGGGCCGGTAGTGTTCTCCTGGCATCCACCAAACCCAGATTCGCCCGTCGGACTGCAGAGATAGTGAAGCGTGATTCATCACTTCAGAGAACGCCGTTTCCACTGCTTAAGAGTCCAATAGCGGCGAGTTTACCGGAGAAGCTCTAGCAGTGGAGAAATTTGACGAACTGACTTGTTGGAAAGGTGACATCCTATGACGGTGCCACCGTTGAAAGTCACTGAGCTCTACCGTACGGGCCATTCTACTGTCAATGGAGATGGCATGGCTGTCCGCTCGATTTTTATACATGCGTCTGAAATAGCCCAATCCACTAATTTGAAGGGGTGTCCACATACTCTTGTATACATATAGTGTACCTTTAAATACATGTCTTACCTGAGAGGTCGACCACCGCTTCGTGACTGGACACGGCTCCCTTCTCTATAAAGAGCTCATTAAAGTAGTCGCTGCAGGCAGCCAGCACAGCCTTGTGAGCCCTGTGCTCCTCGCCCTCGATCAGCAGCGTGATGTCACAGAACTGGTTGTTGAGGCGCTGCTGGTTCAGCTTGTCCAGCATCGTCTGACCGTGTCTGGGAAGGTACTGCTTCACCACGCCCTTACTGTCCACCTGCAACACAATGGTTTCATCTTACTGTCCACCTGCAACACAATGGTTTCATCTTACTGTCCACCTGCAACACAATGGTTTCATCTTACTGTCCACCTGCAACACAACACAACTGTCTCATCTTGCTGTCCACCTGCAACACAACACAACTGTCTCATCTTGCTGTCCACCTGCAACACAACACAACTGTCTCATCTTGCTGTCCACCTGCAACACAACACAACTGTCTCATCTTGCTGTCCACCTGCAACACAACACAACTGTCTCATCTTGCTGTCCACCTGCAACACAACAACTGTCTCATCTTACTGTCCACCAGCAACACAACAACTGTCTCATTTTACTGTCCACCTGGAACACAACAACTGTCTCATCTTGCTGTCCACCTGGAAAACAACAACTGTCTCATCTTGCTGTCCACCTGGAAAACAACAACAACAATACACCAATTCATGGGCTAATTTCAATATTCATCATCCATAATTTAGTAAACCAAACCATTTCTTTTTTGTTTCTTTGTGTGAGTGAACAAGAGTAAACAGTAGGAATGAGCATCTAAAAACACAGATGAGGCAGGTCCATGTAGCCTACATCACATACAACATGCACTGTCCTACTTAGTTCAGTTACCTTAACATGCACTAGCCGCCTCAGTTAACATGCACTAGCCGCCTCAGTTAACATGCACTAGCCGCCTCAGTTAACATGCACTAGCCGCCTCAGTTAACATGCACTAGCCGCCTCAGTTAACATGCACTAGCCGCCTCAGTTAACATGCACTAGCCGCCTCAGTTAACATGCACTAGCCGCCTCAGTTAACATGCACTAGCCGCCTCAGTTAACATGCACTAGCCGCCTCAGTTAACATGCACTAGCCGCCTCAGTTAACATGCACTAGCCGCCTCAGTTAACATGCACTAGCCGCCTCAGTTCAGTTATGTTAACATGCACTAGCCTCAGTTCAGTTATGTTTCTTGTTAATTGACAATAGACTAAAGAAAATATATTACATTGAAGAGATAAGGCTACATACATCCCAAAGGTATTCAGAAACACTTACAAAGACCAGTTCGTGTTTGGCTACTGTTTTGGGGCTCCGGGTCTTGTGATGGATGGAAGTCACAATGTCCATCTCATTGTCTCCCTCCTCCTCCTCCTCTTCCTCCTCCTCCTCCTCCTCGCTGGCTGGGGTTGTGACCCTCCTGCGTCTCCCCGGTCGGCCAACCAGTCTGGGTCCGGTATCGTCCTCCGGTAGCCCCCTCCTGTCCTGTCTGTTCTGGCACTGGCTACATTGTCTCATGTAGTCCTTCACCTGCTTCAGAATACCTGATAGATACACAGGGTAAATCACATTGCATAATGTATTACCAATGAACAGTATGCACACACACTTGCTGCGGTTGCAAGACGTATTCCACATTCATTATTATGCTGCATTAGTACTACTTTCATCACATCAATAAAAATGTAATTCATTTAAGGGCAAATTTCTGTTTTTGAAAGATGTTGGGCATACATGTGGAGAGGTTGGCATTACATCTGAATATTGATGAGTGGCGTGTGTTGACAAGTATACCATGCATTGACCAATCAGTTGGTAGAGCATGGTGTGTGCAACGCCAGGGTTGTGGGTTCGATTCCCACGGGGGGCCAGTACAAAATTTGTATTTTAAATGCATGAAATGAAATGTATGCATTCACTACTGTGAATGCATACACTGTAAGTCGCTCTGGATAAGAGCGTCTGCTAAAGGACTAAAATGTAAAAAATGGTTCGCTATCTAGTTAGCCACAGATGAACTGTCAGGGAAGACTGTAAACTGGTGTTTTGTTTTACGCATTTTCTCAGACCTAGATAAAATAACATTTTTGTTGCCAGATAATTTAGCAGTCGTATGCTATTTTACCTCTCCACCAATACTTCTGAGAAATGGATTCCCAAGTGTGATGCTGGTTGAGGTGCTCTCCTCCGGCGACAATGTGGGACTCGTCGATAAGTTCTTTCCTCCGTCCTGCCTGCAACACCACTTCCAACTCGGTGAATTCATCCAGGCCTTTCTGCCTTCTCTGGTAGTACAGTGTGCCATTCCGCACGACATAACAAGCGGCTGCTTTACGAATCTTTCTTTTAGTATTTCCATGGGTCCCTGGGGCGTACGGCTCCCGCTCGTCGGACAGATAACGTCTGATGGCTAAGTAGCTTTCCTCGCACGACATAACCTTTAATTATCCGTGCGCACAACACAAATTACGATATTTATTTCGAAGAAAATGTCCTCTTCGATCTTTTAATATTAAACGGATTTTTTAAATCCGTTTTAAAGTACCACATAGTATAAATAAAGCGATATAAATACAATATTTCGGGTAATTTCGAAGTGGGAACGCAGTTCTTGAACGTGAGGGGTGGACTTGCATGAACAGACAAAATGGCTGCTGCACAACCGGATGTTGCGTAATAAATGGCGGAAGATAGAGAAATGACGTTACACCTTACCTTTCCGACCACAAGAGGGCGCAATGTTTCAAGAAACCGCAAGAAACTGGGCTATAATCTCTTTCCCATGCGCTTTAAAGCTAAAATTCTTCTAGTGTAATTATTTTTGTTATTATGCATCTTTCTATTATTTTCTCGTTTGCATATTTCAATGGGTAATGGTAATAAGAAAACCTTGAATATTTTACTTGTTGGAATAAAGTACAAAAACGGTTAGTGATCCGGTATCCTTGGGATTTCCCTACCCTAAACTCTACCCCAAACCTTAACCCTTACCCTAACCTTAACCCTTACCCTAACCTTAACCCTTACCTTAACCTTAACCCTTATCTCAACCATTTTAAATGTAAACTTCAATGGGGTTGACGTCAGAGTCGGGACGTCCCAATTGGATCCTGTTTAGATTTTTTTTCATTCAGTAACAGCAATGTAATGACCTTCCTCTTATAGCCCTTTCATCCAGTAGGTGTTCCCAGGTGACTGGCAGGTGCCAGTGTGTGGTGGTGTCAAACTCCACAGTTACCAGTGCCACTATGCATCGTGCCCTTCAGATTCCCTCCAAGGAAGGACATTATCGGTACGGTTAGGAGCAGGCGGGGCATTTAGGAGTAAGGGTGGATTTTTCTGGGAGATTTGACTGTATTACATTACTAATTAACATTATCCCTTTACCACAAACACAAAAAAAAATATTTTATTAGCCCATCGGTCGTTCCACGAAGAGTAGCTTTTGCTTCCCTTTGATATTTTAAGTGGAAATTCTGCACCAATATTGAATTAAACTCTGTTATATTAAATGAAGTGCCCTTTAATATAGACCACATGGAGAACTCAATAACATTTTAGTCATTTAGCAGACACTCTTATCCAGAGCGACTTAAAGTAGTGAATGCATACATTTCCTATATTTTTCCTCCGTACTGGTCCCCTGTGGGAATCGAACACACAACCCTGGCGTTGCAAACACCATGCTCTAGCAACTGAGCCACACGGGACTCGCATTCAGCATTCAGCAAACCCCGTGTCACTTCTAGGAAAATTTTAAGGCTCTTAACCCCAACATTTCTCCATGTTTCATCGTCATTGTGATGCCCTAGTTATCTTTGTTGCTTTGACAGTCATTTCTGTACATTATTTATTTCATATGATTAGTGATTCATTTCCATCTGTCACTCATTTTAAGGTCAACCCTCTTACGTGACCTGAACTTTCGTTTCAATACAGTGAAACCATTTCTTTTAAAATATATATTTTTCCAAAGAAACGTTGAACATCTAATAGTCAAATCATAGATTAAAAGCAGGTGTTCTGGTTCTACTCTTTATGTAAAAGCAGGTGAGCTGGTTCTACTCTTTATGTAAAAGCAGGTGAGCTGGTTCTACTGTTTATGTAAAAGAAGGTGTTCTGGTTCTACTCTTTATGTAAAAGAAGGTGTTCTGGTTCTACTCTTTATGTAAAAGCAGGTGTTCTGGTTCTACACTTTATGTAACAGCAGGTGAGCTGGTTCTACTCTTTATGTAAAAGCAGGTGTTCTGGTTCTACTCTTTATGTAAAAGCAGGTGTTCTGGTTCTACTCTTTATGTAAAAGCAGGTGTTCTGGTTCTACTCTTTATGTAAAAGCAGGTGTTCTGGTTCTACTCTTTATGTAAAAGCAGATGTTCTGGTTCTACTCTTTATTTAAAAGCAGGTGTTCTGGTTCTACTCTTTATGTAAAAGCAGGTGAGCTGGTTCTACTCTTTATGTAAAAGCAGGTGAGCTGGTTCTACTCTTTATGTAAAAGCAGGTGTTCTGGTTCTACTCTTTATGTAAAAGCAGGGGAGCTGGTTCTACTCTCTATGTAAAAGCAGGGGAGCTGGTTCTACTCTTTATGTAAAAGCAGGTGTTCTGGTTCTACTCTTTATGTAAAAGCAGGGGAGCTGGTTCTACTCTTAATGTAAAAGCAGGTGAGCTGGTTCTACTCTTTATGTAAAAGCAGGTGAGCTGGTTCTACTCTTTATGTAAAAGCAGGGGAGCTGGTTCTACTCTTTATGTAAAAGCAGGTGTTCTGGTTCTACTCTTTATGTAAAAACAGATGTTGTCTCTGTGTGCGGTGAGCTGGCCCTGTGCGGTGAGCTGGCCCTAGAAAGCAGGTGAGCTGGCCGTGTGCGGTGAGCGGCTCCTTTATGTAAAAGCGGGAGCGCCCTGTAGCGGTGCTGGTCTCCGTCGAGGCTCTCTTATGTAAAAGCAGGGGCTGGCCCGAGCGGCTGGCCTCTCGTAGCGGTGGGTGCCTCTCATGTAAAAGCAGGTGTTCTGGTTCTACTCTTTATGTAAAAGCAGGGGAGCTGGTTCTACTCTTTATGTAAAAGCAGGGGAGCTGGTTCTACTCTTTATGTTAAAGCAGGTGTTCTGGTTCTACTCTTTATGTAAAAGCAGGTGAGCTGGTTCTACTCTTTATGTAAAAGCAGGGGAGCTGGTTCTACTCTTTATGTTAAAGCAGGTGTTCTGGTTCTACTCTTTATGTAAAAGCAGATGTTCTGGTTCTACTCTTTATGTAAAAGCAGGGGAGCTGGTTCTACTCTTTATGTAAAAGCAGGTGTTCTGGTTCTACTCTCTATGTAAAAGCAGGTGAGCTGGTTCTACTCTTCATGTAAAAGCAGGTGTTCTGGTTCTACTCTTTATGTAAAAGCAGGGGAGCTGGTTCTACTCTTTATGTAAAAGCAGGGGAGCTGGTTCTACTCTTTATGTTAAAGCAGGTGTTCTGGTTCTACTCTTTATGTTAAAGGAGGTGAGCTGGTTCTACTCTTTATGTAAAAGCAGGTGTTCTGGTTCTACTCTTTATGTTAAAGCAGGGGAGCTGGTTCTACTCTTTATGTAAAAGCAGGTGAGCTGGTTCTACTCTTTATGTAAAAGCAGGGGAGCTGGTTCTACTCTTTATGTTAAAGCAGGTGTTCTGGTTCTACTCTTTATGTTAAAGCAGGTGAGCTGGTTCTACTCTTTATGTAAAAGCAGGGGAGCTGGTTCTACTCTTTATATAAAAGCAGGTGAGCTGGTTCTACTCTTTATGTAAAAGCAGGTGTTCTGGTTCTACTCTTTATGTAAAAGCAGATGTTCTGGTTCTACTCTTTATGTTAAAGCAGGTGAGCTGGTTCTACTCTTTATGTAAAAGTAGGTGTTCTGGTTCTACTCTCTATGTAAAAGCAGGGGAGCTGGTTCTACTCTTTATGTAAAAGCAGGTGTTCTGGTTCTACTCTTTATGTAAAAGCAGATGTTCTGGTTCTACTCTTTATGTTAAAGCAGGTGAGCTGGTTCTACTCTTTATGTAAAAGCAGGGGAGCTGGTTCTACTCTTTATGTAAAAGAAGGTGTTCTGGTTCTACTCTTTATGTAAAAGCAGATGTTCTGGTTCTACTCTTTATGTTAAAGCAGGTGAGCTGGTTCTACTCTTTATGTAAAAGTAGGTGTTCTGGTTCTACTCTCTATGTAAAAGCAGGTGAGCTGGTTCTACTCTTCATGTAAAAGCAGGTGTTCTGGTTCTACTCTTTATGTAAAAGCAGGGGAGCTGGTTCTACTCTTTATGTAAAAGCAGGTGAGCTGGTTCTACTCTTTATGTAAAAGCAGGGGAGCTGATTCTACTCTTTATGTAAAAGCGGGTGAGCTGGTTCTACTCTTTATGTAAAAGCAGGTGTTCTGGTTCTACTCTTTATGTAAAAGCAGGGTGAGCTGGTTCTACTCTTTATGTAAAAGCAGGTGTTCTGGTTCTACTCTTTATGTAAAAGCAGGTGTTCTGGTTCTACTCTTTATGTAAAAGCAGGTGAGCTGGTTCTACTCTTTATGTAAAAGCAGGTGTTCTGGTTCTACTCTTTATGTAAAAACAGGGGAGCTGGTTCTACTCTCTATGTAAAAGCAGGTGAACTGGTTCTACTCTTTATGTAAAAGCAGGGGAGCTGGTTCTACTCTTTATGTAAAAGCAGGTGTTCTGGTTCTACTCTTTATGTAAAAACAGATGTTTTTGTTCTACTCTTTATGTAAAAGCAGGTGAGCTGGTTCTACTCTTTATGTAAAAGCAGGTGAGCTGGTTCTACTCTTCACGTTAAAGCAGGTGAGCTGGTTCTACTGTTTATGTAAAAGCAGGTGAGCTGATTCTACTCTTTATGTAAAAGCAGGTGAGCTGGTTCTACTCTTTATGTAAAAGCAGGGGAGCTGGTTCTACTCTTTATGTAAAAGCAGGGGAGCTGGTTCTACTCTTTATGTTAAAGCAGGTGTTCTGGTTCTACTCTTTATGTAAAAGCAGATGTTCTGGTTCTACTCTTTATGTAAAAGCAGGTGTTCTGGTTCTACTCTTTATGTAAAAGCAGGTGAGCTGGTTCTACACTTTATGTAAAAGCAGGTGAGCTGGTTCTACTCTTTATGTAAAAGCAGGTGAGCTGGTTCTACTCTTAATGTAAAAGCAGGTGTTCTGGTTCTACTCTTTATGTAAAAGCAGGTGAGCTGGTTCTACTCTTTATGTAAAAGCAGGGGAGCTGGTTCTACTCTTTATGTAAAAGTAGGTGTTCTGGTTCTACTCTTTATGTAAAAGCGGGTGAGCTGGTTCTACTCTTTATGTAAAATCAGGTGTTCTGGTTCTACACTTATGTAAAAGCAGGTGAGCTGGTTCTACTCTTTATGTAAAAGCAGATGTTCTGTTTCTACTCTTTATGTAAAAGCAGGTGAGCTGGTTCTACTGTGTTTTGTGGTGGAAAACAGGGCGGGTTGAGCAGAACATGTGAGCCCTGTAAAAATAGACAGCCTAGAAATTAGAAAAGGAGTGCAGCTTGCCACTTTCTGTCGTACACGACAAGCTTCCATTCCCCCCTGTCACAAGGGAATTTATGGCTTGTTACGGTCAACCCTGTTACTTTATTCAGCACTTAATAGGCACTTACAATTAAAATTTTTTCTCCTCTCTTCTCCTCCTCTCCTCTGTCTGGGGAGCAGTCTATATGCTGCCTGGAAGAGATAATTGAACAGCCTGCACCTCTGAAAGGGGTTGCTGGGCAACTGTCCTGGATGACTCATCATATCAATGTTTTATGATGAACTGTTCCTCAGCATTCTGGAACCTGACAACACAACGGGTTTTGTCCACGTATCTCTGACTATCATATTCTCTATGTGGTCTACACACTCTGGTGCTGTCAGATAGATTTGCTGCATACTCACTCGTTCACACACATTGGTCCTATCGGTCTTATCGTACCTATTGGTCTTATCGGTCTTATTGGTCCTATCACACCTATTGGTCTTATCAGTCCTATCGTACCTATTGGTCTTATCGGTCCTATCGTACCTATTGGTCTTATCGGTCCTATCGGTCCTATTGGTCTTAACGGTCCTATCATACCTATTGGTCTTATCGATCTTATCGGTCCTATCGTACCTATTGGTCTTATCGGTCCTATCGTACATATTGGTCTTATCGGTCTTATCGGTCCTATCGTACCTATTGGTCTTATCGGTCCTATCGTACATATTGGTCTTATCGGTCCTATCGGTCCTATCGTACCTATTGGTCCTATCGGTCTTATTGGTCCTATCGGTCTTATCGATCTTATCGGTCTTATTGGTCCTATCGGTCCTATTGGTCTTATCGGTCCTATCGTACCTATTGGTCTTATTGGTCCTATCATACCTATTGGTCTTATCGATCCTATCGGTCCTATTATACCTATTGGTCTTATCGGCCGGTCCTATCGTACCTATTGGTCTTATCGGTCTTATCGGTCATATTGTACCTGTCAGTCTTATCGCTCTTATCAGTCCTGTTGGTCTTATCGGTCCTATCGGTCCTATTGGTCTTATCGGTCCTATTGATCCTATCAGTCCTATCTGTCCTATCGGTCCTATCGGTCCTGCCGGTCCTATCAGTCCTATCCATCCTATCGGTCCTGCCGGTCCTATCAGTCCTATCGGTCTTATCGGTCCTATCAGTCCTATTGGTCTTATCGGTCCTATCAGTCCTATCGGTCTTATCGGTCCTATTGGTCCTATTGGTCTTATCAGTCCTATCGGTCCTATCAGTCCTATTGGTCTTATTGGTCATTTAAAAAAATAAATATTTTACCTTTATTTAACTCATTTACAACTACGACCTGGCCAAGATAAAGCAAAGCAGTGTGACAGAAACAACAACACAGAGTTACACATGGAATAAACAAGCGTACAGTCAATAACACAATAGAAAAAAAAGAAAGTCTATATACAGTGTTTGCAAATGGTGTGAGGTGGTAAGGCAATAAATAGGCCATAGTAGCAAAGTAATTACAATTTAGCAGATTAACACTGGAGTGATATATGAGCAGATGATGGTGTGTAAGTAGAAATACTGGTGTGCAAAAGAGCAGCAAAGTAAATAAAAACAATATGGGGATGAGGTAGGTAAGTCTCCAGCTTCAGCGATTTTTGCAATTCATTCCAGTCACTGGCAGCAGAGAACTGGAAGGAAAGGCGGCCAAAGAGGTGTTGGCTTTGGGGATGACCAGTGAGATATACCTGCTGGAGCACGTGCTATGGTTGGGTGTTGTTATCGTGACCAGTGAGCTGAGATAAGGCGGAGCTCTACCTAGCATAGACTTATAGATGACCTGGAGCCAGTGGGTCTGGCGACGAATATGTAGCGAGGGCCAGCCGACTAGAGCATACAGGTCACAGTGGTGGGTGGTATAAGGCGCTTTGGTAACAAAACAGATGGCACTGTGATAGACTACATCCAATTTGCTGAGTAGAGTATTGGAAGCTATTTTGTAGATGACGTCGCCAAAGTCGAGGATCGGTAGGATAGTCCGTTTTACCAGGGTAAGTTTGGCGGCGTGAGTGAAGGAGGCTTTGTTACGAAATAGAAAGCTGATTCCCGATTTGATTTTGGATTGAAGATGTTTGATATGAGTCTGGAAGGAGAGTTTACAGTCTAGCCAGACACCTAGGTATTTGTAGTTGTCCACGTATTCTAGGTCAGAACCGTCCAGAGTAGTGATGCTAGTCGGGCGGGCGGGTGCGGGCAGCGAACGGTTGAAAAGCATGCATTTGGTTTTACTAGCATTAAAGAGCAGTTGGAGGCCATGGAAGGAGTGTTGTATGGCATTGAAGATCATTTGGAGGTCAGTTAACACAGTGTCCAAAGAAGGGACAGAACTATACAGAATGGTGTCGTCTGCGTAGAGGTGGATCAGGGAATCGCCCGCAGTAAGAGCGACATCGTTGATATATACAGAGAAAAGAGTCGGCCCGAGAATTGAACCCTGTGGTACCCCCATAGGGACTGCCAGAGGTCTGGACAACAGGCCCTCCGATCTGACACACTGAACTCTGTCTGCGAAGTAGTTGGTGAACCAGGCGAGGCAGTCATTTGAGAAACCAAGGCTATTGAGTCTGCCGATAATGTCACGTCCTGACCAGTAGAAGGGTTATTTGTTATTGTAGTTTGGTCAGGACGTGGCAGAGGGTATTTGTTTTATGTGGTTCGGGGTGGTGGTTTATTTAGTAGGGCGTTTGATTTATTATTTCCGGGTTTTGGTTTATGTTCTATGCTGTGTACTTCTATGTTCTTTCTGGGTTGGTGTATTTCTATGTGTAGGTTAATGGGGGGTTGGACTCTCAATTGGAGGCAGGTGCTTTCTCGTTGCCTCTGATTGAGAGTCCTATATATGGGTAATTGTTTGGTTTAGTGTTTGTGGGAGATTGTTTCTTGTTTTGCCTGTGTGAGCCTGACAAGACTGTTTTGTTGTTCGTGCGTTTCGTTTTGTTGTTTTTGGTGTTCTTGTTATTTAAAATAAAATACAAGATGAGCATCCACATCCCTGCTGCGTTTTGGTCCCCCATTCCCGACGACAACCGTTACAGAATCTCCCACCATAAAAGGACCAAGCAGCGGAGTAAGGAGCAAGGGGAATTCGATATGGACTGGCGGGAGAAATGGACCTGGGAGGAAATTCTGGACGGGGCTGGACCTTGGCACCAGGCTGGGGAATACCGTCGCCCACGGGAGGAAATCGAGGCAGCCAAGGCGAAGAGGCGGAGGTACGAGGCCTTGTACGCGCTGAGGGAGAAGCACGAGAGGCACCCCCAATAATTTTTTTTGGGGGGGGCACACGGGTAGTTTGGCTGGGCCAAGGATGAGCCATAAGCCAGCTACCTGTGTTTATATGGAGGACCGTATGGAGTGGAGGGCGCCGAGTTTTGAAGAAGTGCGCACGATCTCGCCCATACGCACGCACAGTCCAGTGCGAGTTATTCCAGCCCCTCGCACATGCCGTGCTAGAGTGGGCATCCAGCCTGGTAGGAGGATGCCTGCGCAGCGCGTCTGGTCACCGGTGCGCCTCCTAGGACCAGGCTACCCTACGCCTGCTCTACGCACGGCAACCATCAGGCCCCTGCACAGCCCAGTTCGCCCTGTACTAGCACCCCGCTCGTGCAGGGCTACTAGTTCCATCCAGCCAGGATGGGTTGTGCAGAAGGTGCGATCAAGACCGCCTGTGCGCCTCCATGGCCCGGTGTTTCCAGTTCCTGTCTCTCGTTCTGACCCGGAAGTGCGAAACCCCAGTCTGGCATGTCCAGTACCAGCACCACGCATCAAGATTCCAATGAGTCAGTCCAGTCCAGTACAGCCTGTTCCCGCTCCCCGCACTAGCTCTGAGGTGCGTGTTCCCAGGCTGATACCTCCAGTACCAGCACCACGCATCAGGCTTCCAGTGCGTCAGCCCAGTCTGACTCGGCCTGTTCCCGCTCCCCGCACTAGCCCTGAGGTGCGTGTTCCCAGGCTGATACCTCCAGTACCAGCACCACGCATCAGGCTTCCAGTGCGTCAACCCAGTCCGACTCGGCCTGTTCCCGCTCCCCGCACTAGCCCTGAGGTGCGTGTCCCCAGACTGGCACATCCAGTACCAGTACCACGCATCAGGCTTCCAGTGCGTCAGCCCAGCCTCGAGAGTCCGGCAACAGTGTGCAGTCCAGAGTATCCGGCAACAGTGTGCAGTCCAGAGTATTCGGCAACAGTGTGCAGTCCAGAGTATCCGGCAACAGTGTGCAGTCCAGAGTAGCCGGCAACGGTGTGCAGTCCAGAGTATCCGGCAACAGTGTGCAGTCCAGAGTATCCGGCAACAGTGTCTAGTCCGGAACCGAGGGAGTCTGCCTGCGACCCGGAACCGAGGGAGTCTGCCTGCGACCCGGAACCGAGGGAGTCTGCCTGCGACCCGGAACCGAGGGGGTCTGCCTGCGACCCGAAACCAAAGGGATCTGCCTGTGACCCGGAACCGAGGGGGTCTGCCTGTGACCCCGAACTAAAGGGGTCTGCCTGTGACCCGGAAGCGAGGGGGTTGGCCTGCGACCCGGGACCGAGGGAATCTACCTGTGACCCAGAACCGAAGGTGTCTGCCTGTGACCCGGAACCGAAGGGGTCTGCCTGTGACCCGGAACCGAAGGGGTCTGCCTGTGACCCGGAACCGAGGGGGTCTGCCTGTGACCCCGAACCAAAGGGGTCTGCCTGTGACCCGGAACCGAGGGGGTTGGCCTGCGACCCGGGACCGAGGGAATCTACCTGTGACCCAGAACCGAAGGGGTCTGCCTGTGACCCGGAACCGAAGGGGTCTGCCTGTGACCCGGAACCAAGGGAGTCCATCAGCGACCCAGAACCGGGTGAGTCTGCCTATGACCCGGAACCAAAGGAGTCTATCAGCAACCCGGAACTAAGTAAGTCAGTTGACGATCCGGAACTAAAAATGATTAACTATGTATTTAATGAGTCTGCCTACAGTGTGGAAAGGAAGAGGTCTGCCTACGATCCGGAACAAGGGGAGTCTGTCTACGGCCCGAAACTAATCAAGTCTGTCTGCATTCTGGAGGACAGTAGGCCGGAGCCAGAACCACCTCCTGTATAGGTGGGTTGGGAAGGGGGGGGTGTAGCACAAGTGCCATCGGTGACGGCAGCCACCCTCCCTTCCCTCCCTTTAGTTTAGGGGGATTTTTTTGTTGTTGTTTTTTTGTTTTTTTTATGAGGTGCATCCGGGGTCTGCACCTTTAGGGGGGGGTACTGTCACGTCCTGACCAGTAGAAGGGTTATTTGTTATTGTAGTTTGGTCAGGACGTGGCAGAGGGTATTTGTTTTATGTGGTTCGGGGTGGTGGTTTATTTAGTAGGGCATTTCATTTATTATTTCCGGGTTTTGGTTTATGCTCTATGTTGTGTACTTCTATCTTCTTTCTGGGTTGGTGTATTTCTATGTGTAGGTTAATGGGGGGTTGGACTCTCAATTGGAGGCAGATGCTTTCTCGTTGCCTCTGATTGAGAGTCCTATATATGGGTAATTGTTTGGTTTAGTGTTTGTGGGAGATTGTTTCTTGTTTTGCCTGTTTGAGCCTGACAAGACTGTTTTGTTGTTCGTGCGTTTTGTTTTGTTGTTTTTGATGTTCTTGTTATTTAAAATAAAATACAAGATGAGCATCCACATTCCTGCTGCGTTTTGGTCCTCCATTCCCGACGACAACCGTTACAGATAAGAATACGGTGATTGACAGGGTCGAAAGCCTTGGCCAGGTCGATGAAGACGGCTGCACAGTACTGTCTTTTATCGATGGCGGTTATGATGTTGTTTAGTACCTTGAGCGTGGCTGAGGTGCACCCATGACCAGCTCGGAAACCGGAATGCACAGCAGAGAAGGTACGGTGGGATTCAAAATGGTCGGTGATTTGTTAATTGACTTGGCTTTCAAAGACTTCAGAAAGGCAGGGCAGGATGGATATAGGTCTGTAACAGTTTGGGTCTAGAGTGTCACCCCCTTTGAAGAGGGGGATGACCGCGGCAGCTTTCCAATCTTTAGGGATCTCGGACGATACGAAGGAGAGGTTGAACAGACTGGTAATAGGGGTTGCAACAATGGCGACAGATAATTTTAGAAAGAGAGGGTCCAGATTGTCTAGCCCAGCTGATTTGTACGGGTCCAGGTTTTGCAGCTCTTTCAGAACATCTGCGATCTGGATTTGGGTGAAGGAGAAGCTGGGGAGGCTCGGGCAAGTAGCTGCGGGGGGGTACTGAGCTGTTGGCCGGGGTTGGGGTAGCCAGGAGGAAAGCATGGACAGCCGTAGAGAAATGCTTATTGAAATTTTCGATTATCATGGATTTATCGGTGGTGACCGTGTTTCCTAGCCTCAGTGCAGTGGGCAGCTGGGAGGAGGTGCTCTTGTTCTCCATGGACTTTACAGTGTCCCAAAACTTTTTGGAGTTAGAGCTACAGGATGGAAATTTCTGTTTGAAAAAGCTAGCCTTTGCTTTCCTGACTGACTGTGTGTATTGGTTCCTGACTTCCCTGAACAGTTGTGTATCGCGGGGACTATTCGATGCTATTGCAGTCCGCCACAGGATGTTTTTGTGCTGGTCGAGGGCAGTCAGGTCTGGAGTGAACCAAGGGCTATATCTGTTCTTAGTTCTACATTTTTTGAAAGGGGCATGCTTATTTAAGATGGTGAGGAAATTACTTTTGATGACAAGAGTGGTTGCATCTCTGAACACGCTGGTTATACTGGGTGAGGCCACCGCATGTGTGGGAGGTGGGACAAAGGAGGTATCTAAGGCATCTACAGTGGGACTAGGGGCTCCGCAGTAAACTAAAACAATGATAACTATTCTAAACAACAGTATACAAAGCATATTGACATTTGAGAGAGACATAAAGCGAGGCATAAAGCAATCACAGGTGTTGATTGGGAGAGCTAGCTAAGACAACAAAGGGTAAGACAACAACAGCTAATCAGCTAAGTCAACAACAACAGGTAAAATGGCGATGAATGGGCAGAGAGGGTCAGTTAACTACACACAGGGCCTGAGTTCGGGGCTAGGGCCGACAGATAAACAAAGATAAACAAAGTGGAGTACCGTGATAAATTAACAGTCCAGCAGGCATCAGCTATGTAGCCAAGTGATCATAGGGTCCAGTGTACAGCAATAGATAGAACAGGGAAGCCGCTAGGTAGTCGTTGCTACGCAAGCACGTGGAAGACACGACGTTTAAAGTTAACAGTCCGGGGTAAGTAGAAGCGTCTGCTCCGACGTCCGGCAAAGTCCGGTTGAAGGCACAGCTGATGGAATTACGTCTGCGGACCAGTCGCGGTGGTACGGCGGGGCACCGTGTCGACGAAGGGACAGGGCCAGATGGCAAAAGAGGTGTTGTAGTTGTGGCGATTTCGTTTGCTAGCCGGGAGATGCGACTGGCTCAGGGCTAGCTTCGGGGCTGGCTCACTCAGTGGCAGCTAGCTAGCTGTGATGATCAATGGTCCAGGGTTTACGGCAGGAATCCGGCGTTGTAGTGGAGAAAAACAGTCCGAGGCTGGCAGGTATTATCCAGGCTAAAAAAACGTCTGGTGCCTGAGCAGAGGGTAAAGGCCGCTAGCAGTCGCTAACAATGACTAAATAGCTAGTAACTCAGCCAATTAGCTGGCTAGCTTCTCATTAAAGTTTTGGCTGTAAGGTCTAAAACAAATTGCGGATCTGTGTCACATTGAGTAAGGCGGGTTACCGGAAGGTATATTTAATTTAAAAATGGAAAAAGAGATAAAAAAATAAATTGGAATATATACAAAAATACAAAAAGTAAACAAGAGGACGACAAACCACGTCTGCATTGCTACGCCATCTTGGGTCCTATGGTTCCTATTGGTCCTGTGGCATTTCTATTGGGAGTACGTTGATACCAGGTGTCTACTTACAGTCCATCAGTATGTCTGTTGAGACAATCATGACTGTGTTTACTGTACTCATGACATCTCTAGGAGCCTTTATCTTTTACACAGTAAATAACATTGTGTCCTACTAAGGGCATAAAATGTCATCCTCAATACAGTCTTCAATGGAGGAAAGTCCTTTAACCTTGAGGTACAGGTTTCTCTGTCAGCTCATTAATATATCTGTCACAACATTGGGAACAGTCATCATCATTAGCTTTGTATTTGGCTCATGTCTTTGGGCCTCCATTGAGTTAACCCTCAGATCAACACAGAAACAGTTATCTCCAATAGGGTAGTAGGAATCATGAAATCAATGGTAGTTCAGTTTCCCTATAAGTATTAGGCTTATTTCCTACAGTAACTTTTGCAGTACCCCTGAGAAGTCAATAATTTAGCTCACATCCAGAGCAACATACAGGAGCAATTAGGGTTTAAGTGCCTTGCTCAATTGCACATAGACAGATTTTTCAGCTAGACGGCTCAGGGATTCGAACCAGTGACCTTTCGGTGTCTGGCTGAACGCTCTCAACCGCTAGGCTACCTGTCGCTAGGCCACTTCACTACTAAGCCATTGATGTCATCCACTCGGAGGAAGACAGTGGGACACTACATTTGAGAGGTGACACACCATGCTGAAGATTATGTCCCAAAAAATGCAAATAATCCGGGTAGCCATTTGATTAGCTGTTCAGGAGTTTTATGGCTTGGGGATAGAAGTAGCAAAGTTTTATCTCCATCTCTTCATTCAAAGACTCAATCATGGACACTCTTACTGACAGTTGTGGCTGCTTTGCATGATGTATTGTTGTCTCTACCTTCTTGCCCTTTGTGCTGTTGTCTGTGCCCAATAATGTTTGTACCATGTTTTGTTCTGCTACCATGTTGTGTTGCTACCATGTTGTTGTCATGTTGTGTTTCTACCATGTTGTGTTGCTACCATGCTGTGTTGTCATGTTGTGTTGCTACCATGTTGTGTTGTGTCTTAGGTCTCTCTTTATCTAGTGTTGTGTTGTCTCTCATGTCATGATGTGTGTTTTGTCCTATATTTATATTTTATTTATTTGTAATTTTTATTCCCAGACCTCGTCCCCGCAATAGGCCTTTTGCCTTTTGGTAGGCCGTCATTGTAAATAAGAATTTGTTCTTAACTGACTTGCCTAGTTAATTAAGGTAAAAAAAAGAAGAAACAAAAAGAAAAAAGAGAGAACAGTCTATGACTAAGGTGGCTGGAGTCTTTGGCAATTTTTTGGGCCTTCCTCTGACACCGTCTGGTATAGAGGTCCTGGATGGCAGGAAGCTTGGCCCTAGTGATGTACTGGGCCGTACGCACTACCCTCTGTAGTGCCTTGTGGTCGTAGGCCATGCAGTTGCCATACCAAGCGGTGATGCAACCAGTCAGGATGCTCTCGATGGTGCAGCTGTATAACTTTTTGAGGATCTGAGGACCCATGCCAAATCTCTTCAGTCTCCTGAGGGGGAATAGGCTTTGTCGTGCCCTGTTCACGACTGTCTTGGTGTGCTTGGACCATGTTAGTTTGTTGGTGATGTGGAGACCAAGGAACTTGAAGCTCTCAACCTGTTCCACTGCAGCCCCGTCGATGAGAATGGGGGCGTACTCGGTCCTCCTTTTCCTGTAGTCCACAATCATCTCCTTTGTCTTGATCACGTTGAGGGAGAGGTTGTTATCCTTGCACCACACGGCCAGGTCTCTGACCTCCTCCATATAGGCTCCTGCGTTGTCGGTGATCAGGCCAAGCACTGTTGTATCGTCGGGCAAACTTATCGATGGTGTTGGAGTCGTGCTTGGCCATGCAGTCATGTGTGAACAGGGAGTACATGTCAGTGTTAGTTAGTTTTGTGCCTGGCTATGTCACGATCGTCTAAAAGAGTAGACCAAGGCGCAGCGTACTTAGAGTTCCACATGTTTAATAAATATGAAACTCACCAAAAACAATACAGAAGAAAACGAAATGTGACGTTCTGGGCTGCTCACAGGCAACTACACAAAAAACAAGATCCCACAACTAAAGGTGGAAAAAAAGGGCTGCCTAAGTATGATCCCCAATCAGAGACAACGATAGACAGCTGCCTCTGATTAGGAACCATACTCGGCTCAAAACAAAGAAATATAAAACATAGAATCTCCACCCCACACCCTGACCTAACAACCTAGAGAAAAAAAACCCTCTCTCTCAGGTCAGGGCGTGACAGGCTACCAGCACAGTAGCAGGAAGCTGGAGGGATCTCCACAGGAAGACCTCATGATTCTACTCACATTTATTCACCATTCCATTTCTCTTTATCTCAGAGACCCATTACATTACAAGCACCCTGTCCTGTGTGACTTATGTGTGTCCAAAATGGCACTCTTATTCCCTGTATAGTGTACTACTCACGTCAAAAGTAGTGCACTATACAGGGAATAAGTTGTAATTTTAGATTTATACATGTATGCAGCTCTACTCAGGCAGTCAAGGAAGCAAGGGTTCCAACATTAAACCGAACAACACTAAAATAACACGGAGTAACAGTATAATTGATGTGTCTGTGACTCCGATAGGAACAAATTAGGATGAAGGAGATTGTAATTGGTTGGAACAGGGTGTCCATTTGGAAGTCAGCTTTAGTCTATGGTATCCTACTCCGTCTGGGATCCTACTCCATCAGGGATCCTACTTCATCAGGGATCCTACTCCATCAGGGATCCTACTCCATCAGGGATCCTACTCCATCAGGGATCCTACTCCATCTGGGGTCCTACACCGTCTGGGATCATACTCCGTCTGGGATCCTACTCCGTCTGGGATCCTACTCCATCTGGGGTCCTACTCCGTCAAAGTGGTGGGTCCTACACCATCTGGGATCCTACTCTGTCAGAGTGGTGGGTCCTACACCATCTGGGATGATACTCCGTCTGGGATCCTACTCCATCTGGGATCCTACTCCATCTGGGATCCTACTCAGTCAGAGTGGTGGGTCCTACACCATCTGGGATCCTACTCTGTCAGAGTGGTGGGTCCTACACCATCTGGGATGCTACTCCGTCTGGGATCCTACTCCATCTGGGATCCTACTCCATCTGGGATCCTACTCTGTCAGAGTGGTGGGTCCTACACAATCTGGGATCCTACTCTGTCAGAGTGGTGGGTCCTACTCCATCTGGGATCCTACTCTGTTAGAGTGGTGTGTCCTACTCCATCTGGGATCCTAGTAGTGGTAGTAATAGTAGTAGTAGTAGTAGTAGTAGCAGTACTGGTAGTAATAGTAGTAGTAGTAGTAGTAGTAGTGTTAGTAATAGTAGTGGTAGTAGTAGTAGTAGTAGTAGTAGTAGTAGTAGTATTGGTAGTAGCAGTAGTAGTGGTAGTAGTAGTAGTAGTAGTGGTAGTAGTAGTAGTAGTAGTATCAGTATTAGCAGTAGTAGCAGTAGTAGTAGTAGTATTAGTAAAAGTCGTAGTAGTAGTAGCAGTAGTACTGGTAGTGGTAGTAGTAGTAGCAGTATTAGCAGTAGTAGTAGTATTAGCAGTAGTAGTAGTAGTATTAGTAGTTGTAATAGTAGCAGTAGTAGTAGTAGTAGCAGTATTAGCAGTAGTAGTAGTATTAGCAGTAGTAGTAGTAATAGTAGTAGTATTAGTAGTAGTAGTAGTAGTGGTAGTAGTAGTAGTAGTAGTAGTAGTAGTAATAGTAACAGCAGCAGCGGTAGTGGTAGCAGTAGTAGTAGTAGTAGTAGTAGCAGTATTAGCAGTAGTAGTAGTATTAGCAGTAGTAGTAGTAATAGTAGTAGTATTAGTCGTTGTGATAGTAGCAGTAGTAGTAGGAGTAGTAGTAGTAGTAGTAATAGTAGTAGTAGTAGTAGTAGTAGTAGTAATAGTAACAGCAGCAGCGGTAGTGGTAGCAATAGTAGTAGTAATAGTAGTAGTAGGAGTAGTAATAGTAACATTAGTAGTAGTAGTAATAGTAGCAGCAGCAGCGATAGTGGTAGCAATAGTAGTAGTAATAGTAGTAATAGGAGTAGTAATAGTAACATTAGTAGTAGTAGTAATAGTAGCAGCAGCAGTAGTTGTAGTAGTAATAGTAACATTAGTAGTAGTAGTAATAGTAGCAGCAGCAGTAGTGGTAGTAGTAATAGTAACATTAGTAGCAGTAGTAATAGTAGTAGCAGTAGTAGTAGTAGTAGTAGTAACAATAGTAGTAACAGTAGTAGCAGTAACAGTAGTAGTAGTAGTAGTAGTAGTAACAGTAGGCGTTGCTCCTCACCACTGCCTCTCTGAGAACAAAGCAGAGCAACACGCGTTGGGTGGTGTGAGAAAGGAGAAGGGCAGGGCCTGTTTTGTGTAACTCTATGCTGAAGCGGGTCCCACTTCTCCTGCTCCTCTCCGCTCCCTCTCTCTGGGCTGCTGGCAGGAAACATACAGGATCAACACACTCCTCCATCTTCTCCGCTCCCTCTCTCTGGGCTGCTTGCCAGAAACACTCTTCCACCATTTATTACACCTTTCATGACCCCCCCACCTTGAGGAACAAGATTCAGGTTTGGTTCTGGGTGTTGAAGATGAATACAGTCATAACCCTAACATTTACATATTTCTAATGAAGCCTGGTCACAGATCTGTTTGTATTGTCTTGCCAACTTCAAGACAGCACACACAGATCAGTGACCAGGCTAACAATATTTCCATTATAAAGTGAAAAAAAAAGTATCAGGGCGGAAACAGCAGGAACTAAGTGCCAACAGAAGATAAGCCATTAAACGGTTCTGGTAAGTTCCAGACTCTTCCAGTGAAGAGTGTGGTTACGTCTCAAATGTCACACTATTCCCTATGTAGTGCACTATGGACCCTTGTCAAAAGTAGTGCCCTACACAGGAAATATGGTACCATTTGGGATGCAAGTAATGTGAACAAAACAATGACATGTACCACTCCATTCAGCGCTTTACATCACAGGCAATAAACACTACAATACCCGGGAACCCACCAATGAAGAAGCCAGCTGTAACGGCTGTCTGAAGAAGTAGACCAAGGCGCAGCATGTTGAGTGCTCATCTTTAATCGTACTCGAGACACTTTGAACAAACACAAGAAAATGACAGCACAAACAGTTCTGTCAGGTATAACCAAACACTAAACAGAAAACATCTACCCACAAAACCCAAAGGAAAAACATGCTGCTTAAGTATGACTCCCAATCAGCAACAACGTACCGGCCGAAACAAAGCAATCCCCAACATAGAAATACAGACATAGAATGCCCACCCAAATCACACCCTGACCAAACCTAAATAGAGACATAAAAAGGCTCTCTCAGGTCAGGGCGTGGCAGTACCCCCCCCCCCCCCCCCCCCCAAAGGTGCGGACTCCGGCCGCAAAACCTGAACCTATAGGGGAGGGTCTGGGTGGGCATTTCTCCGCGGTGGAGGCTCTGGTGCGGGACGCAGACCCCGCTCCACCACTGGCTCACCCCACTTCACTGGCTCCCCTAGAGCGTGATCTCCTGCCACCGACCACGGACTGGCGAATCTGGCTGCGCCCGGCTGGCAGGCGACTCTGGCGGCTCCGGACAGGCGGGCGGCTCTGGCGGCTCCGGACTGGCGGGCGGCTCTGGCGGCTCCGGACTGGCGGGCGGCTCTGGCGGCTCCGGACAGGCGGGCGGCTCTGGCGGCTCCGGACAGGCGGGCGGCTCTGGCGGCTCCGGACAGGCGGGCGGCTCTGGCGGCTCCGGACTGGCGGGCGGCTCAGGCTGCTCCGGACTGGGGAGACCCACTGGAGGCCTGGTCCGAGGAGGAGGCACAGGATAGACCAGGATGGGGAGACCCACTGGAGACTTGGTCCGTGGAGGAGGCACAGGATAGACCGGGCTGTGGGGGAGCACTGGAGTTCTGGTGCGTAGGCTTGACACCTCTACTCCAGGCTGAATGGCCACTCTAGCCCGGCACGGGCGGAGCGCAGGCATAGGATGAACTGAGCCCTCCCAGCGCCCTGGAGACACAGTGCGCAGAGCCGGCGCAGGATAGCCTGGACTGAAACGGCGCACTGGAGACCAGACGCGCTGAGCTGGCACAATCCGTCCTGGCTCGATCCCCACTCTCGCATGGCACTTGCGGGGGGCTGGTATGTAGCGCTCCGGGCTATCAACACGTACTGGGGACACCGTGCACTTTACCGCATAACACGGTGCCTGACCAGTACTACGCTGCCTCCTGTAAGCACGGGAAGTTGGCCCAGAATTCCATCCTGGCTCTGCCACACTTCCCGTGTGCCCCCCCCCCCCATTTTTGGGGGGGCTGCCTCTCGTGCCTGTTGCGCTCCCTTGCCTCATACCACCGCCTCTCAGCTTTCGCTGCCTCCAGCTCCTCTTTCGGGCAACGATATTCCCCAGCTTGACTCCATGGTCCCTTTCCGTCCAGTAATTCCTCCCACGTCCAGGAATCCTGAACCCTCTGCTCCTTCCTCTCACGCTGCTTGGTCCGTTTATGGTGGGTGAATCTGTAACGGCCGTCGTCAAAATGAGACCAAGGTGCAGCAGAGGATGTGTTCATCTTGAAAGACTTTAATGGACTAAATGAACACTTACAAAATAAACCAAAAACGACAAGCAACAGTTCTGTCAGGTTGTAAAACTAAACAGAAAACATTCACCCACAAACCTCAAAGGAAAAACAGGCTGCCTATGTATCACTCTCAATCAGCAACAACAATCTACAGCTGTTCCTGATTGAGAGCCATACACGGCCGAAACAAAGTAATACACCAACATAGAAAACGGAACATAGAACGCCCACCCATGTCACACCCTGGCCTAACCAAAAATAGAGAACAAAAAACCCTCTATGTCCAGGGCGTTACACCAGCAGTGATAATGATGCAATTGTCGAAGGTCTCTGCTAATAGGGAAGGAGGGAGAGAAGGAGAGAGACTCAATTTGGCATTGAGGGTCTGCTATATAAACTGATGGAAAGTGATGTTAGGGGAAAAACATACAACATTATAAAATCCATGTACACAAACAACAAGTGTGCGGTTAAAATAGGCATTAAACATACATTTCTTCCCACAGGGCCGTGGGGTGAGACAGGGATGCAGCATAAGCCCCACCCTCTTCAACATATATATCAACGAATTGGCGAGGGCACTAGAACAGTCTGCAGCAACCGGCCTCACCCTACTAGAATCTGAAGTAAAATGTCTACTGTTTGCTGATGATCTGGTGCTTCTGTCCCCAACCAAGGAGGGCCTACAGCAGCACCTAGATCTTCTGCACAGATTCTGTCAGACCTGGGCCCTGACAGTAAATCTCAGTAAGACCAAAATAATGATGTTCCAAAAAAGGTCCAGTCGCCAGGATCACAAATATAAATTCCATCTAGACACAGTTGCCCTAGAGCACACAAAAAACTATACATACCTTGGCCTAAACATCAGCGTCACAGGTAACTTCCACAAAGCTGTGAACGATCTGAGAGACAAGGCAAGAAGGGCCTTCTATGCCATCAAAAGGAACATCAAATTCGACATACCAATTAGGATCTGGCTGAAAATACTTGAATCAGTTATAGAACCCATTGCCCTTTATGGTTGTGAGGTCTGGGGTCCGCTCACCAACCAAGAATTCACAAAATGGGACAAACACCAAATTGAGACTCTGCATGCAGAATTCTGCAAAAATATCCCTGGGTACAACGTAGAACACCAAATAATGCATGCAAAGCAGAATTAGGCCGACACCCGCTAATTATCAAAATCCAGAAAAGAGACGTTAAATTCTACAACCACCTTAAAGGAAGTGATTCCCAAACCTTCCATCACAAAGCCATCACCTACAGAGAGATGAACCTGGAGAAGAGTCCCCTAAGCAAGCTGGTCCTGGGGCTCTGTTCACAAACACAAAGACACCCCACAGAGCCCCAGGTCAGCAACACAATTAGACCCAACCAAATCATGAGAAAACAAAAAGATTATTACTTGACACATTGGAAAGAATTAACAAAAAAAAAACAGAGCAAACTAGAATGCTATTTGGCCCTAAACAGAAAGTACACAGTGGCAGAATACCTGACCACTGTGACTGATCCAAACTTAAGAAAAGCTTTGACTATGTACAGACTCAGTGAGCATAGCTTTGCTATTGAGAAAGCCGCCGATGGCAGACCTGACTCTCAAGAGAAGACAGGCTATGTGCACACTGCCCACAAAATGAGGTGGAAACTGAGCTGCACTTCCTAACCTCCTGCCAAATGTAGGACCATACTAGAGACACATATTTCCCTCAGATTACACAGATCCACAAAGAATTTGAGAACAAACCCGATTTTGATAAATTCCCATATCTACTGGGTGAAATACCAGTGTGCCATCCCAACAGCAAGATTTGTGACCTGTTGCCACAAGAAAAGGTCAACCAGTGAAGAACAAACACCATTGTAAATACAACCCATATTTATGCTTATTTATTTTCCCTTTTGTACTTTAACTTTATACACATCATTACAACACTGTATATATACATAATATGACTTGCAATGTCTTTAGTAGTTGAAGTTGGACAAGAGGTGGGTAAGGCTAGTATAATCTGACCCTCTAACAGTAGACCACAGGAGTGAATCCACCTCACATTAACCGGAAGATGTGCTCCTAGAAGATCATTCCCCTTGACTGCCCCGTAACTGCCCCCAAACAACCCTTACTGCCCCCAAACAACCCTTACTGCCCCCAAACAACCCGTACTGCCCCCAAACAACCCTTACTGCCCCCAAACAACCGTTACTACCCCCCAAACAACCATTACTGCCCCCAAACAACCGTTACTGCCCCCAAACAACCCTTACTGCCCCCAAACAACCGTTACTACCCCCCAACAACCATTACTACCCCCAACAACCGTTACTACCCCCAAACAACCGTTACTACCCCCCAAACAACCATTACTACCCCCAAAACAACCATTACTACCCCCCAAACAACCATTACTGCCCCCAACAACCGTTACTACCCCCCAAACAACCGTTACTGCCCCTCAACAACCGTTACTACCCCCAACAACCGTTACTACCCCCCAAACAACCGTTACTGCCCCCAAACAATCGTTACTGCCCCCCAACAACCGTTACTACCCCCAAACAACCGTTACTACCCCCCAAACAACCATTACTGCCCCCCAACAACCGGTTCTGCCCCCCAACAACCGTTACTACCCCCCAAACAACCGTTACTACCCCCCAAACAACCGTTACTACCCCCCAACAACCATTGCTACCCCCCAACAACCAATTCTGCCCCCAAACAACCGTTACTACCCTCGAACAATCGTTAATACCCCCCAACAACCATTACTGCCCCCCAACAACCATTACTGCCCCCCAACAACCGTTACTACCCCCCAACAACCGTTACTGCCCCCCAACAACCGTTCCTGCCCCAAACAACCGTTACTACCCCCAACAACCGTTACTACCCCCCAACAACCGTTACTGCTCCCAAACAACCATTACTACCTCCAAACAACCATTACTACCCCCCAATCAACCGTTACTACCCCCCAAACAACTGTTACTGCCCCCAAACAACCATTACTGCCCCCAACAACCATTACTGCCCCCAACAACCGTTACTGCCCCCCAACAACCGTTACTGACCCAAACAACCGTTACTACCCCCAACAACCATTACTGCCCCCAAACAGCTGTTACTGCCCCCCAACAACCTTAAGGTGGTCCATTTCATATACATGTAGACCTGTTTGCTGCAGATGGAGGCCGGATGAGATTAGGCTGGTGTTGTTTATAGTGTGAGATGAGGCTATTTTGTTGTCCCAGTTCTAAATGCAGTAGAGAATAGAGTCCTATTAGTTTAGGAAGATATTCTCAACACATTCACAGCGCTTTGTTTCTATTGATTCTTAGGTTTGAATATAATGACCTGTAAAAATCAAATACTGTTGTTTTCACACTAACTTACTGGCAGGCAGTTACCTGTAAGTTACTGTTAAAAAAAAGTACAATATGTTACCGTAAATTCTAAAGACACTTTGGTTTAACGGAAAATTACTGTAAACTGGCTGCCAGTAAGTTACTGTAGAAAGTGCAGGATTTGTTTACAGTGTGTCAGTACATGAACTAATCAACTACCTGGAACTTAAAGAGCATGGTAACCTACAGTCAGACTTTTAAAAATTGTGAAATTAATTTGATGGCCACATTAGTGTCTGATTCAAACTATTACATATTGCAGTGCAGAGAAGTGCAGTCACATGAACCAGACCCTCTTAACTGTGACGTTACAGGATCATATCATTAGTGTGGGGCTTCTGTTAACCCTGCTTTTCCTCAAAATAAGATTTAATACACACACACACACACACACACACACACACACACACACACACACACACACACACACACACACACACACACACACACACACACACACACACACATGCGTACATTCTCTGTGCAGCTGTCCTTATCCCCCAGGGAGACCAGTGAGGTCTGTTGGTCTGTGGCTCCCTAAATAAGCAGTCCGTGGCTCTGCGATGTTGGGTCAGGGTCACCCACCATGGAGGCTGTTCACTGGGGCTTTCCCTACTCTGTCAAATCAAATTAAACTTTATTTGTCACATGCGCCGAATACAACAGCTGTAGACGTTATCGTGAAATGCTAACTTACAACGCCTTAACCCACAATGCAGTTCAAGAAAGAGTTAAGAAAATAATTACCAAATAATCTAAAGTAAAAAATAATAAGAAATAATATAAAGTAACACAATAAAATAACAATAACGAGGCTATATACAGGCAGTACCGGTACCAAGTCAATGTGTGGGGGTACAGGTTAGTCGAGGTAGTTTGTACATTTAGGTAGGGGTAAAGTGACTATGCATAGATAATAAACAGCGAGTACCATCAGTGTAAAAACAAATGGGGAAGGGTGTCAATGTAAATAGTCCGAGTGGCCATTTGATTATTTGTTCAACAGTCTTACGGCTTGGGGGTAGAATATTTTCACCTCAAATGACGTACCCAAATCTAACTGCCTGTAGCTAAGGCCCTGAAGCAAGGATTTGCATATTCTTGATACCATTTGAAAGGAAACACGAGTCTCCACTCTATTCTCACTGTGTGACATACGTCATCAATTTGGGCACCAGGTGTGTCCGTATAGCCTCTTCCATTTTGGTGTGTGTCCCAAATGGCAGCCTATTCCCTATATCAAATGACACCCTATTCCCTGTATCAAATGGCACCGTATTCCCTATATCAAATGGCACCCTATTCCCTGTATCAAATGGCACCCTATTCCCTGTATCAAATGGCACCCTATATCAAATGGCACCCTATATCAAATGGCACCCTATTCCCTGTATCAAATGGCACCCTATTCCCTGTATCAAATGGCACCCTATTCCCTATATCAAATGGCACCCTATTCCCTATATCAAATGGCACCCTATTCCCTGTATCAAATGGCACCCTATTCCCTATATCAAATGGCACCCTATTCCCTGTATCAAATGGCACCCTATTCCCTATATCAAATGGCACCCTATTCCCTATATCAAATGGCACCCTATTCCCTGTATCAAATGGCAGATTATTCCCTATATCAAATGGCACCCTATTCCCTATATAAAATGGCACCCTATTCCCTATATCAAATGGCACCCTATTCCCTATAACAAATGGCACCCTATTCCCTGTATCAAATGGCACCCTATTCCCTATATCAAATGGCACCCTATTCCCTATATCAAATGGCACCCTATTCCCTATATCAAATGGCACCCTATTCCCTATATCAAATGGCACCCTATTCCCTATATCAAATGGCACCCTATTCCCTATATCAAATGGCACCCTATTCCCTATTTCAAATGGCACCCTATTCCTATATCAAATGGCACCCTAATCTCTATATAGTGCAGTTGTCACGCCCTGACCATAGAGAGCCCTTGGATTCTCTATAGTGGTTTAGGTCAGGGTGTTCTAGAATGTGTATTTCTATGTTGGTGATTTTGTATGGTTCCCAATTAGAGGCAGCTGGTAATCGTTGCCTCTAATTGGGGATCATATTTAGGAAGCCCTATCTCCCACCTGCTTTGTGGGATATTGTGTTACGGTGTTTGGGGCATCACGTCGGCACGTTTTTTTTTTTGGGGGGGGGGGGTTATTTTCTAGTTTCACTTTGTATTAAAAAGATGTGGAACTCAACGCACACTGCGCCTTTGGTCCGCTCATTTTGAAGTTCGTGACATCAGTGCTGGTTCGTTTTTTACCAACCAACCTCATGTAATGTTTCTTCTGACATGACCTCATCAATCATTACACTGCGTGTAGTATACTGTACCACCATAACGCCTGTTTCTTCTCAGCGTATCAACAATGGTGAATTGTTTGAAGTGGATTGATCGAGTGTTTCACCTGGCGCTATGCAGCATGTCAGAGGAAGCCAATATCCTGATGATTGATATAACCTGGTACATCACATTGTGTTGGACATTTCTCTTTCATTCTCGTGGTTGTTTCTTTATATCAGAAGATGAGAAGTTTCTAGTTCCGCTTAACTCCGTAGTCATATCCATCCCATAATTATAAGTCAGGTGACTCCAATTTACAAATGTGATTTTATTTAGACCGCTTTACAACTGAGGTCTCTGTAATTAAATCTAATTGTGGCCGTTCCAATCTGGACAGCATTAAAACCATTAGGGAGAAAAGCCCTCACCATTAAAACCATTAGGGAGAAAAGCCCTCACCATTAAAACCATTAGGGAGAAAAGCCCTCACCATTAAAACCATTAGGGAGAAAAGCCCTCACCATTAAAACCATTAGGGAGAAAAGCCAAGCCCTGACTATTAAAACCGAGTCTTCTAAACTCAGGCCCCATTCGTTCCTGCTGTGAACAGTCTTCTAAACTCAGGCCCCATCCGTTCCTGCTGTGAACAGTCTTCTAAACTCAGGCCCCATCCGTTCCTGCTGTGAACAGTCTTCTAAACTCAGGCCCCATCCATTCCTGCTGTGAACAGTCTTCTAAACTCAGGCCCCATCCGTTCCTGTTGTGAACAGTCTTCTAAACTCAGGCCCCATCTGTTCCTGCTGTGAACAGTCTTCTAAACTCAGGCCCCATCCGTTCCTGTTGTGAACAGTCTTCTAAACTCAGGCCCCATCTGTTCCTGCTGTGAACAGAAACTTTGTCCCAAATGGAATCTTATTCCCTGTAGTGCACTACTTTTGACCACTACTTTTGACCACTACTTCTGACCACTACTTCTTATGAACCTATGGGCCCTGGTCAAAAGGATGGCACTTTATATTTTTGGGGAGTCCTGCTGTGAATAGAGTCTCACACCAAAGGGGGTCTGCTAGAGGAGAGGGGGGTCTGTTAGAGTAGAGGGGGGTCTGCTAGAGGAGAGGGGGGTCTGCTAGAAGAGAGGGGGGTCTGTTGGTGGAGAGGGGGGTCTGTTGGTGGAGAGGGGGTCTGTTAGAGGAGAAGGGGGTCTGCTAGAGGAGAGGGTGGTCTGTTGGTTGAGAGGGGGGTATGTTAAAGGGGAGGGGGGTCTGTTAAAGGGGAGGGGGGTCTGTTGGAGGAGAGGGGGGTCTGTTAGAGGAGAGGGGGGTCTGCTAGAGGAGAGGGGGGTCTGCTAGAGGAGAGGGTGGTCTGTTGGTTGAGAGGGGGGTATGTTAAAGGGGAGGGGGGTCTGTTAAAGGGGAGGGGGGTCTGTTGGAGGAGAGGGGGGTCTGTTAGAGGAGAGGGGGGTCTGCTAGAGGAGAGGGGGGGTCTGCTAGAGGAGAGGGGGGTCTGTTAGAGGAGAGGGTCTGTTAGAGGAGAGGGGGGTCTGCTAGAGGAGAGGGGGGTCTGCTAGAGGAAAGGGGGTCTGCTAGAGGAGAGGGGGTCTGCTAGAGGAGAGGGGGGTATGTTAAAGGGGAGGGGGGTATGTTAGAGAAATGGGTGTCTGTTAGAGGAGAGGGGGGTCTGTTGGTGGAGAGGGGGGTCTGCTAGTGAAGAGGGGGGTCTGCTAGAGGAGAGGGGGGTCTGCTAAAGGAGAGGGGGGTCAGTTAGTGGAGAGGGGGGTCTGCTAGAGGAGAGGGGGGTCTGTTAGAGGAGAGGGGGGTCTGTTAGAGGAGAGGGGGGTCTGCTAGAGGAGAGGGGGGTCTGCTAGAGGAGAGGGGGGTCTGTTGGTGGAGAGGGGGGTATGTTATAGGAGAGGGGGGTCTGTTAGAGAAATGGGGGTTTGCTAGAGGAGAGGGGGGTCAGTTAGTGGAAAGGGGCTCTGTTAGAGGAGAGGGGGGTCAGTTAGTGGAGAGGGGGGTCTGTTAGAGGAGAAGGGGGTCAGTTAGTGGATAGGGGGGGTCTGTTAGAGAAATGGGGGTCTGTTAGAGGAGAGGGGGGTCAGTTGGAGGAGAGGGGGGTCTGTTAGAGGAGAAGGGGGTCAGTTAGTGGATAGGGGGGTCTGTTAGAGAAATGGGTGTCTGTTAGAGGAGAGGGGGGTCTGTTAGTGCAGAGAGGGGTCTGTTAGAGGAGAGGGGGGTCAGTTAGTGGAGAGGGGGGTCTGTTAGAGGAGAAGGGGGTCTGTTAGAGGAGAGGGGGTCTGTTAGTGGAGAGGGGGGTCAGTTAGTGGAGAGGGGGGTCAGTTAGAGGAGAAGGGGGTCTGTAAGAGGAGAGGGGGGTCTGTTAGTGGAGAGGGGGGTCAGTTAGTGGAGAGGGGGGTCTGTTAGTGGAAAGGGGCTCTGTTAGTGGAAAGGGGGTCTGTTAGAGGAGAGGGGGGTATGTTAGTGGAGAGGGGGGTCAGTTAGTGGAGAGGGGGGTCTGTTAGTGGAGAGGGGGATCTGTTAGTGGAGAGGGGGGTCAGTTAGTGGAGAGGGGGTCAGTTAGTGGAAAGGGGGGTCAGTTAGTGGAAAGGGGGGTCTGTTAGTGGAGAGGGGGGTCAGTTAGTGGAGAGGGGGGTCAGTTAGTGGAGAGGGGGGTCTGTTAGTGGAGAGGGGGGGTCAGTTAGTGGAGAGGGGGGTCAGTTAGTGGAAAGGGGCTCTGTTAGTGGAAAGGGGGTCTGTTAGAGGAGAGGGGGGTCTGTTGGAGGAGAGGGGGGTCAGTTAGTGGAGAGGGGGGTCTGTTAGAGGAGAGGGGGGTCTGTTAGTGGAAAGGGGCTCTGTTAGAGGAGAGGGGGGTCTGTTAGTGGATGGGGGGTCTGTTAGAGGAAAGGGGCTCTGTTAGAGGAGAGGGGGGTCTGTTAGTGGAAAGGGGCTCTGTTAGTGGAAAGGGGGTCTGTTAGTGGAGTGGGGGTCTGTTAGTGGATAGGGGTGTCTGTTAGTGGAGAGGGGGTCAGTTAGTGGAGAGGGGGGTCTGTTAGTGGAAAGGGGCTCTGTTAGAGTGTGTGGCCTGTCATCAGGCAGACAGACAGATGGTTTTAGGGAAGGATCTGGGGACAGTAGTGCTGCTGCTGCTCTGTGTGACTCTGTGATGTTTTGGCTAGGTGCCTCGAGACAGCAGTTGCCATAAACAAATACTGCTGAAAGCTACTGGCCCCAACCCAGCTGAACCACACCCCAGACTGTCTCTGTCCAAGACAGTGTGGAGGGAGTTGTATGGTTGTATGGTTGTGAGGAATGAGGCAAAAGGAATGGCAAATAAGTCTGGCTACACGACCGATTGGCAAACATACTGCAAATTGAGAAATAATGTGACTAAACTGAACAAAAAGAAGAAAAAACTATACTATAAAACAAAAATAAATGATATAAAGAATCATCGTAAAAAGCTTTGGAGCAGCTTAAATGACATTTTGGGCAAAAAGGCAAACTCTGCTCCATCACTCATTGAATCAGATGGCTCATTTCATTCATCACAAATCCCACTGATATTGCCAACTATTTTAATTATGTTTTTCATTGGCAAGATTAGCAACAAATGGCAACATTTTTTTATTTTTTTTTTTATTTAACTAGGCAAGTCATTTAAGAACAAATTCTTATTTTCAATGACGGCCTAGGAACAGTGGGTTAACTGCCTTGTTCAGGAGCAGAACGACAGATTTTTACCTTGTCAGCTCGGGGATTCAATCTTGCAACCTTTCGGTTACTAGTCAAACCCTCTAACCACTAGGCTACCGGCCTCCCCCCTCTAACCACTAGGCTACCTGCCGCCCTCTTACAGACCCCCTCTCCACATTACACATCCAAGTATAACTGACCAAATTATGAAAGACAAGCATTGTAATTTTGAATTATGAAAAGTGAGTGTGGAAGAGGTGAAACAATTACTGCTGTCTATTAACATTGAGAAGTCACCTAGGTCTGACAACTTGGATGGAAAATTACTGAGAATAATAGCGGACGATATTGCCACTCCTATTTAACGCATCTTCAATGTAAGCCTATTAGAAAGTGTGTGCCCTCAGGCCTGGAGGGAAGCAAAAAGTAATTCCCCTACTCAAGAATAGTAAAGCCCCCTTTACTGCTCAAATAGCCGACCAATCAGCCTGTTACCAACCCTTAGTAATCTTTTGTGGGAAAAAAATTGTGTTTGAACAGATACAATGACATTTTAGAGTAAACTATTTGACAACAGACTTTCAGCACGCTTATAGGGAAGGACATTCAACATGCATGGCACTAGCACAAATGACTGGTGATTGGCTGAGAGAAATTTATAATAAAATATTGTGGGTGCTGTTTTGTTAGACTTTAGTGCGGCTTTTGACATTATCGATCATAGTCTGCTGCTGGAAAAAACGTATGTATTATGGATTTACACCCCTTGCTATATTGTGGATAAAGAGTTACCTGTCTAACAGAACACAGAGGGTGTTCTTTAATGGAAGCCTCTCCAACATAATCCAGGAAGAATCAGGCATTCCCCAGGGCATCTGTCTAGGCCCCTTACCTTTTTCAATCTTTACTAATGACATGCCACTGGCTTAGAGTAGTGTATCTATGTATACCGGTGACTCAACACTATACACGTCAGCTACTACAGCGAGTGAAATCACTGCAATACTTAACAAATAGCTGCAGTCAGTTTCACAATGGGTGGCAAGAAATATTTTAAAAACTAAAGCATTGTATTTGAGACAAGTCATTCACTGAAACCTAAACTTCAACTAAATCTTGTAATGAATAATGTGGAAATTGAGCAAGTTGAGGTGACTAAACTGCTTGGAGTAACCCTGGATTGTAAACTGTCATGGTCCAAACATGCTGATGCAACAGTAGCTAAGATGGGAAGAAGTCTGTCCATAATACAGCGCTGCTCTGCCCTCTTAACAGCACTATCAACAAGGCAGGTCCTACAGGCCCTAGTTTCTACCATCTTAACACTATCAACAAGGCAGGTCCTACAGGCCCTAGTTTCTACCTTCTTAACAACACTATCAACAAGGCAGGTCCTACAGGCCCTAGTTTCTACCTTCTTAACAACACTATCAACAAGGCAGGTCCTACAGGCCCTAGTTTTGTCGCACCTGGACTACTGTTCAGTCGTGTGGTCAGGTTCCACAAAGAGGGACGTAGGAGAATTACAGTTGGCTCAGACAGGGTAGCATGGCTGGCCCTTGGATGTACACAGAGAGCTAACATTAATAATATACAGGACATGTCAATCTCTCCTGGCTCAAAGTAGAGGAGAGATTGACTTCATCACTACTTGTTTTTGTAAGAAGTATTGACATGCTGAATGTACCAAGCTGTCTGTTTAAACTACTGGCACACAGCTCAGACACCCATGAATACCCCACAAGACATGCCACCAGAGCTGTCTGTTTAAACTACTGCGCACAGCTCAGACACCCACAAGGCATGCCCCACAAGACATGCCACCAGAGCTGTCTGTTTAAACTACTGACACACAGCTCAGACACCCACAAGGCATGCCCCACAAGACATGCCACCAGAGCTGTCTGTTTAAACTACTGGCACACAGCTCAGACACCCACAAGGCATGCCCCACAAGACATGCCACCAGAGCTGTCTGTTTAAACTACTGGCGCACAGCTCAGACACCCATTCATACCCCACAAGACATGCCACCAGAACTGTCTGTTTAAACTACTGGCGCACAGCTCAGACACCCATTCATACCCCACAAGACATGCCACCAGAACTGTCTGTTTAAACTACTGGCACACAGCTCAGACACCCATTCATACCCCACAAGACATGCCACCAGAACAGTTCCACCAACATGAACCCAGAACCCTGAGAGCACAGTGATCTGTAGCCCGTCGTCATGGCAGCCATGGAACTAATGAGGTTAGGATAGGTTAGGTCTTTCCCAGAGGAGCAGAGGCTGAGGCCTGCTTCCCAAATCGTTCCCTATTCCCTACATTCCACTGTTTTTGACCAGATCTCACAGTAGTGCACTATATTAAAGCGAATAGGGCTCTGGTCAAAAGTAGTGCACTATATAGGGAATAGGGTGCCATTTGGGAATCATCCTCAGTCAGGGTGTAATTTACAGTGATGGCTATGGTCATGGGAGGCACTTGTGACTGAAGAGCCCTCAGTGTGTTTGCCATTGATCCACAGGGTGGGGCGTAGAGGAGAGCATTCATGCTTACAGACAGCAACTAGTGTGAAACAAAGGAGACAAGTATTAGTATGCCAATGGTGTTGTGTGGAACCAAAAGACTAAAGAAAGGTTTACTATGAAACATCAACACAACAGATCAAACTTTCACTGAGTAGTCTGTCTCTATGGGGACTGGTCCATCTCACTGTCTGTCTCTATAGGGACTGGTCCATCTCACAGTCTGTCTCTATAGGGACTGGTCCATCACACGGTCCATCTCACAGTCTGTCTCTATGGGGACTGGCCCATCTCACAGTCTGTCTCTATAGGGCGGCCACTCCGCGTCCATGGGCGGTCCACCCGTCTGTCTTCATGGGGACTGGTCCATCTCACAGTCTGTCTCTATGGGGACTGGTCCATCTCACAGTCTGTGTCTATGGGGACTGGTCCATCTCACAGTCTGTGTCTATGGGGACTGGTCCATCTCACAGTCTGTCTCTATGGGGACTGGTCCATCTCACAGTCTGTCTCTATGGGGACTGGTCCATCTCACAGTCTGTCTCGATGGGGACTGGTCCACCTCACAGTCTGTCTCTATGGGGACTGGTCCATCTCACAGTCTGTCTCTATGGGGACTGGTCCATCTCACAGTCTGTCTCTATGGGGACTGGTCCATCTCACCGTCTGTCTCTATAGGGACTGGTCCATCTCACAGTCTGTCTCTTTAGGGACTGGTCCATCTCACAGTCTAACTACAAACAACCAACAGTTTTTTCTCTTTCTTAAACAACAGAGATTGCGATAATGTCAATGAGACTGGATTCAAATAGCTAAAAAGAACAGAAATAAACTGTAAGGTTTTAACTTCAGACTTCTCACCCTACTGTTGCTTATTTGATTTGGCGACCAGTCAAGTGTACAGGAGGGAACTGGCACAAAGGAACTCTGGGGCCAATACAGGAGGATCTCACAGTGGATCAAAGGGATCCATGCTGAGCCCAATTAACCTGACGGAAAGCCCTGTGTGAGCTGAGGAGGCTCTGCCTAGGAGGCCCCTGGGACAGTGCACGTCTGCCTCTATGCAGGCTTCAGCCCCTGGGAGAGTGCATGTCTGCCTTGGCGCCTCATTGCTGCAGTGTGTGCCTCAGCCCCTGGGACAGTGCATGTCTGCCTCAGTTCCCAGACCTGATGGTAACCTAACCTTACTGTACTGCAGCTGAGACAAACTGGATAGGGTGTAACACATTGATATATGAATTACCTTTTGAAACCGCAGTCGTGTGCTGATCACGTAATTTACATTTAGTCATGTGAATGTTTCTTGGGGTAGCTGACGTCGTTACGGAGGACTAAACTTGTCATTATACCATTTGTCCAGGTTCTTGAAGAAGTGTACTGAGCTCAGCTAGGAAAGCCGTGCCAAACATCAAAACATTTCTAAAACCACAGGAAATAGTTCCCGAAACTTAAAATAAGCAAAGGAAATGCCAGAGCATGGACAAGAGACTGCCAGTTGGATAAAGACTGATACAAATCACTAAGAGATGAAAAACATAAAGAAATGAGTCTCCTGAAAATGTCAAATGAGCACACTAAACTAACATATCACACTAAAATAACACATCCCACTAAACTAACATATCATACTAAACTAACATATCACACTAAAATAACATATCACACTAAAATAACATATCACACTAAACTAACATATCATACTAAACTATCATATCCCACTAAACTAACATATCCCACTAAACTACATATCATACTAAACTAACATATCACACTAAACTACATATCCCACTAAACTAACATATCCCACTAAACTACATATCATACTAAACTAACATATCATACTAAACTAACATATCCCACTAAACTAACATATCATACTAAACTAACATAACACACTAAACGACATATCATACTAAACGAACATATCCCACTAAACTAACATATCACAATAAACTACATATCCCACTAAACTAACATATCATACCAAACTACATATCATACTAAACTAACATATCCCACAAAACGACATATCACACTAAACTAACATATCATACTAAACTAACATATCATGATAAACTACATATCCCACTAAACTAACATATCATACCAAACTAACATATCATACTAAACTAACATATCCCACAAAACTACATATCACACTAAACTAACATATCCCACTAAACTAACATATCATACTAAACTAACATATCATGATTAACTACATATCACACTAAACTAACATATCACACTAAACTAACATATCATACTAAACTAACATATCCCACTAAACGAACATATCCCATTAAACTAACGAATAATACAAAACTAACATATCCCACTAAACTAACATATCCCACTAAACTAACATATCCCACTAAACTAACATATCCCACTAAACTAACATATCATACTAAACTAACACATCCCACTAAACTACATTTCACACTAAACTAACATGTCCCACTAAACTAACATATCATTCTAAACTATCATGTCCCACTAAACTAACATATCATACTAAACTAACATATCACACTAAACTAACATATCGTACTAAACTAACATATCCCACTAAACTAACATATCATACTAAACTAACATATCCCACTAAACTAACAAATCATACTAAACTAACATGTCCCACTAAACTAACATATCACACTAAAATAACATATCACACTAAACTAACATATCATACTAAACTAACATATCACACTAAACCAACACATCCCACTAAACTACATTTCACACTAAACTAACATACCCCACTAAACTAAAATATCATACTAAACTAACATATCATACTGAACTAACATATCATACTAAACTAACATATCCCACTAAACTACATTTCATACTAAACTAACATATCCCACTAAACTAACATATCATACTAAACTAACATATCCCACTAAAATAACATATCATACTAAACTAACATATCCCACTAAACTACATTTCATACTAAACTAACATATCCCACTAAACTAACATATCATACTAAACTAACATATCCCACTAAACTAACATATCATACTAAACTATCATGTCCCACTAAACTAACATATCATACTAAACTAGCATATCCCACTAAACTAACATATCATACTAAACTAACATATCCCACTAAACTAACATATCATACTAAACTAACACATCCCACTTAACTACATTTCACACTAAACTAACATATTATACTAAACTAACATATCCCACTAAACTACATTTCATACTAAACTAACATATCATACTAAACTAACATATCCCACTAAACTAACACATCCCACTAAACTACATTTCACACTAAACTAACATATCCCACTAAACTAACATATCATACTAAACTAACATATCCCACTAAACAACATATCATACTAAACTAACATATCACACTAAACTAACATATCATACTAAACTAACATATTACACTAAACTAACACATCCCATTTTTGGAGATCAATCAAGCCTTGTGGAGAAAACAGGTTTTTCTATTCACTTTTTTGGTCTGGTCTTGGTCTGGTCACATGACATTATTAGTGTTTTGGTCTGGTCAGATGACATTATTAGTGTTTTGGTCTGGTCACATGACATTATTTGTGTTTTGGTCTGGTCTTGGTGATCAGATGACATTATTACTGTTTTGGTCTGGTCACATGACATTATTAGTGTTTTGGTCTGGTCTTGGTAATCAGATGACATTATTAGTGTTTTGGTCTGGTCTTGGTAATCAGATTACATTATTAGTGTTTTGGTCTGGTCACATGACATTATTAGTGTTTTGGTCTGGTCACATGACATTATTAGTGTTTTGGTCTGGTCTTGGTAATCAGATGACATTATTAGTGTTTTGGTCTGGTCTTGGTAATCAGATGACATTATTAGTGTTTTGGTCTGGTCACATGACATTATTAGTGTTTTGGTCTGGTCACATGACATTATTAGTGTTTTGGTCTGGTCTTGGTGATCAGATGACATTATTAGTGTTTTGGTCTGGCCACATGACGTTGATGTTGTAGAGAATACTGTGCATCTTTTAGATCTTTTCAAATAAAGAGTTTACTCAAAGCACCGTTGATTACCATATTATTACCATATTATTACCATATTATTACCGTATTGTTTATGGAGACCTTTACTTTTCCCTGAGAGGACTTGGATTGTGTCCCAAATGGCACCCTATTCCCTATATATAGTGCACCATAAAAGCCCTATATAGTGCACTATGAAAGCCCTATTTAGTGCACTATAAAAGCCCTATATAGTGCACTATAAAAGCTCTGTATAGTGCACTATAAAAGCCCTATATAGTGCACTATAAAAGCCCTATATAGTGCACTATAAAAGCCCTATTTAGTACACTATAAAAGCTCTGTATAGTGTACTATAAAAGCCCTATATAGTGCACTATAAAAGCCCTATTTAGTGCACTATAAAAGCCCTATTTAGTGACTATAAAAGCCCTATTTAGTGCACTATAAAAGCTCTGTATAGTGAATTATAAAAGCCCTATATAGTGAACTATAAAAGCCCTATATAGTACACTATAAAAGCCCTATATAATGCACTTGTCACTGCTGTCAAAAGGAGAAGAGGACCAAAGTGCAGTGTGTGTGTCGTTCCACATTTTATTTATACTGTGAAACTATGCAATACATAAATACACTGAATGAAGAAAAAAAAAAAAACGTGACGCAGAGATGAACACATACACAACTCAAAATGAATCACCCACAAAACCCAGGTGGAAAAATCCCTACTTAAGTATGATCTCCAATTAGAGACAACGAGGACCAGCTGCCTCTAATTGGAGATCATCCCAAACAAAACCCCAACATAGAAAAACAAAACTAGAACCTAAACATAGAAATAGAAAACAGAGAGAAAAAAACCCTGTCACGCCCTGACCTACTCTACCATAGAAAATAACATCTTTCTATGGTCAGGACGTGACAGCACTAAACAGGAAGCAGGGTACCATTTGCGACACCTCCAGATTTTGATCTGGGAAAAGACACCCCATTGTTTATGAGCGTACAACAAGCCCATATCAATGGCTGCTAGAGAAAGAAACAAGGCATGGGAATAATATCGCAAAGATTTTATTGTGTGAAATAATAAACAGAGTTTATATTGTTCCATGTTGGCGATACTTGGCTGAGAGCCAATAACGATGCACGTACTCCACTCCCCCACTCAGAATGACTAGGCCTACACATCCCCTGTTTGTCCTCTGTTTCACCTGTCACTAATGGTGTCTGAATAAACAATGTCTGTATCTGTCAAATCTTAAGATTTGTTATAAATAAACCCATATTCACACCACATTTCCTTTGAATAACCTAGGTTCAAGATCAGCTTTCACTTAAAAAAAAAAACGGCTGATATGAAAGCGGTACAGTCCGGTAATAAATAACGGGGGGGGGGGGGGGGGGAACTGTGACTACGACTACGCCCACAGAGATCCTATGGAATTCATAGGGATTATATACCTAATTATACGATTGAGAGTTCACACACAGGAGGCCCCACACAGGAGGTCCACACAGGAGGCCCACCAGCAGTAGAGTCACCAGCAGTAGAGCCACCAGCAGTAGAGCCACCAGCAGTAGAGTCACCAGCATTAGAGCCACCAGCAGTAGAGTCACCAGCAGTAGAGTCACCAGCAGTAGAACCAGTAGAGTCACCAGCAGTAGAGCCACCAGCAGTAGAGTCACCAGCAGTAGAACCAGTAGAGTCACCAGCAGTAGAGCCACCAGCAGTAGAGCCACCAGCAGTAGAGTCACCAGCAGAGTCACCAGCAGTAGAGCCACCAGCAGTAGAGCCACCAGCAGTAGAGCCACCACCAGTAGAGCCACCAGCAGTAGAGCCACCAGCAGTAGAGCCACCAGCAGTAGAACCAGTAGAGTCACCAGCAGTAGAGCCACCAGCAGTAGAGCCACCAGCAGTAGAGCCACCAGCAGTAGAGTCACCAGCAGTAGAGCCACCAGCAGTAGAGTCACCAGCAGTAGAGTCACCAGCATTAGAGCCACCAGCAGTAGAGTCACCAGCAGTAGAGTCACCAGCAGTAGAGTCACCAGCAGTAGAACCAGTAGAGTCACCAGCAGTAGAGCCACCAGCAGTAGAGTCACCAGCAGTAGAGTCACCAGCAGTAGAACCAGTAGAGTCACCAGCAGTAGAGCCACCAGCAGTAGAGTCACCAGCAGTAGAACCAGTAGAGTCACCAGCAGTAGAGCCACCAGCAGTAGAGCCACCAGCAGTAGAGCCACCAGCGGAGTCCCGCAGAGTCACCGCGGAGCCCCAGCAGTGGCCACGCGGAGCCCCCCAGTAGAGCCACCAGCAGTAGAGCCACCAGCAGTGGCCCCAGCAGTGCCGGGCACCAGCAGCAGAGCCACCAGCAGTGAGCCCCAGCGGGCACCAGCAGTAGAGTCACCAGCAGTAGAGCCACCAGCAGTAGAGTCACCAGCAGTAGAGTCACCAGCAGTAGAACCAGTAGAGTCACCAGCAGTAGAGCCACCAGCAGTAGAGTCACCAGCAGTAGAGCCACCAGCAGTAGAGTCACCAGCAGTAGAGTCACCAGCAGTAGAGTCACCAGCAGTAGAACCAGTAGAGTCACCAGCAGTAGAGTCACCAGCAGTAGAGTCACCAGCAGTAGAGCCACCAGCAGTAGAGCCACCAGCAGTAGAGTCACCAGCAGTAGAGTCACCAGCAGTAGAGTCACCAGCGGTAGAACCACCAGCGGTAGAGCCACCAGCGGTAGAGCCACCAGCAGTAGAGTCACCAGCAGTAGAGTCACCAGCAGTAGAGTCACCAGCAGTAGAGTCACCAGCAGTAGAGTCACCAACAACCTCAGAGCAACAACCACCTCAGAGCAACAACAACCTCAGAGCAACAACAACCTCACAAAGCAACAACTACAGAGGGTATAGAGAGCGAACCCTGCCTTGCCTCCAGCAAACAGTACCACACATCTAGAGAAATGAGAGATACACAACCCAGGAAACCTCCACATCTATAGAGATTACAGACAACTGGAGATGCAAACGGACAGAGCCTTCAGACGGACAGAGCCCTCAGACGGACAGAGCCTTCAGACGGACAGAGCCCTCAGACGGACAGAGCCTTCAGACGGACAGAGCCTTCAGACGGACAGAGCCCTCAGACGGACAGAGCCTTCAGACGGACAGAGCCTTCAGACGGACAGAGCCCTCAGACGGACAGAGCCTTCAGACGGACAGAGCCCTCAGACGGACAGAGCCTTCAGATGGACAGAGCCTTCAGACGGACAGAGCCCTCAGACGGACAGAGCCCTCAGACGGACAGAGCCCTCAGACGGACAGAGCCCTCAGACGGACAGAGCCTTCAGACGGACAGAGCCCTCAGACGGACAGAGCCTTCAGATGGACAGAGCCTTCAGACGGACAGAGCCCTCAGACGGACAGAGCCCTCAGACGGACAGAGCCCTCAGATGCCATAAACATTCAACATTCTAGACTTGGATCAGGGCACAGAAAGCCCAAAGGTCACAGAGGTCAATGCCCAGAAGTCACAGGGGTCAAAGAGGGACAAAGGTCAAAGAGAGACACATAGGGCCAGAGATGGCAACAGGGACTTACCACTCCGTCCCGGCACGGTTGATGTCGTCCCACCAGCACTGTGTGGTGGGACGACACAAAGGTCCAGAGGCGGTCGGACCCCTCCTCTCTGCAGGGCCACCAGCACCTCTCCATGGGGACATGGATGTTGAACCCCTGGTGGAAAGTGTGGATCCAGGGGACAGAGCGGTCGATACTGACACAGTGGCTAGAAGGGTCAGAGCTCACAGTAACAGCACAGTATTTTGGGGGGGGTTTCGTTCAAACTTTTCTAAAAGTATTTGGATTGGAGAGTCCCCCGGTGTGTTTTGAAGTTTTTATTCCGTTCTGTAGCCAATGGAAACAGAGCAATAACAAACACGCAAGGTGTTAGGACATTTATTTTTCATTTATGAAATATCCAAGCATTCTATACTGTTTACAGTACACAAAGAGAGGGCATTAGAGGCTTTATAAACATCTGTTTATGTGACATATGCTCAATTTATGACAGACAGTGTGATCCGGGATGAACTATAGTCTAATTCACCTAGGGGGCAATCTTCAAGCAGAGTTAATGAGAAGCTATGGATCTGATACCCTGGTAACAAAGGATGAGTGCAAAACAAACACATTTCATCAGCCCTCCCCTCTCTGTAAAAACAGAATGATCTCGTAAGAGAGGGTAGAGAGAGAGAGAGGGTAGAAAAGAGAGAGAGAGGGTAGAAAAGAGAGAGAGATGGTAGAAAAGAGAGAGAGAGAGGGTAGAAAGAGAGAGAGAGAGGTGTAGAAAATAGAGAGAGAGGGTAGAAAAGAGAGAGAGAGGGTAGAAAGAGAGAGAGGGTAGAAAGAGAGAGAGAGGGTAGAAAGAGAGAGAGAGGGTAGAAAGAGAGCGCGAGAGAGAGAGAGAGTAGAGAGAGAGAGAGAGAGTAGAAAGCCTAAACAGTATATTTACCTTTCAGCTTCCCCATCAAATCAAACAATTTCAAGCAGACAACCTAAGAAAATGAAAAACAATTACATAATGGTTTGATGAAGAATGCAAAAACCTAAGAAAGAAATTGAGAAACCTATCCAATCAAAAACATAGAGACCCAGAAAACCTGAGTCTATGCCTTCACTATGGTGAATCACTAAAACAATACAGAAATACACTACAGACAAATAAGGAACAGCACGTCAGAAATCAGCTCAATGTAATTGAAGAATCCATAGACTCTAACCACTTCTGGGAAAATTGGAAAAAACTAAACAAACAACAACACGAAGAATTATCTATCCTAAACTGAGATGTATGGATAAACCAGTTCTTCAATCTTTTTGGCTCTATAACAAAGAACAAACAGCAAAAACATATACACGATCAATTACAAATCTTAGAATCAGCTATTAAAGACAACCAGAACCCACTGGATCCTCCAATTACATTGAATGAACTGCAGGACAAAATACAAACCCTCCAACCCAATAAGGCCTGTTGTTACGTCCTGACCATAGAGAGCTTGTATTTTTCTATGGTAGAGTAGGTCAGGGCGTGACTGGGGGGTTTTGTCTAGTTGATTTATTTCTATGTTTGGTTCTAGTTTCTTTTTTCTATGTTGGTTTTTGTCTAGTTAAAATTTTCTATGTTGTGTTCTAGGTTCTTTTTTCTATGTTGGGGTTTTCGTTTGATTCCCAATTAGAGGCAGCTGGTCATCGTTGTCTCTAATTGGGGATCATATTTAAGTTGTTATTTTTCCCACTAGTGTTTGTGGGAGATTATTTTGAGATAGTGTATGTTGCACCTCTTCGTCACAGTTTGTTGTGTCTTTGTTTGTAGTTTATTGTATGTCTTGCATAGTTTCACAGATAAATAAATATGTGGAACGATACACACGCTGCGCCTTGGTCTCGTTCAGAGGACATCCGTGACACCTGTAGTGTTGATGGTATCCTCAATGAAAAGATAAAATATACAGACCACAAATTCCAATTGGCTATACTAAAACTCTTTAACAACATCCTCAGCTCTGGCATCTTCCCCAATATGTGGAACCAAGGACTGATCACCCCAATCCACAAAAGTGGAGACAAATTTGGCCCCAATAACTACCGTGGGATATGCGTCAATGGCAAACTTGGGGAAATCCTCTGCATTATCATTAACAGCATACTCTAACCAAGAATTTACAAAATGGGGCACACACGAAATTGAGACTCCGCATGCAAAATTCTGCAAAAATATCCCTGGGTACAACGTAGAACACCAAATAATGCATACAGAGCAGAATTAGGCCGATACCCGCTAATTATCAAAATCCAGAAAAGAGACGTTAAATTCTACAACCACCTAAAAGGAAGTGATTCCCAAACCTTCCATCACAAAGCCATCACCTACAGAGAGATGAACCTGGATAAGAGTCCTCTAAGCAAGCTGGTCCTGGGGCTCTGTTTACAAACACAAACAGACGCCACAGAGCCCCAGGACAGCAGCACAATTAGATCCAACCAAATCATGAGAAAACAAAAAAGATAATTACTTGACACATTGGAAAGAATTTACCAAAAAACAGAGCAAACTAGAATGCCATTTGGCCCTAAACAGAAAGTACATAGTGGCAGAATACCTGACCACTGTGACTGACCCCAAATTAAGGAAAGCTTTGACTATGTACAGACTCAATGAGCATAGCCTTGCTATTGAGAGAGGCCACCGTAGGCAGACCTGACTCTCAAGAGAAGACAGGCTATGTGCACACTGCCCACAAAATGAGGTGGAAACTGAGCTGCACTTCCTAACCTTCTGCCAAATGTATGACCATATTAGAGACACATATTTCCCTCAGATTACACAGATCCACAAAGAATTTGAAAACAAATCCAATTTTGATAAACTCCCATATCTACTGGGTGAAATACCACAGTGTGACATCACAGCAACAAGATTTATGACCTGTTGCCACAAGAAAAGGTCAACCAGTGAAGAACAAACACCATTGTAAATACAACCCATATTTATGTATTTTTATTTTCCCTTTTGTACTTTAACTATTTGTACATCATTACAAAACAGATTACACAGCCATCATATGACATTTTAAATGTCTATTCCTGTGTAATGTCTACTGTTCATTTTTTGGTTAATTTCACTTTTGTTTGTCATCTAGTTCACTTGCTTTGGCAATGTAAACATGTGTTTCCCATGCCAATAAATCCATTTAAATTGAGAGAGAGAGAGAGAGAGAGAGAGAGAGAGAGAGAGAGAGAGAGAGAGAGAGAGAGAGAGAGAAAGAAAGAGAGTTTCAGAGACAGAGACAGAAAGAGCGAGAGCGAGAGAGAATTACAGGGACAGAGAGAGAGGGAGAGAGAGAGAGACAGAAAGAGAGAGTTACAGAGACAGACAGAGAGAGAGAGAGAGAGAGAGAGAGAGAGAGAGAGAGAGAGAGAGAGTTACAGAGACAGAGACAGAGAGTTACAGAGACAGACAGTGGGAGAGAGAGAGAGGGAGAGAGATAGAGAGAGTTACAGAGACAGAGGGAGAGAGAGAGTAAAATAGAGAGAGGAAGAGACAGTGAGAGATAGAGAACTTGACTGCAGCGGCCATGTCTGAAGGCAAACGAGAGTTTAATGTGGGTGTCTCTTGTGTGTTTGCACGTGGCAAGCGTTTGTACTTTCACTCTGCCAAAACAGTACACAATTACAGTCACTCACCTTCACTCAAATCTTACCAGGTCTTGTGTATTGCTTGCTATATGGGGTTTTAGGCTGGGTTTCTGTATAGCACTTTGTGACATCTACTGATGTAAAAAGGGCTTTAGCCAACTTATTTCGCCAATTAGCTTCATCCCGACCGTGGCAAAATTGGTTTGACTTTGGATAGCCTAGCTCTGGGGCTAGTTAGGGACCGTCAATAAATTACCCAATGTAAATGGGATAATATTTTTGTTACACATCTTTTAGTTTTCTCATTAAATGCTTTTAATATTTTTTATATGAATTTCTACAATTTAAAGTTGTTTTGAGGTTTTTAAAGTCATTGAAATTTGTAGCTATTGACATTTTAAAATATTGTCCCGTGTACGTTGTGTAATTTACTGATGGTCCATAACGAGCCCCATAGCGATATTGAATGTCAAACCAAATTGGCATTACGATCTGGTCACGTGGAGCTGTGCTCTGAATTGATGATTACTTGGGTGCTGCCAGCTATTTGGGCAGGTTTGAATCAAACCAAGGAAAATTGTTACTCCTCATTCCTCAGCATACATTTCTTTCCTATCATCTCGCAAAACTCAGATTAGGACGAGACTGACTTTATGATTAAATTATTCTGTTTACAGTTTTGACCCTAGAATAAATATTTCTGACTCATATCAATGCCACTTAGGCCGTTTTCAAAATGAGAAGTTGCTTTTTTTTTTAGGAACAGCCGCTCCCTTTAACCTATCGGTCTTTACATTCAAACATTAACTGAAACTTATTAATGATTGGATGAAAAAACTCAGCAAACTTTGTACCGGCATAGCAACCTGAAACGTCAGCTAGTTATTGGAGGAGCTGGTACACAGCGGTTTGTCGGCAATGAGTGTTTCAACACATCAATTAGGTGACCAGTAGTGTGTGGATTGAATATTACTGACGGAAGTCACACTTTGTTCCCTGACTGTGCAGTAGAGAACAGAGGTTGTATAAGAGACCTCAGAGATCTTTATCAGGTGTGTGTGTGTGTGTGTGTGTGTGTGTGTGTGTGTGTGTGTGTGTGTGTGTGTGTGTGTGTGTGTGTGTGTGTGTGTGTGTGTGTGTGTGTGTGTGTGTGTGTGTGTGTGTGTGTGTGTGTGAGAGAGAGAGAGAGAGAGAAAGAGTGTGAACAGTGTGAGCTGTATACTACCAAAAGGCCACTGGTCTTCTGTTTCGAGGAAAGACAAAGAGTCGAAGGTCACCCTTATTCCCCCCACAAGCCACTGCAGGAAGTTCTGACTTCTCACCACTGGTTTCCTCTAAATGACAGCTCTATCAGTACTACTACTACCACCTCTGTTAAAAAGACCTCTGTGATCTACAGTAAATCCACCTCAATTGGACATTAGTAACTCAATTATTATTCATTGTTAATATACAAAATAGTCAAATCATGCTAATCAACTCTTTCCCTACCCCCCCCCCCCCCCCCCCCCCAAAAAAAGAGATAGATGTACTATTGTAAAGTGGTTGTTCCACTGGATATCATAAGGTGAATGCACCAATTTGTAAGTCTGCTAAATGACGTAAATGTAAATGTCTTTCTCAAACATCTCTTGTCGCTCAAAGTTGAAGAGGAATGTTAAGGAAGATAGTCATGTAGTAGATTTATAATATATATATATATATATATATACACACACTATCGGTCAAAAGTTCAGACACACCTACTCATTCAAGGGTTTTTCGTTCATTTTACTATTTTCTAAATTGTAGAATAATAGTGAAGAGATCAAAACTATTAAATAACACATACGGAATCACGTAGTAACCCAAAAAAGCGTTAAACAAATCAAAATATATTTTAGATTTTCAATACGGAAAATGTCAAGAACTTTGAAAGGGCAGTCGCAAAAACCATCAAGCGCTATGATGGAACTGGCTCTCATGAGGGCCGCCACAGGAAAGGAAGACCCAGAGTTACCTCTGCTGCAGAGGATAAGTTCATTAGAGTTAACAGCCTCAGAGGCACGGACTTTAGACAGCTGGAAAATCTGTCCTTTGGTCTGATGAGTCAAAATTTTGAGATTTTTGGTTCCAGACCTCTGTGTCTTTGTGATACGTGGGAACTCCTTCAAGACTGTTGGAAAAGCATTCCACATGAAGCTGGTTGAGAGAATGCCAAGCGTGTGCAAAGCTGTCATCATGGCAAAGGGTTGCTACTTTGAAAAATCTCAAAAATTAAATATATTTTGATTTGTTTAATACTTTTTTGGTTACTACATGACTCCATATGTGTTATTTCATAGTTTTGATGTCTTCACTATTATTCTACAATGTAGAAAATAGTCAAAATAAAAAAAAAAACCTTGAATGAGTAGGTGTGTCCAAACTTTTGACTGGTACTGTATATATTCTAGTTTAGGGTGCTGGATTTGTCATTAAAAACGGAAGCTGTTACATGTGTTTGTGTATAGTTGTCAGAAGGTCTATGTGTAGCTGGTGTATAGGAGTCAGGCGCAGGACAGGTCCGGTCTCAGGTCCTGGTCCTGGTCCTGGAATGGGCTCATTTCTCCAGGCTTACCTGTCATCCTGTCTCCCGGCGAACTCTAGCCTTCCTCCGACAACGATTCTGGTGGCCCACTATGGTTCCGGACGTCTCGGCTTTCGTCCCCGTATGCACGGTTTGTGCTCAAAATAAGACTCCGCGGCAAGCTTCGTCTGGCCTCCTTCATGCCACTCCCTGTTCCTCATCGCCCCAGGTCCCATATTTCCCTGAATTTTGTCACTGGGCTCCCTCTGTTAGATGGCACACATCCATCCTTACGGTGGTGGACAGGTTCTCTAAAGCCGCCCATTTCATCCCTCTCCCCAAATTACCGTCAGCCAAGGAGACGGCCCAGCTCGTCTTCCGAATCCATAGACTCCCGGTCTCTGTGGGTAGAGTAGAGGAGATCTAGAGTTTTTCGCCTCTAATTGCACAGGTGACATTTTTATTTATTTCACCTTTATTTAACCAGGTAAGCAAGTTGAGAACAAGTTCTCATTTACAATTGCGACCTGGCCAAGATAAAGCAAAGCAGTTCGACAACATACAACAACACAGAGTTACACATGGAGTAAAACAAACATACAGTCAATAATACAGTAGAAAAATAAGTCTATATACAATGTGAGCAAATGAGGTGAGATAAGGGAGGTAAAGGCAAAAAAGGCCATGGTGGCAAAATAAATACAATATAGCAAGTAAAACAGTGGAATGGACATGCTGGTAGAAATGAGGTAAGACGGATTTCAGTTTCCCTGCATTAAAATCCCCGGCCATAAGGAGCGCCGCATCTGGATGAGCATTTCTTGTTTGCTTATGGCCTTATACAGCTCGTTGAGTGCGATCTTAGCGCCAGCATCGGTCTGTGGTGGTAAATAGACAGCTGTGTATAAGCTACAGGCCTACAGCTACAGACCTATAAGATGTGGTTCTAATGTACTGGGTAACCTACTATAGGATGTGGTTCTAATGTACTGGGTAACCTACTATAGGATGTGGTTCTAATGTACTATGTAACGTACTATAGGATGTGGTTCTAATGTACTGGATAACCTACTATAGGATGTAGTTCTAATGTACTGGGTAACCTACTATTTTCATGCCAGTTGATCGGTCATCAGAAATGATTTTTCATAATAGCCATGGTAGTTGTAATGCCCTATTCGAATGGGGTGATATTTTAAGCCATATTGTACAGGCTGAAGGACAATTTATTGGTTATATGTAGTGTTTAGCATAGGCCACAAGTGAAAACCCCTTTACCCATTATGTCTAAAACGTTGCTAAGCGCCTTCTTAATAATATCTCCCTAGAGTCTGAGTGCCCGGGGCTGGATGATTTTACTAAGCTAACATATGGAATTGTTTTAAGATGGTCATATGGAATTGTTTTAAGATGGTCATATGGAATTGTTTTTAGATGGTCATACCAAGGATCATTTAGCTATTTGATTTAGAATTTTAGAACCGCTGTAGATATCAAAAATATATATTTTAAATGATTTGATGAAACATTGAATTTGGCCTTACTGCTATTAGCCCAAAGAAACACATTGATTAACAGATTCATACATGGAAAAACAGATAGTCCCCCCCAAAAATATATGCTGATGTAAAACGGGCTTTATAAATACATATGATTGATTGAATGGCCTTACTGAAGAGCTCAGTGACTTTCAACGTGGCACCGTCAATGGGATGCCAACAAGTCAGTTCGTCAAAATTCTTCCCTGCTAGAGCTGCCCCGGTCAACTGTAAGTGCTGTTAAAATTAAGTGGAAACGTCTAGGAGCAACAACGGCTCAGCTGCGAAGTGGTAAGCCACACATGCTCACAGAACTGGACCGCCGAGTGCTGAAGCACGTAGCGTGTAAAAATCATTTGTCCTCGGTTGCATCACTCACTACCGAGTTCCAAACTGCCTCTGGAAACAACGTCAGCACAAGAAGTGTTTGTCGGGAGCTTCATGAAATGGGTTTCCATGGCAGAGCAGCCGCACACAAGCCTAAGATCACCACCTACACACACTGGGAGACTAATTCACCTTTCAGCAGGACAACAATCCAAAGCACAAGGCAGATATACACTCGAGTTGGTTACCAAGATGACATTGACTGTTCCTGAGTGGAGTAGTTACACTTTTGATTTAAATCGGTTTGAAAATATATGGCAAGACTTGAAAATGGCTGTCTAGCAATGTACGAAAACCAACTTAACAGAGCTTGAAGAACGTTTTAAAGAATAATGTGCAAATATTGTACAATCCAGTTGAGCAAAGCTCTTAGAGAAGTACACAGAAAGACTCACAGCTGTAATCGCTGCCAAAGGTAATTCTAACATGTATTTACTGAGGGGTGTGAATACTTATGTAAATGAGATATTTCTGTATTTAATTTTCAATAAATTTGCAAACAATTCCAAAAACATGTTTTCACTTTGTCATTATGGGCTATTGTGTATAGATGGGTGATGTTTAAAAAACATATTTAATCCTTTTTTGAATTCAGGCGGTAACACAACAACATTTTGAATAAGTCAAGGGATATTTACATTTACATTACATTTAAGTCATTTAGCAGACGCTCTTATCCAGAGCGACTTACAAAATGGTGCATTCACCTTATGATATCCAGTGGAACAAATATATATATATATGATATGGATAGGATAGGATATGAAAACTTTCTGAAAGCACTATGTCAGCCCATTTCCCAGGATTTCTAAAGCCATGTTAAGTCAGAGCTCTCCCTTGTAAAATCAGGTCTTTATAGACCCCAATGTGCCAGCCCCGTCAAAGAAATGCCAAACTCCTGAAGAAGAAGAAAAAAGAAAGCACTTTTAACACGTGATGTGAAAATAGAACTCCAAGAATGATCCTAGAATGTCGCGCTGCTTTATGACGTCACAATAGAATTTGAATTTCTATTGTAGTTTTAGAATTCTATAAATGTGTGTTCTCAGGATGTGGTTTAGACCCGCTTGCGACCCGCTTTTCATGGGGCAGTCCCCCCCACCCCCCTGCATACGATTCTTACGCAAAACGATGACTGTTTGTGATTTGCCAGAGAGTTTAGCCCTCCCCGCCTTCTCTTTGTAGGTAACTTATTACAAGAGTTCGCGGGCGGAGTCGGTTACCGTAAGAGAAGAAATAGTGTGCGGTACAATAGGGAGAGCCGGGTACGACGCTGTCCTTTTACTATTCTGTACAAGGGGACAGTTTGGGAATCTGGTACCTAAGGCCATTAGAGCACCTTAATTGAAAAGCGATATTAAAAAGAGAAAAAATAATATGTCGGCAAATAAAGATGGAGACGGTGGATGGAAGAGCTTTCTGTGGAACTCGGAAAGGAAGGAATTTCTAGGACGCACGGGTGGCAGTTGGTGTAAGTACATACATCCGTAATAAGCTACTTTTTGGAGGGGGAGAAGGGGATATTAACTCGGGGATAAAGAATGGTAAGTGTCCGAGCTCTGTTTCCAGAAGGTGTCCGTGTATTCCTCTGAATATTGTAACGGCACGGAGGTTTCCAGACTCTTTCTCCCATTTCTTGATTGACAAAATACAGACCCAGTTAGATTTGACTTGTAGCATCGTGACTTTCACTTTCAATGGAAAAGTACACGAAAAAAAAACACATTCAATGAATTAACTGTGAAATAGACTATGAACTAATGTGTAAAATAACCATACTAACCTATTGATGGGATAAGATTACAATTAAACGTAACGATTAAAATCCGGACCGTCTAAAACGTCGTTTTCATATATACTTGTAGGTCCAGAGAACGTTATTTATGTCCCTGTTCGGGATCGATCATGTATCCGTTAGTGAAAGGAAGAGGTCATTGTGAAGGACATATCTAGATAACTGACATTCTGTGGTGGGATTCCGGAGGGTTGGATTGCAACTAACATGGGGACCGTGGTGCCAAAATGGCATGCTTGTTTGTCACATAGTTAGTCTACATATAAACGATCAAGTTGACGAATATCAACTAGTTTCTTTGAACAAAATAATGTTCCACAATGACAGGGGTACCATAACGTCGGTAATTAGGTGTTTTTATCCTAATACTTGATGTTTCATAGGCATCATAGTTGAAGGTTAGTCAAGGTGATCAGTCCGTTAAGCCTGAGACTGCTGTCGTTGTTCTGGACTAGAGATAATCTCATGTAAATGTGGGAAACAATGAGTATTGATTTACCAATAAGCGACTTTTCCTGCTCTCCCCGTGAGCTTGTAACGTTGTAACACGGTGGCATCGACGTTAGATTTTTACCGTTTCGCTCGGTAATCGAGCGGGAGACTTGTTTCGGTAGGTGTGTTTTTTTTATTATCAACATTTGGTTTTATCTCGGCGCTTTTTCTACATAGGAAGAGGAAGCTGACGACTCACATGGTTTCTCTCCAGGGCCCCAAAGAAAAGTTTCTCTTAGCAGACAGCTACTGCTACCAATCTGCTGTTTAGCTCGTTGTCTCCCTCCACTCCACAAAGCCTACCGTTTGTTTTCTAGGCTGCCACAAGGACGATTATTACCGTAGGATTTCACAATAAGGAGAAAAATACAGATTTAGACGACGAGCTCTAGTGGGTGACAGGAACAACGATTGTCAGTTTCCTGAATCCTGCCACCGCAAATAGTGCTTGTTACTGAAAAGTTTTAGGTTTATTTCTCAAAACTGTTGCTCATCACGGAATGGTTTTATTGAATTCAGAAGCGCAATTAAATGATCTACGTTTTGAAAGCCAAAGGTTTTCTGGCGTGTACTCTGTACACTACCCCCCTCTGTATTATCAAGCGCCAGTATGACCACATTTTGTATTTATTTTATTTATTTATTTCACCTTTATTTAACCAGGTAGGCAAGTTGAGAACAAGTTCTCATTTACAATTGTGACCTGGCCAACATAAAGCAAAGCAGTTCAACACATACAACAACACAGAGTTACACATGGAATAAACATACAGTCAATAATACAGTAGAAAAATAAGTCTATATACAATGTGAGCAAATGAGGTGAGATAAGGCAATAAATAGGCCATGGTGGCGAAGTATTTACAATATAGCAATTAGACACTGGAATGGTAGATGTGCAGAAGATGAATGCGTAAGTAGAGATACTGGGGTGAAAAGGAGCAAGTTAAATAAATAAATAACAATATGGGGATGAGGTAGGTAGATAGATGGGCTGTTTACAGATGGGCTATGTACAGGTGCAGTAATCTGTGAGCTGCTCTGACAGCTGGTGCTTAAAGCTAGTGAGGGAGATATGAGTCTCCAGCTTCAGTGATTTTTGCAGTTCGTTCCAGTCATTGGCAGCGGAGAACTGGAAGGAAAGACGACCAAAGGAAGAATTGGCTTTGGGGGTGACCAGAGAGATATACCTGCTGGAGCGCGTGCTACAGGTGGGTGCTGCTATGGTGCCCAGTGAGCTGAGATAAGGGGGGACTTAACCTAGCATGGTCTTGTAGATGACCTGGAGCCTGTGGGTTTGGCGACGAGTATGAAGCGAGGGCCAACCAACGAGAGCGTACAGGTCACAATGGTGGGTAGTGTTTTGGGCTTTGGTGACAAAACGGATGGCACTGTGATAGACTGCATCCAATTTGCTGAGTAGAGGGTTGGAGGCTATTTTGTAAATGAAATCGCCAAAGTTGAGGATCGGTAGGATGGTCAGTTTTATGAGGGTATGTTTGGCAGCATGAGTGAAGGATGCTTTGTTGCGATATAGGAAGCCGATTCTAGATTTAATTTTGGATTGGAGATGCTTAATGTGAGTCTGGAAGGAGAGCTTACAGTCTAACCAGACCCCTAGGTATTTGTAGTTGTCCACATATTCTAAGTCAGAACCGTCCAGAGTAGTGATGCTGCTGCGAGCAGGTGCGGGCAGTGATTGACTGACTAGCATGCATTTAGTTTTACTTGCGTTTAAGAGCAGTTGGAGGCCACGGAAGGTGAGTTGTATGGCATTGAAGCTCGTCTGGAGGGTTGTTAACACAGTGTCCAAAGAGGGGCCAGAAGTATACAGAATGGTGTCGTCTGCGTAGAGGATCAGAGAATCACCAGCAGCAAGAGCGACATCATTGATATATACAGAGAAGAGAGTTGGCCTGAGAATTGAACCCTGTGGCACACCCATAGAGACAACCAGAGGTCCAGACAACAGGCCCTCCGATTTGACACACTGAACTCTATCAGAGAAGTAGTTGGTGAACCAGGCGAGGCAATCATTTGAGAAACCAAGGCTGTCAAGTCTGCCAATAAGAATGTGGTGATTGACAGAGTCGGAAGCCTTGGCCAGGTCGATGAATACGCCTGCACAGTAATGTCTCTTATCGATGGTGCTCTTATCGATGGCGGTTATGATGTCGTTTAGGACCTTGAGCGTGGCTGAGGTGCACCCATGACCAGCTCTGAAACCAGATTGCATAGCGGAGAAGGTACGGTGGGATTCGAAATGGTCGGTAATCTGTTTGTTAACTTGGCTTTCGAAGACCTTAGAAAGGCAGGGTAGAATGGATATAGGTCTGTAGCAATTTGGGTCTAGAGTGTCACCCCCTTTGAAGAGGGGGATGACCGCGGCAGCTTTCCAATCTTTGGGAATCTCAGACGATACGAAAGAGAGGTTGAACAGGCTAGTAATAGGGGTTGCAACAATTTCGGCAGATCATTTTAGAAAGAAAGTTTCCAGATTATCTAGCCCGGCTGATTTGTAGGGGTCCAGATTTTACAGCTCTTTCAGAACATCAGCTGACTGGATTTGGGAGAAGGAGAAATGGGGAAGGCTTGGGCGAGTAGCTGTGGGGGGTGCCTGGCTGTTGACCGGGGTAGGGGTAGCCAGGTGGAAAGCATGGCCAGCCGTAGAGAAATGCTTATTGAAATTCTCAATTATAGTGGATTTATCGGTGGTAACAGTGTTTCCTAGCCTCAGTGCAGTGGGCAGCTGGGAGGAGGTGCTCTTATTCTCCATGGACTTTACAGTGTCCCAGAACTTTTTTGAGTTAGTACTACAGGATGCAAATTTCTGTTTGAAAAAGCTAGCCTTAGCTTTCCTAACTGCCTGTGTATATTTGTTCCTAACTTCCCTGAAAAGTTGCATATCACGGGGGCTATTCGATGCTAATGCAGAACGCCACAGGATGTTTTTGTGCTGGTCAAGGGCAGTCAGGTCTGGAGAGAACCAAGGGCTATATCTATTCCTAGTTCAATTTTTTTTTGAATGGGGCATGCTTATTTAAGATGGTGTGGAAGGCACTTTTAAAGAATAGCCAGGCATAATTTACTGACGGGATGACGTCAATGTCATTCCAGGATACTCCGGCCAGGTCGATTAGAAAGGCCTGCTCGCAGAAGTGTTTTAGGGAGCGTTTGACAGTGATGAGTGGAGGTCGTTTGGTCGCAGACCCATTACGGATGCAGGCAATGAGGCAGTGATCGCTGAGATCTTGATTGAAAACAGCAGAGGTGTATTTGGAGGACGAGTTAGTTAGGATGATATCTATGAGGGTGCCCGTGTTTACGGATTTGGGGTTGTACCTGGTAGGTTCATTGATAATTTGTGTGAGATTGAGGGCATCAAGCTTAGATTGTAGGATGGCCGGGGTGTTAAGCATGTCCCAGTTTAGGTCACCTAGTAGCACGAGCTCAGAAGATAGATGGGGGGGCAATCAATTCACATATGGTATCGAGGGCACAGCTGGGGCAGAGGGAGGTCTATAGCAGGCGGCAACAGTGAGAGACTTGTTTCTGGAAAGGTGCATTTTTAGAAGTAAAAGCTCAAATTTTGTGGTTATGATGCGTGGATAAACCTTCGGCTAGTCTGCCTCAGAGCCATATATATATAGTATATATGACTGGGCTGGCTGAATGGCACCATCTAATTTTTTCATCAAATCACAATTGATCATCGTCAAAGAAACGGTTCTGTATTTTGGTGACACTTGTAACCAATGACAGTGTAATACCCCCTTTTACCTTATACTCCTTAAACGTACAATACTCCCTTTTACCTTATACTCCTTAAACGTACAATACTCCTTAAACGTACAATACCCCCTTTTACCATTACTCCTTAAACGCACAATACTCCCTTTTACCATTACTCCTTAAACGTACAATACTCCTTAAACGTACAATACCCCCTTTTACCATTACTCCTTAAACGCACAATACCCCCTTTTACCATTACTCCTTAAACGCACAATACCCCCTTTTACCATTACTCCTTAAACGTACAATACCCCCTTTTACCATTACTCCTTAAACGTACAATACCCCCTTTTACCATTACTCCTTAAACGTACAATACCCCCCTTTACCATTACTCCTTAAATGTACAATACTCCTTAAACGTACAATACCCCCTTTTACCATTACTCCTTAAACGTACAATACCCCCTTTTACCATTACTCCTTAAACGTACAATACCCCCTTTTACCATTACTCCTTAAACGTACAATACCCCCCTTTACCATTACTCCTTAAATGTACAATACTCCTTAAACGTACAATACCCCCTTTTACCATTACTCCTTAAACGTACAATACCCCCTTTTATCAATACTCCTTAAACGTACAATTTATTTTATTTATTTTTATTTCACCTTTATTTAACCAGGTAGGCAAGTTGAGAACAAGTTCTCATTTACAATTGCGACCTGGCCAAGATAAAGCAAAGCAGTTCGACAACATACAACAACACAGAGTTACACATGGAATAAAACAAACATACAGTCAATAATACAGTAGAAAAATAAGTCTATATACAATGTGAGCAAATGAGGTGAGATACGGGAGGTAAAGGCAATAAATAGGCCATGGTGGCAAAGTAAATACAATATAGCAAGTAAAACACTGGAATGGTAGATTTGTTATTTGAAGAAAGTTCAAAGTTAAAATATAAATAATACTCCTTAAACGTACAATACAGATCATCTCATCAATCTCTGTGCTGCCTGCCTTGAGAAATGTCGGAGTTGTCCATTCACAACAGGAAGCCATGTCTGTCTTCCCCGACCGCTGCTCTGGGGGAGGGAGGGAGGGAGGGGGGAGAGAGAGAGAGAGAGAGAGAGAGAGAAAATTAGAATTCAACAAGTCTCCTATTGGCCAATTAAACTAGTAAGGTTTATGAAGAAAATGTAGATGTTTAACACTTGATAATGCTCACCTTGTACAAGAGAGACAGAGATAATGGTCTGAATTGAGTAAGTCACCGTGAGCAGTTTAGCCTGGTCGTGGGTGTGGAAGAAAAGCATGGAGTTGAGAGACTAATAAATGAATAAACTTCGGGAAGTGCTAGAGGCATCACTACAGACACTGGTTCGATTCCAGGCTGTATCACAATTGGCCCAGGTTTGTCTGGGGAATTTGTTCTTAACTGACAAGCCTAGTTAAGTAAAGATACATGTTAAAAACAGAATTGGCCTATAGTCACCTTAAATGTGATTTGTTTGCAGCTCTTTCACACACACACACACACACAATGCAATATGAAATGTTTTTTCCTGTAGATTGTTTAGTCACTGGTTGTGTTGTAATCAGTGTTGGGGAAGCTACTCTGAAAGTATAGTTTACCAAGCTACCAATTACTTCACACTGGAAGAAGCTACCCTTAAGTAAATAATATTTTGTAACTAAAGTTACTTCAAACTACTTTGTGAACAATGATCATATCTAAATCTGAAATGTCATAGAATACAAATTGCAAGAACAGATCACTCTGTAGTCAGATGTTGACAGAATGCGTCATTTATCCTATTAAACACAAAAAAAAGATGTTTACAAGTGAAAATTAGGTAAATCTGTTGCCTAAAAAAAAGTAGTTTCAGTAGTTATCTACACCTCTACATGGTTAAACAGTTATTAACTACTGAAAACATGGGTTGATTTACTACATGCCAGGTGGTCACCTTCACAAGCAGGGAAAGAAATGAACTTCTCTGGCCACACCTGTCTCTGCTTGCCTGTCTGCCTAGCCCCAGGGCCGACACCTGTCTCTGCCTGCCTGCTTGTCTAGCCACACCTGTCTCTGCCTGCCTGCCGGCTGGGTTGGTGGTGGTGGGGGAGGGGAGGTGAGGTGAGGTGAGGTGTGAGTTTAGGGATGTTTGTAAATGAGGCTGACAGAGGAGAGGGACTGGTAACCGTTGACAAAGACCCAGAGTGACTGATAGTGTTGTTGCCCTACGTTATTACTGCATCATGAGAGGTCAATGAGATTCAGTTCAACACAAAGCGTATGTAGAGTTAGAGTAGAGAAGTGTAGCTTTAGAGTAGAGCATTGTAGAGTTAGAGTAGAGAAGTGTAGAGTTAGAGTAGAGAAGTGTAGCTTTAGAGTAGAGAAGTGTAGCTTTAGAGTAGAGCATTGTAGAGTTAGAGTAGAGAAGTGTAGAGTTAGAGTAGAGAAGTGTAGCTTTAGAGTAGAGCATTGTAGAGTTAGAGTAGAGAAGTGTAGAGTTAGAGTAGAGAAGTGTAGCTTTAGAGTAGAGACGTGTAGAGAAGTGTAGAGGGAGAGTAGAAAAGTGTAGAGTAGAGAAGTGTAGAGGTAGAGTAGAGAAGTGTAGAGGGAGAGTAGAGAAGGGTAGAGTAGAGAAATGTAGAGTTAGAGTAGAGAAGTGTAGCTTTAGAGTAGAGCATTGTAGAGTTACAGTAGAGAAGTGTTTTTTGTATGAACATAACAAGATTCAACAACTGAGACATAAACTGAACAAGTTCCACAGACATGTGACTAACAGAAATGGAATAATGTGTCAAAATCAAAAGTAACAGTCAGTATCTGGTGTGGCCACCAGCTGCATTAAGTACAGCAGTTCATCTCCTCCTCATGGACTGCACCAGATTTGCCAGTTCTTGCTGTGAGATGTTACCCAGACGTGTTCCATTCAGCAGCCTGTAAAACCCAGACGTGTTCCATTCAGCAGCCTGTAAAATCCAGATGTGTTCCATTCAGCAGCCTGTAAAACCCAGACGTCTTCCATTCAGCAGCCTGTAAAACCCGGACGTGTTCCATTCAGCAGCCTGTAAAACCCAGACGTCTTCCATTCAGCAGCCTGTAAAACCCAGACGTGTTCCATTCAGCAGCCTGTAAAACCCAGACGTGTTCCATTCAGCAGCCTGTAAAACCCAGACGTGTTCCATTCAGCAGCCTGTAAAACCCAGACGTGTTCCATTCAGCAGCCTGTCAGTCAAACGTCTAATGGTGGTTTTCCTGTAGAGTTTCTCCCTGGTAGGGAAGCTTTCCTGAAAGCACCAACACCGTATTCTAAGAATGGAATATCCAGTTAGAATCAATTTAGACAGAATGTTTAAAGGGGACCTGGTAGGATGAATCTAGGACTGGCCACCCCTGGTTCCTCTCTAGGTTTCTTCCTAGGTTCTGGCCTTTCTAGGGAGTTTTTCCTAGGCACCGTGCTTCTACACCTGCATTGCTTGCTGTTTGGGGTTTTAGGCTGGGTTTCTGTACAGCACTTTGAGACATCAGCTGATGTAAGAAGGGCTATATAAATACATTTGATTTGATTTGATCTATATCAGGATGTTGGGGAAAGATGGAGTATTACTGTCAAGTCACCTCAAGATCTCCTTCACCCATTCACCCATTCATGGTGATCTGCTAATAAACTACATCAGTACATAATCTACTACTAATGTACAGTATATGTCCATTTGTAATTAACCCCTTGTCTTTCTCTCCACAGTTAAAATCTTGTTGTTCTACCTGATCTTCTATGGATGCTTGGCTGGGATTTTCATTGGGACCATCCAGGCCCTGCTGCTAACCCTTAGTAACTACAAACCCACCTACCAGGACAGAGTCGCCCCACCAGGTAAAGACTGCTCTACTCACCATATACTGCTTTATGCTGCTTTATACTGCCCCATGCTGATTTATACTGCTTTATTCTGATTTATACTGCTTTATGCTGCTTTATACTGCTCCATACTGATTTATACTGCTTTATACTGCGCCATACTGATTTATACTGCTTTATGCTGCTTTATACTGCTCCATACTGATTTATACGGCTTTATACTGATTTATACTGGCTTATACTGCTCCATACTGATTTATACTGATTTATACTGCTCCATACTGATTTATACTGCTTTATACTGCTTTATACTGCTTAATACTGCTTTATACTGCTTTATACTGCTTTATACTGCTTATACTGATTTATACTGCTTTATAATGCTTTATACTGATTTATACTGATTTATACTGCATATACTGATTTATACTGCTCCATACTGATTTATACTGCTTTATACTGATTTATACTGATTTATACTGCTTATACTGATTTATACTGATTTATACTGCTTTATACTGCTTTATACTGATTTATACTGATTTATACTGCTCCATACTGCTTTATACTGCTTTATGCTGCTTTATACTGCTCCATACTGATTTATACTGCTTTATACTGCGCCATACTGATTTATACTGCATTATGCTGCTTTATACTGCTCCATACTGATTTATACGGCTTTATACTGCTTATACTGATTTATACTGGCTTATACTGCTCCATACTGATTTATACTGATTTATACTGCTCCATACTGATTTATACTGCTTTATACTGCTTTATACTGCTTAATACGGCTTTATACTGCTTTATACTGCTTTATACTGCTTATACTGATTTATACTGCTTTATAATGCTTTATACTGATTTATACTGATTTATACTGCATATACTGATTTATACTGCTCCATACTGATTTATACTGCTTTATACTGATTTATACTGATTTATACTGCTTATACTGATTTATACTGATTTATAATGCTTTATACTGATTTATACTGATTTATACTGCTCCATACTGCTTTATACTTCTTTATGCTGCTTCAGGCAATATCCTTTTGTCATTTTGTTAAGTGGGATTTCCATCAGAAGCTAAATGAAGTGTCAAGGTATGAGATACGCTCTGAAGATGGTAGTGATTGAGGGATTAAATAGGCGTGTCACTCCAGACTCCAGATTTCCTCGTTTGTCCTCTATTGCTCCTCAAGCAGTGGGGGAGGCCAATGACATCACAGGTTCCCATCAGACCTACTCCTTGAAGTTTGTAGTTGTCTGAAAACATATATCTATATATATATTTTTTTTACCCTTTAGTGTGTGTACTTTACTGTATTTATACTTGGGATATCCCTTTTCAACAGTACATGTAATTTTTTTTAAAGAAATCGCTGGAAGAGGTCTTTAAATCTTTAGTCATAACACTGTTTACTATATTGAGTTGGCTCAGTGGAACACATTTAAAGCAATTATAATTAAAGGATTTTAGCTGTGTAGTTAATGGGTTTTACAGAGAATGTTTCTCCGAGTGTACATAAATGGAAGTAGAATGATGATTAGTAAGTGTATAATAATTATCTTCAAGTCCTCAATAACCTCATAACAGTGAAGAGTATATTTTGAATAGGCTTTTTATCAGAATCAACCATAATGCTTTGGGCTTCAATTGAGGACTTCTAACATGTTGTTATTGAGGTCCGGTCGGTGTAGGATTGTGGCTACTGGTCTCCTTTATACTGCTGTTATGTGGTTGACTGTCTATTTCCAAGGTTTCTGTCAAACGCTGCTCCTCTCCACTGAAGGTTCCTCTGACCTCAGACAGCTTCAGCCATTTTGTCCTTCCTCCTCCCTGTCAACTTCCCTCCGCATTCTTCATCTCTGGGAAACACAACACTACACAACTTTTTACTGGGACTCGATTTGCCTGTGTGTTCACGAACACATCTTTGGGAATGAAGTTGAACACCTTGTGTGTGGAAGGCAGCTCATATGAGCCTGTTTTTTTTCTGTTTTTCCTCCATAAGTTGGAGTCAGAAATTCTTTCTGTAATCTTTTAAAGGCAAGTTTAAAGAGCCTCAACAGTGCAGCTTGTTGTGTGATAAGTTACAGCTGCTGTTACTTCCTTAATATGACAGGGAGTACATTTTCAATATCTCTCTCTGTCTCAGCCCTGCCTCCCGTGCCAAGGCCCGTTTGCACAGCACACACTATTGCCCAGGTGGTATTTTTAGCAGCCATTTTAAATACTGGCACCATCACATGGGTCTGTTTGCCTGTTGGCCATTTAGTTGTGGAGTGTCATGAGCTGAAGTGAGTTTCCATTGGTGGCCACAAAGGAAGGAGAAAGTCCCGCGTCTCATTCTAAAGTTAAAAGTTTCCAATGGTGGCCACATGAAGGAAGGAGAAAGTCCCGCCTCTCATTCTAATGCTAAAAGTTTCCATTGGTGGCCACAAAGGAAGGAGCAAGTCCCGCCTCTCATTCTAATGCTAAAAAATTCCATTGGTGGCCACAAAGGAAGGAGCAAGTCCCGCCTCTCATTCTAATGCTAAAAGTTTCCATTGGTGGCCACATAAAGGAAGGAGAAAATCCCGCCTCTCATTCTGAGGATAAAAGTTTCCATTGTGAGTGAGGAGCACGTGAGGCTGGCAGTTGGGTGTGTGTGTGTGTGTGTGTGTGTGGGGGGGGGGGGGGAAGTAAAACAGCTATATTGAACATTTGACTCCACATAACACGTGCTAGGACAAATATTTTGAGTAACATTAAGCTTTAAGACGTGAACAGGGTTGGTTTTCATTGAGATCTTATGCAATAGACACTGGATAAGGATTCGTACTTTGGATGTTGAGGAAAGAGTGTGGTTACAGAAACAATGATGGTTCCTCTCTCTCTCTCTCTCTCTCTCTCTCTCTCTCTGACTCTGTTTCTGTTCTACCTTAAGTTATTTTTAGTATTACGTTGACATTGTTGGGTTTAGAGTGCGTAAGAAAGGCATTTCACTGTACTTGTGCTCGTGACGTTAAAACTTGAACGTTGCCACGCCTAGCTGTGACCCTGTGTGTGTGTTTACCAGGTCTGTCTGTCTGTGGAAAATTACTGCCACTGTTTAAACAGAGCCCATCTGAAGAGAGCTATTAGACACCCAGGTTTTTTTTTACTGTTTTATAAACCCTAACCCTAACAATGTATTAATAGGTAACCTTCATTTATAGCTATAAATCATTGAATTCTGGATTATATATGTCTATTGCCCTGGTATGGATACAGATATTATTGAGTGTTGGTAGATATTTTGAAAATCATTGAATTCTGGATTATATATGCCTATTGCCCTGGTATGGATACAGATATTATTGAGTGTTGGTAGATATTTTGAAAATCATTGAATTCTGGATTATATATGCCTATTGCCCTGGTATGGATACAGATATTATTGAGTGTTGGTAGATATTTTGAAAATCATTGAATTCAGGATTATATATGCCTATTGCCCTGGTATGGATACAGATATTATTGAGTGTTGGTAGATATTTTGAAAATCATTGAATTCAGGATTATATATGCCTATTGCCCTGGTATGGATACAGATATTATTGAGTGTTGGTAGATATTTTGAAAAAAATAAAAAGAACAGACTTTATTTTTCCAGTTGATTTGTGATTGGTCCACATACACTCCCCCCCATTCATGTATTTGGACAGTGACGCTAAAAAACTTTTAATTTGGCTCTATACTCCAGCATTTTGGATTCGAGATCAAATGTTTTATATGAAGTTACATATCTGTTTTATCATTTAGAAATTAAAGAAATGTATGTATCTAGTCCCCCACCAGGATAGTCCCCCCAGGATAGTCCCCACCAGGATAGTCCCACCAGGATAGTCCCCCCAGGATAGTCCCCACCAGGATAGTCCCACCAGGATAGTCCCCCACCAGGATAGTCCCCTCCCCCAGGATAGTCCCACCAGGATAGTCCCCCCTCAGGATAGTCCCCCCAGGATAGTCCCCACCAGGATAGTCCCACCAGGATAGTCCCCCACCAGGATAGTCCCCCCAGGATAGTCCCCCCAGGATAGTCCCCCCAGGATAGTCCCCCCAGGATAGTCCCCCCCAGGATAGTCCCACCAGGATAGTCCCCACCAGGATAGTCCCACCAGGATAGTCCCCCCAGGATAGTCCCACCAGGATAGTCCCACCAGGATAGTCCTCCCCCAGGATAGTCCCCCCAGGATAGTCCCACCAGGATAGGTCCCCCCAGGTTAGTCCCCACCAGGTTAGTCCCACCAGGATAGTCCCACCAGGATAGTCCCCCCCAGGAAGGTAGCCTAGTGGTTAAGAGTAGTGCATCATTAACCGAAGGATCGCTGGTTGAAATCCCTGAACTGGCAGTTAACCCCAAACAACAACTGCTCTCCAGATGCTGATGATGTCGATTAAGCTATATACAGGGAGTACTGGTACTCCCTGTATATAGCTCCACATTGATCTGGTACTGGTACTCCCTGTATATAGCTCCACATTGATCTGGTACTGGTACTCCCTGTATATAGCTCCACATTGATCTGGTACTCCCTGTATATAGCTCCACATTGACCTGGTACTGGTACTCCCTGTATATAGCTCCACATTGACCTGGTACTGGTACTCCCTGTATATAGCTCCACATTGATCTGGTACTGGTACTCCCTGTATATAGCTCCACATTGATCTGGTACTCCCTGTAAATAGCTCCACATTGATCTAGTACTTCCTGTATATAGCTCCACATTGATCTGGTACTTCCTGTATATAGCTCCACATTGATCTGGTACTCCCTGTATATAGCTCCACATTGATCTGGTACTGGTACCTCCTGTATATAGCTCCACATTGATCTGGTACTGGTACTCCCTGTATGTAGCTCCACATTGATCTGGTACTGGTACTTCCTGTATATAGCTCCACATTGATCTGGTACTTCCTGTATATAGCTCCACATTGACCTGGTACTGGTACTTCCTGAATATAGCTCCACATTGATCTGGTACTCCCTGTATATAGCTCCACATTGATCTGGTACTCCCTGTATATAGCTCCACATTGATCTGGTACTCCCTGTATATAGCTCCACATTGATCTGGTACTTCCTGTATAAAGCTCCACATTGATCTGGTACTTCCTGTATAAAGCTCCACATTGATCTGGTACTCCCTGTATATAGCTCCACATTGATCTGGTACTTCCTGTATATAGCTCCACATTGATCTGGTACTCCCTGTATATAGCTCCACATTGATCTGGTACTCCCTGTATATAGCTCCACATTGATCTGGTACTTCCTGTATATAGCTCCACATTGATCTGGTACTTCCTGTATAAAGCTCCACATTGATCTGGTACTTCCTGTATATAGCTCCACATTGATCTGGTACTTCCTGTATATAGCTCCACATTGATCTGGTACTTCCTGTATATTGCTCCACATTGATCTGGTACTTCCTGTATTTAACTCCATTCTTGTGTATTTTATTTTATTCTGTACTGTTTTTACTCTGCATTGTTGGGAAGGGCTTGTAAGCAAGCATTTCACAGTAAAGTCTAACCAGTTATTTCGGCGCATTTGACAAATAAAATTGAATTTGATTTGACTCTACAAACTTGTTGGATGCAATTGCTGTTTGTTTTGGCTGTGTTTCGGATTATTTTGAGGCTACAGATAAAATAAGTTATGATGAACTGCACAGGGTGGTGAAAGTGCACTGTGAGCTTGATGCTCCTTTTCAATAAATATCCAGGGTCTTATTCTGGTGACACGATGATCGATGCTGGGCTGCCGTTTGGCAAATTAAAATAACCTCGCTCTTTTGTCCATTATAATGTCATTATGTAGGCTTTGCCAACACTGTATCTGCCAGCTGTTGCCTAGAGCTCATGTGCCATTACCAAAGTGGGCACATTCGCTATATATCACAAACAAAAAATTGTGACAAAGTGCTTTCATTTCTAAACAGTAAAACAGATATATTTGAAGTTGGAAGTTTACATACACCTTAGCCAAATACATTTAAAGTCCGTTTTTCACAATTCTTGACATTTAAGCCTAGTAAAAATTCCCTGTCTTAGGTCAGTTAGGATCACCACTTTATTTTAAGAATGTGAAATGTCAGAATAATAGTAGAGAATTATTTGTCAGCTTTTATTTCTTTCATCACATTCCCAGTGGGTCAGAAGTTTACATCCACTCAATTAGTATTTGGTGGCATTGCCTTTAAATTGTTTAACTTGGGTCAAACGTTTCAGGTAGCCTTCCACAAGCTTCCCACAATAAGTTGGGTGAATTTGGCCCATTCCTCCTGACAGAGCTGGTGTAACTGAGTCAGGTTTGTATTCCTCCTTGCTCGCACATGCTTTTTCAGTTCTGCCCACAAATGTTCTATGGGATTGAGGTCAGGGCTTTGTGATGGCCACTCCAATACCTTGACTTTGTTGTCCTTAAGCCATTTTGCCACAACTTTGGAAGTATGCTTTGGGTCATTGTTCATTTGGAAGACCCATTTGCGACCAAGCTTTAACTTCCTGACTGATGTCTTGAGATGTTGCTTCAAAATATCCACATAATTTTCCTCCCTCATGATGCCATCTATTTTGTGAAGTGCACCAGTCCCTCCTGCAGCAAAGCACCCCCACAACATGATGCTGCCACCCCCGTGCTTCATGGTTGGGATGGTGTTCTTCGGCTTGCAAGCCTCAGCCTTTTTCCTCCAAACATAACGATGGTCATTATGGCCAATCAGTTCTATTTTTGTTTCATCAGACCAGAGGACATTTCTCCAAAAGTACAATCTTTGTCCCCATATGCAGTTGCAAACCGTAGTCTGGCTTTTTTATGGCGGTTTTGGAGCAGTGGCTTCTTCCTTGCTGAGCGGCCTTTCAGGTTATGTCGATATAGGACTCGTTTTACTGTGGATATAGATACTTTTGTGCCTGTTTCCTCCAGCATCTTCACAAGGTCACTTGCTGTTGTTCTGGGATTGAGTTGCACTTTTCGCTCCAAAGTACGTTCATCTCTAGGAGACAGAACGTGTCTCCTTCCTGAGCGGTATGACGGCTGTGTGGTCCCATGGTGTTTATACTTGCGTACTATTGTTTGTACAGATGAACGTGGTACCTTCAGGCATTTGGAAATTGCTCCCAAGGATGAACCAGACTTGTGGAGGTCCACCATCTTTTTTCTGAGGTCTTGGCTGATTTCTTTTGATTTTCCCATGTCAAGCAAAGAGGCACTGAGTTTGAAGGTAGGCCTTAAAATACATCCACAGGTACACCTCCAATTGACTCAAATGATGTCAATTAGCCTATCAGAAGCTTCTAAAGCGATGACATCATTTTCTGGAAATTTCCAAACTGTTTAAAGGCACAGTCAACTTAGTGTATGTAAACATCTGACCCACTGGAATTGTGATACAGTGAATTATAAGTGAACTAATCTGTCTGTAAACAATTGTTGGAAAAATGACTCGTGTCATGCACAAAGTAGATGGCCTAACCGACTTGCCAAAACTATAGTTTGTTAACAAGAAATGTGTGGAGTGGTTGAAAAACAAGTTTTATTGACTCCAACCTAAGTGTATGTAAACTTCCAACTGTATGTATAAAAATACCCTAAAATAAAATATGACATTTTGTACTGTCGCTTCAGATATATATACTGCTCAAAAAAATAAAGGGAACACTTAAACAACACATCCTAGATCTGAATGAAAGAAATAATCTTATGAAATACTTTTTTCTTTACATAGTTGAATGTGCTGACAACAAAATCACACAAAAATAATCCATGGAAATCCAATTTATCAACCCATGGAGGTCTGGATTTGGAGTCACAGTCAAAATTAAAGTGGAAAACCACACTACAGGCTGATCCAACTTTGATGTAATGTCCTTAAAACAAGTCAAAATGAGGCTCAGTAGTGTGTGTGCCCTCCACGTGCCTGTATGACCTCCCTACAACGCCTGGGCATGCTCCTGATGAGGTGGCGGATGGTCTCCTGAGGGATCTCCTCCCAGACCTGGACTAAAGCATCCACCAACTCCTGGACAGTCTGTGGTGCAACGTGGCGTTGGTGGATGGAGCGAGACATGATGTCCCAGATGTGCTCAATTGGATTCAGGTCTGGGGAACGGGCGGACCAGTCCATAGCATCAATTCCTTCCTCTTGCAGGAACTGCTGACACACTCCAGCCACATGAGGTCTAGCACTGTCTTGCATTAGGAGGAACCCAGGGCCAAACTCACCAGCATATGGTCTCACAAGGGGTCTGAGGATCTCATCTCGGTACCTAATGGCAGTCAGGCTACCTCTGGCGAGCACATGGAGGGCTGTGCGGCCCCACTAAGAAATGCCACCCCACACCATGACTGACCCACCGCCAAACCGGTCATGCTGGAGGATGTTGCAGGCAGCAGAACGTTCTCCACGGCGTCTCCAGACTCTGTCACGTCTGTCACGTGCTCAGTGTGAACCTGCTTTCATCTGTGAAGAGCACAGGGCGCCAGTGGCGAATTTGCCAATCTTGGTGTTCTCTTGCAAATGCCAAACGTCCTGCATGGTGTTGGGCTGTAAGCACAACCCCCACCTGTGGGCGTCGGGCCCTCATACCACCCTCATGGAGTCTGTTTCTGACCGTTTGAGCAGACACATGCACATTTGTGGCCTGCTGGAGGTCATTTTGCAGGGCTATGGCAGTGCTTCTCCTGCTCCTCCTTGCACAAAGGCGGAGTAAGCGGTCCTGCTGCTGGGTTGTTGCCCTCCTACGGCCTCCTCCACGTCTCCTGATGTACTGGCCTGTCTCCTGGTAGCGCCTCCATGCTCTGGACAGTACGCTGACAGACACAGCAAACCTTCTTGCCACAGCTCGCATTGATGTGCCATCCTGGATGAGCTGCACTACCTGAGCCACTTGTGTGGGTTGTAGACTCCGTCTCATGCTACCACTAGAGTGAAAGCACCGCCAGCATTCAAATGTGACCAAAACATCAGCCAGGAAGCATAGGAACTGAGAAGTGGTCTGTGGTCCCCACCTGCAGAACCACTCCTTTATTGGGGGTGTCTTGGTAATTGCCTATAATTTCCACCTGTTGTCTATTCCATTTGCACAACAGCATGTGAAATTTATTCTCAATCAGTGTTGCTTCCTAAGTGGACAGTTTGATTTCACAGAAGTGTGATTGACTTGGAGTTACATTGTGTTGTTTAAGTGTTCCCTTTATTTTTTGGAGCAGTGTATATATATATATATTTTATCTCAAATCCAAAATGCTGGAGTATAGAGCCAAATTAAAAGTTTTAGCGTCACTGTCCAAATAAATACATAGTATGACCCAATTTATGCCCTCTCCACCTGGCAGTACTTCCTCTATAGCCCTATTTAATACCCTCTCCACCTGGCAGTACTTCCTCTATAGCCCTATTTAATACCCTCTCCAGCTGGCAGTACTTCCTCTATAGCCCTATTTAATACCCTCTTTACCTGGCAGTACTTCCTCTATAGCCCTATTTAATACCCTCTCCACCTGGCAGTACTTCCTCTATAGCCCTATTTAATACCCTCTCCACCTGGCAGTACTGTCCATACTAACCCAGTGTGTTGTCTATCATCCATACTAACCCAGTGTGTTGTCTACCATCCATACTAACCCAGTGTGTTGTCTACCATCCATACTAACCCAGTGTGTTGTCTACCTACAGGTCTATCATCCATACTAACCCAGTGTGTTGTCTACCTACAGGTCTATCATCCATACTAACCCAGTGTGTTGTCTACCTACAGGTCTATCATCCATACTAACCCAGTGTGTTGTCTACCTACAGGTCTATCATCCATACTAACCCAGTGTGTTGTCTACCTACAGGTCTATCATCCATACTAACCCAGTGTGTTGTCTACCTACAGGTCTATCCCACACCCCACGCTCTGAAAAGTTTGAGATCTCTTACAATATCAACGATGTGGAGACGTATCTGAAGTACACCACGAGCATCAAGGAGTTCCTGGAGATGTACGATGAGGAGAGGCAGACCGACCTGAGCAAGTACGAAGACTGTGGAGGCAAGTATAGACCTGTAGACACTAGTAGACACTAGTACAGACTAGTAGACACTAGTACAGACCTGTAGACACTAGTACAGACTAGTAGACACTAGTACAGACTAGTAGACACTAGTACAGACTAGTAGACACTAGTACAGACCTGTAGACACTAGTACAGACCTGTAGACACTAGTACATATCTGTAGACACTAGTACAGACCTGTAGACACTAGTACAGACTAGTAGACACTAGTACAGACCTGTAGACACTAGTACAGACCAGTAGACAATGGTAGACACTGGTACAGACTAGTAGACACTAGTAGACACTGGTACAGACTAGTAGAACACTAGTAGACACTAGTAGACACTAGTACAGACTAGTAGACACTAGTACAGACCTGTAGCTACTAGTACAGACTAGTAGACACTAGTAGACACTAGTACAGACTAGTAGACACTAGTACAGACTAGTAGACACTAGTACAGACTAGTAGACACTGGTACAGACTAGTAGACACTAGTACAGACTAGTAGACACTAGTAGACACTGGTACAGACTAGTAGACACTGTTACAGACTAGTAGACACTAGTACAGACTAGTAGACACTGGTACAGACTAGTAGACACTAGTACAGACTAGTAGACACTAGTACAGACTAGTAGACACTAGTAGACACTAGTACAGACTAGTAGACACTAGTAGAAACTAGTACAGACTAGTAGACACTAGTACAGACCTGTACAGACTAGTAGTCACTAATACAGACCTGTACAGACTAGTAGTCACTAATACAGACTAGTAGACACTAGTAGTCACTAGTAGACACTAGTACAGACTAGTAGACACTAGTAGACACTAGTACAGACTAGTAGGCACTAGTAGACACTGGTACAGACTAGTAGACACTGTTACAGACTAGTAGACACTAGTACAGACTAGTAGACACTGGTACAGACTAGTAGACACTAGTACAGACTAGTAGACACTAGTACAGACTAGTAGACACTAGTAGACACTAGTACAGACTAGTAGACACTAGTAGAAACTAGTACAGACTAGTAGACACTAGTACAGACCTGTACAGACTAGTAGTCACTAATACAGACCTGTACAGACTAGTAGTCACTAATACAGACTAGTAGACACTAGTAGTCACTAGTAGACACTAGTACAGACTAGTAGACACTAGTAGACACTAGTACAGACTAGTAGGCACTAGTAGACACTGGTACAGACTAGTAGACACAGGTACAGACCTGTAGACACTGGTACAGACTAGTAGAGACTAGTACAGACTAGTAGACACTAGTACAGACTAGTAGACACTAGTAGACACTGGTACAGACTAGTAGACACTAGTACAGACTAGTAGACACTAGTAGACACTAGTACAGACTAGTAGAAACTAGTACAGACTAGTAGACACTAGTACAGACCTGTAGACACTAGTACAGACCTGTAGACACTAGTACAGACCTGTAGACACTAGTACAGACCTGTAGACACTAGTACAGACTAGTAGACACTATTAGACACTAGTACAGACTAGTCAGAAACTAGTACAGACTAGTAGACACTAGTACAGACCTGTAGACACTAGTACAGACCTGTAGACACTAGTACAGACTAGTAGACACTAGTACAGACTAGTAGACACTAGTACAGACCTGTAGACACTAGTAGACACTGGTTCAGACTAGTAGACACTAGTAGACACTGGTACAGACTAGTAGAACACTAGTAGACACTAGTAGACACTAGTACAGTAGACACTAGTACAGACTAGTAGACACTAGTACAGACTAGTAGACACTAGTACAGACCTGTAGACACTAGTAGACACTGGTTCAGACTAGTAGACACTAGTAGACACTGGTACAGACTAGTAGAACACTAGTAGACACTAGTAGACACTAGTACAGACTAGTAGACACTAGTACAGACCTGTAGACACTAGTACAGATTAGTAGACACTAGTACAGACTAGTAGACACTAGTACAGACTAGTAGACACTAGTACAGACTAGTAGACACTGGTACAGACTAGTAGACACTAGTACAGACTAGTAGACACTAGTAGACACTGGTACAGACTAGTAGACACTGGTACAGACTAGTAGACACTAGTAGACACTAGTACAGACTAGTAGACACTAGTAGAAACTAGTACAGACTAGTAGACACTGTAGACACTGGTACAGACTAGTAGACACTAGTACAGACTTGTAGACACTGGTACAGACTAGTAGACACTAGTACAGACTAGTAGACACTAGTAGACACTGGTACAGACTAGTAGACACTAGTACAGACCTGTACAGACTAGTAGTCACTAATACAGACTAGTAGACACTAGTAGTCACTAGTAGACACTAGTACAGACTAGTAGACACTAGTACAGACTAGTAGGCACTAGTAGACACTGGTACAGACTAGTAGACACTAGTACAGACCTGTAGACACTAGTAGACACTGGTACAGACTAGTAGAGACTAGTACAGACTAGTAGACACTAGTACAGACTATTAGACACTAGTAGACACTAGTAGACACTGGTACAGACTAGTAGACACTAGTAGACACTAGTAGACACTAGTACAGACTAGTAGACACTAGTAGACACTGGTACAGACTAGTAGACACTAGTAGACACTAGTACAGAGTAGTAGACACTAGTAGACACTGGTACAGACTAGTAGACACTAGTACAGACTAGTAGATAGTAGTAGACACTAGTACAGACTAGTAGACACTAGTACAGACCTGTAGACACTAGTAGACACTAGTACAGACTAGTAGACACTAGTACAGACTAGTAGGCACTAGTAGACACTAGTACAGACTGTAGACACTAGTACAGACCTGTAGACACTAGTACAGACCTGTAGACACTAGTACAGACCAGTAGACACTAGTACAGACTAGTAGACACTAGTACAGACCTAGTAGACACTAGTAGACACTAGTACAGACTAGTAGACACTAGTAGACACTAGTACAGACTAGTAGACACTAGTACAGACTAGTAGACACTAGTCAGACCTGTAGACCTGTACAGACTGTAGACACTAGTACAGACCAGTAGACACTAGTACAGACTAGTAGACACTAGTACAGACCTGTAGACACTAATAGACACTGGTACAGACTAGTAGACACTAGTAGACACTGGTACAGACTAGTAGAACACTAGTAGACACTAGTAGACACTAGTACAGACTAGTAGACACTAGTAGACACTAGTACAGACTAGTAGACACTAGTAGACACTAGTACAGACTAGTAGAGACTAGTACAGACTAGTAGACACTAGTACAGACTAGTAGACACTAGTAGACACTGGTACAGACTAGTAGACACTAGTACAGACTAGTAGACACTAGTAGACACTAGTACAGACTAGTAGACACTCAGTAGAGCACTAGTACAGACTAGTAGACACTAGTACAGACCTGTAGACACTAGTACAGACTAGTAGACACTAGTACAGACCTGTAGACACTAGTACAGACTAGTAGACACTATTAGACACTAGTACAGACTAGTAGACACTAGTACAGACTAGTAGACACTAGTACAGACCTGTAGACACTAGTACAGACTAGTAGACACTAGTACAGACTTGTAGACACTAGTACAGACTAGTAGACACTAGTACAGACCTGTAGACACTAGTAGACACTGGTACAGACTAGTAGACACTAGTAGACACTGGTACAGACTAGTAGAACACTAGTAGACACTAGTAGACACTAGTACAGACTAGTAGACACTAGTACAGACCTGTAGACACTAGTACAGACTAGTAGACACTAGTACAGACTAGTAGACACTAGTACAGACTAGTAGACACTAGTACAGACCTAGTAGACACTAGTACAGACTAGTAGACACTAGTACAGACTAGTAGACACTAGTAGACACTGGTACAGACTAGTAGACACTGGTACAGACTAGTAGACACTAGTAGACACTAGTACAGACTAGTAGACACTAGTAGAAACTAGTACAGACTAGTAGACACTAGTAGACACTGGTACAGACTAGTAGACACTAGTACAGACTAGTAGACACTGGTACAGACTAGTAGACACTAGTACAGACTAGTAGACACTAGTAGACACTGGTACAGACTAGTAGACACTAGTAGACCTGTACAGACTAGTAGCACTATACAGACTAGTAGACACTAGTAGTCACTAGTAGACACTAGTACAGACTAGTAGACACTAGTACAGACTAGTAGGCACTAGTAGACACTGGTACAGACTAGTAGACACTAGTACAGACCTGTAGACACTAGTAGACACTGGTACAGACTAGTAGAGACTAGTACAGACTAGTAGACACTAGTACAGACTATTAGACACTAGTAGACACTAGTAGACACTGGTACAGACTAGTAGACACTAGTAGACACTAGTAGACACTAGTACAGACTAGTAGACACTAGTAGACACTGGTACAGACTAGTAGACACTAGTAGACACTAGTACAGACTAGTAGACACTAGTAGACACTGTACAGACTAGTAGACACTAGTACAGACTAGTAGATAGTAGTAGACACTAGTACAGACTAGTAGACACTAGTACAGACCTGTAGACACTAGTAGACACTAGTACAGACTAGTAGACACTAGTAGACACTAGTACAGACTAGTAGGCACTAGTAGACACTAGTACAGACTAGTAGACACTAGTACAGACTTGTAGACACTAGTACAGACCTGTAGACACTAGTACAGACCAGTAGACACTAGTACAGACTAGTAGACACTAGTACAGACCTGTAGACACTAATAGACACTGGTACAGACTAGTAGACACTAGTAGACACTGTACAGACTAGTAGACACTAGTACAGACTAGTAGACACTAGTACAGACCTGTAGACACTAGTACAGACCTGTAGACACTAGTACAGACCAGTAGACACTAGTACAGACTAGTAGACACTAGTACAGACCTGTAGACACTAATAGACACTGGTACAGACTAGTAGACACTAGTAGACACTGGTACAGACTAGTAGAACACTAGTAGACACTAGTAGACACTAGTACAGGCTAGTAGACACTAGTTGACACTAGTACAGACTAGTCGACACTAGTAGACACTAGTACAGACTAGTAGACACTGGAACAGACTAGTAGACACTAGTAGACACTAGTACAGACCTGTACAGACTAGTAGTCACTAGTACAGACTTGTAGACACTAGTAGACACTAGTACAGACTAGTAGTCACTAGTAGACACTGGTACAGACTAGTAGACACTAGTACAGCCTAGTAGACACTAGTACAGACCTGTAGACACTAGTAGACACTAGTACAGACTAGTAGACACTAGTACAGACTAGTAGATATTAGTAGACACTAGTACAGACTAGTAGACACTAGTACAGACCTGTAGACACTAGTAGACACTAGTAGACACTAGTACAGACTAGTAGACACTATTACAGACTAGTAGGCACTAGTAGACACTGGTACAGACTAGTAGACACTAGTACAGACCTGTAGACACTAGTAGACACTAGTACAGACTAGTAGACACTAATAGACACTGGTACAGACTAGTAGACACTAGTAGACACTGGTACAGACTAGTAGAACACTAGTAGACACTAGTAGACACTAGTACAGGCTAGTAGACACCAGTTGACACTAGTACAGACTAGTCGACACTAGTAGACACTAGTACAGACTAGTAGACACTAGTACAGACTAGTAGACACTGGAACAGACTAGTAGACACTAGTAGACACTAGTACAGACCTGTACAGACTAGTAGTCACTAGTACAGACTAGTAGACACTAGTAGACACTAGTACAGACTAGTAGTCACTAGTAGACACTGGTACAGACTAGTAGACACTAGTACAGACTAGTAGACACTAGTAGACACTAGTACAGACTAGTAGAAACTAGTACAGACTAGTAGACACTAGTACAGACCTGTAGACACTAGTACAGACCTGTAGACACTAGTACAGACATGTAGACACTAGTACAGACCTGTAGACACTAGTACAGACTAGTAGACACTAGTACAGACTAGTAGACACTATTAGACACTAGTACAGACTAGTAGACACTAGTACAGACTAGTAGACACTAGTACAGACCTGTAGACACTAGTACAGACTAGTAGACACTAGTACAGACTAGTAGACACTAGTACAGACTAGTAGACACTAGTACAGACCTGTAGACACTAGTAGACACTGGTTCAGACTAGTAGACACTAGTAGACACTGGTACAGACTAGTAGAACACTAGTAGACACTAGTAGACACTAGTACAGACTAGTAGACACTAGTACAGACCTGTAGACACTAGTACAGATTAGTAGACACTAGTACAGACTAGTAGACACTAGTACAGACTAGTAGTCACTAGTAGACACTGGTACAGACTAGTAGACACTAGTACAGCCTAGTAGACACTAGTACAGACCTGTAGACACTAGTAGACACTAGTACAGACTAGTAGACACTAGTACAGACTAGTAGATACTAGTAGACACTAGTACAGACTAGTAGACACTAGTACAGACCTGTAGACACTAGTAGACACTAGTAGACACTAGTACAGACTAGTAGACACTATTACAGACTAGTAGGCACTAGTAGACACTGGTACAGACTAGTAGACACTAGTACAGACCTGTAGACACTAGTAGACACTAGTACAGACTAGTAGACACTAGTACAGACCTGTAGACACTAATAGACACTGGTACAGACTAGTAGACACTAGTAGACACTGGTACAGACTAGTAGAACACTAGTAGACACTAGTAGACACTAGTACAGGCTAGTAGACACCAGTTGACACTAGTACAGACTAGTCGACACTAGTAGACACTAGTACAGACTAGTAGACACTAGTAGACACTAGTACAGACTAGTAGACACTAGTAGACACTGGAACAGACTAGTAGACACTAGTACAGACTAGTAGACACTAGTACAGACCTGTAGACATTAGTAGACACTAGTAGACACTAGTACAGACTAGTAGACACTATTACAGACTAGTACGGCACTAGTAGACACTGGTACAGACTAGTAGACACTAGTACAGACCTGTAGACACTAGTAGACACTAGTACAGACTAGTAGACACTAGTACAGACCTGTAGACACTAGTAGACACTGGTACAGACTAGTAGACACTAGTAGACACTGGTACAGACTAGTAGACACTAGTAGACACTAGTAGACACTAGTACAGACTAGTAGACACTAGTTGACACTAGTACAGACTAGTAGACACTAGTAGACACTAGTACAGACTAGTAGACACTAGTAGACACTAGTACAGACTAGTAGACACTAGTACAGACCTAGTAGACACTAGTACAGACTAGTAGACACTAGTACAGACTAGTAGACACTAGTACAGACCTGTAGACACTAGTACAGACCTGTAGACACTAGTACAGACCTGTAGACACTAGTACAGACCAGTAGACACTAGTACAGACTAGTAGACACTAGTACAGACCTGTAGACACTAATAGACACTGGTACAGACTAGTAGACACTAGTAGACACTGTACAGACTAGTAGACACTAGTACAGAATAGTAGACACTAGTACAGACCTGTAGACACTAGTACAGACCTGTAGACACTAGTACAGACCAGTAGACACTAGTACAGACTAGTAGACACTAGTACAGACCTGTAGACACTAATAGACACTGGTACAGACTAGTAGACACTAGTAGACACTGGTACAGACTAGTAGAACACTAGTAGACACTAGTACAGGCTAGTAGACACTAGTTGACACTAGTACAGACTAGTCGACACTAGTAGACACTAGTACAGACTAGTAGACACTGGAACAGACTAGTAGACACTAGTAGACACTAGTACAGACCTGTACAGACTAGTAGTCACTAGTACAGACTTGTAGACACTAGTAGACACTAGTACAGACTAGTAGTCACTAGTAGACACTGGTACAGACTAGTAGACACTAGTACAGCCTAGTAGACACTAGTACAGACCTGTAGACACTAGTAGACACTAGTGCAGACTAGTAGACACTATTACAGACTAGTAGATATTAGTAGACACTAGTACAGACTAGTAGACACTAGTACAGACCTGTAGACACTAGTAGACACTAGTAGACACTAGTACAGACTAGTAGACACTATTACAGACTAGTAGGCACTAGTAGACACTGGTACAGACTAGTAGACACTAGTACAGACCTGTAGACACTAGTAGACACTAGTACAGACTAGTAGACACTAATAGACACTGGTACAGACTAGTAGACACTAGTAGACACTGGTACAGACTAGTAGAACACTAGTAGACACTAGTAGACACTAGTACAGGCTAGTAGACACCAGTTGACACTAGTACAGACTAGTCGACACTAGTAGACACTAGTACAGACTAGTAGACACTAGTACAGACTAGTAGACACTGGAACAGACTAGTAGACACTAGTAGACACTAGTACAGACCTGTACAGACTAGTAGTCACTAGTACAGACTAGTAGACACTAGTAGACACTAGTACAGACTAGTAGTCACTAGTAGACACTGGTACAGACTAGTAGACACTAGTACAGACTAGTAGACACTAGTAGACACTAGTACAGACTAGTAGAAACTAGTACAGACTAGTAGACACTAGTACAGACCTGTAGACACTAGTACAGACCTGTAGACACTAGTACAGACCTGTAGACACTAGTACAGACATGTAGACACTAGTACAGACCTGTAGACACTAGTACAGACTAGTAGACACTAGTACAGACTAGTAGACACTATTAGACACTAGTACAGACTAGTCGAAACTAGTACAGACTAGTAGACACTAGTACAGACCTGTAGACACTAGTACAGACCAGTAGACACTAGTACAGACTAGTAGACACTAGTACAGACTAGTAGACACTAGTACAGACCTGTAGACACTAGTAGACACTGGTTCAGACTAGTAGACACTAGTAGACACTGGTACAGACTAGTAGAACACTAGTAGACACTAGTAGACACTAGTACAGACTAGTAGACACTAGTACAGACCTGTAGACACTAGTACAGATTAGTAGACACTAGTACAGACTAGTAGACACTAGTACAGACTAGTAGTCACTAGTAGACACTGGTACAGACTGGTAGACACTAATACAGCCTAGTAGACACTAGTACAGACCTGTAGACACTAGTAGACACTAGTACAGACTAGTAGACACTAGTACAGACTAGTAGATACTAGTAGACACTAGTACAGACTAGTAGACACTAGTACAGACCTGTAGACATTAGTAGACACTAGTAGACACTAGTACAGACTAGTAGACACTATTACAGACTAGTAGGCACTAGTAGACACTGGTACAGACTAGTAGACACTAGTACAGACCTGTAGACACTAGTAGACACTAGTACAGACTAGTAGACACTAGTACAGACCTGTAGACACTAATAGACACTGGTACAGACTAGTAGACACTAGTAGACACTGGTACAGACTAGTAGAACACTAGTAGACACTAGTAGACACTAGTACAGGCTAGTAGACACCAGTTGACACTAGTACAGACTAGTCGACACTAGTAGACACTAGTACAGACTAGTAGACACTAGTAGACACTAGTACAGACTAGTAGACACTAGTAGACACTGGAACAGACTAGTAGACACTAGTACAGACTAGTAGACACTAGTACAGACCTGTAGACATTAGTAGACACTAGTAGACACTAGTACAGACTAGTAGACACTATTACAGACTAGTAGGCACTAGTAGACACTGGTACAGACTAGTAGACACTAGTACAGACCTGTAGACACTAGTAGACACTAGTACAGACTAGTAGACACTAGTACAGACCTGTAGACACTAATAGACACTGGTACAGACTAGTAGACACTAGTAGACACTGGTACAGACTAGTAGAACACTAGTAGACACTAGTAGACACTAGTACAGGCTAGTAGACACCAGTTGACACTAGTACAGACTAGTCGACACTAGTAGACACTAGTACAGACTAGTAGACACTAGTAGACACTAGTACAGACTAGTAGACACTAGTAGACACTGGAACAGACTAGTAGACACTAGTAGACACTAGTACAGACCTGTACAGACTAGTAGTCACTAGTACAGACTAGTAGACACTAGTAGACACTAGTACAGACTAGTAGTCACTAGTATACACTGGTACAGACTAGTAGACACTAGTACAGCCTAGTAGACACTAGTACAGACCTGTAGACACTAGTAGACACTAGTACAGACTAGTAGACACTAGTACAGACTAGTAGATACTAGTAGACACTAGTACAGACTAGTAGACACTAGTACAGACCTGTAGACACTAGTAGACCCTAGTAGACACTAGTACAGACTAGTAGACACTATTACAGACTAGTAGGCACTAGTAGACACTGGTACAGACTAGTAGACACTAGTACAGACCTGTAGACACTAGTACAGACTAGTAGACACTAGTACAGACCTTTTGACACTAGTACAGACTAGTAGACACTAGTACAGACTAGTAGACACTAGTGGACACTAGTACAGACTAGTAGACACTAGTACAGACTAGTAGACACTAGTAGACTCTAATACAGACTAGTAGACACTAGTACAGACCAGTAAAAACTAGTAGACACTAGTACAGACTAGTAGACACTAGTACAGACCTGTAGACACTAGTACAGACTAGTAGACACTAGTATACACTAGTACAGACCTGTAGACACTAGTACAGACTAGTAGAAAATAGTACAGACTAGTAGAAAATAGTAGACACTAGTACAGACTAGTAGACACTATCCATATCTAGTCCCAAATGGCACTATATTCCCTTTATAGTGCACTACTTTTATTTATGTAACCTTTATTTAACTAAGCAAGTCAGTTAAGAACAAATTATTGTTTTACTATGACGGCCTACCCCGGCCAAACCGTCCCCTAACCCGGACGGCGCTGGGCCAATTATGCACCGCCCTATGGGACTCCCGATCACGGCCGGCAGTGATACAGCACGGGATCGAACCAGGGTCTGTAGTGACACATCTAGCACTGAGATGCGGTGACTTAGATTGCTGAGCCACTCTAGAGCCTTTTTGACCAGGGCACTAAATAGGGAATAGGTTCCCATCTGGGATGCAGGTCTGGAATAGTAGTGAATGAATATGCATGGCTTAATCAATATGCAATATAATGTCAGATTGATCATTGGCTGATTGATTGAATTTATGTTGGGTGTTTAATATTGTTAAACATGATTGTTTAACGTCTGGTACATTGACGTGGGGTTATTTTAAACTGGTGTTGTTGTCGTGTAGGTTACTTTATGAAGACACAAACTACTTCTGTAGGCTTTTACAGAACACACACGCTGGCTTAAACATTTTTAGGTACCCTGTTAGGGTTTAGTTATGCTGTGTGTGGTGTATTAATGTACCCTGTTAGGGTTTAGTTATGCTGTGTGTGGTGTATTAATATACCCTGTTAGGGATTAGTTATGTATTAATGTACCCTGTTAGAGTTTAGTTATGTATTAATGTACCCTGTTAGGGTTTAGTTATGTATTAATGTACCCTGTTAGGGTTTAGTTATGCTGTGTCTGGTCTATATTGTCTGCTCTAATAGGTGTCTCTTTGTGCTTGTAGAATTACCTGCATCGTACAAGGACCGTGGTGAGCTGGAGAGTGACGCTGGAGCGAGGAAGGCCTGCAGGTTCAAGCGTACCTGGCTGGGACCCTGTTCTGGTCTGGATGGTCATGATGAAAACTTCGGCTTCAAGGATGGGAAACCCTGCCTGATCGCCAAGCTCAACAGGATCATCAACTTCAGACCAAGGGTATGTCATCTAGTTTTATAGCATTGATTAGCTAACTCTCTAAATTGATTTATTTATTTTAGGTTTCTTAAACTACAATTCAGGTTTTTGTTGCAATGTATACCCAACTATCCTGTGATCTTAAGGTGTCTTATGTGCCAGAACATAGTCTGTTTTCAAGACCGTTCAGCAGTGGGGGTTCTAGCTTGTACGGCTCCCTGACAAAAAAAAGAAAAGCACTATTCTGCACTAACTGTCATTTATATTCAGACATTTGGAACAACACAAATAAATAATCATAACATTTAAAACTAGATACACTACCGGTCAACCGTTTTAGAACAACTACTCATTCCAGGGTTTTTCTTATATTTTTTTTACTATTTTCTACATTGTAGAATAATAATGAAGACATTACAACTACGAAATAACACATATGGAATCATTTAGTAATCAAAAAGGTGTTAGACGAATCAAAATATATTTTATATTTGAGATTCTTCAAAGTAGCCACCCTTTGCCTTGATGACTGCTTTGCACACTCTTGGTATTCTCTCAACCAGCTTTATAAGGTAGTCACCTGGAATGCATTTCAATTAACAGGTATGCCTTGTTAAAAGTTCATTTGTGGAATTTATTTCCTTCTTAATGCGTTTGAGCCAATCAGTTGTGTTGTGACAAGGTAGGGGTGGTATACAGAAGATAGCCCTATTTGGTAAAAGACCAAGTCCATATTATGGCAAGAACAGCTCAAATAAGCAAAGAGAAACGACAGTCCATCAGTTTCTTCAAGTGCAGTCGCAATTACTATCAAGCGCTATGATGAAACTGGCTCTCATGAGGGCCGCCACAGGAAAGGAACACCCAGAGTTCCCTCTGCTGCAGAGGATAAGTTCATTAGAGTTACCAGAGTTACCAGCCCAAATAAATGCTTCACAGAGTTCAAGTAACAGACACATCTCAACATCAACTGTTCAGAGGAGACTGCGTGAATCAGGCCTTCATGGTCGAATTGCTGCAAAGAAACCACTACTAAAGGACACCAATAAGAAGAAGAGACTTGCTTGGGCCAAGAAACACGAGAAATGGACATTAAACCAGTGGAAATTTGTCCTTTGGTCTGTTGAGTCCAAATTAGCGATTTTTGGTTCCAACCGCCGTGTCTTTGTGAGACACGGTGTGGGTGAACGGATGATCTCCGCATGTGTAGTTCCCACCGTAAAGCATGGAGGAGGAGGTGTTATTGTGTGGGGGTGCTTTGCTGGTGACACTGTCTGTGATTTATTAAGAATTCAAGGCACACTTAACCAGCATGGCTACCACAGCATTCTGCAGCGATATGCCATCCCATCTGGTTTGGGCTTAGTGGGACTATCATTTGTTTTCCATAGGACAATGACCCAACACACCTCCAGGCTGTGTAAGGGATATTTTACCAAGAAGGAGAGTGATGGAGTGCTGCATCAGATGACCTGGCCTCCACAATCCCCCAACCTCAACCAAATTGAGATGGTTTGGGATGAGTCAGACCGCAGAGTGAAGGAAAAGCAGCCAACAAGGGCTCAGCATATGTGGGAACTCCTTCAAGACTGTTGGAAAAGTATTCCAGGTGAAGCTAGTTGAGAGAAGGTGTCATCAAGGCAAAGGGTGGCTATTTGAAGGATCTCGAATATAAAATATATTTTGATTTGTTTAAGACTTTTTTGGTTACAACATGATTCCATGTGTGTTATTTCATAGTTTGGATGTCTTCACTATTATTCTACAATTTAGAAAATAGAAAAAAAATTAAGAAAAACCCTTGAATGTGTAGATGTTCTAAAACTTTTGACCAGTAGGGCAAATATAAAAATATATACAAAAATAAGACTCATAAATATCAAAAAGAAGTAACAAAGACAAATAGAAACAAATTGTAGTATATAAATACAAATAAAAAAGTGAATATAATTATTACACTATTATAACAAAAAACACACAAATAAAACAAAATTGCACAAATCCTAAATCACACAAATACACAAATAGAATAACACACTTATAAAGAAGAAAACCTGATTATTACACTATTGCACTTTCAAATAAGAAACACACAAACTAAATGACACAACTGCCATCTAAACCCTGACCTTTCTTACCTTCCTTGATGCCTAGTCATCAATTACATCTTCATAAGAAATCTGCCCAGCAATTGCATGGTTAATACTAATGACAGCAAGGCCACTAAGGTGTTCCTGTGACATGGTGGACCTCAGGTAGGATTTGATAAGTTCCTCTCTGCTTTAGCTACAGGTCACTGGAAGAGTAACACAAATTCTGTGGGCAGTCTACAAATTTGGATACATTTCTGAGAGCTCCCTTTCATGTCTTAATATCAGCAGGGTCATGGTCCTCGATGGCAAGTCAGGGAAGTTTACATTTACATTTTAGTCATTTAGCAGACGCTCTTATCCAGAGCGACTTACAGTAGTGAATGCATACATTTCATACATTTTTTTTCTTCCGTACTGGTCCCCCGTGGGAATCGAACCCACAACCCTGGCGTTGCGAACACCATGCTCTACCAACTGAGCCACACGGGAGTTCTTCAGTTCCTGTGCAAGCTCTCTGCCATCCAAGTCTGAGTGTTCTTTATAGTGCAGTATCATAGTAAGGGCCTCACATTGTTCTGTCAGCTCCTCATTTGAGAGACTTTGGAAGGTTGACAGCACTCCAAACTTCTCTCCCGCCTTTTCCAATGTGGAAAATCTTTCCTGAAGGGCTGAGGTTGCAGCGTCAACAACAACATTGACAAATGTTCACCTCCAGCTTCTTCAGGGCATCACTCAAAGGCTCATAAAAATGATTTGTATGAAAAGTGCCGCTTTATGGACCTCAGCCTTTTTTGTTATAGAACAGCCTCTACATTCATACCCTCGCAAATATCCTTGGCTGACGTTTGTGCAGTCATAAAGCCTGTTGCCCTGTAGTTGCTGAGACCTCTCTCTGTCTTTCTGAAAAGACTGACTGCAACATCTACATGCATACTGGGAGACGGCATCAGCTTGCTCACATGTTGGATCTGGCTCCAGATGTCATTCCACACCACTGTACAGATGCTGAAGCGGTATGATCCCACCTCCTCTGACAAGGACTGGGCCTCAGTCTATATCACAGGGTCTTTGGTTTGATCCCTCACCTCAATCAGTGCCTCTCTCACCGCTGCTGCCTGATACCTCAGTGTCTCAACACTCTTAACTTTACTCTCCCACCTTGTCTCAGTCCACATCTTCAAAGTGATGTCCACATGTTTTTTTTTCAGGATGTCCCATCGCTGTGTGGAGGCTGAGAACAAGGTGTACAGTTTGTTGTAAGATGCCAAAGTAACCTGTGGCGTCGACAGAACTTTTAGCAGCATCAGCCACAACCAGGTTCAATGTGTGATCCCAACATGGCACCAATAGAGCTCTTGGATTCATTTCCAGGAGTCTGGCTTGGACATCTTTGTTTTTCCCTCTCATGTTGGCCCCATTATCATAACACTGTCCTCTGCAGTCCTCAAAAGGAATTTCTAGCTCCTCTAATCTTTTGAGAATCAGGGATGCCAAATGTTTGCCCGTGGACTCCTCTGCCTCCAAAAACCCCATAAAATATTCCTTTATGTACGGCTCCTCCTTCAGTGAAACAATTCTGTTTCACAACTGACAACTGTTCAGTGTGGCTGACATCTGAGGTGCAATCTAGAACGATAGAGAAGAATTTTACCAGCTCGATGTCACTCACCGTTATTGAAAGGACCTTGCTGCTCAACAAATCAATGAGTTCATTCTGTATTTGGTGGCCAAGTTAGCTGATGGTTTGACTCGAGGTCCCTTTTTTGGACACGGTTAAGGTGCTCTTTCATGACTGGATCAAATTGTGCCATCAGTTTCAACCTCTCAGAGGAAATGTCCATTTGATGGAGAGGACAGTGTTCCCGTGTGTCCCCTTAGTGCCAGATTTCTAATAGCCAGAGACTACACAATAGCAGCCAGACGTACAGTATCAACACCTCTCTCCATCTTGTCCTCTCAGCCTCCATAAGTGCAATCTCATGCTTATCAATTGTTTCCCCTTTTTTTATCCTCATTGCCAGTTCTTTCCATGTTTTCATGTAGTTCTGGTGTTCTGGACTGCTGTTGTGTGAAGTCAGCAAAGAACTTGCATGTTTACAAGTCTGTCAGTCTTGATGTTTGCTAAATTTGATTTCTTCTTAGAAAAGAGTTTGCAGTAGAAGCAGAAGAGGCTGGTGTTTCTTTCAGAATACACCTCCAGGGATTATTTTCACCACACACCAAGTTCTTCCTGAAATACTGGCGGTGACATCTTCTTTCATCACTCTCATTCCTTGGGGAAAACAAAGTCAGGTGGTACCTCACTTGGTCCTCTGCAAAACTAGTTGTGTCCGAATTCTGTCAGTCAGAACTGAAGGCCAGTCAGCAGGGTCTGTAGACAGGATCTGTAGACAGGATCTGTAGACAGGGTCTGTAGACAGGGTCTGTAGACAGGATCTGTAGACAGGGTCTGTAGACAGGGTCTGTAGACAGGGTCTGTAGACAGGATCTGTAGACAGTGGTTCATCCTCAGCAGCAGGATTTGGTGGGGATGCGGCTACAGGTATTTCTAATGGAGAGCACATGGGCCTTAGTTTACACACGTTATTCACAGCATTTATAGTGGTGGAACATCCCACATACATACACAGTAATAATACAATCATCATTGTTACCGACAATATGCAAACTTAAAACTTTGCAAAAGGGAAATTATTTATTTTGTTTATGTTATGCAGGGATGCACACATAAACACATGCGCGTGTACCCACACACACACACACACACATAAACACATGTGCGTGTACCCACACACACACACACATAAACACATGCGCGTGTACCCACACACACACACATAAACACATGTGTGTGTACCCACACACACACAAACACACACACATAAACACATGTGCGTGTACCCCCACACACACACACACACACATAAACACATGTGCGTGTACTCACACACACACACATAAACACATGCGCGTGTACCCACACACACACACACACACATAAACACATGTGCGTGTACCCACACACACAGACACACACACACACACATAAACACATGCGCGTGTACCCACACACACACACACACACACATAAACACATGTGCGTGTACCCACACACACAGACACACACACACACACATAAACACATGCGCGTGCGCATAAACACACCTGAAGAATCCTGCTGAGGAGAAGTGGAAGCAAGAATCCTCAGACACATTTGTGAAGACACCTGTGGGGGTAGAGGGCTCCTCATCCTGGCCAGTGTCTGAGAGGGTAGAGGGCTCCTCATCCTGGTCAGTGTCTGAGGGGGTAGAGGGCTCCTCATCCTGGTCAGTGTCTGAGGGGGTAGAGGGCTCCTCATCCTGGCCAGTGGGGGTAGAGGGCTCCTCATCCTGGCCAGTGTCTGAGGAGGTAGAAGGCTCCTCATCCGGGCCAGTGTGGCTGAGGGGGTAGAGGGCTCCTCATCCTGGCCAGTGTCTGAGGAGGTTAGAGGGCTCCTCATCCTGGCCAGTGTCTGAGGAGGTAGAGGGCTCCTCATCCTGGCCAGTGTCTGAGGGGGTAGAGGGCTCCTCATCCTGGTCAGTGTCTGAGGGGGTAGAGGGCTCCTCATCCTGGCCAGTGTCTGAGGGGGTAGAGGGCTCCTCATCCTGGCCAGTGTCTGAGGGGGTAGAGGGCTCCTCATCCTGGCCAGTGTCTGAGGGGGTAGAGGGCTCCTCATCCTGACCAGTGTCTGAGGAGGGTAGAGGGCTCCTCATCCTGGCCAGTGGGGGTAGAGGGCTCCTCATCCTGGTCAGTGTCTGAGGGGGTAGAGGGCTCCTCATCCTGGTCAGTGTCTGAGGGGGTAGAGGGCTCCTCATCCTGGCCAGTGTCTGAGGGGGTAGAGGGCTCCTCATCCTGGCCAGTGTCTGAGGAGGTAGAGGGCTCCTCAGCAGCAGGATTTGGTGGGGATGCGGCTACAGGTATTTCTAATGGAGAGCACATGGGCCTTAGTTTACACACGTTATTCACAGCATTTATAGTGGTGGAACATCCCACATACATACACAGTAATAATACAATCATCATTGTTACCGACAATATGCAAACTTAAAACTTTGCAAAAGGGAAATTATTTATTTTGTTTATGTTATGCAGGGATGCACACATAAACACATGCGCGTGTACCCACACACACACACACACACATAAACACATGTGCGTGTACCCACACACACACACACATAAACACATGCGCGTGTACCCACACACACACACATAAACACATGTGCGTGTACCCACACACACACAAACACACACACATAAACACATGTGCGTGTACCCCCACACACACACACACACACATAAACACATGTGCGTGTACTCACACACACACACATAAACACATGCGCGTGTACCCACACACACACACACACACATAAACACATGTGCGTGTACCCACACACACAGACACACACACACACACATAAACACATGCGCGTGTACCCACACACACACACACACACACATAAACACATGTGCGTGTACCCACACACACAGACACACACACACACACATAAACACATGCGCGTGCGCATAAACACACCTGAAGAATCCTGCTGAGGAGAAGTGGAAGCAAGAATCCTCAGACACATTTGTGAAGACACCTGTGGGGGTAGAGGGCTCCTCATCCTGGCCAGTGTCTGAGAGGGTAGAGGGCTCCTCATCCTGGTCAGTGTCTGAGGGGGTAGAGGGCTCCTCATCCTGGTCAGTGTCTGAGGGGGTAGAGGGCTCCTCATCCTGGCCAGTGGGGGTAGAGGGCTCCTCATCCTGGCCAGTGTCTGAGGAGGTAGAAGGCTCCTCATCCTGGCCAGTGTGGCTGAGGGGGTAGAGGGCTCCTCATCCTGGCCAGTGTCTGAGGAGGTTAGAGGGCTCCTCATCCTGGCCAGTGTCTGAGGAGGTAGAGGGCTCCTCATCCTGGCCAGTGTCTGAGGGGGTAGAGGGCTCCTCATCCTGGTCAGTGTCTGAGGGGGTAGAGGGCTCCTCATCCTGGCCAGTGTCTGAGGGGGTAGAGGGCTCCTCATCCTGGCCAGTGTCTGAGGGGGTAGAGGGCTCCTCATCCTGGCCAGTGTCTGAGGGGGTAGAGGGCTCCTCATCCTGACCAGTGTCTGAGGAGGGTAGAGGGCTCCTCATCCTGGCCAGTGGGGGTAGAGGGCTCCTCATCCTGGTCAGTGTCTGAGGGGGTAGAGGGCTCCTCATCCTGGTCAGTGTCTGAGGGGGTAGAGGGCTCCTCATCCTGGCCAGTGTCTGAGGGGGTAGAGGGCTCCTCATCCTGGCCAGTGTCTGAGGGGGTAGAGGGCTCCTCATCCTGTCCAGTGTCTGAGGGGGTAGAGGGCTCCTCATCCTGGCCAGTGTCTGAGGGGGTAGAGGGCTCCTCATCCTGGTCAGTGTCTGAGGGGGTAGAGGGCTCCTCATCCTGGCCAGTGTCTGAAGGGGTAGAGGGCTCCTCATCCTGGCCAGTGTCTGAGGAGGTAGAGGGCTCCTCATCCTGGCCAGTGTCTGAGGAGGTAGAGGGCTCCTCATCCTGTCCAGTGTCTGAGGGGGTAGAGGGCTCCTCATCCTGGCCAGTGTCTGAGGGGGTAGAGGGCTCCTCATCCTGGTCAGTGTCTGAGGGGGTAGAGGGCTCCTCATCCTGGCCAGTGTCTGAAGGGGTAGAGGGCTCCTCATCCTGGCCAGTGTCTGAGGGGGTAGAGGGCTCCTCATCCTGGCCAGTGGGGGTAGAGGGCTCCTCATCCTGGCCAGTGGGGGTAGAGGGCTCCTCATCCTGGTCAGTGTCTGAGGGGGTAGAGGGCTCCTCATCCTGGTCAGTGTCTGAGGGGGTAGAGGGCTCCTCATCCTGGCCAGTGTCTGAGGAGGTAGAGGGCTCCTCAGCAGCAGGATTTGGTGGGGATGCGGCTACAGGTATTTCTAATGGAGAGCACATGGGCCTTAGTTTACACACGTTATTCACAGCATTTATAGTGGTGGAACATCCCACATACATACACAGTAATAATACAATCATCATTGTTACCGACAATATGCAAACGTAAAACTTTGCAAAAGGGAAATTATTTATTTTGTTTATGTTATGCAGGGATGCACACATAAACACATGCGCGTGTACCCACACACACACACATAAACACATGTGCGTGTACCCACACACACACACACACACACACATAAACACATGTGCGTGTACCCACACACACACACACACACACACACATAAACACATGCGCGTGTACCCACACACACACACACATAAACATATGTGCGTGTACCCACACACACACATAAACACATGCGCGTGCGCATATACACACCTGAAGAATCCTGCTGAGGAGAAGTGGAAGCAAATGGGTCTTCATCCTCAGACAACATTTGTGAAGACACCTGTGTGGCCAGTGGGGGTAGAGGGCTCCTCATCCTGGCCAGTGTCTGAGGGGGTAGAGGGCTCCTCATCCTGGCCAGTGTCTGAGGGGGTAGAGGGCTCCTCACCCTGGTCAGTGTCTGAGGGGGTAGAGGGCTCCTCATCCTGGCCAGTGTCTGAGGGGGTAGAGGGCTCCTCATCCTGGTCAGTGTCTGAGGGGGTAGAGGGCTCCTCATCTTGGCCAGTGGGGGTAGAGGGCTCCTCATCCTGGCCAGTGTGGCTGAGGGGGTAGAGGGCTCCTCATCCTGGCCAGTGTCTGAGGAGGTAGAGGGCTCCTCATCCTGGCCAGTGTCTGAGGGGGTAGAGGGCCCCTCATCCTGGCCAGTGTCTGAGGGGGTAGAGGGCTCCTCATCCTGGCCAGTGTCTGAGGGGGTAGAGGGCTCCTCATCCTGGCCAGTGTCTGAGGGGGTAGAGGGCTCCTCATCCTGACCAGTGTCTGAGGAGGGTAGAGGGCTCCTCATCCTGGCCAGTGTCTGAGGTGGTAGAGGGCTCCTCATCCTGGTCAGTGTCTGAGGGGGTAGAGGGCTCCTCATCCTGGCCAGTGTCTGAGGAGGTAGAGGGCTCCTCAGCAGCAGGATTTGGTGGGGATGCGGCTACAGGTGTTTCTAATGGAGAGCACATGGGCCTTTGTTTACACACGTTATTCACAGCATTTATAGTGGTGGAACATCCCACATACATACACAGTAATAATACAATCATCATTGTTACCGACAATATGCAAACTTAAAACTTTGCAAAAGGGAAATGATTTATTTTGTTTATGTTATGCAGGGATGCACACATAAATACATGCGCGTGTACCGACACACACACACATAAACACATGCGTGTGTACCCACACACACACACATAAACACATGCGCGTGTACCCACACACACACACACACATAAACACATGTGCGTGTACCCACACACACATAAACACATGCGCGTGTACCCACACAGACACACATAAACATATGTGCGTGTACCCACACACACACATAAACACATGTGCGTGTACCCACACACACACACATAAACACATGCGCGTGTACCCACACACACACACACACATAAACACATGTGCGTGTACCCACACACACACACACACATAAACACATGCGCGTGTCCCCACACAGACACACATAAACATATGTGCGTGTACCCACACACACACATAAACACATGTGCGTGTACCCACACACACACACACACACACATAAACACATGCGCGTGTACCCACACACACACACACATAAACATATGCGCGTGCGCATATACACACCTGAAGAATCCTGCTGAGGAGAAGTGGAAGCAAATGGGTCTTCATCCTCAGACAACATTTGTGAAGACACCTGTGTGGCCAGTAGGGGTAGAGGGCTCCTCATCCTGGCCAGTGTCTGAGGGGGTAGAGGGCTCCTCATCCTGGCCAGTGTCTGAAGGGGTAGAGGGCTCCTCATCCTGGCCAGTGTCTGAGGGGGTAGAGGGCTCCTCATCCTGACCAGTGTCTGAGGAGGTTAGAGGGCTCCTCATCCTGGCCAGTGTCTGAGGGGGTAGAGGGCTCCTCATCCTGGTCAGTGTCTGAGGGGGTAGAGGGCTCCTCATCCTGGCCAGTGGGGGTAGAGGGCTCCTCATCCTGGCCAGTGTCTGAGGAGGTAGAGGGCTCCTCATCCTGGCCAGTGTCTGAGGGGGTAGAGGGCTCCTCATCCTGGTCAGTGTCTGAGGGGGTAGAGGGCTCCTCATCCTGGCCAGTGGGGGTAGAGGGCTCCTCATCCTGGCCAGTGTGGCTGAGGGGGTAGAGGGCTCCTCATCCTGGCCAGTGTCTGAGGAGGTAGAGGGCTCCTCATCCTGGCCAGTGTCTTAGGGGGTAGAGGGCTCCTCATCCTGGCCAGTGTCTGAGGGGGTAGAGGGCTCCTCATCCTGGCCAGTGTCTGAGGGGGTAGAGGGCTCCTCATCCTGGCCAGTGTCTGAGGGGGTAGTGGGCTCCTCATCCTGGCCAGTGTCTGAGGAGGGTAGAGGGCTCCTCATCCTGGCCAGTGGGGGTAGAGGGCTCCTCATCCTGGCCAGTGGGGGTTGAGGGCTCCTCATCCTGACCAGTGTCTGAGGAGGTAGAGGGCTCCTCATCCTGGCCAGTGTGTGAGGGGGTAGAGGGCTCCCCATCCTGGCCAGTGGGGGTAGAGGGCTCCTCATCCTGGCCAGTGTCTGAGGGGGTAGAGGGCTCCTCATCCTGGTCAGTGTCTGAGGGGGTAGAGGGCTCCTCATCCTGGCCAGTAGGGGTAGAGGGCTCCTCATCCTGGCCAGTGGGGGTAGAGGGCTCCTCATCCTGGCCAGTGTGGCTGAGGGGGTAGAGGGCTCCTCATCCTGGCCAGTGTCTTAGGAGGTAGAGGGCTCCTCATCCTGGCCAGTGTCTGAGGGGGTAGAGGGCTCCTCATCCTGGCCAGTGTCTGAGGGGGTAGAGGGCTCCTCATCCTGGCCAGTGTCTGAGGGGGTAGAGGGCTCCTCATCCTGACCATTGTCTGAGGAGGGTAGAGGGCTCCTCATCCTGGCCAGTGGGGGTAGAGGGCTCCTCATCCTGGCCAGTGGGGGTTGAGGGCTCCTCATCCTGGCAAGTCTGGCTGAGGGGGTAGAGGGCTCCTCATCCTGGCCAGTGTCTGAGGAGGTTAGAGGGCTCCTCATCCTGGCCAGTGTCTGAGGAGGTTAGAGGGCTCCTCATCCTGGCCAGTGTCTGAGGGGGTAGAGGGCTCCTCATCCTGTCCAGTGTCTGAGGGGGTAGAGGGCTCCTCATCCTGGCCAGTGTCTGAGGGGGTAGAGGGCTCCTCATCCTGGCCAGTGTCTGAGGGGGTAGAGGGCTCCTCATCCTGGCCAGTGTCTGAAGGGGTAGAGGGCTCCTCATCCTGGCCAGTGTCTGAGGGGGTAGAGGGCTCCTCATCCTGGCCAGTGTCTGAGGGGGTAGAGGGCTCCTCATCCTGGCCAGTGGGGGTAGAGGGCTCCTCATCCTGGCCAGTGGGGGTTGAGGGCTCCTCATCCTGGCAAGTCTGGCTGAGGGGGTAGAGGGCTCCTCATCCTGGCCAGTGTCTGAGGAGGTTAGAGGGCTCCTCATCCTGGCCAGTGTCTGAGGAGGTTAGAGGGCTCCTCATCCTGGCCAGTGGCTGAGGAGGTAGAGGGCTCCTCATCCTGGCCAGTGTCTGAGGAGGTTAGAGGGCTCCTCATCCTGGCCAGTGGCTGAGAAGGTAGAGTGCTCCTCATCCTGGCCAGTGTCTGAGGAGGTTAGAGGGCTCCTCATCCTGGCCAGTGTCTGAGGAGGTAGAGGGCTCCTCATCCTGGCCAGTGTCTGAGGGGGTAGAGAGCTCCTCATCCTGGCCAGTGTCTGAGGGGGTAGAGGGCTCCTCATCCTGGCCAGTGTCTGAGGGGGTAGAGGGCTCCTCATCCTGACCAGTGTCTGAGGAGGGTAGAGGGCTCCTCATCCTGGCCAGTGGGGGTAGAGGGCTCCTCATCCTGACCAGTGTCTGAGGAGGGTAGAGGGCTCCTCATCCTGGCCGGTGTCTGAGGAGGTAGAGGGCTCCTCATCCTGGCCAGTGTCTGAGGAGGTAGAGGGCTCCTCATCCTGGCCAGTGTCTGAGGGGGTAGAGGGCTCCTCATCCTGACAAGTGTCTGAGGAGGGTAGAGGGCTCCTCATCCTGGCCAGTGGGGGTAGAGGGCTCCTCATCCTGACCAGTGTCTGAGGAGGGTAGAGGGCTCCTCATCCTGGCCGGTGTCTGAGGAGGTAGAGAGCTCCTCATCCTGGCCAGTGTCTGAGGAGGTAGAGGGCTCCTCATCCTGGCCAGTGTCTGAGGAGGGTAGAGGGCTCCTCATCCTGGCCAGTGTCTGAGGGGGTAGAGGGCTCCTCATCCTGGCCAGTGCCAGAGGGGGTAGAGGGCTCCTCATCCTGGCCAGTGGGGGTAGAGGGCTCCTCATCCTGGCCAGTGTCTGAGGGGGTAGAGGGCTCCTCATCCTGGTCAGTGTCTGAGGGGGTAGAGGGCTCCTCATCCTGGCCAGTGTCTGAGGAGGTAGAGGGCTCCTCATCCTGGCCAGTGTCTGAGGGGGTAGAGGGCTCCTCATCCTGGCCAGTGGGGGTAGAGGGCTCCTCATCCTGGTCAGTGGGGTAGAGGGCTCCTCATCCTGGCCAGTGTCTGAGGGAGTAGAGGGCTCCTCATCCTGGCCAGTGTCTGAGGAGGTAGAGGGCTCCTCATCCTGGCCAGTGTCTCAGGGGGTAGAGGGCTCCTCATCCTGGCCAGTGTCTGAGGAGGTAGAGGGCTCCTCATCCTGGCCAGTGTGTCTGAGGGGGTAGAGGGCTCCTCATCCTGGCCAGTGGTGGGTAGAGGGCTCCTCATCCTGGCCAGTGGGGCTGAGGGGGTAGAGGGCTCCTCATCCTGGCCAGTGGGGCTGAGGAGGTAGAGGGCTCCTCATCCTGGCCAGTGTGGCTGAGGGGGTAGAGGGCTCCTCATCCTGGCCAGTGGGGCTGAGGAGGTAGAGGGCTCCTCATCCTGGTCAGTGTCTGAGGGGGTAGAGGGCTCCTCATCCTGGCCAGTGGGGCTGAGGAGGTAGGCTCCTCATCCTGGCCAGTGTCTCAGGAGGTAGAGGGCTCCTCATCCTGGCCAGTGGGGCTGAGGAGGTAGAGGGCTCCTCATCCTGGCCAGTGTGGCTGAGGGGCCAGTGGGGCTGAGGAGGTAGAGGGCTCCTCATCCTGGCCAGTGGGGCTGAGGAGGTAAAGGGCTCCTCATCCTGGCCAGTGTGGCTGAGGGGGTAGAGGGCTCCTCATCCTGGCCAGTGTGGCTGAGGGGGTAGAGGGCTCCTCATCCTGGCCAGTGTGGCTGAGGGGGTAGAGGGCTCCTCATCCTGGCCAGTGCCAGAGGGTGCTCCATAATATTTCATTACTGCCCCTGAATGTGCATTGAAATACAGTATAGGATGCAGTATATGATGCATGAAATGAAATGAAATGTATGCATTCACTACTGTAAGTCGCTCTGGATAAGAGCGTCTGCTAAATGACTAAAATGTAATGTAAATGTAAATATATTTGTTGTACAATTAAATATACATGTCATTATGGATAATGTATTAAACTGTCAGAATAGGAACCAAATGAACCATACAACCTCCTTGGCTAATTCTAGGCATAAAACACCCCAAAACACTCAATGTATCACAAAAGATACAAAATATCAGCATAATATAGATTTCTTTTAAGTTAGCCTACAGCATTGGAAATTCCCCTTCCTGAGCTCAGGAACTAGTCAATACAATCACAGAAAACCTTTATGATGTTAACCAAATCAATAATGTGCTAGTTAGGTTGTAATTGTTTTGCTGCAGGCTACACACATTATCATGATGGAAACAGTGTGAAATTATATCCAATGTTATGTAAGCTAGTTGGACAGAAAACGGCATATTGTCGCCCTATGTGTAATAGCATAGCAAGCAACATAGGCTAACAAACATAAGTGTTATACGAGCCTATTTCATTACATGCATAATATTATACTCATAAAGAGATGACATAGCTGCATACTTTTATCTTTTACCCGTTTCTCCTCTTCTTCGTTCCTCTTCTTCCTAAACTGGGCACCTGATGGCTTAGACCTTTTCTTATCCATTTGTGTTGATTTGGCACTCAAGCATCAATACATTACCCATCCCCCAACACTGTCAACCAAGAGTCAAGACTAAACCAGTTCACCTTGGTGGTGTACAGACTGGTTTTATATTATTCTGAACGATTTCAAACAAACCAGAAAAAAATTCAACAATATGGCTGCGAAAATACAGTTGAAGTCGGAAGTTTACATACACTTAGGTTGGAGTCATTACAACTAGTTTTTCAACCACTCCACACATTTCTTGTTAACAAACTATAGTTTTGGCAAGTCGGTTAGGACATCTACTTTGAGCATGACACAAGTCATTTTTCCAACAATTGTTTACAGACAGATTATTTCACTTATAATTCACTTTAACACAATTCCAGTGGGTCAGATGTTTACATACACTAAGTTGACTGTGCCTTTAAACAGCTTGGAAAATTACAGAAAATGATGTAATGGCTTTAGAAGCTTCTGATAGGCTAATTGACATCATTTGAGTCAATTGGAGCTGTATCTGTGGATGTATTTCAAGGCCTACCTTCAAACTCAGTGCCTCTTTGCTTGACATCATGGGAAAATCAAAATAAATCAGCCAAGACCTCAGAAAAAGAATTGTAGACCTCCACAAGTCTGGTTCATCCTTGGGAGCAATTTCAAAATGCCTGAATGCCACATTCATCTGTACAAACAATAGTACGCATGTATAAACACCATGGGACCACGTAGCCGTCATACCGCTCAGGAAGGAGACGCGTTCTGTCTCCTAGAGATGAATGTACTTTGGTGTGAAAAGTGCAAATCAATCCCAGAACAACAGCAAAGGACCTTGTGAAGATGCTGGAGGAAACAGGTACAAAAGTATTTATATCCACAGTAAAATGAGTCATATTTCGACACAACCTGAAAGGCCGCTCAGCAAGGAAGAAGCCACTGTTCCAAAACCGCCAGTAAAAAGCCAGACTACGGTTTGCAACTGCACATGTGGACAAAGATTGTACGTTTTGGAGAAATGTCCTCTGGTCTGTTGAAACAAAAATAGAACTGTTTGACCATAATGACCATCGTTATGTTTGGAGGAAAAGGGGGAGGCTTACAAGCCGAAGAACACCATCCCAACCGTGAAGCACAGGGGTGGCAGCATCATGTTGTAGGGGTACTTTGCTGCAGGAGGGACTGGTGCACTTCACAAAATAGATGGCATCATGAGGTAAGAAAATGATGTGGATATTTTGAAGCAACATCTCAAGACATCAGTCAGGAAGTTAAAGCTTGGTCGCAAATGGGTCTTCCAAATGGACAATGACCCAAAGCATACTTCCAAAGTTGTGGCAAAATGGCTTACGGACAACAAAGTCAAGGTATTGGAGTGGCCATCACAAAGCCCTGACCTCAATCCTATAGAAAATTTGTGGGCAGAACTGAAAAAGTGTGTGCGAGCAAGGAGGCCTACAAACCTGACTCAGTTACACCAGCTCTGTCAGGAGGAATGGGACAAAATTCACCCAACTTATTGTGGGAAGCTTGTGGAAGGCTACCCGAAACGTTTGACCCAAGTTAAACAATTTAAAGGCAATGCCACCAAATACTAATTGAGTGTATGTAAACTTCTAACCCACTGGGAATGTGATAAAATAAATAAAAGCTGAAATCAGTAATTCTCTCTACTATTATTCTGACATTTCACATTCTTAAAATAAAGTGGTGATCCTAACTGACCTAAGACAGGTTTTTTTACAAGGATTAAATGTCAAGAATTGTGAAAAACGGAGTTCAAATGTAATTGGGTAAGGTATATATAACTTTCTGACTTCAACTGTATATATTCACAGTATTATGAATGAATTGTGGTTCATTTGGTAGCATTTCGTAGTGTGACTGATTTTACTAATTGCATTAGTACTGTACAAAGTTAGGCGGCCCATGTCGCCCATACCTACGTTTTGCCACTGCCCTCCAGACCTGAAACATAGCCTGTATTCACCGCCCTCCAGACCTGAAACATAGCCTGTATTCACCGCCCTCCAGACCTGAAACATAGCCTGTATTCACCTCCCTTCAGACCTGAAACATAGCCTGTATTCACCGCCCTCCAGACCTGAAACATAGCCTGTATTCACCGCCCTCCAGACCTGAAACATAGCCTGTATTCACCGCCCTCCAGACCTGAAACATAGCCTGTATTCACCGCCCTCCAGACCTGAAACATAGCCTGTATTCACCGCCCTCCAGACCTGAAACATAGCCTGTATTCACCGCCCTCCAGACCTGAAACATAGCCTGTATTCACCGCCCTCCAGACCTGAGAGGTAGTGTGAATATATTACAGTGAAGGAGCCGTTTCTCTGGGATTCTACCTGTAGTTTTGAGTGTGGCGATAGATGTTACCACTTCACAGAAACAGTTTCGGGACGAAAAAGTGATAATGACAACAACAAGATAATGCTTATTGATCTGTCTGGGTTAGGTTAATATGGTTATGCTGATTGGTCTGTCTGGGTTAGGTTAATATGGTAATGCTGATTTGTCTGGGTTTTGTTTCAGCCTCCAACCAACAATGCCTCCGTCCCTGAAGCCGGCCACATCAGAGTCCAGACCAACGTCATGCCCATCCACTGTCAGAAGAAGGTACGCCACACATGGCACTGTGAAGCATATCATGAACATAAAAAGTAATTTGCATCCAAAATTGCACCCTATTCCCTATAGAGTACATTACTTTTGACCAGGGTCAATAGGGCTCTGGTGAAAAGTAGTGCACTATATAGGGCGCCATTTCTGATGCAACCATTCCATGAAGCTGTAGTTATCTGGCAAGCTGTCAGGGATAAATACTATGCTAGGTCTCTGTATGTGTTTTTTTTTTTACCTTGGGGAAAGCCCACTAACTGTGATGCCCTTCCTGTCATTCTCTACAGAGAGAGGAGGATGCCAACAAGATTGGTGAGATCAAGTACTATGGCATGGGTATGGGGTTCCCCCTCCAGTACTACCCTTACTACGGAAAGCTGCTGCATCCCAACTACCTGCAACCTCTGGTGGCCATCCAGTTTACCAACCTCACCTTCAACGAGGAGCTGCGTCTTGAGTGCAAAGTGTATGGAGCGAACATTAACTACAGCGAGAAAGATCGTTACCAAGGACGCTTTGACGTTAAGTTCACTATCGCCAATTCATGACCTCAGCTATGAAAATAGCACTTTTCTCTGCCCCTATTTCAAAACAAATTGATTTAGAGCAATAAAGAAAAATAGTTCAATTTAAACACGACTAGTCTTGGAACAAACTTTCATAATATACGGGACCTACAGTTAATCTGTGTGCTTTAAACTGGCTTTTCTGCATAATGTCTAGGGTTAGAATGTACATTACACCGGCTTTTCTGCATAATGTCTAAGGTTAGAATGTACATTACACCGGCTTTTCTGCATAATGTCTAGGGTTAGAATGTACATTACACCGGCTTTTCTGCATAATGTCTAAGGTTAGAATGTACATTACACCGGCTTTTCTGCATAATGTCTAGGGTTAGAATGTACATTACACCGGCTTTTCTGCATAATGTCTAGGGTTAGAATGTACATTACACCGGCTTTTCTGCGTAATGTCTAGGGTTAGAATGTACATTACACCGGCTTTTCTGCGTAATGTCTAGGGTTAGAATGTACATTACACCGGCTTTTCTGCATAATGTCTATAGTTGGAATGTAAATTACAGGAAGAGTAACAATAGCAACATATTTATTCTACTGTAAATGAGAAGTCCTTGAGCCATGGGACATTCATCTTTTACTGTAAATAACAATTCCACTACTGATATGTAGCGAGCAGTGTTTCTGTCTGTCCCCTAAGTATTCTGCCTAATGTGCTTTCTATATATGTTTGGAGTATCCAGTACAGTAGTGGCATACAGTGGTCATTTCCAAGCCATGTTGTAATTTCTCTTGTCTATTGTCAGTAAGCTTTAGTGGTCCAAGGTGTGTGTGTCTTAAGTGTTTGTGTTTATGTGTTAAGTGTGTTAGTTTTTTTAATGTGAGTGTGTGGATGTGTGTTAATGTACTCTTACTAAATGAAATTACTGGCATGGTACGCTCTGATCTCTCTAGGTCTGTGTGATCTCTCTCTAGGTTTGAGTGATCTCTCTCTAGGTCTGAGTGATCTCTCTCTAGGTCTGTGTGATCTCTCTCTAGGTCTGTGTGATCTCTCTAGGTCTGTGTGATCTCTCTCTAGGTCTGTGTGATCTCTCTCTAGGTCTGTGTGTGACTGATCTCTCTAGGTCTGTGTGATCTCTCTAGGTCTGTGTGATCTCTCTAGGTCTGTGTGATCTCTCTCTAGGTCTGTGTGATCTCTCTCTAGGTCTGTGTGATCTCTCTCTAGGTCTGTGTGATCTCTCTAGGTCTGTGTGATCTCTCTAGGTCTGTGTGATCTCTCTCTAGGTCTGTGTGATCTCTCTCTAGGTCTGAGTGATCTCTCTAGGTCTGTGTGATCTCTCTCTAGGTCTGTGTGATCTCTCTAGGTCTGTGTGATCTCTCTCTAGGTCTGTGTGATCTCTCTCTAGGTCTGAGTGATCTCTCTAGGTCTGTGTGATCTCTCTCTAGGTCTGTGTGATCTCTCTCTAGGTCTGTGTGATCTCTCTCTAGGTCTGTGTGATCTCTCTCTAGGTCTGAGTGATCTCTCTCTAGGTCTGAGTGATCTCTAAGTCTGTGTGATCTCTCTCTAGGTCTGTGTGATCTCTAGCTAGGTCTGTGTGAGCTCTCTCTAGGTCTGTCAGTAAATAGCTGCACACCCTGGAATGCTTTCCCTTCATTTATTTTTCAGTTGATTGGGAGAATAATTTCTGTTTGATGCTTCTCCATTCACCACCACCTCTTCTTCTCTCTGTTTGATGCTTCTCCTTTCACCACCACCTCTTCTTCTCTCTGTTTGATGCTTCTCCTTTCACCACCACCTCCTCTTCCTCCTCTTCTCTCTGTAGTCTACAACTAGCTGTGTTATGCGTGTCCAGCAAGGAAGACTAGCTTCCTTCCTCCTTCATGGAAACACTGACAGCAACTCAGTGCTTTTAAAACAAACCGGAGACATCACATGACGTGGTGTAACTTTCTAATTAATGTTTTAACCATTTTCATGGTGGAAGAATTATATATTTATGCGGTTGTACTTATTTTTTATTTTTTTTGCAGGAAAAAGTCTAAATGTATGAATCCGATACCAAAGTCGCTGGTCAAAAAGTTAGAATATCAGAAACAATGCAGTACCCTGTGTAATAGGATGTTTTGTTGGTGTAAAAGTGATTAATGTTGAACATCCGGACACTCGTCAGGAGTCCATCTGGTCTTGTCATTTAATTGAATCTGGGTAAGACCAGACAAATAAATTGAGAAATGTATCCTGCAGTCAAGTGTCTTTTATTTAAATACATACTCATAGAAATGGAATGTGCATATTTGTATTTGTGGTGTAAAACAAACAAAAAAAATTGTTTATCCATCCAAAATCTGGAAGAAATATTGGACGTTTTGAAAGGTAAAATGAACATAGAATTAACTATTAACAATCTATGAAAAATGCTTCTGAAATTCTAGTTTATATTTAATGTAGCTAAAATATTACATTGATAGATAAATAGGAGTTAGACAGGTCTATAACAGAGAGAGTTAGACAGGTCTATAACATAGAGAGTTAGACAGGTCTATAACAGAGAGACAGCTCTATAACAGAGAGAGTTAGACAGGTCTATAACAGAGGGAGTCAGACAGGTCTATAACAGAGGGAGTCAGACAGGTCTATAACAGAGGGAGTTAGACAGGTCTATAACAGTTAGACAAGTCTTTAACAGTTAGACAGGTCTATAACAGTTAGACAGGTCTATAACAGAGGGAGTTAAACAGGTCTATAACAGAGGGAGTCAGACAGGTCTATAACAGAGGGAGTTAGACAGGTCTATAACAGAGGGAGTTAGACAGGTCTATAACAGATAGAGGTAGACAGGTCTATAACAGTTAGACAGGTCTATAACAGAGGGAGTTAGATAGGTCTATAACAGAGGGAGTTAGACAGGTCTATAACAGAGGGAGTTAGACAGGTCTATAACAGAGGGAGTTAGACAGGTCTATAACAGAGGGAGTCAGACAGGTCTATAACAGTTAGACAGGTCTATAACAGTTAGACAGGTCTATAACAGAGGGAGTTAGACAGGTCTATAACAGAGGGAGTTAGACAGGTCTATAACAGAGGGAGTTAGACAGGTCTATAACAGAGGGAGTCAGACAGGTCTATAACAGTTAGACAGGTCTATAACAGTTAGACAGGTCTATAACAGAGGGAGTTAGACAGGTCTATAACAGTTAGACAGGTCTATAAAAGAGGGAGTTAGACAGGTCTATAACAGAGGGAGTCAGACAGGTCTATAACAGTTAGACAGGTCTATAACAGTTAGACAGGTCTATAACAGAGGGAGTTAGACAGGTCTATAACAGTTAGACAGGTCTATAACAGAGGGAGTTAGACAGGTCTATAACAGAGAGAGTTAGACAGGTCTATAACAGTTAGACAGGTCTATAACAGAGGGAGTTAGACAGGTCTATAACAGAGGGAGTTAGGCAGGTCTATAACAGAGGGAGTCAGACAGGTCTATAACAGTTAGACAGGTCTATAACAGTTAGACAGGTCTATAACAAAGGGAGTTAGACAGGTCTATAACAGAGGGAGTTAGACAGGTCTATAACAGTTAGACAGGTCTATAACAGAGGGAGGTAGACAGGTCTATAATAGTTAGACAGGTCTATAACAGTTAGACAGGTCTATAACAGAGGGAGTTAGACAGGTCTATAACAGAGAGAGTTAGACAGGTCTATACAGAGAGAGTTAGACAGGTCTATAACAGTTAGACAGCTCTATAACAGAGGGAGTTAGACAGGACTATAACAGTTTGACAGGTCTATAACAGAGGGAGTTAGACAGGTTTATAACAGAGGGAGTTAGACAGGTCTATAACAGTTAGACAGGTCTATAACAGTTAGACAGGTCTATAACAGAGGGAGTTAGACAGGTTTATAACAGAGGGAGTTAGACAGGTCTATAACAGTTAGACAGGTCTATAACAGAGGGAGTTAGGCAGGACTATAACAGTTAGACAGGTCTATAACAGAGGGAGTTAGACAGGTCTATAACAGAGGGAGTTAGACAGGTCTATAACAGTTAGACAAGTCTATAACAGAGGGAGTTAGGCAGGACTATAACAGTTAGACAGGTCTAAAACAGTTAGATAGGTCTATAACAGAGGGAGTTAGACAGGTCTATAACAGAGAGAGTTAGACAGGTCTATAACAGTTAGACAGGTCTATAACAGAGGGAGTTAGACAGGTCTATAACAGAGGGAGTTAGACAGGTCTATAACAGAGAGAGTTAGACAGGTCTATAACAGTTAGACAGGTCTATAACAGAGAGAGTTAGACAGGTCTATAACAGTTAGACAGGTCTATAACAGAGGGAGTTAGACAGGTCTATAACAGAGGGAGTTAGACAGGTCTATAACAGTTAGACAGGTCTATAACAGAGGGAGTTAGACAGGTCTATAAGAGTTAGACAGGTCTATAACAGAGGGAGTTAGACACGTCTATAACAGAGGGAGTCAGACAGGTCTATAACAGAGGGAGGGAGTTAGACAGGTCTATAACAGAGGGAGGTAGACAGGTCTATAATAGTTAGACAGGTCTATAACAGTTAGACAGGTCTATAACAGAGGGAGTTAGACAGGTCTATAACAGTTAGACAGGTCTATAACAGAGGGAGTTAGACAGGTCTATAACAGCGAGAGTTAGACAGGTCTATACAGAGAGAGTTAGACAGGTCTATAACAGTTAGACAGCTCTATAACAGAGGGAGTTAGACAGGACTATAACAGTTTGACAGGTCTATAACAGAGGGAGTTAGACAGGTTTATAACAGAGGGAGTTAGACTGGTCTATAACAGTTAGACAGGTCTATAACAGAGGGCGTTAGACAGGTCTATAACAGTTAGACAGGTCTATAACAGAGGGAATTATACAGGTCTATAACAGAGGGAGTTAGGCAGGACTATAACAGTTAGACAGGTCTAAAACAGTTAGATAGGTCTATAACAGAGGGAGTTAGACAGGTCTATAACAGACAGAGTTAGACAGGTCTATAACAGTTAGACAGGTCTATAACAGAGGGAGTTAGACAGGTCTATAACAGAGGGAGTTAGACAGGACTATAACAGAGAGAGTTAGACAGGTCTATAACAGTTAGACAGGTCTATAACAGAGAGAGTTAGACAGGTCTATAACAGTTAGACAGGTCTATAACAGAGGGAGTTAGACAGGTCTATAACAGAGGGAGTTAGACAGGTCTATAACAGTTAGACAGGTCTATAACAGAGGGAGTTAGACAGGTCTATAAGAGTTAGACAGGTCTATAACAGAGGGAGTTAGACAGGTCTATAACAGAGGGAGTCAGACAGGTCTATAACAGAGGGAGGGAGTTAGTCAGGTCTATAACAGAGGGAGGTAGACAGGTCTATAATAGTTAGACAGGTCTATAACAGTTAGACAGGTCTATAACAGAGGGAGTTAGACAGGTCTATAACAGAGAGAGTTAGACAGGTCTATACAGAGAGAGTTAGACAGGTCTATAACAGTTAGACACCTCTATAACAGAGGGAGTTAGACAGGACTATAACAGTTTGACAGGTCTATAACAGAGGGAGTTAGACAGGTTTATAACAGAGGGAGTTAGACAGGTCTATAACAGTTAGACAGGTCTATAACAGAGGGCGTTAGACAGGTCTATAACAGTTAGACAGGTCTATAACAGAGGGAGTTAGACAGGTCTATAACAGAGGGAGTTAGACAGGTCTATAACAGTTAGACAAGTCTATAACAGAGGGAGTTAGGCAGGACTATAACAGTTAGACAGGTCTAAAACAGTTAGATAGGTCTATAACAGAGGGAGTTAGACAGGTCTATAACAGAGAGAGTTAGACAGGTCTATAACAGTTAGACAGGTCTATAACAGAGGGAGTTAGACAGGTCTATAACAGAGGGAGTTAGACAGGTCTATAACAGAGAGAGTTAGACAGGTCTATAACAGTTAGACAGGTCTATAACAGAGAGAGTTAGACAGGTCTATAACAGTTAGACAGGTCTATAACAGAGGGAGTTAGACAGTTCTATAACAGAGGGAGTTAGACAGGTCTATAACAGTTAGACAGGTCTATAACAGAGGGAGTTAGACAGGTCTATAAGAGTTAGACAGGTCTATAACAGAGGGAGTTAGACAGGTCTATAACAGAGGGAGTCAGACAGGTCTATAACAGAGGGAGGGAGTTAGACAGGTCTATAACAGAGGAAGGTAGACAGGTCTATAATAGTTAGACAGGTCTATAACAGTTAGACAGGTCTATAACAGAGTGAGTTAGACAGGTCTATAACAGTTAGACATTCCTATAACAGAGGGAGTTAGACAAGTCTATAACAGAGAGAGTTAGACAGGTCTATACAGAGAGAGTTAGACAGGTCTATAACAGTTAGACACCTCTATAACAGAGGGAGTTAGACAGGACTATAACAGTTTGACAGGTCTATAACAGAGGGAGTTAGACAGGTTTATAACAGAGGGAGTTAGACAGGTCTATAACAGTTAGACAGGTCTATAACAGAGGGCGTTAGACAGGTCTATAACAGTTAGACAGGTCTATAACAGAGGGAGTTAGACAGGTCTATAACAGAGGGAGTTAGACAGGTCTATAACAGTTAGACAAGTCTATAACAGAGGGAGTTAGGCAGGACTATAACAGTTAGACAGGTCTAAAACAGTTAGATAGGTCTATAACAGAGGGAGTTAGACAGGTCTATAACAGAGAGAGTTAGACAGGTCTATAACAGTTAGACAGGTCTATAACAGAGGGAGTTAGACAGGTCTATAACAGAGGGAGTTAGACAGGTCTATAACAGAGGGAGTTAGACAGGTCTATAACAGAGGGAGTTAGACAGGTCTATAACAGATAGAGGTAGACAGGTCTATAACAGATAGACAGGTCTATAACAGTTAGACAGGTCTATAACAGTTAGACAGGTCTATAACAGAGGTAGTTAGACAGGTATATTACAGAGGGAGTTAGACAGGTCTATAACAGAGGGAGTTAGACAGGTCTATAACAGTTAGACAGGTCTATAACAGTTAGACAGGTCTATAACAGAGGGAGTTAGACACGTCTATAACAGAGGGAGGAAGTTAGGCAGGTCTATAACAGAGAGAGTTAGACAGGTATATTACAGAGGGAGTTAGACAGGTCTATAACAGAGGGAGGAAGTTAGGCAGGTCTATAACAGAGGGAGTTAGACAGGTATATTACAGAGGGAGTTAGACAGGTCTATAACAGAGGGAGTTAGACAGGTCTATAACAGTTAGACAGGTCTATAACAGTTAGACAGGTCTATAACAGAGGGAGTTAGACACGTCTATAACAGAGGGAGGAAGTTAGGCAGGTCTATAACAGAGGGAGTTAGACAGGTATATTACAGAGGGAGTTAGACAGGTCTATAACAGAGGGAGTTAGACAGGTCTATAACAGTTAGACAGGTCTATAACAGTTAGACAGGTCTATAACAGAGGGAGTTAGACACGTCTATAACAGAGGGAGGAAGTTAGGCAGGTCTATAACAGAGAGAGTTAGACAGGTCTATAACAGTTAGACAGGTCTATAACATAGGGAGTTAGACAGGTCTATAACAGAGGGAGTCAGACAGGTCTATAACAGAGGGAGGTAGACAGGTCTATAACAGAGGGAGGTAGACAGGTCTATAACAGTTAGACAGGTCTATAACAGAGGGAGTTAGACAGGTCTATAACAGAGGGAGTTCGACAGGTCTATAACAGAGGGAGGGAGTTAGGCAGGTCGATAACAGAGAGAGTTAGACAGGTCTATAACAGTTAGACAGGTCTATAACAGAGGGATTTAGACAGGTCTATAACAGAGGGAGTTAGACAGGTCTATAACAGTTAGACAGGTCTATAACAGAGGGAGTCAGACAAGTCTATAACAGAGGGAGTTAGACAGGTCTATAACAGAGGGAGTTAGACAGGTCTATAACAGATAGAGTTAGACAGGTCTATAACAGTTAGACAGGTCTATAACAGTTAGACAGGTCTATAACAGAGGGAGTTAGATAGGTCTATAACAGAGGGAGTTAGACAGGTCTATAACAGAGGGAGTTAGACAGGTATATAACAGAGGGAGGTAGACAGGTCTATAATAGTTAGACAGGTCTAAAACAGTTAGATAGGTCTATAACAGAGGGAGTTAGACAGGTCTATAACAGAGGGAGTTAGACAGGTCTATAACAGAGGGAGATAAACAGGTCTATAACAGAGGGAGTCAGACAGGTCTATAACAGAGGGAGTTAGACAGGTCTATAACAGAGGGAGTTAGACAGGTCTATAACAGATAGAGGTAGACAGGTCTATAACAGATAGACAGGTCTATAACAGTTAGACAGGTCTATAACAGTTAGACAGGTCTATAACAGAGGGAGTTAGACAGGTATATTACAGAGGGAGTTAGACAGGTCTATAACAGAGGGAGTTAGACAGGTCTATAACAGTTAGACAGGTCTATAACAGTTAGACAGGTCTATAACAGAGGGAGTTAGACACGTCTATAACAGAGGGAGGAAGTTAGGCAGGTCTATAACAGAGAGAGTTAGACAGGTCTATAACAGTTAGACAGGTCTATAACAGAGGGAGTTAGACAGGTCTATAACAGAGGGAGTCAGACAGGTCTATAACAGAGGGAGGTAGACAGGTCTATAACAGAGGGAGGTAGACAGGTCTATAACAGTTAGACAGGTCTATAACAGAGGGAGTTAGACAGGTCTATAACAGAGGGAGTTCGACAGGTCTATAACAGAGGGAGGGAGTTAGGCAGGTCTATAACAGAGAGAGTCAGACAGGTCTATAAGAGTTAGACAGGTCTATAACAGAGGGATTTAGACAGGTCTATAACAGAGGGAGTTAGACAGGTCTATAACAGTTAGACAGGTCTATAACAGAGGGAGTCAGACAAGTCTATAACAGAGGGAGTTAGACAGATCTATAACAGAGGGAGTTAGACAGGTTTATAACAGATAGAGGTAGACAGGTCTATAACAGTTAGACAGGTCTATAACAGTTAGACAGGTCTATAACAGAGGGAGTTAGATAGGTCTATAACAGAGGGAGTTAGACAGGTCTATAACAGAGGGAGTTAGACAGGTATATAACAGAGGGAGGTAGACAGGTCTATAATAGTTAGACAGGTCTAAAACAGTTAGATAGGTCTATAACAGAGGGAGTTAGACAGGTCTATAACAGAGGGAGTTAGACAGGTCTATAACAGTTAGACAGGTCTATAACAAAGGGAAATAGACAGGACTATAACAGTTAGACAGGTCTAAAACAGTTAGATAGGTCTATAACAGAGGGAGTCAGACAGGTCTATAACAGAGGGAGTTAGACAGGTCTATAACAGAGGGAGTTAGACAGGTCTATAACAGAGGGAGTTAGACAGGTCTATAACAGAGGGAGTTAGACAGGTCTATAACAGAGGGAGTCAGACAGGTCTATAACAGTTAGACAGGTCTATAACAGTTAGACAGGTCTATAACAGAGGGAGTTAGACAGGTCTATAACAGTTAGACAGGTCTATAACAGAGGGAGTTAGACAGGTCTATAACAGAGGGAGTCAGACAGGTCTATAACAGTTAGACAGGTCTATAACAGTTAGACAGGTCTATAACAGAGGGAGTTAGACAGGTCTATAAGAGTTAGACAGGTCTATAACAGAGGGAGTTAGACAGGTCTATAACAGAGGGAGTCAGACAGGTCTATAACAGAGGGAGGGAGTTAGACAGGTCTATAACAGAGGAAGGTAGACAGGTCTATAATAGTTAGACAGGTCTATAACAGTTAGACAGGTCTATAACAGAGTGAGTTAGACAGGTCTATAACAGTTAGACATGTCCTATAACAGAGGGAGTTAGACAGGTCTATAACAGAGAGAGTTAGACAGGTCTATACAGAGAGAGTTAGACAGGTCTATAACAGTTAGACAGCTCTATAACAGAGGGAGTTAGACAGGACTATAACAGTTTGACAGGTCTATAACAGAGGGAGTTAGACAGGTTTATAACAGAGGGAGTTAGACAGGTCTATAACAGTTAGACAGGTCTATAACAGAGGGCGTTAGACAGGTCTATAACAGTTAGACAGGTCTATAACAGAGGGAGTTAGACAGGTCTATAACAGAGGGAGTTAGACAGGTCTATAACAGTTAGACAAGTCTATAACAGAGGGAGTTAGGCAGGACTATAACAGTTAGACAGGTCTAAAACAGTTAGATAGGTCTATAACAGAGGGAGTTAGACAGGTCTATAACAGAGAGAGTTAGACAGGTCTATAACAGTTAGACAGGTCTATAACAGAGGGAGTTAGACAGGTCTATAACAGAGGGAGTTAGACAGGTCTATAACAGAGAGAGTTAGACAGGTCTATAACAGTTAGACAGGTCTATAACAGAGAGAGTTAGACAGGTCTATAACAGTTAGACAGGTCTATAACAGAGGGAGTTAGACAGGTCTATAACAGAGGGAGTTAGACAGGTCTATAACAGTTAGACAGGTCTATAACAGAGGGAGTTAGACAGGTCTATAAGAGTTAGACAGGTCTATAACAGAGGGAGTTAGACAGGTCTATAACAGAGGGAGTCAGACAGGTCTATAACAGAGGGAGTGAGTTAGACAGGTCTATAACAGAGGGAGGTAGACAGGTCTATAACAGTTAGACAGGTCTATAACAGTTAGACAGGTCTATAACAGAGGGAGTTAGACAGGTCTATAACAGTTAGACAGGTCTATAACAGAGGGAGTTAGACAGGTCTATAACAGCGAGAGTTAGACAGGTCTATACAGAGAGAGTTAGACAGGTCTATAACAGTTAGACAGCTCTATAACAGAGGGAGTTAGACAGGACTATAACAGTTTGACAGGTCTATAACAGAGGGAGTTAGACAGGTTTATAACAGAGGGAGTTAGACAGGTCTATAACAGTTAGACAGGTCTATAACAGAGGGGTTAGCAGGCTATAACAGTTAGACAGGTCTATAACAGAGGGAGTTAGACAGGTCTATAACAGAGGGAGTTAGACAGGTCTATAACAGTTAGACAGGTCTAAAACAGTTAGATAGGTCTATAACAGAGGGAGTTAGACAGGTCTATAACAGAGGGAGTCTAGACAGGTCTATAACAGAGGGAGTTAGACAGGTCTATAACAGAGGGAGTTAGACAGGTCTATAACAGAGAGAGTTAGACAGGTCTATAACAGTTAGACAGGTCTATAACAGAGAGAGTTAGACAGGTCTATAACAGTTAGACAGGTCTATAACAGAGGGAGTTAGACAGGTCTATAACAGAGGGAGTTAGACAGGTCTATAACAGTTAGACAGGTCTATAACAGAGGGAGTTAGACAGGTCTATAAGAGTTAGACAGGTCTATAACAGAGGGAGTTAGACAGGTCTATAACAGAGGGAGTCAGACAGGTCTATAACAGAGGGAGGGAGTTAGACAGGTCTATAACAGAGGGAGGTAGACAGGTCTATAATAGTTAGACAGGTCTATAACAGTTAGACAGGTCTATAACAGAGGGAGTTAGACAGGTCTATAACAGTTAGACAGGTCTATAACAGAGGGAGTTAGACAGGTCTATAACAGAGAGAGTTAGACAGGTCTATACAGAGAGAGTTAGACAGGTCTATAACAGTTAGACAGCTCTATAACAGAGGGAGTTAGACAGGACTATAACAGTTTGACAGGTCTATAACAGAGGGAGTTAGACAGGTTTATAACAGAGGGAGTTAGACAGGTCTATAACAGTTAGACAGGTCTATAACAGAGGGCGTTAGACAGGTCTATAACAGTTAGACAGGTCTATAACAGAGGGAGTTAGACAGGTCTATAACAGAGGGAGTTAGACAGGTCTATAACAGTTAGACAAGTCTATAACAGAGGGAGTTAGGCAGGACTATAACAGTTAGACAGGTCTAAAACAGTTAGATAGGTCTATAACAGAGGGAGTTAGACAGGTCTATAACAGAGAGAGTTAGACAGGTCTATAACAGTTAGACAGGTCTATAACAGAGGGAGTTAGACAGGTCTATAACAGAGGGAGTTAGACAGGTCTATAACAGAGAGAGTTAGACAGGTCTATAACAGTTAGACAGGTCTATAACAGAGAGAGTTAGACAGGTCTATAACAGAGGGAGGAAGTTAGGCAGGTCTATAACAGAGGGAGTTAGACAGGTATATTACAGAGGGAGTTAGACAGGTCTATAACAGAGGGAGTTAGACAGGTCTATAACAGTTAGACAGGTCTATAACAGAGGGAGTTAGACAGGTCTATAACAGAGGGAGTCAGACACGTCTATAACAGAGGGAGGGAGTTAGGCAGGTCTATAACAGAGAGAGTTAGACAGGTCTATAACAGTTAGACAGGTCTATAACAGAGGGAGTTAGACAGGTCTATAACAGAGGGAGTCAGACAGGTCTATAACAGAGGGAGGTAGACAGGTCTATAACAGAGGGAGGTAGACAGGTCTATAACAGTTAGACAGGTCTATAACAGAGGGAGTTAGACAGGTCTATAACAGAGGGAGTTCGACAGGTCTATAACAGAGGGAGGGAGTTAGGCAGGTCTATAACAGAGAGAGTTAGACAGGTCTATAACAGTTAGACAGGTCTATAACAGAGGGATTTAGACAGGTCTATAACAGAGGGAGTTAGACAGGTCTATAACAGTTAGACAGGTCTATAACAGAGGGAGTCAGACAAGTCTATAACAGAGGGAGTTAGACAGGTCTATAACAGAGGGAGTTAGACAGGTCTATAACAGATAGAGGTAGACAGGTCTATAACAGTTAGACAGGTCTATAACAGTTAGACAGGTCTATAACAGAGGGAGTTAGATAGGTCTATAACAGAGGGAGTTAGACAGGTCTATAACAGAGGGAGTTAGACAGGTATATAACAGAGGGAGGTAGACAGGTCTATAATAGTTAGACAGGTCTAAAACAGTTAGATAGGTCTATAACAGAGGGAGTTAGACAGGTCTATAACAGAGGGAGTTAGACAGGTCTATAACAGTTAGACAGGTCTATAACAAAGGGAAATAGACAGGACTATAACAGTTAGACAGGTCTAAACACAGTTAGATAGGTCTATAACAGAGGGAGTCAGACAGGTCTATAACAGAGGGAGTTAGACAGGTCTATAACAGAGGGAGTTAGACAGGTCTATAACAGAGGGAGTTAGACAGGTCTATAACAGAGGGAGTTAGACAGGTCTATAACAGAGGGAGTCAGACAGGTCTATAACAGTTAGACAGGTCTATAACAGTTAGACAGGTCTATAACAGAGGGAGTTAGACATGTCTATAACAGAGGGAGGAAGTTAGGCAGGTCTATAACAGAGAGAGTTAGACAGGTCTATAACAGTTAGACAGGTCTATAACAGAGGGAGTTAGACAGGTCTATAACAGAGGGAGTTAGGCAGGTCTATAACAGAGGGAGTCAGACAGGTCTATAACAGTTAGACAGGTCTATAACAGTTAGACAGGTCTATAACAGAGGGAGTTAGACAGGTCTATAACAGTTAGACAGGTCTATAACAGAGGGAGTTAGACAGGTCTATAACAGAGGGAGTTAGACAGGTCTATAACAGTTAGACAGGTCTATAACAGAGGGAGTTAGACAGGTCTATAACAGAGGGAGTTAGACAGGTCTATAACAGTTAGACAGGTCTATAACAGAGGGAGTTAGACAGGTCTATAACAGTTAGACAGGTCTATAACAGAAGGAGTTAGACAGGACTATAACAGTTAGACAGGTCTAAAACAGTTAGATAGGTCTATAACAGAAGGAGTTAGGCAGGTCTATAACAGAGGGAGTTAGACAGGTCTATAACAGAGGGAGTTAGACAGGTCTATAACAGAGGGAGGAAGTTAGGCAGGTCTATAACAGAGGGAGTTAGACAGGTCTATACAGAGGGAGTTAGACAGGTCTATAACAGAGGGAGAGTTAGACAGGTCTATAACAGAGGGAGTCAGACAGGTCTATAACAGAGGGAGGAAGTTAGACAGGTCTATAACAGAGGGAGGTAGACAGGTCTATAACAGTTAGACAGGTCTATAACAGTTAGACAGGTCTATAACAGAGGGAGTTAGACAGGTCTATAACAGTTAGACAGGTCTATAACAGAGGGAGTTAGACAGGTCTATAACAGAGGGAGTTAGACAGGTCTATAACAGAGGGAGTTAGACAGGTCTATAACAGTTAGACAGGTCTATAACAGTTAGACAGGTCTATAACAGAGGGAGTTAGACAGGTCTATAACAGAGGGAGGAAGTTAGGCAGGTCTATAACAGAGGGAGTTAGACAGGTCTATAACAGTTAGACAGGTCTATAACATAGGGAGTTAGACAGGTCTATAACAGAGGGAGTCAGACAGGTCTATAACAGAGGGAGGTAGACAGGTCTATAACAGAGGGAGTTAGACAGGTCTATAACAGTTAGACAGGTCTATAACAGAGGGAGTTAGACAGGTCTATAACAGAGGGAGTTAGACAGGTCTATAACAGAGGGAGGGGTTAGGCAGGTCTATAACAGAGAGAGTTAGACAGGTCTATAACAGTTAGACAGGTCTATAACAGAGGGAGTTAGACAGGTCTATAACAGAGGGAGTTAGACAGGTCTATAACAGTTAGACAGGTCTATAACAGAGGGAGTCAGACAGGTCTATAACAGAGGGAGTTAGACAGGTCTATAACAGAGGGAGTTAGACAGGTCTATAACAGTTAGACAGGTCTATAACAGAGGGAGTTAGACAGGTCTATAACAGTTAGACAGGTCTATAACAGAGGGAGTTAGACAGGTCTATAACAGAGGGAGTTAGACAGGTCTATAACAGAGGGAGTTAGACAGGTCTATAACAGAGGGAGGTAGACAGGTCTATAATAGTTAGACAGGTCTAAAACAGTTAGACAGGTCTATAACAGAGGGAGTTAGACAGGTCTATAACAGTTAGACAGGTCTATAACAGAGGGAGTTAGACAGGTCTATAACAGAGGGAGTTAGACAGGTCTATAACAGAGGGAGTTAGACAGGTCTATAACAGAGGGAGTTAGACAGGTCTATAACAGAGAGAGTTAGACAGGTCTATAACAGTTAGACAGGTCTATAACGAGGGGTTAGACAGGTCTATAACAGTTAGACAGGTCTATAACAGAGGGAGTTAGACAGGTCTATAACAGAGGGAGTTAGACAGGTCTATAACAGAGGGAGTTAGACAGGTCTATAACAGAGGGAGTTAGACAGGTCTATAACAGTTAGACAGGTCTATAACAGTTAGACAGGTCTATAACAGAGGGAGGAAGTTAGGCAGGTCTATAACAGAGAGAGTTAGACAGGTCTATAACAGTTAGACAGGTCTATAACAGAGGGAGTTAGACAGGTCTATAACAGAGGGAGTTAGACAGGTCTATAACAGAGGGAGTTAGACAGGTCTATAACGGGGAGTTAGACAGGTCTATAACAGTTAGACAGGTCTATAACGGGGAGTTAGACAGGTCTATAACAGAGGGAGTTAGACAGGTCTATAACAGAGGGAGGGAGTTAGGCAGGTCTATAACAGAGGGAGTTAGACAGGTCTATAACAGTTAGACAGGTCTATAACAGAAGGAGTTAGACAGGACTATAACAGTTAGACAGGTCTAAAACAGTTAGATAGGTCTATAACAGAAGGAGTCAGACAGGTCTATAACAGAGGGAGTTAGACAGGTCTATAACAGAGGGAGTTAGACAGGTCTATAACAGTTAGACAGGTCTATAACAGAGGGAGTTAGACAGGTCTATAAGAGTTAGACAGGTCTATAACAGAGGGAGTTAGACAGGTCTATAACAGAGGGAGTCAGACAGGTCTATAACAGAGGGAGGAAGTTAGACAGGTCTATAACAGAGGAAGGTAGACAGGTCTATAATAGTTAGACAGGTCTATAACAGTTAGACAGGTCTATAACAGAGGGAGTTAGACAGGTCTATAACAGTTAGACAGGTCTATAACAGAGGGAGTTAGACAGGTCTATAACAGAGAGAGTTAGACAGGTCTATACAGAGAGAGTTAGACAGGTCTATAACAGTTAGACAGCTCTATAACAGAGGGAGTTAGACAGGACTATAACAGTTTGACAGGTCTAAAAGAGTTAGACAGGTCTATAACGGGAGTTAGACAGGTCTATAACAGAGGGAGTTAGACAGGTCTATAACAGTTAGACAGGTCTATAACAGAGGGAGTTAGACAGGTCTATAACAGAGGGAGTTAGACAGGTCTATAACAGAGGGAGTCAGACAGGTCTATAACAGTTAGACAGGTCTATAACAGTTAGACAGGTCTATAACAGAGGGAGTTAGACAGGTCTATAACAGTTAGACAGGTCTATAACAGAGGGAGTTAGACAGGTCTATAACAGAGGGAGTTAGACAGGTCTATAACAGAGAGAGTTAGACAGGTCTATAACAGTTAGACAGGTCTATAACAGAGGGAGTTAGACAGGTCTATAACAGTTAGACAGGTCTATAACAGAGGGAGTTAGACAGGTCTATAACAGAGAGAGTTAGACAGGTCTATAACAGTTAGACAGGTCTATAACAGAGGGAGTTAGACAGGTCTATAACAGAGGGAGTTAGGCAGGTCTATAACAGAGGGAGTCAGACAGGTCTATAACAGTTAGACAGGTCTATAACAGTTAGACAGGTCTATAACAGAGGGAGTTAGACAGGTCTATAACAGTTAGACAGGTCTATAACAGAGGGAGTTAGACAGGTCTATAACAGAGGGAGTTAGACAGGTCTATAACAGTTAGACAGGTCTATAACAGAGGGAGTTAGACAGGTCTATAACAGAGGGAGTTAGACAGGTCTATAACAGTTAGACAGGTCTATAACAGAGGGAGTTAGACAGGTCTATAACAGTTAGACAGGTCTATAACAGAAGGAGTTAGACAGGACTATAACAGTTAGACAGGTCTAAAACTGTTAGATAGGTCTATAACAGAGGGAGTTAGACAGGTCTATAACAGAGGGAGTTAGACAGGTCTATAACAGAGGGAGTTAGACAGGTCTATAACAGTTAGACAGGTCTATAACAGAGGGAGTTAGACAGGTCTATAAGAGTTAGACAGGTCTATAACAGAGGGAGTTAGACAGGTCTATAACAGAGGGAGTCAGACAGGTCTATAACAGAGGGAGGAAGTTAGACAGGTCTATAACAGAGGAAGGTAGACAGGTCTATAATAGTTAGACAGGTCTATAACAGTTAGACAGGTCTATAACAGAGGGAGTTAGACAGGTCTATAACAGTTAGACAGGTCTATAACAGAGGGAGTTAGACAGGTCTATAACAGAGAGAGTTAGACAGGTCTATACAGAGAGAGTTAGACAGGTCTATAACAGTTAGACAGCTCTATAACAGAGGGAGTTAGACAGGACTATAACAGTTTGACAGGTCTATAACAGAGGGAGTTAGACAGGTTTATAACAGAGGGAGTTAGACAGGTCTATAACAGTTAGACAGGTCTATAACAGAGGGCGTTAGACAGGTCTATAACAGTTAGACAGGTCTATAACAGAGGGAGTTAGACAGGTCTATAACAGAGGGAGTTAGACAGGTCTATAACAGTTAGACAAGTCTATAACAGAGGGAGTTAGGCAGGACTATAACAGTTAGACAGGTCTAAAACAGTTAGATAGGTCTATAACAGAGGGAGTTAGACAGGTCTATAACAGAGAGAGTTAGACAGGTCTATAACAGTTAGACAGGTCTATAACAGAGGGAGTTAGACAGGTCTATAACAGAGGGAGTTAGACAGGTCTATAACAGAGAGAGTTAGACAGGTCTATAACAGTTAGACAGGTCTATAACAGAGAGAGTTAGACAGGTCTATAACAGTTAGACAGGTCTATAACAGAGGGAGTTAGACAGGTCTATAACAGAGGGAGTTAGACAGGTCTATAACAGTTAGACAGGTCTATAACAGAGGGAGTTAGACAGGTCTATAAGAGTTAGACAGGTCTATAACAGAGGGAGTTAGACAGGTCTATAACAGAGGGAGTCAGACAGGTCTATAACAGAGGGAGGGAGTTAGACAGGTCTATAACAGAGGGAGGTAGACAGGTCTATAATAGTTAGACAGGTCTATAACAGTTAGACAGGTCTATAACAGAGGGAGTTAGACAGGTCTATAACAGTTAGACAGGTCTATAACAGAGGGAGTTAGACAGGTCTATAACAGCGAGAGTTAGACAGGTCTATACAGAGAGAGTTAGACAGGTCTATAACAGTTAGACAGCTCTATAACAGAGGGAGTTAGACAGGACTATAACAGTTTGACAGGTCTATAACAGAGGGAGTTAGACAGGTTTATAACAGAGGGAGTTAGACTGGTCTATAACAGTTAGACAGGTCTATAACAGAGGGCGTTAGACAGGTCTATAACAGTTAGACAGGTCTATAACAGAGGGAATTATACAGGTCTATAACAGAGGGAGTTAGACAGGTCTATAACAGTTAGACAAGTCTATAACAGAGGGAGTTAGGCAGGACTATAACAGTTAGACAGGTCTAAAACAGTTAGATAGGTCTATAACAGAGGGAGTTAGACAGGTCTATAACAGACAGAGTTAGACAGGTCTATAACAGTTAGACAGGTCTATAACAGAGGGAGTTAGACAGGTCTATAACAGAGGGAGTTAGACAGGACTATAACAGAGAGAGTTAGACAGGTCTATAACAGTTAGACAGGTCTATAACAGAGAGAGTTAGACAGGTCTATAACAGTTAGACAGGTCTATAACAGAGGGAGTTAGACAGGTCTATAACAGAGGGAGTTAGACAGGTCTATAACAGTTAGACAGGTCTATAACAGAGGGAGTTAGACAGGTCTATAAGAGTTAGACAGGTCTATAACAGAGGGAGTTAGACAGGTCTATAACAGAGGGAGTCAGACAGGTCTATAACAGAGGGAGGGAGTTAGTCAGGTCTATAACAGAGGGAGGTAGACAGGTCTATAATAGTTAGACAGGTCTATAACAGTTAGACAGGTCTATAACAGAGGGAGTTAGACAGGTCTATAACAGTTAGACAGGTCTATAACAGAGGGAGTTAGACAGGTCTATAACAGAGAGAGTTAGACAGGTCTATACAGAGAGAGTTAGACAGGTCTATAACAGTTAGACAGCTCTATAACAGAGGGAGTTAGACAGGACTATAACAGTTAGACAGGTCTATAACAGAGGGAGTTAGACAGGTCTATAACAGAGGGAGTTAGACAGGTCTATAACAGTTAGACAGGTCTATAACAGAGGGAGTTAGACAGGTCTATAACAGTTAGACAGGTCTATAACAGAGGGAGTTAGACAGGTCTATAACAGAGGGAGTTAGACAGGTCTATAACAGTTAGACAAGTCTATAACAGAGGGAGTTAGGCAGGACTATAACAGTTAGACAGGTCTAAAACAGTTAGATAGGTCTATAACAGAGGGAGTTAGACAGGTCTATAACAGAGAGAGTTAGACAGGTCTATAACAGTTAGACAGGTCTATAACAGAGGGAGTTAGACAGGTCTATAACAGAGGGAGTTAGACAGGTCTATAACAGTTAGACAGGTCTATAACAGAGGGAGTTAGACAGGTCTATAAGAGTTAGACAGGTCTATAACAGAGGGAGTTAGACAGGTCTATAACAGAGGGAGTCAGACAGGTCTATAACAGAGGGAGGGAGTTAGACAGGTCTATAACAGAGGAAGGTAGACAGGTCTATAATAGTTAGACAGGTCTATAACAGTTAGACAGGTCTATAACAGAGGGAGTTAGACAGGTCTATAACAGTTAGACAGGTCTATAACAGAGGGAGTTAGACAGGTCTATAACAGAGAGAGTTAGACAGGTCTATACAGAGAGAGTTAGACAGGTCTATAACAGTTAGACAGCTCTATAACAGAGGGAGTTAGACAGGACTATAACAGTTTGACAGGTCTATAACAGAGGGAGTTAGACAGGTTTATAACAGAGGGAGTTAGACAGGTCTATAACAGTTAGACAGGTCTATAACAGAGGGCGTTAGACAGGTCTATAACAGTTAGACAGGTCTATAACAGAGGGAGTTAGACAGGTCTATAACAGAGGGAGTTAGACAGGTCTATAACAGTTAGACAAGTCTATAACAGAGGGAGTTAGGCAGGACTATAACAGTTAGACAGGTCTAAAACAGTTAGATAGGTCTATAACAGAGGGAGTTAGACAGGTCTATAACAGAGAGAGTTAGACAGGTCTATAACAGTTAGACAGGTCTATAACAGAGGGAGTTAGACAGGTCTATAACAGAGGGAGTTAGACAGGTCTATAACAGAGAGAGTTAGACAGGTCTATAACAGTTAGACAGGTCTATAACAGAGAGAGTTAGACAGGTCTATAACAGTTAGACAGGTCTATAACAGAGGGAGTTAGACAGGTCTATAACAGTTAGACAGGTCTATAACAGAGGGAGTTAGACAGGTCTATAAGGAGTTAGACAGGTCTATAACAGAGGGAGTTAGACAGGTCTATAACAGAGGGAGTCAGACAGGTCTATAACAGAGGGAGGGAGTTAGACAGGTCTATAACAGAGGGAGGTAGACAGGTCTATAATAGTTAGACAGGTCTATAACAGTTAGACAGGTCTATAACAGAGGGAGTTAGACAGGTCTATAACAGTTAGACAGGTCTATAACAGAGGGAGTTAGACAGGTCTATAACAGAGAGAGTTAGACAGGTCTATACAGAGAGAGTTAGACAGGTCTATAACAGTTAGACAGCTCTATAACAGAGGGAGTTAGACAGGACTATAACAGTTTGACAGGTCTATAACAGAGGGAGTTAGACAGGTTTATAACAGAGGGAGTTAGACAGGTCTATAACAGTTAGACAGGTCTATAACAGAGGGCGTTAGACAGGTCTATAACAGTTAGACAGGTCTATAACAGAGGGAGTTAGACAGGTCTATAACAGAGGGAGTTAGACAGGTCTATAACAGTTAGACAAGTCTATAACAGAGGGAGTTAGGCAGGACTATAACAGTTAGACAGGTCTAAAACAGTTAGATAGGTCTATAACAGAGGGAGTTAGACAGGTCTATAACAGAGAGAGTTAGACAGGTCTATAACAGTTAGACAGGTCTATAACAGAGGGAGTTAGACAGGTCTATAACAGAGGGAGTTAGACAGGTCTATAACAGAGAGAGTTAGACAGGTCTATAACAGTTAGACAGGTCTATAACAGAGAGAGTTAGACAGGTCTATAACAGTTAGACAGGTCTATAACAGAGGGAGTTAGACAGGTCTATAACAGAGGGAGTTAGACAGGTCTATAACAGTTAGACAGGTCTATAACAGAGGGAGTTAGACAGGTCTATAACAGTTAGACAGGTCTATAACAGAAGGAGTTAGACAGGACTATAACAGTTAGACAGGTCTAAAACAGTTAGATAGGTCTATAACAGAAGGAGTTAGACAGGTCTATAACAGAGGGAGTTAGACAGGTCTATAACAGAGGGAGTTAGACAGGTCTATAACAGTTAGACAGGTCTATAACAGAGGGAGTTAGACAGGTCTATAAGAGTTAGACAGGTCTATAACAGAGGGAGTTAGACAGGTCTATAACAGAGGGAGTCAGACAGGTCTATAACAGAGGGAGGAAGTTAGACAGGTCTATAACAGAGGAAGGTAGACAGGTCTATAATAGTTAGACAGGTCTATAACAGTTAGACAGGTCTATAACAGAGGGAGTTAGACAGGTCTATAACAGTTAGACAGGTCTATAACAGAGGGAGTTAGACAGGTCTATAACAGAGAGAGTTAGACAGGTCTATACAGAGAGAGTTAGACAGGTCTATAACAGTTAGACAGCTCTATAACAGAGGGAGTTAGACAGGACTATAACAGTTTGACAGGTCTATAACAGAGGGAGTTAGACAGGTTTATAACAGAGGGAGTTAGACAGGTCTATAACAGTTAGACAGGTCTATAACAGAGGGCGTTAGACAGGTCTATAACAGTTAGACAGGTCTATAACAGAGGGAGTTAGACAGGTCTATAACAGAGGGAGTTAGACAGGTCTATAACAGTTAGACAAGTCTATAACAGAGGGAGTTAGGCAGGACTATAACAGTTAGACAGGTCTAAAACAGTTAGATAGGTCTATAACAGAGGGAGTTAGACAGGTCTATAACAGAGAGAGTTAGACAGGTCTATAACAGTTAGACAGGTCTATAACAGAGGGAGTTAGACAGGTCTATAACAGAGGGAGTTAGACAGGTCTATAACAGAGAGAGTTAGACAGGTCTATAACAGTTAGACAGGTCTATAACAGAGAGAGTTAGACAGGTCTATAACAGTTAGACAGGTCTATAACAGAGGGAGTTAGACAGGTCTATAACAGAGAGAGTTAGACAGGTCTATAACAGTTAGACAGGTCTATAACAGAGGGAGTTAGACAGGTCTATAACAGAGGGAGTTAGGCAGGTCTATAACAGAGGGAGTCAGACAGGTCTATAACAGTTAGACAGGTCTATAACAGTTAGACAGGTCTATAACAGAGGGAGTTAGACAGGTCTATAACAGTTAGACAGGTCTATAACAGAGGGAGTTAGACAGGTCTATAACAGAGGGAGTTAGACAGGTCTATAACAGTTAGACAGGTCTATAACAGAGGGAGTTAGACAGGTCTATAACAGAGGGAGTTAGACAGGTCTATAACAGTTAGACAGGTCTATAACAGAGGGAGTTAGACAGGTCTATAACAGTTAGACAGGTCTATAACAGAAGGAGTTAGACAGGACTATAACAGTTAGACAGGTCTAAAACTGTTAGATAGGTCTATAACAGAAGGAGTTAGACAGGTCTATAACAGAGGGAGTTAGACAGGTCTATAACAGAGGGAGTTAGACAGGTCTATAACAGTTAGACAGGTCTATAACAGAGGGAGTTAGACAGGTCTATAAGAGTTAGACAGGTCTATAACAGAGGGAGTTAGACAGGTCTATAACAGAGGGAGTCAGACAGGTCTATAACAGAGGGAGGAAGTTAGACAGGTCTATAACAGAGGAAGGTAGACAGGTCTATAATAGTTAGACAGGTCTATAACAGTTAGACAGGTCTATAACAGAGGGAGTTAGACAGGTCTATAACAGTTAGACAGGTCTATAACAGAGGGAGTTAGACAGGTCTATAACAGAGAGAGTTAGACAGGTCTATACAGAGAGAGTTAGACAGGTCTATAACAGTTAGACAGCTCTATAACAGAGGGAGTTAGACAGGACTATAACAGTTTGACAGGTCTATAACAGAGGGAGTTAGACAGGTTTATAACAGAGGGAGTTAGACAGGTCTATAACAGTTAGACAGGTCTATAACAGAGGGCGTTAGACAGGTCTATAACAGTTAGACAGGTCTATAACAGAGGGAGTTAGACAGGTCTATAACAGAGGGAGTTAGACAGGTCTATAACAGTTAGACAAGTCTATAACAGAGGGAGTTAGGCAGGACTATAACAGTTAGACAGGTCTAAAACAGTTAGATAGGTCTATAACAGAGGGAGTTAGACAGGTCTATAACAGAGAGAGTTAGACAGGTCTATAACAGTTAGACAGGTCTATAACAGAGGGAGTTAGACAGGTCTATAACAGAGGGAGTTAGACAGGTCTATAACAGAGAGAGTTAGACAGGTCTATAACAGTTAGACAGGTCTATAACAGAGAGAGTTAGACAGGTCTATAACAGTTAGACAGGTCTATAACAGAGGGAGTTAGACAGGTCTATAACAGAGGGAGTTAGACAGGTCTATAACAGTTAGACAGGTCTATAACAGAGGGAGTTAGACAGGTCTATAAGAGTTAGACAGGTCTATAACAGAGGGAGTTAGACACGTCTATAACAGAGGGAGTCAGACAGGTCTATAACAGAGGGAGGGAGTTAGACAGGTCTATAACAGAGGGAGGTAGACAGGTCTATAATAGTTAGACAGGTCTATAACAGTTAGACAGGTCTATAACAGAGGGAGTTAGACAGGTCTATAACAGTTAGACAGGTCTATAACAGAGGGAGTTAGACAGGTCTATAACAGCGAGAGTTAGACAGGTCTATACAGAGAGAGTTAGACAGGTCTATAACAGTTAGACAGCTCTATAACAGAGGGAGTTAGACAGGACTATAACAGTTTGACAGGTCTATAACAGAGGGAGTTAGACAGGTTTATAACAGAGGGAGTTAGACTGGTCTATAACAGTTAGACAGGTCTATAACAGAGGGCGTTAGACAGGTCTATAACAGTTAGACAGGTCTATAACAGAGGGAATTATACAGGTCTATAACAGAGGGAGTTAGACAGGTCTATAACAGTTAGACAAGTCTATAACAGAGGGAGTTAGGCAGGACTATAACAGTTAGACAGGTCTAAAACAGTTAGATAGGTCTATAACAGAGGGAGTTAGACAGGTCTATAACAGACAGAGTTAGACAGGTCTATAACAGTTAGACAGGTCTATAACAGAGGGAGTTAGACAGGTCTATAACAGAGGGAGTTAGACAGGACTATAACAGAGAGAGTTAGACAGGTCTATAACAGTTAGACAGGTCTATAACAGAGAGAGTTAGACAGGTCTATAACAGTTAGACAGGTCTATAACAGAGGGAGTTAGACAGGTCTATAACAGAGGGAGTTAGACAGGTCTATAACAGTTAGACAGGTCTATAACAGAGGGAGTTAGACAGGTCTATAAGAGTTAGACAGGTCTATAACAGAGGGAGTTAGACAGGTCTATAACAGAGGGAGTCAGACAGGTCTATAACAGAGGGAGGGAGTTAGTCAGGTCTATAACAGAGGGAGGTAGACAGGTCTATAATAGTTAGACAGGTCTATAACAGTTAGACAGGTCTATAACAGAGGGAGTTAGACAGGTCTATAACAGTTAGACAGGTCTATAACAGAGGGAGTTAGACAGGTCTATAACAGAGAGAGTTAGACAGGTCTATACAGAGAGAGTTAGACAGGTCTATAACAGTTAGACACCTCTATAACAGAGGGAGTTAGACAGGACTATAACAGTTAGACAGGTCTATAACAGAGGGAGTTAGACAGGTTTATAACAGAGGGAGTTAGACAGGTCTATAACAGTTAGACAGGTCTATAACAGAGGGCGTTAGACAGGTCTATAACAGTTAGACAGGTCTATAACAGAGGGAGTTAGACAGGTCTATAACAGAGGGAGTTAGACAGGTCTATAACAGTTAGACAAGTCTATAACAGAGGGAGTTAGGCAGGACTATAACAGTTAGACAGGTCTAAAACAGTTAGATAGGTCTATAACAGAGGGAGTTAGACAGGTCTATAACAGAGAGAGTTAGACAGGTCTATAACAGTTAGACAGGTCTATAACAGAGGGAGTTAGACAGGTCTATAACAGGGGAGTTAGACAGGTCTATAACAGAGAGAGTTAGACAGGTCTATAACAGTTAGACAGGTCTATAACAGAGAGAGTTAGACAGGTCTATAACAGTTAGACAGGTCTATAACAGAGGGAGTTAGACAGTTCTATAACAGAGGGAGTTAGACAGGTCTATAACAGTTAGACAGGTCTATAACAGAGGGAGTTAGACAGGTCTATAAGAGTTAGACAGGTCTATAACAGAGGGAGTTAGACAGGTCTATAACAGAGGGAGTCAGACAGGTCTATAACAGAGGGAGGGAGTTAGACAGGTCTATAACAGAGGAAGGTAGACAGGTCTATAATAGTTAGACAGGTCTATAACAGTTAGACAGGTCTATAACAGAGTGAGTTAGACAGGTCTATAACAGTTAGACATTCCTATAACAGAGGGAGTTAGACAGGTCTATAACAGAGAGAGTTAGACAGGTCTATACAGAGAGAGTTAGACAGGTCTATAACAGTTAGACAGCTCTATAACAGAGGGAGTTAGACAGGACTATAACAGTTTGACAGGTCTATAACAGAGGGAGTTAGACAGGTTTATAACAGAGGGAGTTAGACAGGTCTATAACAGTTAGACAGGTCTATAACAGAGGGCGTTAGACAGGTCTATAACAGTTAGACAGGTCTATAACAGAGGGAGTTAGACAGGTCTATAACAGAGGGAGTTAGACAGGTCTATAACAGTTAGACAAGTCTATAACAGAGGGAGTTAGGCAGGACTATAACAGTTAGACAGGTCTAAAACAGTTAGATAGGTCTATAACAGAGGGAGTTAGACAGGTCTATAACAGAGAGAGTTAGACAGGTCTATAACAGTTAGACAGGTCTATAACAGAGGGAGTTAGACAGGTCTATAACAGAGGGAGTTAGACAGGTCTATAACAGAGAGAGTTAGACAGGTCTATAACAGTTAGACAGGTCTATAACAGAGAGAGTTAGACAGGTCTATAACAGTTAGACAGGTCTATAACAGAAGGAGTTAGACAGGTCTATAACAGTTAGACAGGTCTATAACAGAGGGAGTTAGACAGGTCTATAAGAGTTAGACAGGTCTATAACAGAGGGAGTTAGACAGGTCTATAACAGAGGGAGTCAGACAGGTCTATAACAGAGGGAGGGAGTTAGACAGGTCTATAACAGAGGGAGGTAGACAGGTCTATAATAGTTAGACAGGTCTATAGCAGTTAGACAGGTCTATAACATAGGGAGTTAGACAGGTCTATAACAGTTAGACATGTCTATAACAGAGGGAGTTAGACAGGTCTATAACAGAGAGAGTTAGACAGGTCTATACAGAGAGAGTTAGACAGGTCTATAACAGTTAGACAGCTCTATAACAGAGGGAGTTAGACAGGACTATAACAGTTTGACAGGTCTATAACAGAGGGAGTTAGACAGGTTTATAACAGAGGGAGTTAGACAGGTCTATAACAGTTAGACAGGTCTATAACAGAGGGCTTTAGACAGGTCTATAACAGTTAGACAGGTCTATAACAGAGGGAGTTAGACAGGTCTATAACAGAGGGAGTTAGACAGGTCTATAACAGTTAGACAGGTCTATAACAGAGGGAGTTAGACAGGTCTATAACAGTTAGACAGGTCTATAACAGAGGGAGTTAGACAGGACTATAACAGTTAGACAGGTCTAAAACAGTTAGATAGGTCTATAACAGAGGGAGTTAGACAGGTCTATAACAGAGGGAGTTAGACAGGTCTATAACAGTTAGACAGGTCTATAACAGAGGGAGTTAGACAGGTCTATAAGAGTTAGACAGGTCTATAACAGAGGGAGTTAGACAGGTCTATAACAGAGGGAGTCAGACAGGTCTATAACAGAGGGAGGGAGTTAGACAGGTCTATAACAGAGGAAGGTAGACAGGTCTATAATAGTTAGACAGGTCTATAACAGTTAGACAGGTCTATAACAGAGGGAGTTAGACAGGTCTATAACAGTTAGACAGGTCTATAACAGAGGGAGTTAGACAGGTCTATAACAGAGAGAGTTAGACAGGTCTATACAGAGAGAGTTAGACAGGTCTATAACAGTTAGACAGCTCTATAACAGAGGGAGTTAGACAGGACTATAACAGTTTGACAGGTCTATAACAGAGGGAGTTAGACAGGTTTATAACAGAGGGAGTTAGACAGGTCTATAACAGTTAGACAGGTCTATAACAGAGGGCGTTAGACAGGTCTATAACAGTTAGACAGGTCTATAACAGAGGGAGTTAGACAGGTCTATAACAGAGGGAGTTAGACAGGTCTATAACAGTTAGACAAGTCTATAACAGAGGGAGTTAGGCAGGACTATAACAGTTAGACAGGTCTAAAACAGTTAGATAGGTCTATAACAGAGGGAGTTAGACAGGTCTATAACAGAGAGAGTTAGACAGGTCTATAACAGTTAGACAGGTCTATAACAGAGGGAGTTAGACAGGTCTATAACAGAGGGAGTTAGACAGGTCTATAACAGAGAGAGTTAGACAGGTCTATAACAGTTAGACAGGTCTATAACAGAGAGAGTTAGACAGGTCTATAACAGTTAGACAGGTCTATAACAGAGGGAGTTAGACAGGTCTATAACAGAGGGAGTTAGACAGGTCTATAACAGTTAGACAGGTCTATAACAGAGGGAGTTAGACAGGTCTATAAGAGTTAGACAGGTCTATAACAGAGGGAGTTAGACAGGTCTATAACAGAGGGAGTCAGACAGGTCTATAACAGAGGGAGGGAGTTAGACAGGTCTATAACAGAGGGAGGTAGACAGGTCTATAATAGTTAGACAGGTCTATAACAGTTAGACAGGTCTATAACAGAGGGAGTTAGACAGGTCTATAACAGTTAGACAGGTCTATAACAGAGGGAGTTAGACAGGTCTATACAGAGAGAGTTAGACAGGTCTATAACAGTTAGACAGCTCTATAACAGAGGGAGTTAGACAGGACTATAACAGTTTGACAGGTCTATAACAGAGGGAGTTAGACAGGTTTATAACAGAGGGAGTTAGACAGGTCTATAACAGAGGGAGTCAGACAGGTCTATAACAGAGGGAGGGAGTTAGACAGGTCTATAACAGAGGGAGGTAGACAGGTCTATAATAGTTAGACAGGTCTATAACAGTTAGACAGGTCTATAACAGTTAGACAGGTCTATAACAGAGGGAGATAAACAGGTCTATAACAGAGGGAGTCAGACAGGTCTATAACAGAGGGAGTTAGTTAGGTCTATAACAGAGGGAGTTAGACAGGTCTATAACAGATAGAGGTAGACAGGTCTATAACAGATAGACAGGTCTATAACAGTTAGACAGGTCTATAACAGTTAGACAGGTATATAACAGTGGGAGTTGGACAGGTATATTACAGAGGGAGTTAGACAGGTCTATAATAGAGGGAGTTAGACAGGTCTATAACAGTTAGACAGGTCTATAACAGTTAGACAGGTCTATAACAGAGGGAGTTAGACACGTCTATAACAGAGGGATGGAGTTAGGCAGGTCTATAACAGAGAGAGTTAGACAGGTCTATAACAGTTAGACAGGTCTATAACAGAGGGAGTTAGACAGGTCTATAACAGAGGGAGTCAGACAGGTCTATAACAGAGGGAGGTAGACAGGTCTATAACAGAGGGAGGTAGACAGGTCTATAACAGTTAGACAGGTCTATAACAGAGGGAGTTAGACAGGTCTATAACAGAGGGAGTTCGACAGGTCTATAACAGTGGGAGGGAGTTAGGCAGGTCTATAACAGAGAGAGTTAGACAGGTCTATAACAGTTAGACAGGTCTATAACAGAGGGATTTAGACAGGTCTATAACAGAGGGAGTTAGACAGGTCTATAACAGTTAGACAGGTCTATAACAGAGGGAGTCAGACAAGTCTATAACAGAGGGAGTTAGACAGGTCTATAACAGAGGGAGTTAGACAGGTCTATAACAGATAGAGGTAGACAGGTCTATAACAGTTAGACAGGTCTATAACAGTTAGACAGGTCTATAACAGAGGGAGATAGATAGGTCTATAACAGAAGGAGTTAGACAGGTATATAACAGAGGGAGGTAGACAGGTCTATAATAGTTAGACAGGTCTAAAACAGTTAGATAGGTCTATAACAGAGGGAGTTCAGACAGGTCTATAACAGAGGGAGGGAGTTAGACAGGTCTATAACAGAGGGAGGTTAGACAGGTCTATAATAGTTAGACAGGTCTATAACAGTTAGACAGGTCTATAACAGTTAGACAGGTCTATAACAGAGGGAGATAAACAGGTCTATAACAGAGGGAGTCAGACAGGTCTATAACAGAGGGAGTTAGACAGGTCTATAACAGAGGGAGTTAGACAGGTCTATAACAGATAGAGGTAGACAGGTCTATAACAGATAGACAGGTCTATAACAGTTAGACAGGTCTATAACAGTTAGACAGGTCTATAACAGAGGGAGTTAGACAGGTATATTACAGAGGGAGTTAGACAGGTCTATAACAGTTAGACAGGTCTATAACAGAGGGTGTTAGACATGTCTATAACAGAGGGACGAAGTTAGGCAGGTCTATAACAGAGAGAGTTAGACAGGTCTATAACAGTTAGACAGGTCTATAACAGAGGGAGTTAGACAGGTCTATAACAGAGGGAGTCAGACAGGTCTATAACAGAGGGAGGTAGACAGGTCTATAACAGAGGGAGGTAGACAGGTCTTTAACAGTTAGACAGGTCTATAACAGAGGGAGTTAGACAGGTCTATAACAGAGGGAGTTCGACAGGTCTATAACAGAGGGAGGGAGTTAGGCAGGTCTATAACAGAGAGAGTTAGACAGGTCTATAACAGTTAGACAGGTCTATAACAGAGGGATTTAGACAGGTCTATAACAGAGGGAGTTAGACAGGTCTATAACAGTTAGACAGGTCTATAACAGAGGGAGTCAGACAAGTCTATAACAGAGGGAGTTAGACAGGTCTATAACAGAGGGAGTTAGACAGGTCTATAACAGATAGAGGTAGACAGGTCTATAACAGTTAGACAGGTCTATAACAGTTAGACAGGTCTATAACAGAGGGAGTTAGATAGGTCTATAACAGAGGGAGTTAGACAGGTCTATAACAGAGGGAGTTAGACAGGTATATAACAGAGGGAGGTAGACAGGTCTATAATAGTTAGACAGGTCTAAAACAGTTAGATAGGTCTATAACAGAGGGAGTTAGACAGGTCTATAACAGAGGGAGTTAGACAGGTCTATAACAGTTAGACAGGTCTATAACAAAGGGAAATAGACAGGACTATAACAGTTAGACAGGTCTAAAACAGTTAGATAGGTCTATAACAGAGGGAGTCAGACAGGTCTATAACAGAGGGAGTTAGACAGGTCTATAACAGAGGGAGTTAGACAGGTCTATAACAGAGGGAGTTAGACAGGTCTATAACAGAGGGAGTTAGACAGGTCTATAACAGAGGGAGTCAGACAGGTCTATAACAGTTAGACAGGTCTATAACAGTTAGACAGGTCTATAACAGAGGGAGTTAGACAGGTCTATACCAGTTAGACAGGTCTATAACAGAGGGAGTTAGACAGGTCTATAACAGAGGGAGTCAGACAGGTCTATAACAGTTAGACAGGTCTATAACAGTTAGACAGGTCTATAACAGAGGGAGTTAGACAGGTCTATAACAGTTAGACAGGTCTATAACAGAGGGAGTTAGACAGGTCTATAACAGAGAGAGTTAGACAGGTCTATAACAGTTAGACAGGTCTATAACAGAGGGAGTTAGACAGGTCTATAACAGAGGGAGTTAGGCAGGTCTATAACAGAGGGAGTCAGACAGGTCTATAACAGTTAGACAGGTCTATAACAGTTAGACAGGTCTATAACAGAGGGAGTTAGACAGGTCTATAACAGTTAGACAGGTCTATAACAGAGGGAGTTAGACAGGTCTATAACAGAGGGAGTTACACAGGGTCTATAACAGTTAGACAGGTCTATAACAGAGGGAGTTAGACAGGTCTATAACAGAGGGAGTTAGACAGGTCTATAACAGTTAGACAGGTCTATAACAGAGGGAGTTAGACAGGACTATAACAGTTAGACAGGTCTAAAACAGTTAGATAGGTCTATAACAGAGGGAGTTAGACAGGTCTATAACAGAGGGAGTTAGACAGGTCTATAACAGAAGGAGTTAGACAGGTCTATAACAGTTAGACAGGTCTATAACAGAGGGAGTTAGACAGGTCTATAAGAGTTAGACAGGTCTATAACAGAGGGAGTTAGACAGGTCTATAACAGAGGGAGTCAGACAGGTCTATAACAGAGGGAGGGAGTTAGACAGGTCTATAACAGAGGAAGGTAGACAGGTCTATAATAGTTAGACAGGTCTATAACAGAGGGAGTTAGACAGGTCTATAACAGAGGGAGTTAGACAGGTCTATAACAGTTAGACAGGTCTATAACAGAGGGAGTTAGACAGGTCTATAACAGAGAGAGTTAGACAGGTCTATACAGAGAGAGTTAGACAGGTCTATAACAGTTAGACAGCTCTATAACAGAGGGAGTTAGACAGGACTATAACAGTTTGACAGGTCTATAACAGAGGGAGTTAGACAGGTTTATAACAGAGGGAGTTAGACAGGTCTATAACAGTTAGACAGGTCTATAACAGAGGGCGTTAGACAGGTCTATAACAGTTAGACAGGTCTATAACAGAGGGAGTTAGACAGGTCTATAACAGAGGGAGTTAGGCAGGACTATAACAGTTAGACAGGTCTAAAACAGTTAGATAGGTCTATAACAGAGGGAGTTAGACAGGTCTATAACAGAGAGAGTTAGACAGGTCTATAACAGTTAGACAGGTCTATAACAGAGGGAGTTAGACAGGTCTATAACAGAGGGAGTTAGACAGGTCTATAACAGAGAGAGTTAGACAGGTCTATAACAGTTAGACAGGTCTATAACAGAGAGAGTTAGACAGGTCTATAACAGTTAGACAGGTCTATAACAGAGGGAGTTAGACAGGTCTATAACAGAGGGAGTTAGACAGGTCTATAACAGTTAGACAGGTCTATAACAGAGGGAGTTAGACAGGTCTATAAGAGTTAGACAGGTCTATAACAGAGGGAGTTAGACAGGTCTATAACAGAGGGAGTCAGACAGGTCTATAACAGAGGGAGGGAGTTAGACAGGTCTATAACAGAGGGAGGTAGACAGGTCTACAATAGTTAGACAGGTCTATAACAGTTAGACAGGTCTATAACAGAGGGAGTTAGACAGGTCTATAACAGTTAGACAGGTCTATAACAGAGGGAGTTAGACAGGTCTATAACAGCGAGAGTTAGACAGGTCTATACAGAGAGAGTTAGACAGGTCTATAACAGTTAGACAGCTCTATAACAGAGGGAGTTAGACAGGACTATAACAGTTTGACAGGTCTATAACAGAGGGAGTTAGACAGGTTTATAACAGAGGGAGTTAGACAGGTCTATAACAGTTAGACAGGTCTATAACAGAGGGCGTTAGACAGGTCTATAACAGTTAGACAGGTCTATAACAGAGGGAATTAGACAGGTCTATAACAGAGGGAGTTAGACAGGTCTATAACAGTTAGACAAGTCTATAACAGAGGGAGATAGGCAGGACTATAACAGTTAGACAGGTCTAAAACAGTTAGATAGGTCTATAACAGAGGGAGTTAGACAGGTCTATAACAGAGAGAGTTAGACAGGTCTATAACAGTTAGACAGGTCTATAACAGAGGGAGTTAGACAGGTCTATAACAGAGAGAGTTAGACAGGTCTATAACAGTTAGACAGGTCTATAACAGAGAGAGTTAGACAGGTCTATAACAGTTAGACAGGTCTATAACAGAGGGAGTTAGACAGGTCTATAACAGAGGGAGTTAGACAGGTCTATAACAGTTAGACAGGTCTATAACAGAGGGAGTTAGACAGGTCTATAAGAGTTAGACAGGTCTATAACAGAGGGAGTTAGACAGGTCTATAACAGAGGGAGTCAGACAGGTCTATAACAGAGGGAGGGAGTTAGTCAGGTCTATAACAGAGGGAGGTAGACAGGTCTATAATAGTTAGACAGGTCTATAACAGTTAGACAGGTCTATAACAGAGGGAGTTAGACAGGTCTATAACAGTTAGACAGGTCTATAACAGAGGGAGTTAGACAGGTCTATAACAGAGAGAGTTAGACAGGTCTATACAGAGAGAGTTAGACAGGTCTATAACAGTTAGACAGCTCTATAACAGAGGGAGTTAGACAGGACTATAACAGTTTGACAGGTCTATAACAGAGGGAGTTAGACAGGTTTATAACAGAGGGAGTTAGACAGGTCTATAACAGTTAGACAGGTCTATAACAGAGGGCGTTAGACAGGTCTATAACAGTTAGACAGGTCTATAACAGAGGGAGTTAGACAGGTCTATAACAGAGGGAGTTAGACAGGTCTATAACAGTTAGACAAGTCTATAACAGAGGGAGTTAGGCAGGACTATAACAGTTAGACAGGTCTAAAACAGTTAGATAGGTCTATAACAGAGGGAGTTAGACAGGTCTATAACAGAGAGAGTTAGACAGGTCTATAACAGTTAGACAGGTCTATAACAGAGGGAGTTAGACAGGTCTATAACAGAGGGAGTTAGACAGGTCTATAACAGAGAGAGTTAGACAGGTCTATAACAGTTAGACAGGTCTATAACAGAGAGAGTTAGACAGGTCTATAACAGTTAGACAGGTCTATAACAGAGGGAGTTAGACAGGTCTATAACAGAGGGAGTTAGACAGGTCTATAACAGTTAGACAGGTCTATAACAGAGGGAGTTAGACAGGTCTATAAGAGTTAGACAGGTCTATAACAGAGGGAGTTAGACAGGTCTATAACAGAGGGAGTCAGACAGGTCTATAACAGAGGGAGGGAGTTAGTCAGGTCTATAACAGAGGGAGGTAGACAGGTCTATAATAGTTAGACAGGTCTATAACAGTTAGACAGGTCTATAACAGAGGGAGTTAGACAGGTCTATAACAGTTAGACAGGTCTATAACAGAGGGAGTTAGACAGGTCTATAACAGAGAGAGTTAGACAGGTCTATACAGAGAGAGTTAGACAGGTCTATAACAGTTAGACAGCTCTATAACAGAGGGAGTTAGACAGGACTATAACAGTTTGACAGGTCTATAACAGAGGGAGTTAGACAGGTTTATAACAGAGGGAGTTAGACAGGTCTATAACAGTTAGACAGGTCTATAACAGAGGGCGTTAGACAGGTCTATAACAGTTAGACAGGTCTATAACAGAGGGAGTTAGACAGGTCTATAACAGAGGGAGTTAGACAGGTCTATAACAGTTAGACAAGTCTATAACAGAGGGAGTTAGGCAGGACTATAACAGTTAGACAGGTCTAAAACAGTTAGATAGGTCTATAACAGAGGGAGTTAGACAGGTCTATAACAGAGAGAGTTAGACAGGTCTATAACAGTTAGACAGGTCTATAACAGAGGGAGTTAGACAGGTCTATAACAGAGGGAGTTAGACAGGTCTATAACAGAGAGAGTTAGACAGGTCTATAACAGTTAGACAGGTCTATAACAGAGAGAGTTAGACAGGTCTATAACAGTTAGACAGGTCTATAACAGAGGGAGTTAGACAGGTCTATAACAGAGGGAGTTAGACAGGTCTATAACAGTTAGACAGGTCTATAACAGAGGGAGTTAGACAGGTCTATAAGAGTTAGACAGGTCTATAACAGAGGGAGTTAGACAGGTCTATAACAGAGGGAGTCAGACAGGTCTATAACAGAGGGAGGGAGTTAGACAGGTCTATAACAGAGGGAGGTAGACAGGTCTATAATAGTTAGACATGTCTATAACAGTTAGACAGGTCTATAACAGAGGGAGTTAGACAGGTCTATAACAGTTAGACAGGTCTATAACAGAGGGAGTTAGACAGGTCTATAAGAGTTAGACAGGTCTATAACAGAGGGAGTTAGACAGGTCTATAACAGAGGGAGTCAGACAGGTCTATAACAGAGGGAGGGAGTTAGGCAGGTCTATAACAGAGAGAGTTAGACAGGTCTATAACAGTTAGACAGGTCTATAACAGAGGGAGTTAGACAGGTCTATAACAGAGGGAGTCAGACAGGTCTATAACAGAGGGAGGTAGACAGGTCTATAACAGAGGGAGGTAGACAGGTCTATAACAGTTAGACAGGTCTATAACAGAGGGAGTTAGACAGGTCTATAACAGAGAGAGTTAGACAGGTCTATAACTGTTAGACAGGTCTATAACAGAGGGAGTTAGACAGGTCTATAACAGAGGGAGTTAGACAGGTCTATAACAGAGGGAGTTAGACAGGTCTATAACAGTTAGACAGGTCTATAACAGTTAGACAGGTCTATAACAGAGGGAGTTAGACAGGTCTATAACAGAGGGAGTTAGACAGGTCTATAACAGTTAGACAGGTCTATAACAGAGGGAGTTAGACAGGTCTATAAGAGTTAGACAGGTCTATAACAGAGGGAGTTAGACACGTCTATAACAGAGGGAGTCAGACAGGTCTATAACAGAGGGAGGGAGTTAGACAGGTCTATAACAGAGGGAGGTAGACAGGTCTATAATAGTTAGACAGGTCTATAACAGTTAGACAGGTCTATAACAGAGGGAGTTAGACAGGTCTATAACAGTTAGACAGGTCTATAACAGAGGGAGTTAGACAGGTCTATAACAGCGAGAGTTAGACAGGTCTATACAGAGAGAGTTAGACAGGTCTATAACAGTTAGACAGCTCTATAACAGAGGGAGTTAGACAGGACTATAACAGTTTGACAGGTCTATAACAGAGGGAGTTAGACAGGTTTATAACAGAGGGAGTTAGACAGGTCTATAACAGTTAGACAGGTCTATAACAGAGGGCGTTAGACAGGTCTATAACAGTTAGACAGGTCTATAACAGAGGGAATTAGACAGGTCTATAACAGAGGGAGTTAGACAGGTCTATAACAGTTAGACAAGTCTATAACAGAGGGAGTTAGGCAGGACTATAACAGTTAGACAGGTCTAAAACAGTTAGATAGGTCTATAACAGAGGGAGTTAGACAGGTCTATAACAGAGAGAGTTAGACAGGTCTATAACAGTTAGACAGGTCTATAACAGAGGGAGTTAGACAGGTCTATAACAGAGGGAGTTAGACAGGTCTATAACAGAGAGAGTTAGACAGGTCTATAACAGTTAGACAGGTCTATAACAGAGAGAGTTAGACAGGTCTATAACAGTTAGACAGGTCTATAACAGAGGGAGTTAGACAGGTCTATAACAGAGGGAGTTAGACAGGTCTATAAGAGTTAGACAGGTCTATAACAGAGGGAGTTAGACAGGTCTATAACAGAGGGAGTCAGACAGGTCTATAACAGAGGGAGGGAGTTAGTCAGGTCTATAACAGAGGGAGGTAGACAGGTCTATAATAGTTAGACAGGTCTATAACAGTTAGACAGGTCTATAACAGAGGGAGTTAGACAGGTCTATAACAGTTAGACAGGTCTATAACAGAGGGAGTTAGACAGGTCTATAACAGAGAGAGTTAGACAGGTCTATACAGAGAGAGTTAGACAGGTCTATAACAGTTAGACAGCTCTATAACAGAGGGAGTTAGACATGACTATAACAGTTTGACAGGTCTATAACAGAGGGAGTTAGACAGGTTTATAACAGAGGGCTTTAGACAGGTCTATAACAGTTAGACAGGTCTATAACAGAGGGAGTTAGACAGGTCTATAACAGAGGGAGTTAGACAGGTCTATAACAGTTAGACAAGTCTATAACAGAGGGAGTTAGGCAGGACTATAACAGTTAGACTGGTCTAAAATAGTTAGATAGGTCTATAACAGAGGGAGTTAGACAGGTCTATAACAGAGAGAGTTAGACAGGTCTATAACAGTTAGACAGGTCTATAACAGAGGGAGTTAGACAGGTCTATAACAGAGGGAGTTAGACACGTCTATAACAGAGAGAGTTAGACAGGTCTATAACAGTTAGACAGGTCTATAACAGAGAGAGTTAGACAGGTCTATAACAGTTAGACAGGTCTATAACAGAGGGAGTTAGACAGGTCTATAACAGTTAGACAGGTCTATAACAGAGGGAGTTAGGCAGGACTATAACAGTTAGACAGGTCTAAAACAGTTAGATAGGTCTATAACAGAGGGAGTTAGACAGGTCAATAACAGAGAGAGTTAGACAGGTCTATAACAGTTAGACAGGTCTATAACAGAGGGAGTTAGACAGGTCTATAACAGAGGGAGTTAGACAGGTCTATAACAGAGAGAGTTAGACAGGTCTATAACAGTTAGACAGGTCTATAACAGAGAGAGTTAGACAGGTCTATAACAGTTAGACAGGTCTATAACAGAGGGAGTTAGACAGGTCTATAACAGAGGGAGTTAGACAGGTCTATAACAGTTAGACAGGTCTATAACAGAGGGAGTTAGACAGGTCTATAAGAGTTAGACAGGTCTATAACAGAGGGAGTTAGACAGGTCTATAACAGAGGGAGTCAGACAGGTCTATAACAGAGGGAGGGAGTTAGACAGGTCTATAACAGAGGGAGGTAGACAGGTCTATAATAGTTAGACATGTCTATAACAGTTAGACAGGTCTATAACAGAGGGAGTTAGACAGGTCTATAACAGTTAGACAGGTCTATAACAGAGGGAGTTAGACAGGTCTATAAGAGTTAGACAGGTCTATAACAGAGGGAGTTAGACAGGTCTATAACAGAGGGAGTCAGACAGGTCTATAACAGAGGGAGGGAGTTAGGCAGGTCTATAACAGAGAGAGTTAGACAGGTCTATAACAGTTAGACAGGTCTATAACAGAGGGAGTTAGACAGGTCTATAACAGAGGGAGTCAGACAGGTCTATAACAGAGGGAGGTAGACAGGTCTATAACAGAGGGAGGTAGACAGGTCTATAACAGTTAGACAGGTCTATAACAGAGGGAGTTAGACAGGTCTATAACAGAGAGAGTTAGACAGGTCTATAACTGTTAGACAGGTCTATAACAGAGGGAGTTAGACAGGTCTATAACAGAGGGAGTTAGACAGGTCTATAACAGGGAGAGCGGCCAGTTAGACAGGTCTATAACAGTTAGACAGGTCTATAACAGTTAGACAGGTCTATAACAGAGGGAGTTAGACAGGTCTATAACAGAGGGAGTTAGACAGGTCTATAACAGTTAGACAGGTCTATAACAGAGGGAGTTAGACAGGTCTATAAGAGTTAGACAGGTCTATAACAGAGGGAGTTAGACACGTCTATAACAGAGGGAGTCAGACAGGTCTATAACAGAGGGAGGGAGTTAGACAGGTCTATAACAGAGGGAGGTAGACAGGTCTATAATAGTTAGACAGGTCTATAACAGTTAGACAGGTCTATAACAGAGGGAGTTAGACAGGTCTATAACAGTTAGACAGGTCTATAACAGAGGGAGTTAGACAGGTCTATAACAGCGAGAGTTAGACAGGTCTATACAGAGAGAGTTAGACAGGTCTATAACAGTTAGACAGCTCTATAACAGAGGGAGTTAGACAGGACTATAACAGTTTGACAGGTCTATAACAGAGGGAGTTAGACAGGTTTATAACAGAGGGAGTTAGACAGGTCTATAACAGTTAGACAGGTCTATAACAGAGGGCGTTAGACAGGTCTATAACAGTTAGACAGGTCTATAACAGAGGGAATTAGACAGGTCTATAACAGAGGGAGTTAGACAGGTCTATAACAGTTAGACAAGTCTATAACAGAGGGAGTTAGGCAGGACTATAACAGTTAGACAGGTCTAAAACAGTTAGATAGGTCTATAACAGAGGGAGTTAGACAGGTCTATAACAGAGAGAGTTAGACAGGTCTATAACAGTTAGACAGGTCTATAACAGAGGGAGTTAGACAGGTCTATAACAGAGGGAGTTAGACAGGACTATAACAGAGAGAGTTAGACAGGTCTATAACAGTTAGACAGGTCTATAACAGAGAGAGTTAGACAGGTCTATAACAGTTAGACAGGTCTATAACAGAGGGAGTTAGACAGGTCTATAACAGAGGGAGTTAGACAGGTCTATAACAGTTAGACAGGTCTATAACAGAGGGAGTTAGACAGGTCTATAAGAGTTAGACAGGTCTATAACAGAGGGAGTTAGACAGGTCTATAACAGAGGGAGTCAGACAGGTCTATAACAGAGGGAGGGAGTTAGTCAGGTCTATAACAGAGGGAGGTAGACAGGTCTATAATAGTTAGACAGGTCTATAACAGTTAGACAGGTCTATAACAGAGGGAGTTAGACAGGTCTATAACAGTTAGACAGGTCTATAACAGAGGGAGTTAGACAGGTCTATAACAGAGAGAGTTAGACAGGTCTATACAGAGAGAGTTAGACAGGTCTATAACAGTTAGACAGCTCTATAACAGAGGGAGTTAGACAGGACTATAACAGTTTGACAGGTCTATAACAGAGGGAGTTAGACAGGTTTATAACAGAGGGCGTTAGACAGGTCTATAACAGTTAGACAGGTCTATAACAGAGGGAGTTAGACAGGTCTATAACAGAGGGAGTTAGACAGGTCTATAACAGTTAGACAAGTCTATAACAGAGGGAGTTAGGCAGGACTATAACAGTTAGACTGGTCTAAAATAGTTAGATAGGTCTATAACAGAGGGAGTTAGACAGGTCTATAACAGAGAGAGTTAGACAGGTCTATAACAGTTAGACAGGTCTATAACAGAGGGAGTTAGACAGGTCTATAACAGAGGGAGTTAGACACGTCTATAACAGAGAGAGTTAGACAGGTCTATAACAGTTAGACAGGTCTATAACAGAGAGAGTTAGACAGGTCTATAACAGTTAGACAGGTCTATAACAGAGGGAGTTAGACAGGTCTATAACAGTTAGACAGGTCTATAACAGAGGGAGTTAGACAGGTCTATAACAGAGGGAGTTAGACACGTCTATAACAGAGAGAGTTAGACAGGTCTATAACAGTTAGACAGGTCTATAACAGAGAGAGTTAGACAGGTCTATAACAGTTAGACAGGTCTATAACAGAGGGAGTTAGACAGGTCTATAACAGAGAGAGTTAGACAGGTCTATAACAGTTAGACAGGTCTATAACAGAGGGAGTTAGACAGGTCTATAACAGAGGGAGTTAGACACGTCTATAACAGAGAGAGTTAGACAGGTCTATAACAGTTAGACAGGTCTATAACAGAGAGAGTTAGACAGGTCTATAACAGTTAGACAGGTCTATAACAGAGAGAGTTAGACAGGTCTATAACAGTTAGACAGGTCTATAACAGAGGGAGTTAGACAGGTCTATAACAGAGGGAGTTAGACAGGTCTATAACAGAGAGAGTTAGACAGGTCTATAACAGTTAGACAGGTCTATAACAGAGAGAGTTAGACAGGTCTATAACAGTTAGACAGGTCTATAACAGAGGGAGTTAGACAGGTCTATAACAGAGGGAGTTAGACAGGTCTATAACAGTTAGACAGGTCTATAACAGAGGGAGTTAGACAGGTCTATAAGAGTTAGACAGGTCTATAACAGAGGGAGTTAGACAGGTCTATAACAGAGGGAGTCAGACAGGTCTATAACAGAGGGAGGGAGTTAGACAGGTCTATAACAGAGGGAGGTAGACAGGTCTATAATAGTTAGACAGGTCTATAACAGTTAGACAGGTCTATAACAGAGGAAGTTAGACAGGTCTATAACAGTTAGACAGGTCTATAACAGAGGGAGTTAGACAGGTCTATAAGAGTTAGACAGGTCTATAACAGAGGGAGTTAGACAGGTCTATAACAGAGGGAGTCAGACAGGTCTATAACAGAGGGAGGGAGTTAGACAGGTCTATAACAGTTAGACAGGTCTATAACAGAGGGAGTTAGACAGGTCTATAACAGAGGGAGTTAGACAGGTCTATAAGAGTTAGACAGGTCTATAACAGAGGGAGTTAGACAGGTCTATAACAGAGGGAGTCAGACAGGTCTATAACAGAGGGAGGGAGTTAGACAGGTCTATAACAGAGGGAGGTAGACAGGTCTATAATAGTTAGACAGGTCTATAACAGTTAGACAGGTCTATAACAGAGGGAGTTAGACAGGTCTATAAGAGTTAGACAGGTCTATAACAGAGGGAGTTAGACAGGTCTATAACAGAGAGAGTTAGACAGGTCTATACAGAGAGAGTTAGACAGGTCTATAACAGTTAGACAGCTCTATAACAGAGGGAGTTAGACAGGACTATAACAGTTTGACAGGTCTATAACAAAGGGAAATAGACAGGACTATAACAGTTAGACAGGTCTAAAACAGTTAGATAGGTCTATAACAGAGGGAGTCAGACAGGTCTATAACAGAGGGAGTTAGACAGGTCTATAACAGAGGGAGTTAGACAGGTCTATAACAGAGGGAGTTAGACAGGTCTATAACAGAGGGAGTCAGACAGGTCTATAACAGTTAGACAGGTCTATAACAGTTAGACAGGTCTATAACAGAGGGAGTTAGACAGGTCTATAACAGTTATACAGGTCTATAACAGAGGGAGTTAGACAGGTCTATAACAGAGGGAGTCAGACAGGTCTATAACAGTTATACAGATCTATAACAGTTAGACAGGTCTATAACAGAGGGAGTTAGACAGGTCTATAACAGTTAGACAGGTCTATAACAGAGGGAGTTAGACAGGTCTATAACAGAGAGAGTTAGACAGGTCTATAACAGTTAGACAGGTCTATAACAGAGGGAGTTAGACAGGTCTATAACAGAGGGAGTTAGGCAGGTCTATAACAGAGGGAGTCTGACAGGTCTATAACAGTTAGACAGGTCTATAACAGTTAGACAGGTCTATAACAGAGGGAGTTAGACAGGTCTATAACAGTTAGACAGGTCTATAACAGAGGGAGTTAGACAGGTCTATAACAGAGGGAGTTAGACAGGTCTATAACAGTTAGACAGGTCTATAACAGAGGGAGTTAGACAGGTCTATAACAGAGGGAGTTAGACAGGTCTATAACAGTTAGACAGGTCTATAACAGAGGGAGTTAGACAGGTCTATAACAGTTAGACAGGTCTATAACAGAGGGAGTTAGACAGGACTATAACAGTTAGACAGGTCTAAAACAGTTAGATAGGTCTATAACAGAGGGAGTTAGACAGGTCTATAACAGAGGGAGTTAGACAGGTCTATAACAGAGGGAGTTAGACAGGTCTATAACAGTTAGACAGGTCTATAACAGAGGGAGTTAGACAGGTCTATAAGAGTTAGACAGGTCTATAACAGAGGGAGTTAGACAGGTCTATAACAGAGGGAGTCAGACAGGTCTATAACAGAGGGAGGGAGTTAGACAGGTCTATAACAGAGGAAGGTAGACAGGTCTATAATAGTTAGACAGGTCTATAACAGTTAGACAGGTCTATAACAGAGGGAGTTAGACAGGTCTATAACAGTTAGACAGGTCTATAACAGAGGGAGTTAGACAGGTCTATAACAGAGAGAGTTAGACAGGTCTATACAGAGAGAGTTAGACAGGTCTATAACAGTTAGACAGCTCTATAACAGAGGGAGTTAGACAGGACTATAACAGTTTGACAGGTCTATAACAGAGGGAGTTAGACAGGTTTATAACAGAGGGAGTTAGACAGGTCTATAACAGTTAGACAGGTCTATAACAGAGGGCGTTAGACAGGTCTATAACAGTTAGACAGGTCTATAACAGAGGGAGTTAGACAGGTCTATAACAGTTAGACAGGTCTATAACAGAGGGAGTTAGACAGGTCTATAACAGTTAGACAAGTCTATAACAGAGGCAGTTAGGCAGGACTATAACAGTTAGACAGGTCTAAAACAGTTAGATAGGTCTATAACAGAGGGAGTTAGACAGGTCTATAACAGAGAGAGTTAGACAGGTCTATAACAGTTAGACAGGTCTATAACAGAGGGAGTTAGACAGGTCTATAACAGAGGGAGTTAGACAGGTCTATAACAGAGAGAGTTAGACAGGTTTATAACAGTTAGACAGGTCTATAACAGAGAGAGTTAGACAGGTCTATAACAGTTAGACAGGTCTATGACAGAGGGAGTTAGACAGGTCTATAACAGAGGGAGTTAGACAGGTCTATAACAGAGAGAGTTAGACAGGTCTATAACAGTTAGACAGGTCTATAACAGAGAGAGTTAGACACGTCTATAACAGTTAGACAGGTCTATAACAGAGGGAGTTAGACATGTCTATAACAGAGGGAGTTAGACAGGTCTATAACAGTTAGACAAGTCTATAACAGAGGGAGTAAGGCAGGACTATAACAGTTAGACAGGTCTAAAATAGTTAGATAGGTCTATAACAGAGGGAGTTAGACAGGTCTATAACAGTTAGACAGCTCTATAACAGAGGGAGTTAGACAGGACTATAACAGTTTGACAGGTCTATAACAGAGGGAGTTAGACAGGTTTATAACAGAGGGAGTTAGACAGGTCTATAACAGTTAGACAGGTCTATAACAGAGGGCGTTAGACAGGTCTATAACAGTTAGACAGGTCTATAACAGAGGGAATTAGACAGGTCTATAACAGAGGGAGTTAGACAGGTCTATAACAGAGGGAGTTAGACAGGTCTATAACAGAGGGAGTTAGACAGGTCTATAACAGTTAGACAGGTCTATAACAGAGGGAGTTAGACAGGTCTATAAGAGTTAGACAGGTCTATAACAGAGGGAGTTAGACAGGTCTATAACAGAGGGAGTCAGACAGGTCTATAACAGAGGGAGGGAGTTAGACAGGTCTATAACAGAGGAAGGTAGACAGGTCTATAATAGTTAGACAGGTCTATAACAGTTAGACAGGTCTATAACAGAGGGAGTTAGACAGGTCTATAACAGTTAGACAGGTCTATAACAGAGGGAGTTAGACAGGTCTATAACAGAGAGAGTTAGACAGGTCTATACAGAGAGAGTTAGACAGGTCTATAACAGTTAGACAGCTCTATAACAGAGGGAGTTAGACAGGACTATAACAGTTTGACAGGTCTATAACAGAGGGAGTTAGACAGGTTTATAACAGAGGGAGTTAGACAGGTCTATAACAGTTAGACAGGTCTATAACAGAGGGCGTTAGACAGGTCTATAACAGTTAGACAGGTCTATAACAGAGGGAGTTAGACAGGTCTATAACAGTTAGACAGGTCTATAACAGAGGGAGTTAGACAGGTCTATAACAGTTAGACAAGTCTATAACAGAGGCAGTTAGGCAGGACTATAACAGTTAGACAGGTCTAAAACAGTTAGATAGGTCTATAACAGAGGGAGTTAGACAGGTCTATAACAGAGAGAGTTAGACAGGTCTATAACAGTTAGACAGGTCTATAACAGAGGGAGTTAGACAGGTCTATAACAGAGGGAGTTAGACAGGTCTATAACAGAGAGAGTTAGACAGGTTTATAACAGTTAGACAGGTCTATAACAGAGAGAGTTAGACAGGTCTATAACAGTTAGACAGGTCTATAACAGAGGGAGTTAGACAGGTCTATAACAGAGGGAGTTAGACAGGTCTATAACAGAGAGAGTTAGACAGGTCTATAACAGTTAGACAGGTCTATAACAGAGAGAGTTAGACAGGTCTATAACAGTTAGACAGGTCTATAACAGAGGGAGTTAGACATGTCTATAACAGAGGGAGTTAGACAGGTCTATAACAGTTAGACAAGTCTATAACAGAGGGAGTAAGGCAGGACTATAACAGTTAGACAGGTCTAAAATAGTTAGATAGGTCTATAACAGAGGGAGTTAGACAGGTCTATAACAGTTAGACAGCTCTATAACAGAGGGAGTTAGACAGGACTATAACAGTTTGACAGGTCTATAACAGAGGGAGTTAGACAGGTTTATAACAGAGGGAGTTAGACAGGTCTATAACAGTTAGACAGGTCTATAACAGAGGGCGTTAGACAGGTCTATAACAGTTAGACAGGTCTATAACAGAGGGAATTAGACAGGTCTATAACAGAGGGAGTTAGACAGGTCTATAACAGTTAGACAAGTCTATAACAGAGGGAGTTAGGCAGGACTATAACAGTTAGACAGGTCTAAAACAGTTAGATAGGTCTATAACAGAGGGAGTTAGACAGGTATATAACAGAGAGAGTTAGACAGGTCTATAACAGTTAGACAGGTCTATAACAGAGGGAGTTAGACAGGTCTATAACAGAGGGAGTTGGACAGGACTATAACAGAGAGAGTTAGACAGGTCTATAACAGTTAGACAGGTCTATAACAGAGAGAGTTAGCCAGGTCTATAACAGTTAGACAGGTCTATAACAGAGGGAGTTAGACAGGTCTATAACAGAGGGAGTTAGACAGGTCTATAACAGTTAGACAGGTCTATAACAGAGGGAGTTAGACAGGTCTATAAGAGTTAGACAGGTCTATAACAGAGGGAGTCAGACAGGTCTATAACAGAGGGAGGGAGTTAGTCAGGTCTATAACAGAGGGAGGTAGACAGGTCTATAATAGTTAGACAGGTCTATAACAGTTAGACAGGTCTATAACAGAGGGAGTTAGACAGGTCTATAACAGTTAGACAGGTCTATAACAGAGGGAGTTAGACAGGTCTATAACAGAGAGAGTTAGACAGGTCTATACAGAGAGAGTTAGACAGGTCTATAACAGTTAGACAGCTCTATAACAGAGGGAGTTAGACAGGACTATAACAGTTTGACAGGTCTATAACAGAGGGAGTTAGACAGGTTTATAACAGATGGAGTTAGACAGGTCTATAACAGTTAGACAGGTCTATAAGAGAGGGCGTTAGACAGGTCTATAACAGTTAGACAGGTCTATAACAGAGGGAGTTAGACAGGTCTATAACAGAGGGAGTTAGACAGGTCTATAACAGTTAGACAGGTCTATAACAGAGAGAGTTAGACAGGTCTATAACAGTTAGACAGGTCTATAACAGAGGGAGTTAGACAGGTCTATAACAGAGGGAGTTAGACAGGTCTATAACAGTTAGACAGGTCTATAACAGAGGGAGTTAGACAGGTCTATAAGAGTTAGACAGGTCTATAACAGAGGGAGTTAGACAGGTCTATAACAGAGGGAGTCAGACAGGTCTATAACAGAGGGAGGGAGTTAGTCAGGTCTATAACAGAGGGAGGTAGACAGGTCTATAATAGTTAGACAGGTCTATAACAGTTAGACAGGTCTATAACAGAGGGAGTTAGACAGGTCTATAACAGAGAGAGTTAGACAGGTCTATACAGAGAGAGTTAGACAGGTCTATAACAGTTAGACAGCTCTATAACAGAGGGAGTTAGACAGGACTATAACAGTTTGACAGGTCTATAACAGAGGGAGTTAGACAGGTTTATAACAGAGGGAGTTAGACAGGTCTATAACAGTTAGACAGGTCTATAACAGAGGGCGTTAGACAGGTCTATAACAGTTAGACAGGTCTATAACAGAGGGAGTTAGACAGGTCTATAACAGAGGGAGTTAGACAGGTCTATAACAGTTAGACAAGTCTATAACAGAGGGAGTTAGGCAGGACTATAACAGTTAGACTGGTCTAAAATAGTTAGATAGGTCTATAACAGAGGGAGTTAGACAGGTCTATAACAGAGAGAGTTAGACAGGTCTATAACAGTTAGACAGGTCTATAACAGAGGGAGTTAGACAGGTCTATAACAGAGGGAGTTAGACAGGTCCATAACAGAGAGAGTTAGACAGGTCTATAACAGTTAGACAGGTCTATAACAGAGAGAGTTAGACAGGTCTATAACAGTTAGACAGGTCTATAACAGAGGGAGTTAGACAGGTCTATAACAGAGGGAGTTAGACAGGTCTATAACAGTTAGACAGGTCTATAACAGATGGAGTTAGACAGGTCTATAAGAGTTAGACAGGTCTATAACAGAGGGAGTTAGACAGGTCTATAACAGAGGGAGTCAGACAGGTCTATAACAGAGGGAGGGAGTTAGACAGGTCTATAACAGAGGGAGGTAGACAGGTCTATAATAGTTAGACAGGTCTATAACAGTTAGACAGGTCTATAACAGAGGAAGTTAGACAGGTCTATAACAGTTAGACAGGTCTATAACAGAGGGAGTTAGACAGGTCTATAAGAGTTAGACAGGTCTATAACAGAGGGAGTTAGACAGGTCTATAACAGAGGGAGTCAGACAGGTCTATAACAGAGGGAGGGAGTTAGACAGGTCTATAACAGTTAGACAGGTCTATAACAGAGGGAGTTAGACAGGTCTATAACAGAGGGAGTTAGACAGGTCTATAACAGTTAGACAGGTCTATAACAGAGGGAGTTAGACAGGTCTATAAGAGTTAGACAGGTCTATAACAGAGGGAGTTAGACAGGTCTATAACAGAGGGAGTCAGACAGGTCTATAACAGAGGGAGGGAGTTAGACAGGTCTATAACAGAGGGAGGTAGACAGGTCTATAATAGTTAGACAGGTCTATAACAGTTAGACAGGTCTATAACAGAGGGAGTTAGACAGGTCTATAACAGTTAGACAGGTCTATAACAGAGGGAGTTAGACAGGTCTATAACAGAGAGAGTTAGACAGGTCTATACAGAGAGAGTTAGACAGGTCTATAACAGTTAGACAGCTCTATAACAGAGGGAGTTAGACAGGACTATAACAGTTTGACAGGTCTATAACAAAGGGAAATAGACAGGACTATAACAGTTAGACAGGTCTAAAACAGTTAGATAGGTCTATAACAGAGGGAGTCAGACAGGTCTATAACAGAGGGAGTTAGACAGGTCTATAACAGAGGGAGTTAGACAGGTCTATAACAGAGGGAGTTAGACAGGTCTATAACAGAGGGAGTTAGACAGGTCTATAACAGAGGGAGTCAGACAGGTCTATAACAGTTAGACAGGTCTATAACAGTTAGACAGGTCTATAACAGAGGGAGTTAGACAGGTCTATAACAGTTAGACAGGTCTATAACAGAGGGAGTTAGACAGGTCTATAACAGAGGGAGTCAGACAGGTCTATAACAGTTAGACAGGTCTATAACAGTTAGACAGGTCTATAACAGAGGGAGTTAGACAGGTCTATAACAGTTAGACAGGTCTATAACAGAGGGAGTTAGACAGGTCTATAACAGAGAGAGTTAGACAGGTCTATAACAGTTAGACAGGTCTATAACAGAGGGAGTTAGACAGGTCTATAACAGAGGGAGTTAGGCAGGTCTATAACAGAGGGAGTCTGACAGGTCTATAACAGTTAGACAGGTCTATAACAGTTAGACAGGTCTATAACAGAGGGAGTTAGACAGGTCTATAACAGTTAGACAGGTCTATAACAGAGGGAGTTAGACAGGTCTATAACAGAGGGAGTTAGACAGGTCTATAACAGTTAGACAGGTCTATAACAGAGGGAGTTAGACAGGTCTATAACAGAGGGAGTTAGACAGGTCTATAACAGTTAGACAGGTCTATAACAGAGGGAGTTAGACAGGTCTATAACAGTTAGACAGGTCTATAACAGAGGGAGTTAGACAGGACTATAACAGTTAGACAGGTCTAAAACAGTTAGATAGGTCTATAACAGAGGGAGTTAGACAGGTCTATAACAGAGGGAGTTAGACAGGTCTATAACAGTTAGACAGGTCTATAACAGAGGGAGTTAGACAGGTCTATAAGAGTTAGACAGGTCTATAACAGAGGGAGTTAGACAGGTCTATAACAGAGGGAGTCAGACAGGTCTATAACAGAGGGAGGGAGTTAGACAGGTCTATAACAGAGGAAGGTAGACAGGTCTATAATAGTTAGACAGGTCTATAACAGTTAGACAGGTCTATAACAGAGGGAGTTAGACAGGTCTATAACAGAGAGAGTTAGACAGGTCTATACAGAGAGAGTTAGACAGGTCTATAACAGTTAGACAGCTCTATAACAGAGGGAGTTAGACAGGACTATAACAGTTTGACAGGTCTATAACAGAGGGAGTTAGACAGGTTTATAACAGAGGGAGTTAGACAGGTCTATAACAGTTAGACAGGTCTATAACAGAGGGCGTTAGACAGGTCTATAACAGTTAGACAGGTCTATAACAGAGGGAATTAGACAGGTCTATAACAGAGGGAGTTAGACAGGTCTATAACAGTTAGACAAGTCTATAACAGAGGGAGTTAGGCAGGACTATAACAGTTAGACAGGTCTAAAACAGTTAGATAGGTCTATAACAGAGGGAGTTAGACAGGTCTATAACAGAGAGAGTTAGACAGGTCTATAACAGTTAGACAGGTCTATAACAGAGGGAGTTAGACAGGTCTATAACAGAGGGAGTTAGACAGGTCTATAACAGAGAGAGTTAGACAGGTCTATAACAGTTAGACAGGTCTATAACAGAGAGAGTTAGACAGGTCTATAACAGTTAGACAGGTCTATAACAGAGGGAGTTAGACAGGTCTATAACAGAGGGAGTTAGACAGGTCTATAACAGAGAGAGTTAGACAGGTCTATAACAGTTAGACAGGTCTATAACAGAGAGAGTTAGACAGGTCTATAACAGTTAGACAGGTCTATAACAGAGGGAGTTAGACAGGTCTATAACAGAGGGAGTTAGACAGGTCTATAACAGTTAGACAGGTCTATAACAGAGGGAGTTAGACAGGTCTATAAGAGTTAGACAGGTCTATAACAGAAGGAGTTAGACAGGTCTATAACAGTTAGACAAGTCTATAACAGAGGGAGTTAGGCAGGACTATAACAGTTAGACTGGTCTAAAATAGTTAGATAGGTCTATAACAGAGGGAGTTAGACAGGTCTATAACAGAGAGAGTTAGACAGGTCTATAACAGTTAGACAGGTCTATAACAGAGGGAGTTAGACAGGTCTATAACAGAGGGAGTTAGACAGGTCTATAACAGAGAGAGTTAGACAGGTCTATAACAGTTAGACAGGTCTATAACAGAGAGAGTTAGACAGGTCTATAACAGTTAGACAGGTCTATAACAGAGGGAGTTAGACAGGTCTATAACAGAGGGAGTTAGACAGGTCTATAACAGTTAGACAGGTCTATAACAGAGGGAGTTAGACAGGTCTATAAGAGTTAGACAGGTCTATAACAGAGGGAGTTAGACAGGTCTATAACAGAGGGAGTCAGACAGGTCTATAACAGACGGAGGGAGTTAGACAGGTCTAAAACAGAGGGAGGTAGACAGGTCTATAATAGTTAGACAGGTCTATAACAGTTAGACAGGTCTATAACAGAGGGAGTTAGACAGGTCTATAACAGTTAGACAGGTCTATAACAGAGGGAGTTAGACAGGTCTATAAGAGTTAGACAGGTCTATAACAGAGGGAGTTAGACAGGTCTATAACAGAGGGAGTCAGACAGGTCTATAACAGAGGGAGGGAGTTAGACAGGTCTATAACAGTTAGACAGGTCTATAACAGAGGGAGTTAGACAGGTCTATAACAGAGGGAGTTAGACAGGTCTATAACAGTTAGACAGGTCTATAACAGAGGGAGTTAGACAGGTCTATAAGAGTTAGACAGGTCTATAACAGAGGGAGTTAGACAGGTCTATAACAGAGGGAGTCAGACAGGTCTATAACAGAGGGAGGGAGTTAGACAGGTCTATAACAGTCAGACAGGTCTATAACAGAGGGAGGGAGTTAGACAGGTCTATAACAGTTAGACAGGTCTATAACAGAGGGAGTTAGACAGGTCTATAACAGTTAGACAAGTCTATAACAGAGGGAGTTAGGCAGGACTATAACAGTTAGACTGGTCTAAAATAGTTAGATAGGTCTATAACAGAGGGAGTTAGACAGGTCTATAACAGAGAGAGTTAGACAGGTCTATAACAGTTAGACAGGTCTATTACAGAGGGAGTTAGACAGGTCTATAACAGAGGGAGTTAGACAGGTCTATAACAGAGAGAGTTAGACAGGTCTATAACAGTTAGACAGGTCTATAACAGAGAGAGTTAGACAGGTCTATAACAGTTAGACAGGTCTATAACAGAGGGAGTTAGACAGGTCTATAACAGAGGGAGTTAGACAGGTCTATAACAGTTAGACAGCTCTATAACAGAGGGAGTTAGACAGGACTATAACAGTTTGACAGGTCTATAACAGAGGGAGTTAGACAGGTTTATAACAGAGGGAGTTAGACAGGTCTTTAACAGTTAGACAGGTCTATAACAGAGGGCGTTAGACAGGTCTATAACAGTTAGACAGGTCTATAACAGAGGGAATTAGACAGGTCTATAACAGAGGGAGTTAGACAGGTCTATAACAGTTAGACAAGTCTATAACAGAGGGAGTTAGGCAGGACTATAACAGTTAGACAGGTCTAAAACAGTTAGATAGGTCTATAACAGAGGGAGTTAGACAGGTCTATAACAGAGAGAGTTAGACAGGTCTATAACAGAGGGAGTTAGACAGGACTATAACAGAGAGAGTTAGACAGGTCTATAACAGTTAGACAGGTCTATAACAGAGAGAGTTAGACAGGTCTATAACAGTTAGACAGGTCTATAACAGAGGGAGTTAGACAGGTCTATAACAGAGGGAGTTAGACAGGTCTATAACAGTTAGACAGGTCTATAACAGAGGGAGTTAGACAGGTCTATAAGAGTTAGACAGGTCTATAACAGAGGGAGTTAGACAGGTCTATAACAGAGGGAGTCAGACAGGTCTATAACAGAGGGAGGGAGTTAGTCAGGTCTATAACAGAGGGAGGTAGACAGGTCTATAATAGTTAGACAGGTCTATAACAGTTAGACAGGTCTATAACAGAGGGAGTTAGACAGGTCTATAACAGTTAGACAGGTCTATAACAGAGGGAGTTAGACAGGTCTATAACAGAGAGAGTTAGACAGGTCTATACAGAGAGAGTTAGACAGGTCTATAACAGTTAGACAGCTCTATAACAGAGGGAGTTAGACAGGACTATAACAGTTTGACAGGTCTATAACAGAGGGAGTTAGACAGGTTTATAACAGAGAGAGTTAGACAGGTCTATAACAGTTAGACAGGTCTATAACAGAGGGCGTTAGACAGGTCTATAACAGTTAGACAGGTCTATAACAGAGGGAGTTAGACAGGTCTATAACAGAGGGAGTTAGACAGGTCTATAACAGTTAGACAAGTCTATAACAGAAGGAGTTAGGCAGGACTATAACAGTTAGACTGGTCTAAAATAGTTAGAAATGTCTATAACAGAGGGAGTTAGACAGGTCTATAACAGAGAGAGTTAGACAGGTCTATAACAGTTAGACAGGTCTATAACAGAGGGAGTTAGACAGGTCTATAACAGAGGGAGTTAGACAGGTCTATAACATAGAGAGTTAGACAGGTCTATAACAGTTAGACAGGTCTATAACAGAGAGAGTTAGACAGGTCTATAACAGTTAGACAGGTCTATAACAGTTAGACAGGTCTATAACAGAGGGAATTAGACAGGTCTATAACAGAGGGAGTTAGACAGGTCTATAACAGTTAGACAAGTCTATAACAGAGGGAGTTAGGCAGGACTATAACAGTTAGACAGGTCTAAAACAGTTAGACAGGTCTATAACAGAGGGAGTTAGACAGGTCTATAACAGTTAGACAGGTCTATAACAGAGGGAGTTAGACAGGTCTATAACAGAGGGAGTTAGACAGGTCTATAACAGTTAGACAGGTCTATAACAGAGGGAGTTAGACAGGTCTATAAGAGTTAGACAGGTCTATAACAGAGGGAGTTAGACAGGTCTATAACAGAGGGAGTCAGACAGGTCTATAACAGAGGGAGGGAGTTAGACAGGTCTATAACAGAGGGAGGTAGACAGGTCTATAATAGTTAGACAGGTCTATAACAGTTAGACAGGTCTATAACAGAGGGAGTTAGACAGGTCTATAACAGTTAGACAGGTCTATAACAGAGGGAGTTAGACAGGTCTATAACAGAGAGAGTTAGACAGGTCTATACAGAGAGAGTTAGACAGGTCTATAACAGTTAGACAGCTCTATAACAGAGGGAGTTAGACAGGACTATAACAGTTTGACAGGTCTATAACAAAGGGAAATAGACAGGACTATAACAGTTAGACAGGTCTAAAACAGTTAGATAGGTCTATAACAGAGGGAGTCAGACAGGTCTATAACAGAGGGAGTTAGACAGGTCTATAACAGAGGGAGTTAGACAGGTCTATAACAGTTAGACAGGTCTATAACAGAGGGAGTTAGACAGGTCTATAACAGAGAGAGTTAGACAGGTCTATAACAGTTAGACAGGTCTATAACAGAGGGAGTTAGACAGGTCTATAACAGAGGGAGTTAGGCAGGTCTATAACAGAGGGAGTCTGACAGGTCTATAACAGTTAGACAGGTCTATAATAGTTAGACAGGTCTATAACAGAGGGAGTTAGACAGGTCTATAACAGTTAGACAGGTCTATAACAGAGGGAGTTAGACAGGTCTATAACAGAGGGAGTTAGACAGGTCTATAACAGTTAGACAGGTCTATAACAGAGGGAGTTAGACAGGTCTATAACAGAGGGAGTTAGACAGGTCTATAACAGTTAGACAGGTCTATAACAGAGGGAGTTAGACAGGTCTATAACAGTTAGACAGGTCTATAACAGAGGGAGTTAGACAGGACTATAACAGTTAGACAGGTCTAAAACAGTTAGATAGGTCTATAACAGAGGGAGTTAGACAGGTCTATAAGAGTTAGACAGGTCTATAACAGAGGGAGTTAGACAGGTCTATAAGAGTTAGACAGGTCTATAACAGAGGGAGTTAGACAGGTCTATAACAGAGGGATTCAGACAGGTCTATAACAGAGGGAGGGAGTTAGACAGGTCTATAACAGAGGAAGGTAGACAGGTATATAATAGTTAGACAGGTCTATAACAGTTAGACAGGTCTATAACAGAGGGAGTTAGACAGGTCTATAACAGTTAGACAGGTCTATAACAGAAGGAGTTAGACAGGTCTATAACAGAGAGAGTTAGACAGGTCTATACAGAGAGAGTTAGACAGGTCTATAACAGTTAGACAGCTCTATAACAGAGGGAGTTAGACAGGACTATAACAGTTTGACAGGTCTATAACAGAGGGAGTTAGACAGGTTTATAACAGAGGGAGTTAGACAGGTCTATAACAGTTAGACAGGTCTATAACAGAGGGCGTTAGACAGGTCTATAACAGTTAGACAGGTCTATAACAGAGGGAGTTAGACAGGTCTATAACAGTTAGACAGGTCTATAACAGAGGGAGTTAGACAGGTCTATAACAGTTAGACAAGTCTATAAGAGAGGGAGTTAGGCAGGACTATAACAGTTAGACAGGTCTAAAACAGTTAGATAGGTCTATAACAGAGGGAGTTAGACAGGTCTATAACAGAGAGAGTTAGACAGGTCTATAACAGTTAGACAGGTCTATAAAAGAGGGAGTTAGACAGGTCTATAACAGAGGGAGTTAGACAGGTCTATAACAGAGAGAGTTAGACAGGTCTATAACAGTTAGACAGGTCTATAACAGAGAGAGTTAGACAGGTCTATAACAGTTAGACAGGTCTATAACAGAGGGAGTTAGACAGGTCTATAACAGAGAGAGTTAGACAGGTCTATACAGAGAGAGTTAGACAGGTCTATAACAGTTAGACAGCTCTATAACAGAGGGAGTTAGACAGGACTATAACAGTTTGACAGGTCTATAACAGAGGGAGTTAGACAGGTTTATAACAGAGGGAGTTAGACAGGTCTATAACAGTTAGACAGGTCTATAACAGAGGGCGTTAGACAGGTCTATAACAGTTAGACTGGTCTATAACAGAGGGAGTTAGACAGGTCTATAACAGTTAGACAGGTCTATAACAGAGGGAGTTAGACAGGTCTATAACAGTTAGACAAGTCTATAAGAGAGGGAGTTAGGCAGGACTATAACAGTTAGACAGGTCTAAAACAGTTAGATAGGTCTATAACAGAGGGAGTTAGACAGGTCTATAACAGAGAGAGTTAGACAGGTCTATAACAGTTAGACAGGTCTATAACAGAGGGAGTTAGACAGGTCTATAACAGTTAGACAGGTCTATAACAGAGGGAGTTAGACAGGTCTATAACAGTTAGACAAGTCTATAAGAGAGGGAGTTAGGCAGGACTATAACAGTTAGACAGGTCTAAAACAGTTAGATAGGTCTATAACAGAGGGAGTTAGACAGGTCTATAACAGAGAGAGTTAGACAGGTCTATAACAGTTAGACAGGTCTATAAAAGAGGGAGTTAGACAGGTCTATAACAGAGGGAGTTAGACAGGTCTATAACAGAGAGAGTTAGACAGGTCTATAACAGTTAGACAGGTCTATAACAGAGAGAGTTAGACAGGTCTATAACAGTTAGACAGGTCTATAACAGAGGGAGTTAGACAGGTCTATAACAGAGAGAGTTAGACAGGTCTATACAGAGAGAGTTAGACAGGTCTATAACAGTTAGACAGCTCTATAACAGAGGGAGTTAGACAGGACTATAACAGTTTGACAGGTCTATAACAGAGGGAGTTAGACAGGTTTATAACAGAGGGAGTTAGACAGGTCTATAACAGTTAGACAGGTCTATAACAGAGGGCGTTAGACAGGTCTATAACAGTTAGACAGGTCTATAACAGAGGGAGTTAGACAGGTCTATAACAGTTAGACAGGTCTATAACAGAGGGAGTTAGACAGGTCTATAACAGTTAGACAAGTCTATAAGAGAGGGAGTTAGGCAGGACTATAACAGTTAGACAGGTCTAAAACAGTTAGATAGGTCTATAACAGAGGGAGTTAGACAGGTCTATAACAGAGAGAGTTAGACAGGTCTATAACAGTTAGACAGGTCTATAACAGAGGGAGTTAGACAGGTCTATAACAGAGGGAGTTAGACAGGTCTATAACAGAGAGAGTTAGACAGGTCTATAACAGTTAGACAGGTCTATAACAGAGAGAGTTAGACAGGTCTATAACAGTTAGACAGGTCTATAACAGAGGGAGTTAGACAGGTCTATAACAGAGGGAGTTAGACAGGTCTATAACAGAGAGAGTTAGACAGGTCTATAACAGTTAGACAGGTCTATAACAGAGAGAGTTAGACAGGTCTATAACAGTTAGACAGGTCTATAACAGAGGGAGTTAGACAGGTCTATAACAGAGGGAGTTAGACAGGTCTATAACAGTTAGACAGGTCTATAACAGAGGGAGTTAGACAGGTCTATAAGAGTTAGACAGGTCTATAACAGAGGGAGTTAGACAGGTCTATAACAGTTAGACAAGTCTATAACAGAGGGAGTTAGGCAGGACTATAACAGTTAGACTGGTCTAAAATAGTTAGATAGGTCTATAACAGAGGGAGTTAGACAGGTCTATAACAGAGAGAGTTAGACAGGTCTATAACAGTTAGACAGGTCTATAACAGAGGGAGTTAGACAGGTCTATAACAGAGGGAGTTAGACAGGTCTATAACAGAGAGAGTTAGACAGGTCTATAACAGTTAGACAGGTCTATAACAGAGAGAGTTAGACAGGTCTATAACAGTTAGACAGGTCTATAACAGAGGGAGTTAGACAGGTCTATAACAGAGGGAGTTAGACAGGTCTATAACAGTTAGACAGGTCTATAACAGAGGGAGTTAGACAGGTCTATAAGAGTTAGACAGGTCTATAACAGAGGGAGTTAGACAGGTCTATAACAGAGGGAGTCAGACAGGTCTATAACAGAGGGAGGGAGTTAGACAGGTCTAAAACAGAGGGAGGTAGACAGGTCTATAATAGTTAGACAGGTCTATAACAGTTAGACAGGTCTATAACAGAGGAAGTTAGACAGGTCTATAACAGTTAGACAGGTCTATAACAGAGGGAGTTAGACAGGTCTATAAGAGTTAGACAGGTCTATAACAGAGGGAGTTAGACAGGTCTATAACAGAGGGAGTCAGACAGGTCTATAACAGAGGGAGGGAGTTAGACAGGTCTATAACAGTTAGACAGGTCTATAACAGAGGGAGTTAGACAGGTCTATAACAGAGGGAGTTAGACAGGTCTATAACAGTTAGACAGGTCTATAACAGAGGGAGTTAGACAGGTCTATAAGAGTTAGACAGGTCTATAACAGAGGGAGTTAGACAGGTCTATAACAGAGGGAGTCAGACAGGTCTATAACAGAGGGAGGGAGTTAGACAGGTCTATAACAGAGGGAGGTAGACAGGTCTATAATAGTTAGACAGGTCTATAACAGTTAGACAGGTCTATAACAGAGGGAGTTAGACAGGTCTATAACAGTTAGACAGGTCTATAACAGAGGCAGTTAGACAGGTCTATAACAGAGAGAGTTAGACAGGTCTATACAGAGAGAGTTAGACAGGTATATAACAGTTAGACAGCTCTATAACAGAGGGAGTTAGACAGGACTATAACAGTTTGACAGGTCTATAACAAAGGGAAATAGACAGGACTATAACAGTTAGACAGGTCTAAAACAGTTAGATAGGTCTATAACAGAGGGAGTCAGACAGGTCTATAACAGAGGGAGTTAGACAGGTCTATAACAGAGGGAGTTAGACAGGTCTATAACAGAGGGAGTTAGACAGGTCTATAACAGAGGGAGTTAGACAGGTCTATAACAGAGGGAGTTAGACAGGTCTATAACAGTTAGACAGGTCTATAACAGTTAGACAGGTCTATAACAGAGGGAGTTAGACAGGTCTATAACAGTTAGACAGGTCTATAACAGAGGGAGTTAGACAGGTCTATAACAGAGGGAGTCAGACAGGTCTATAACAGTTAGACAGGTCTATAACAGTTAGACAGGTCTATAACAGAGGAGTTAGACAGGTCTATAACAGTTAGACAGGTCTATAACAGAGGGAGTTAGACAGGTCTATAACAGAGAGAGTTAGACAGGTCTATAACAGTTAGACAGGTCTATAACAGAGGGAGTTAGACAGGTCTATAACAGAGGGAGTTAGGCAGGTCTATAACAGAGGGAGTCTGACAGGTCTATACAGAGAGAGTTAGACAGGTCTATAACAGTTAGACAGGTCTATAACAGAGGGAGTTAGACAGGTCTATAACAGTTAGACAGGTCTATAACAGAGGGAGTTAGACAGGTCTATAACAGAGGGAGTTAGACAGGTCTATAACAGTTAGACAGGTCTATAACAGAGGGAGTTAGACAGGTCTATAACAGTTAGACAGGTCTATAACAGAGGGAATTAGACAGGTCTATAACAGAGGGAGTTAGACAGGTCTATAACAGTTAGACAAGTCTATAACAGAGGGAGTTAGGCAGGACTATAACAGTTAGACAGGTCTAAAACAGTTAGATAGGTCTATAACAGAGGGAGTTAGACAGGTCTATAACAGAGAGAGTTAGACAGGTCTATAACAGTTAGACAGGTCTATAACAGAGGGAGTTAGACAGGTCTATAACAGAGGGAGTTAGACAGGTCTATAACAGAGAGAGTTAGACAGGTCTATAACAGTTAGACAGGTCTATAACAGAGAGAGTTAGACAGGTCTATAACAGTTAGACAGGTCTATAACAGAGGGAGTTAGACAGGTCTATAACAGAGGGAGTTAGACAGGTCTATAACAGTTAGACAGGTCTATAACAGAGGGAGTTAGACAGGTCTATAAGAGTTAGACAGGTCTATAACAGAGGGAGTTAGACAGGTCTATAACAGAGGGAGTCAGACAGGTCTATAACAGAGGGAGGGAGTTAGTCAGGTCTATAACAGAGGGAGGTAGACAGGTCTATAATAGTTAGACAGGTCTATAACAGTTAGACAGGTCTATAACAGAGGGAGTTAGACAGGTCTATAACAGTTAGACAGGTCTATAACAGAGGGAGTTAGACAGGTCTATAACAGAGAGAGTTAGACAGGTCTATACAGAGAGAGTTAGACAGGTCTATAACAGTTAGACAGCTCTATAACAGAGGGAGTTAGACAGGACTATAACAGTTTGACAGGTCTATAACAGAGGGAGTTAGACAGGTTTATAACAGAGGGAGTTAGACAGGTCTATAACAGTTAGACAGGTCTATAACAGAGGGCGTTAGACAGGTCTATAACAGTTAGACAGGTCTATAACAGAGGGAGTTAGACAGGTCTATAACAGAGGGAGTTAGACAGGTCTATAACAGTTAGACAAGTCTATAACAGAGGGAGTTAGGCAGGACTATAACAGTTAGACAGGTCTAAAACAGTTAGATAGGTCTATAACAGAGGGAGTTAGACAGGTCTATAACAGAGAGAGTTAGACAGGTCTATAACAGTTAGACAGGTCTATAACAGAGGGAGTTAGACAGGTCTATAAGAGTTAGACAGGTCTATAACAGAGGGAGTTAGACAGGTCTATAACAGAGGGAGTCAGACAGGTCTATAACAGAGGGAGGGAGTTAGACAGGTCTATAACAGAGGGAGGTAGACAGGTCTATAATAGTTAGACAGGTCTATAACAGTTAGACAGGTCTATAACAGAGGAAGTTAGACAGGTCTATAACAGTTAGACAGGTCTATAACAGAGGGAGTTAGACAGGTCTATAACAGAGAGAGTTAGACAGGTCTATACAGAGAGAGTTAGACAGGTCTATAACAGTTAGACAGCTCTATAACAGAGGGAGTTAGACAGGACTATAACAGTTTGACAGGTCTATAACAGAGGGAGTTAGACAGGTTTATAACAGAGGGAGTTAGACAGGTCTATAACAGTTAGACAGGTCTATAACAGAGGGCGTTAGACAGGTCTATAACAGTTAGACAGGTCTATAACAGAGGGAGTTAGACAGGTCTATAACAGAGGGAGTTAGACAGGTCTATAACAGTTAGACATGTCTATAACAGAGGGAGTTAGGCAGGACTATAACAGTTAGACAGGTCTAAAACAGTTAGATAGGTCTATAACAGAGGGAGTTAGACAGGTCTATAACAGAGAGAGTTAGACAGGTCTATAACAGTTAGACAGGTCTATAACAGAGGGAGTTAGACAGGTCTATAACAGAGAGAGTTAGACAGGTCTATAACAGTTAGACAGGTCTATAACAGAGAGAGTTAGACAGGTCTATAACAGTTAGACAGGTCTATAACAGAGGGAGTTAGACAGGTCTATAACAGTTAGACAGGTCTATAACAGAGGGAGTTAGACAGGTCTATAAGAGTTAGACAGGTCTATAACAGAGGGAGTTAGACAGGTCTATAACAGAGGGAGTCAGACAGGTCTATAACAGAGGGAGGGAGTTAGACAGGTCTATAACAGAGGGAGGTAGACAGGTCTATAATAGTTAGACAGGTCTATAACAGTTAGACAGGTCTATAACATAGGGAGTTAGACAGGTCTATAACAGTTAGACAGGTCTATAACAGAGGGAGTTAGACAGGTCTATAACAGAGAGAGTTAGACAGGTCTATAACAGTTAGACAGCTCTATAACAGAGGGAGTTAGACAGGACTATAACAGTTTGACAGGTCTATAACAGAGGGAGTTAGACAGGTTTATAACAGAGGGAGTTAGACAGGTCTATAACAGTTAGACAGGTCTATAACAGAGGGCTTTAGACAGGTCTATAACAGTTAGACAGGTCTATAACAGAGGGAGTTAGACAGGTCTATAACAGAGGGAGTTAGACAGGTCTATAATAGTTAGACAAGTCTATAACAGAGGGAGTTAGGCAGGACTATAACAGTTAGACAGGTCTAAAACAGTTAGATAGGTCTATAACAGAGGGAGTTAGACAGGTCTATAACAGAGAGAGTTAGACAGGTCTATAACAGTTAGACAGGTCTATAACAGAGGGAGTTTGACAGGTCTATAACAGAGGGAGTTAGACAGGTCTATAACAGAGAGAGTTAGACAGGTCTATAACAGTTAGACAGGTCTATAACAGAGAGAGTTAGACAGGTCTATAACAGTTAGACAGGTCTATAACAGAGGGAGTTAGACATGTCTATAACAGAGGGAGTTAGACAGGTCTATAACAGTTAGACAGGTCTATAACAGAGGGAGTTAGACAGGTCTATAAGAGTTAGACAGGTCTATAACAGAGGGAGTTAGACAGGTCTATAACAGAGGGAGTCAGACAGGTCTATAACAGAGGGAGGGAGTTAGACAGGTCTATAACAGAGGGAGGTAGACAGGTCTATAATAGTTAGACAGGTCTATAACAGTTAGACAGGTCTATAACAGAGGGAGTTAGACAGGTCTATAACAGTTAGACAGGTCTATAACAGAGGGAGTTAGACAGGTCTATAACAGAGAGAGTTAGACAGGTCTATACAGAGAGAGTTAGACAGGTCTATAACAGTTAGACAGCTCTATAACAGAGGGAGTTAGACAGGACTATAACAGTTTGACAGGTCTATAACAGAGGGAGTTAGACAGGTTTATAACAGAGGGAGTTAGACAGGTCTATAACAGTTAGACAGGTCTATAACAGAGGGCGTTAGACAGGTCTATAACAGTTAGACAGGTCTATAACAGAGGGAGTTAGACAGGTCTATAACAGAGGGAGTTAGTCAGGTCTATAACAGTTAGACAAGTCTATAACAGAGGGAGTTAGGCAGGACTATAACAGTTAGACAGGTCTAAAACAGTTAGATAGGTCTATAACAGAGGGAGTTAGACAGGTCTATAACAGAGAGAGTTAGACAGGTCTATAACAGTTAGACAGGTTTATAACAGAGGGAGTTAGACAGGTCTATAACAGAGGGAGTTAGACAGGTCTATAACAGAGAGAGTTAGACAGGTCTATAACAGTTTGACAGGTCTATAACAGAGGGAGTTAGACAGGTCTATAACAGAGGGAGTTAGACAGGTCTATAACAGAGGGAGTTAGACAGGTCTATAACAGAGGGAGTTAGACAGGTCTATTACAGTTAGACAGGTCTATAGCATAGGGAGTTAGACAGGTCTATAAAAGTTAGACAGGTCTATAACAGAGGGAGTTAGACAGGTCAATAATAGAAGACAGGTCTATAACCGTTAGACAAGTCTATAACAGTTAGACAGGTCTATAACAGTTAGACAGGTCTATAACAGAGGGAGTTAGACAGGTCTATAACAGAGGGAGTCAGACAGGTCTATAACAGTTAGACAGGTCTATAACAGTTAGACAGGTCTATAACAGAGGGAGTTAGACAGGTCTATAACAGTTAGACAGGTCTATAACAGAGAGAGTTAGACAGGTCTATAACAGAGAGAGTTAGACAGGTCTATAACAGTTAGCCAGCTCTATAACAGAGGGAGTTAGACAGGACTATAACAGTTTGACAGGTCTATAACAGAGGGAGTTAGACAGGTCTATAACAGTTAGACAGGTCTATAACAGAGGGAGTTAGACAGGTCTATAACAGTTAGACAGGTCTATAACAGTTAGACAGGTCTATAACAGAGGGAGGTAGACAGGTCTATAACAGTTAGACAGGTCTATAACAGAGGGAGTTAGACAGGTCTATAACAGAGAGAGTTAGACAGGTCTATACAGAGAGAGTTAGACAGGTCTATAACAGTTAGACAGCTCTATAACAGAGGGAGTTAGACAGGACTATAACAGTTTGACAGGTCTATAACAGAGGGAGTTAGACAGGTTTATAACAGAGGGAGTTAGACAGGTCTATAACAGTTAGACAGGTCTATAACAGAGGGCGGTAGACAGGTCTATAACAGTTAGACAGGTCTATAACAGAGGGAGTTAGACAGGTCTATAACAGAGGGAGTTAGTCAGGTCTATAACAGTTAGACAAGTCTATAACAGAGGGAGTTAAGCAGGACTCTAACAGTTAGACATGTCTAAAACAGTTAGATAGGTCTATAACAGAGGGAGATAGACAGGTCTATAACAGAGAGAGTTAGACAGGTCTATAACAGGTAGACAGGTTTATAACAGAGGGAGTTAGACAGGTCTATAACAGAGGGAGTTAGACAGGTCTATAACAGAGAGAGTTAGACAGGTCTATAACAGTTTGACAGGTCTATAACAGAGGGAGTTAGACAGGTCTATAACAGAGGGAGTTAGACAGGTCTATAACAGAGGGAGTTAGACAGGTCTATAACAGAGGGAGTTAGACAGGTCTATTACAGTTAGACAGGTCTATAGCAGAGGGAGTTAGACAGGTCTATAAAAGTTAGACAGGTCTATAACAGAGGGAGTTAGACAGGTCAATAATAGAAGACAGGTCTATAACAGTTAGACAAGTCTATAACAGTTAGACAGGTCTATAACAGTTAGACAGGTCTATAACAGTTAGACAGGTCTATAACAGAGGGAGTTAGACAGGTCTATAACAGAGGGAGTTAGACAGGTCTATAACAGAGGGAGTCAGACAGGACTATAACAGTTAGACAGGTCTATAACAGTTAGACAGGTCTATAACAGAGGGAGTTAGACAGGTCTATAACAGTTAGACAGGTCTATAACAGAGAGAGTTAGACAGGTCTATAACAGTTAGCCAGGTCTATAACAGAGGGAGTTAGACAGGTCTATAACAGTTTGACAGGTCTATAACAGAGGGAGTTAGACAGGTCTATAACAGTTAGACAGGTCTATAACAGAGGGAGTTAGACAGGTCTATAACAGTTAGACAGGTCTATAACAGTTAGACAGGTCTATAACAGAGGGAGTTAGACAGGTCAATAATAGAAGACAGGTCTATAACAGTTAGACAAGTCTATAACAGTTAGACAGGTCTATAACAGTTAGACAGGTCTATAACAGTTAGACAGGTCTATAACAGAGGGAGTTAAACATGTCTATAACAGAGGGAGTTAGACAGGTCTATAACAGAGGGAGTCAGACATGTCTATAACAGTTAGACAGGTCTATAACAGTTAGACAGGTCTATAACAGAGGGAGTTAGACAGGTCTATAACAGTTAGACAGGTCTATAACAGAGAGAGTTAGACAGGTCTATAACAGAGAGAGTTAGACAGGTCTATAACAGTTAGCCAGCTCTATAACAGAGGGAGTTAGACAGGACTATAACAGTTTGACAGGTCTATAACAGAGGGAGTTAGACAGGTCTATAACAGTTAGACAGGTCTATAACAGAGGGAGTTAGACAGGTCTATAACAGTTAGACAGGTCTATAACAGTTAGACAGGTCTATAACAGAGGGAGTTAGACAGGTCTATAACAGTTAGACAGGTCTATAACAGAGGGAGTTAGACAGGTCTATAACAGTTAGACAGGTCTATAACAGAGGGAGTTAGACAGGTCTATAACAGTTAGACAGGTCTAAAACAGTTAGATAGGTCTATAACAGAGGGAGTTAGACAGGTCTATAACAGAGGGAGTTAGACAGGTCTATAACAGTTAGACAGGTCTATAACAGAGGGAGTTAGACAGGTCTATAAGAGTTAGACAGGTCTATAACAGAGGGAGTCAGACAGGTCTATAACAGAGGGAGGGAGTTAGACAGGTCTATAACAGAGGGAGGTAGACAGGTCTATAATAGTTAGACAGGTCTATAACAGTTAGACAGGTCTATAACAGAGGGAGTTAGACAGGTCAATAACAGAGGGAGTTAGACAGGTCTATAACAGAGAGAGTTAGACAGGTCTATAACAGAGGAAGTTAGACAGGTCTATAACAGAGGGAGGTAGACAGGTCTATAATAGTTAGACAGGTCTATAACAGTTAGACGCGTCTATAACAGTTATAGAGGTCTATAACAGAGGGAGTTAGACAGGACTATAACAGTTTGACAGGTCTATAACAGAGGGAGTTAGACAGGTTTATAACAGAGGGAGTTAGACAGGTCTATAACAGTTAGACAGGTCTATAACAGAGGGCGTTAGACAGGTCTATAACAGTTAGACAGGTCTATAACAGAGGGAGTTAGACAGGTCTATAACAGAGGGAGTTAGACAGGTCTATAACAGTTAGACAAGTCTATAACAGAGGGAGTTAGGCAGGACTATAACAGTTAGACAGGTCTAAAACAGTTAGATAGGTCTATAACAGAGGGAGTTAGACAGGTCTATAACAGAGAGAGTTAGACAGGTCTATAACAGTTAGACAGGTCTATAACAGAGGGAGTTTGACAGGTCTATAACAGAGGGAGTTAGACAGGTCTATAACAGAGAGAGTTAGACAGGTCTATAACAGTTAGACAGGTCTATAACAGAGAGAGTTAGACAGGTCTATAACAGTTAGACAGGTCTATAACAGAGGGAGTTAGACATGTCTATAACAGAGGGAGTTAGACAGGTCTATAACAGTTAGACAGGTCTATAACAGAGGGAGTTAGACAGGTCTATAAGAGTTAGACAGGTCTATAACAGAGGGAGTTAGACAGGTCTATAACAGAGGGAGTCAGACAGGTCTATAACAGAGGGAGGGAGTTAGACAGGTCTATAACAGAGGGAGGTAGACAGGTCTATAATAGTTAGACAGGTCTATAACAGTTAGACGCGTCTATAACAGTTATAGAGGTCTATAACAGAGGGAGTTAGACAGGACTATAACAGTTTGACAGGTCTATAACAGAGGGAGTTAGACAGGTTTATAACAGAGGGAGTTAGACAGGTCTATAACAGTTAGACAGGTCTATAACAGAGGGCTTTAGACAGGTCTATAACAGTTAGACAGGTCTATAACAGAGGGAGTTAGACAGGTCTATAACAGAGGGAGTTAGACAGGTCTATAATAGTTAGACAAGTCTATAACAGAGGGAGTTAGGCAGGACTATAACAGTTAGACAGGTCTAAAACAGTTAGATAGGTCTATAACAGAGGGAGTTAGACAGGTCTATAACAGAGAGAGTTAGACAGGTCTATAACAGTTAGACAGGTCTATAACAGAGGGAGTTTGACAGGTCTATAACAGAGGGAGTTAGACAGGTCTATAACAGAGAGAGTTAGACAGGTCTATAACAGTTAGACAGGTCTATAACAGAGAGAGTTAGACAGGTCTATAACAGTTAGACAGGTCTATAACAGAGGGAGTTAGACATGTCTATAACAGAGGGAGTTAGACAGGTCTATAACAGTTAGACAGGTCTATAACAGAGGGAGTTAGACAGGTCTATAAGAGTTAGACAGGTCTATAACAGAGGGAGTTAGACAGGTCTATAACAGAGGGAGTCAGACAGGTCTATAACAGAGGGAGGGAGTTAGACAGGTCTATAACAGAGGGAGGTAGACAGGTCTATAATAGTTAGACAGGTCTATAACAGTTAGACAGGTCTATAACAGAGGGAGTTAGACAGGTCTATAACAGTTAGACAGGTCTATAACAGAGGGAGTTAGACAGGTCTATAACAGAGAGAGTTAGACAGGTCTATACAGAGAGAGTTAGACAGGTCTATAACAGTTAGACAGCTCTATAACAGAGGGAGTTAGACAGGACTATAACAGTTTGACAGGTCTATAACAGAGGGAGTTAGACAGGTTTATAACAGAGGGAGTTAGACAGGTCTATAACAGTTAGACAGGTCTATAACAGAGGGCGTTAGACAGGTCTATAACAGTTAGACAGGTCTATAACAGAGGGAGTTAGACAGGTCTATAACAGAGGGAGTTAGTCAGGTCTATAACAGTTAGACAAGTCTATAACAGAGGGAGTTAGGCAGGACTATAACAGTTAGACAGGTCTAAAACAGTTAGATAGGTCTATAACAGAGGGAGTTAGACAGGTCTATAACAGAGAGAGTTAGACAGGTCTATAACAGTTAGACAGGTTTATAACAGAGGGAGTTAGACAGGTCTATAACAGAGGGAGTTAGACAGGTCTATAACAGAGAGAGTTAGACAGGTCTATAACAGTTTGACAGGTCTATAACAGAGGGAGTTAGACAGGTCTATAACAGAGGGAGTTAGACAGGTCTATAACAGAGGGAGTTAGACAGGTCTATAACAGAGGGAGTTAGACAGGTCTATTACAGTTAGACAGGTCTATAGCATAGGGAGTTAGACAGGTCTATAAAAGTTAGACAGGTCTATAACAGAGGGAGTTAGACAGGTCAATAATAGAAGACAGGTCTATAACAGTTAGACAAGTCTATAACAGTTAGACAGGTCTATAACAGTTAGACAGGTCTATAACAGAGGGAGTTAGACAGGTCTATAACAGAGGGAGTCAGACAGGTCTATAACAGTTAGACAGGTCTATAACAGTTAGACAGGTCTATAACAGAGGGAGTTAGACAGGTCTATAACAGTTAGACAGGTCTATAACAGAGAGAGTTAGACAGGTCTATAACAGAGAGAGTTAGACAGGTCTATAACAGTTAGCCAGCTCTATAACAGAGGGAGTTAGACAGGACTATAACAGTTTGACAGGTCTATAACAGAGGGAGTTAGACAGGTCTATAACAGTTAGACAGGTCTATAACAGAGGGAGTTAGACAGGTCTATAACAGTTAGACAGGTCTATAACAGTTAGACAGGTCTATAACAGAGGGAGGTAGACAGGTCTATAATAGTTAGACAGGTCTATAACAGAGGGAGTTAGACAGGTCTATAACAGAGAGAGTTAGACAGGTCTATACAGAGAGAGTTAGACAGGTCTATAACAGTTAGACAGCTCTATAACAGAGGGAGTTAGACAGGACTATAACAGTTTGACAGGTCTATAACAGAGGGAGTTAGACAGGTTTATAACAGAGGGAGTTAGACAGGTCTATAACAGTTAGACAGGTCTATAACAGAGGGCGGTAGACAGGTCTATAACAGTTAGACAGGTCTATAACAGAGGGAGTTAGACAGGTCTATAACAGAGGGAGTTAGTCAGGTCTATAACAGTTTGACAGGTCTATAACAGAGGGAGTTAGACAGGTCTATAACAGAGGGAGTTAGACAGGTCTATAACAGAGGGAGTTAGACAGGTCTATAACAGAGGGAGTTAGACAGGTCTATTACAGTTAGACAGGTCTATAGCAGAGGGAGTTAGACAGGTCTATAAAAGTTAGCCAGGTCTATAACAGAGGGAGTTAGACAGGTCAATAATAGAAGACAGGTCTATAACAGTTAGACAAGTCTATAACAGTTAGACAGGTCTATAACAGTTAGACAGGTCTATAACAGAGGGAGTTAGACAGGTCTATAACAGAGGGAGTCAGACAGGTCTATAACAGTTAGACAGGTCTATAACAGTTAGACAGGTCTATAACAGAGGGAGTTAGACAGGTCTATAACAGTTAGACAGGTCTATAACAGAGAGAGTTAGACAGGTCTATAACAGAGAGAGTTAGACAGGTCTATAACAGTTAGCCAGCTCTATAACAGAGGGAGTTAGACAGGACTATAACAGTTTGACAGGTCTATAACAGAGGGAGTTAGACAGGTCTATAACAGTTAGACAGGTCTATAACAGAGGGAGTTAGACAGGTCTATAACAGTTAGACAGGTCTATAACAGTTAGACAGGTCTATAACAGAGGGAGTTAGACAGGTCTATAACAGTTAGACAGGTCTAAAACAGTTAGATAGGTCTATAACAGAGGGAGTTAGACAGGTCTATAACAGAGGGAGTTAGACAGGTCTATAACAGTTAGACAGGTCTATAACAGAGGGAGTTAGACAGGTCTATAAGAGTTAGACAGGTCTATAACAGAGGGAGTCAGACCGGTCTATAACAGAGGGAGGGAGTTAGACAGGTCTATAACAGAGGGAGGTAGACAGGTCTATAATAGTTAGACAGGTCTATAACAGTTAGACAGGTCTATAACAGAGGGAGTTAGACAGGTCAATAACAGAGGGAGTTAGACAGGTCTATAACAGAGAGAGTTAGACAGGTCTATAACAGAGGAAGTTAGACAGGTCTATAACAGAGGGAGGTAGACAGGTCTATAATAGTTAGATGGCTCTATAACAGTTATAGAGGTCTATAACAGAGGGAGTTAGACAGGTCTATAACAGAGGGAGTTAGACAGGTCTATAACAGAGGGAGTCAGACAGGTCTATAACAGAGGGAGGGAGTTAGACAGGTCTATAACAGAGGGAGGTAGACAGGTCTATAATAGTTAGACAGGTCTATAACAGTTAGACAGGTCTATAACAGTTAGACAGGTCTATAACAGAGGGAGTTAGACAGGTCTATAACAGAGAGAGTTAGACAGGTCTATACAGAGAGAGTTAGACAGGTCTATAACAGTTAGACAGCTCTATAACAGAGGGAGTTAGACAGGACTATAACAGTTTGACAGGTCTATAACAGAGGGAGTTAGACAGGTTTATAACAGAGGGAGTTAGACAGGTCTATAACAGTTAGACAGGTCTATAACAGAGGGCGGTAGACAGGTCTATAACAGTTAGACAGGTCTATAACAGAGGGAGTTAGACAGGTCTATAACAGAGGGAGTTAGTCAGGTCTATAACAGTTAGACAAGTCTATAACAGAGGGAGTTAGGCAGGACTCTAACAGTTAGACATGTCTAAAACAGTTAGATAGGTCTATAACAGAGGGAGTTAGACAGGTCTATAACAGAGAGAGTTAGACAGGTCTATAACAGTTAGACAGGTTTATAACAGAGGGAGTTAGACAGGTCTATAACAGAGGGAGTTAGACAGGTCTATAACAGAGAGAGTTAGACAGGTCTATAACAGTTTGACAGGTCTATAACAGAGGGAGTTAGACAGGTCTATAACAGAGGGAGTTAGACAGGTCTATAACAGAGGGAGTTAGACAGGTCTATAACAGAGGGAGTTAGACAGGTCTATTACAGTTAGACAGGTCTATAGCAGAGGGAGTTAGACAGGTCTATAAAAGTTAGACAGGTCTATAACAGAGGGAGTTAGACAGGTCAATAATAGAAGACAGGTCTATAACAGTTAGACAAGTCTATAACAGTTAGACAGGTCTATAACAGTTAGACAGGTCTATAACAGTTAGACAGGTCTATAACAGAGGGAGTTAAACATGTCTATAACAGAGGGAGTTAGACAGGTCTATAACAGAGGGAGTCAGACATGAATATAACAGTTAGACATGTCTATAACAGTTAGACAGGTCTATAACAGAGGGAGTTAGACAGGTCTATAACAGTTAGACAGGTCTATAACAGAGAGAGTTAGACAGGTCTATAACAGTTAGCCAGCTCTATAACAGAGGGAGTTAGACAGGACTATAACAGTTTGACAGGTCTATAACAGAGGGAGTTAGACAGGTCTATAACAGTTAAACAGGTCTATAACAGAGGGAGTTAGACAGGTCTATAACAGTTAGACAGGTCTATAACAGTTAGACAGGTCTATAACAGAGGGAGTTAGACAGGTCAATAATAGAAGACAGGTCTATAACAGTTAGACAAGTCTATAACAGTTAGACAGGTCTATAACAGTTAGACAGGTCTATAACAGTTAGACAGGTCTATAACAGAGGGAGTTAAACATGTCTATAACAGAGGGAGTTAGACAGGTCTATAACAGAGGGAGTCAGACATGTCTATAACAGTTAGACAGGTCTATAACAGTTAGACAGGTCTATAACAGAGGGAGTTAGACAGGTCTATAACAGTTAGACAGGTCTATAACAGAGAGAGTTAGACAGGTCTATAACAGAGAGAGTTAGACAGGTCTATAACAGTTAGCCAGCTCTATAACAGAGGGAGTTAGACAGGACTATAACAGTTTGACAGGTCTATAACAGAGGGAGTTAGACAGGTCTATAACAGTTAGACAGGTCTATAACAGAGGGAGTTAGACAGGTCTATAACAGTTAGACAGGTCTATAACAGTTAGACAGGTCTATAACAGAGGGAGTTAGACAGGTCTATAACAGTTAGACAGGTCTATAACAGAGGGAGTTAGACAGGTCTATAACAGTTAGACAGGTCTATAACAGAGGGAGTTAGACAGGTCTATAACAGTTAGACAGGTCTAAAACAGTTAGATAGGTCTATAACAGAGGGAGTTAGACAGGTCTATAACAGAGGGAGTTAGACAGGTCTAAAACAATTAGATAGGTCTATAACAGAGGGAGTTAGACAGGTCTATAAGAGTTAGACAGGTCTATAACAGAGGGAGTCAGACAGGTCTATAACAGAGGGAGGGAGTTAGACAGGTCTATAACAGAGGGAGGTAGACAGGTCTATAATAGTTAGACAGGTCTATAACAGTTAGACAGGTCTATAACTGAGGGAGTTAGAAAGGTCAATAACAGAGGGAGTTAGACAGGTCTATAACAGAGAGAGTTAGACAGGTCTATAACAGAGGAAGTTAGACAGGTCTATAACAGAGGGAGGTAGACAGGTCTATAATAGTTAGACAGGTCTATAACAGTTAGACGCGTCTATAACAGTTATAGAGGTCTATAACAGAGGGAGTTAGACAGGTCTATAACAGAGGGAGTTAGACAGGTCTATAACAGAGGGAGTCAGACAGGTCTATAACAGAGGGAGGGAGTTAGACAGGTCTATAACAGAGGGAGGTAGACAGGTCTATAATAGTTAGACAGGTCTATAACAGTTAGACAGGTCTATAACAGTTAGACAGGTCTATAACAGAGGGAGATAAACAGGTCTATAACAGAGGGAGTCAGACAGGTCTATAACAGTGGGAGTTAGACAGGTCTATAACAGAGGGAGTTACACAGGTCTATAACAGATAGAGGTAGACAGGTCTATAACAGATAGTTGTAGACAGGTCTATAACAGTTAGACAGGTCTATAACAGTAAGACAGGTCTATAACAGAGGGAGTTAGAAAGGTATATTACAGAGGGAGTTAGACAGGTCTATAACAGAGGGAGTTAGACAGGTCTATAACAGTTAGACAGGTCTATAACAGTTAGACAGGTCTATAACAGAGGGAGTTAGACAGGTCTATAACAGAGGGAGGGAGTTAGGCAGGTCTATAACAGAGAGAGTTAGACAGGTCTATAACAGTTAGACAGGTCTATAACAGAGGGAGGTAGACAGGTCTATAACAGTTAGACAGGTCTATAACAGAGGGAGTTAGACAGGTCTATAACAGAGGGAGTTAGACAGGTCTATAACAGAGGGAGGGAGTTAGGCAGGTCTATAACAGAGAGAGTTAGACAGGTCTATAACAGTTAGACAGGTCTATAACAGAGGGATTTAGACAGGTCTACAACAGAGGGAGTCAGACAGGTCTATAACAGTTAGACAGGTCTATAACAGAGGGAGTTAGACAGGTCTATAACAGAGGGAGTTAGACAGGTCTATAACAGTTAGACAGGTCTATAACAGAGGGAGTTAGACAGGACTATAACAGTTAGACAGGTCTAAAACAGTTAGATAGGTCTATAACAGAGGGAGTTAGACAGGTCTATAACAGAGGGAGTTAGACAGGTCTATAACAGAAGGAGTCAGACAGGTCTATAACAGTTAGACAGGTCTATAACAGAAGGAGTCAGACAGGTCTATAACAGAGGGAGTTAGACAGGTCTATAACAGAGGGAGTTAGACAGGACTATAACAGTTAGACAGGTCTATAACAGAGAGAGTTAGACAAGTCTATCAAATCAAATCAAATTTATTTTTATATAGCCCTTCGTACATCAGCTGATATTCTCAAAGTGCTGTACAGAAACCCAGCCTAAAACCCCAAACAGCAAGCAAAGCATGTGAAAGAAGCACGGTGGCTAGGAAAAACTCCCTAGGAAAAACTCCCTAGAAAGGCCAAAAACCTAGGAAGAAACCTAGAGAGGAACCAGGCTATGAGGGGTGGCCAGTCCTCTTCTGGCTGTGCAGGGTGGATATTAAAACAGAACATGGTCAAAATGTTAAAATGTTAAAATGTTCATAAATGACCAGCATGGTCAAATAATAATAATCATAGTAGTTGTCGAGGGTGCAACAAGCACGTCCGGTGAACAGGTCAGGGTTCCATAGCCGCAGGCAGAACAGTTGAAACTGGAGCAGCAGCACGGCCAGGTGGACTGGGGACAGCAAGGAGTCATCATACCAGGTAGTCCTGAGGCATGGTCCTAGGGCTCAGGTCCTCCGAGAGAAAGACAGAAAGAGAGAAAGAGAGAATTAGAGAGAGCATATTTAAATACACACAGGACACCGGATAAGACAAGAGAAATACTCCAGATGTAACAGACGGACCCTAGCCCCCGACACATAAACTACTGCAGCATAAATACTGGAGGCTGAGACAGGAGGGATCAGAAGACACTGTGGCCCCATCCGATGATACCCCCGGACAGGGCCAAACAGGCAGGATATAACCCCACCCACTTTGCCAAAGCACAGCCCCCACACCACTAGAGGGATGTCTCCAACCACCAACTTACCGTCCTAAGACAAGGCCGAGTATAGCCCACAACGATCTCCGCCATGGCACAACCCAAGGGGGGGGGGGGCGCCAACCCAGACAGGAAGACCACGTCAGTGACTCAACCCACTCAAGTGACGCACCCCTCCCATGGACGGCATGGAAGAACACCAGTAGGCCAGTGACTCAGCCTCTGTAAAAGGGTTAGAGGCAGAGAATCCCAGTGGAAAGAGGGGAACCGGCAAGGCAGAGACAGCAAGGGCGGTTCGTTGCTCCAGCCTTTCCGTTCACCTTCACACTCCTGGGCCAGACTAGACTTAATCATAGGACCTACTGAAGAGATAAGTCTTCAGTAAAGACTTAAAGGTTGAGACTGAGTCTGCGTCTCTCACATTGGTAGGCAGACCATTCCATAAAAATGGAGCTCTATAGGAGAAAGCCCTACCTCCAGCCGTTTGCTTAGAAATTCTAGGGACAATTAGGAGGCCTGCGTCTTGTGACCGTAGCGTACGTGTAGGTATGTACGGCAGGACCAAATCGGAAAGATAGGTAGGAGCAAGCCCATGTAATGCTTTGTAGGTTAGCAGTAAAACCTTGAAATCAGCCCTTGCCTTAACAGGAAGCCAGTGTAGGGAGGCTAACACTGGAGTAATATGATCAAATTTTTTGGTTCTAGTCAGGATTCTAGCAGCCGTATTTAGCACTAACTGAAGTTTATTTAGTGCTTTATCCGGGTAGCCGGAAAGTAGAGCATTGCAGTAGTCCAGCCTAGAAGTAACAAAAGCATGGATTAATTTTTCTGCGTCATTTTTGGACAGAAAATTTCTGATTTTTGCAATGTTACGTAGATGGAAAAAAGCTGTCCTTGAAACAGTCTTGATATGTTCTTCAAAAGAGAGATCAGGGTCCAGAGTAACGCCGAGGTCCTTCACAGTTTTATTTGAGACGACTGTACAACCATCCAGATTAATTGTCAGATTCAACAGAAGATCTCTTTGTTTCTTGGGACCTAGAACAAGCATCTCTGTTTTGTCCGAGTTTAAAAGTAGAAAGTTTGCAGCCATCCACTTCTTTATGTCTGAAACACAGGCTTCTAGCGAGGGCAATTTTGGGGCTTCACCATGTTTCATTGAAATGTACAGCTGTGTGTCGTCTGCATAGCAGTGAAATTTAACATTATGTTTTCGAATGACATCCCCAAGAGGTAAAATATATAGTGAAAACAATAGTGGTCCTAAAACGGAACCTTGAGGAACACCGAAATTTACAATTGATTTGTCAGAGGACAAACCATTCACAGAGACAAACTGATATCTTTCCGACAGATAAGATCTAAACCAGGCCAGAACTTGTCCATGTAGACCAATTTGGGTTTCCAATCTCTCCAAAAGAATGTGGTGATCGATGGTATCAAAAGCGGCACTAAGATCTAGGAGCACGAGGACAGATGCAGAGCCTCGGTCTGACGTCATTAAAAGGTCATTTACCACCTTCACAAGTGCAGTCTCAGTGCTATGATGGGGTCTAAAACCAGACTGAAGCGTTTCGTATACATTGTTTGTCTTCAGGAAGGCAGTCAGTTGCTGTGCAACAGCTTTTTCTAAAATTTTGGAGAGGAATGGAAGATTCGATATAGGCCGATAGTTTTTTAGAATTTCTGGATCAAGATTCGGCTTTTTCAAGAGAGGCTTTATTACTGCCACTTTTAGTGAGCTTGGTACACATCCGGTGGATAGAGAGCCGTTTATTATGTTCAACATAGGAGGGCCAAGCACAGGAAGCAGCTCTTTCAGTAGTTTAGTTGGAATAGGGTCCAGTATGCAGCTTGAGGGTTTGGAGGCCATGATTATTTTCATCATTGCGTCAAGAGATATAGTACTAAAACACTTTAGTATCTCCCTTGATCCTAGGTCCTGGCAGAGTTGTGCAGACTCAGGACAATGGAGCTTTGGAGGAATACCCAGATTTAAAGAGGAGTCTGTAATTTGCTTTCTAATGATCATGATCTTTTCCTCAAAGAAGTTCATAAATTTATTACTGCTGAAGTGAAAGCCATCCTCCATTTGCGAAGGCTGCTTTTTAGTTAGCTTTGCGACAGTATCAAAAAGAAATTTCGGATTGTTCTTATTTTCCTCAATTAAGTTGGAAAAATAGGATGATCGAGCAGCAGTAAGGGCTCTTCGATACTGCACGGTACTGTCTTTCCAAGCTAGTCGGAAGACTTCCAGTTTGGTGTGGCGCCATTTCCGTTCCAATTTTCTGGAAGCTTGCTTCAGAGCTCGTGTATTTTCTGTATACCAGGGAGCTAGTTTCTTATGACAGATGTTTTTAGTTTTTAGGGGTGCAACTGCATCTAGGGTATTGCGCAAGGTTAAATTGAGTTCCTCGGTTAGGTGGTTAACTGATTTTTGTCCTCCGACGTCCTTGGGTAGGCAGAGGCAGTCTGGAAGGGCATCAAGGAATCTTTGGGTTGTCTGAGAATTTATAGCACGACTTTTAATGCTCCTTGGTTGGGGTCTGAGCAGATTATTTGTTGCAATTGCAAACGTAATAAAATGGTGGTCCGATAGTCCAGGATTATGAGGAAAAACATTTAGATCCACAACATTTATTCCATGGGACAAAACTAGGTCCAGAGTATGACTGTGGCAGTGAGTAGGTCCAGAGACATGTTGGACAAAACCCACTGAGTCGATGATGGCTCCGAAAGCCTTTTGGAGTGGGTCTGTGGACTTTTCCATGTGAATGTTAAAGTCACCAAAAATTAGAATATTATCTGCTATGACTACAAGATCCGATAGGAATTCAGGGAACTCAGTGAGGAACACTGCATATGGCCCAGGAGGCCTATAAACAGTAGCTATAAAAAGTGAGTGAGTAGGCTGCATAGATTTCATGACTAGAAGCTCAAAAGACGAAAACGTCATTGTTGTTTTTTTTTTTGTAAATTGAAATTTGCTATCGTAAATGTTAGCAACACCTCCGCCTTTGCCGGATGCACTAATGTAACCTGGGGGTGAGGCCTCATTTAACACAGTAAATTCATCAGGCTTAAGCCATGTTTCAGTCAGGCCAATCATATCAAGATTATTATCAGTGATTAGTTCATTGACTATAACTGCCTTGGAAGTGAGGGATCTAACATTAAGTAACCCAATTTTGAGATGTGAGGTATCACAATCTCTTTCAATAATGGCAGGAATGGAGGAGGTCTTTATACTAGTGAGATTGCTAAAGCGAACACCGCCATTTTTAATTTTGCCCAACCTAGATCGAGGCACAGACACGGTCTCAATGGGGGAAGCTGAGCTGACTACACTGACTGTGCTAGTGGCAGACTCCACTAAGCTGGCAGGCTGCCTAAGTCTATAACAGTTAGACAGGTCTATAACAGAGAGAGTTAGACAGTTCTATATCAGTTAGACAGGTCTATAACAGAGGGCGTTAGACAGGTCTATAACAGTTAGACAGGTCTATAACAGAGGGAATTAGACAGGTCTATAACAGTTAGACAGGTCTATAACAGTTAGACAGGTCTATAACAGTTAGACAGGCCTATGACAGAGGGAGTTAGACAGGTATATAACAGAGGGAGTTAGACAGGTCTATAACAGAGGGAGTTAGACAGGTCTATAGCAGAAGGAGTCAGACAGGTCTATGACAGAGGGGGTTAGACAGGTCTATAACAGAGGGAGTTAGACAGGACTATAACAGAGGGAGTTAGACAGGTCTATAACAGTTAGACAGGTCTATAACAGAGGGAGTTAGACAGGTCTATAACAGAGGGAGTTAGACAGGTCTATAACAGTTAGACAGGACTATAACAGTTAGACAGGTCTATAACAGAGGGAGTTAGACAGGACTATAACAGAGGGAGTTAGACAGGTCTATATCAGAGGGAGTTAGACAGGTCTATAACAGAAGGAGTCAGACAGGTCTATAACAGTTAGACAGGTCTATAACAGAAGGAGTCAGACAGGTCTATAACAGAGGGAGTTAGACAGGTCTATAACAGAGGGAGTTAGACAAGTCTATAACAATTAGACAGGTCTATAACAGAGAGAGTTAGACAGTTCTATATCAGTTAGACAGGTCTATAACAAAGGGCGTTAGACAGGTCTATAACAGTTAGACAGGTCTATAACAGAGGGAATTAGACAGGTCTATAACAGTTAGACAGGTCTATAACAGTTAGACAGGTCTATAACAGTTAGACAGGCCTATGACAGAGGGAGTTAGACAGGTCTATAACAGATGGAGTTAGACAGGTCTATAACAGTTAGACAGGTCTATAACAGAGGGAGTTAGACAGGTTTATTACAGAGGGAGTTAGACATGTCTATAAAAGAGAGAGTTAGACTGGTCTATAATAGTTAGACAGGTCTATAACAGTTAGATAGGTCTATAACAGTTAGACAGGTCTATAACAGAGGGAGTTAGACAGGTCTATAACAGAGGGAGTTAGACAGGTCTATAACAGAGGGAGTTAGACAGGTCTATAACAGATAGACAGGTCTATAACAGTCAGACAGGTCTATAACAGAGGGAGTTAGACAGGTCTATAACAGAGAGAGTTAGACAGGTCTATAACAGTTAGACAGGTCTATAACAGTTAGACAGGTCTATAACAGAGAGATTAGACAGGTCTATAACAGTTAGACAGGCCTGTAACAGAGGGAGTTAGACAGGTCTATAACAGAGGGAGTTAGACAGGTCTATAACAGTTAGACAGGTCTATAACAGAGGGAGATAGGCAGGTCTATAACAGAGGGAGTCAGACAGGTCTATAACAGAGGGAGTTAGACAGGTCTATAACAGAGGGAGTTAGACAGGTCTATAACAGAGGGAGTTAGACAGGACTATAACAGTTAGACAGGTCTATAACAGAGGGAGTTAGACAGGTCTATAACAGTTAGACAGGTCTATAACAGAGGGAGTTAGACATGTCTATAACAGAGAGAGTTAGACAGGTCTATAACAGTTAGACAGGTCTATAACAGTTAGACAGGTCTATAACAGAGGGAGGTAGACAGGTCTATAACAGTCAGACAGGTCTATAACAGAGGGAGTTAGACAGGTCTATAACAGTTAGACAGGTCTATAACAGAGGGAGTTAGACAGGTCTATAACAGTTAGACAGGTCTATAACAGAGGGAGTTAGACATGTCGATAACAGAGAGAGTTAGACAGGTCTATAACAGTTAGACAGGTCTATAACAGAGGGAGGTAGACAGGTCTATAACAGTTAGACAGGTCTATAACAGAGGGAGTTAGACAGGTCTATAACAGAGGGAGGTAGACAGGTATATAACAGTTAGACAGGTCTATAACAGAGGGAGTTAGACAGGTCTATAACAGAGAGAGTGAGACACGTCTATAACAGAGAGAGTTAGACAGGTCTATAACAGAGGGAGTTAGACAGGTCTATAACAGAGAGAGTTAGACAGGTCTATAACAGAGAGAGTTAGACAGGTCTATAACAGAGAGAGTTAGACAAGTCTATAACAGTTAGACAGGTCTATAACAGTTAGACAGGCCTATGACAGAGGGAGTTAGACAGGTATATAACAGAGGGAGTTAGACAGGTCTATAAAAGATAGACAGGTCTATAGCAGAAGGAGTCAGACAGGTCTATGACAGAGGGGGTTAGACAGGTCTATAACAGAGGGAGTTAGACAGGACTATAACAGAGGGAGTTAGACAGGTCTATAACAGTTAGACAGGACTATAACAGTTAGACAGGTCTATAACAGAGGGAGTTAGACAGGACTATAACAGAGGGAGTTAGACAGGTCTATATCAGAGGGAGTTAGACAGGTCTATAACAGAAGGAGTCAGACAGGTCTATAACAGTTAGACAGGTCTATAACAGAAGGAGTCAGACAGGTCTATAACAGAGGGAGTTAGACAGGTCTATAACAGAGGGAGTTAGACAAGTCTATAACAATTAGACAGGTCTATAACAGAGAGAGTTAGACAGTTCTATATCAGTTAGACAGGTCTATAACAGAGGGAGTTAGACAGGTCTATAACAGTTAGACAGGTCTATAACAGAGGGAGTTAGACAGGTCTATAACAGTTAGACAGGTCTATAACAGTTAGACAGGTCTATAACAGTTAGACAGGCCTATGACAGAGGGAGTTAGACAGGTCTATAACAGATGGAGTTAGACAGGTCTATAACAGTTAGACAGGTCTATAACAGAGGGAGTTAGACAGGTTTATTACAGAGGGAGTTAGACATGTCTATAAAAGAGAGAGTTAGACTGGTCTATAATAGTTAGACAGGTCTATAACAGTTAGACAGGTCTATAACAGTTAGACAGGTCTATAACAGAGGGAGTTAGACAGGTCTATAACAGAGGGAGTTAGACAGGTCTATAACAGATAGACAGGTCTATAACAGTCAGACAGGTCTATAACAGAGGGAGTTAGACAGGTCTATAACAGAGAGAGTTAGACAGGTCTATAACAGTTAGACAGGTCTATAACAGTTAGACAGGTCTATAACAGAGAGATTAGACAGGTCTATAACAGTTAGACAGGCCTGTAACAGAGGGAGTTAGACAGGTCTATAACAGAGAGAGTTAGACAGGTCTATAACAGTTAGACAGGTCTATAACAGAGGGAGATAGGCAGGTCTATAACAGAGGGAGTCAGACAGGTCTATAACAGAGGGAGTTAGACAGGTCTATAACAGAGGGAGTTAGACAGGTCTATAACAGAGGGAGTTAGACAGGACTATAACAGTTAGACAGGTCTATAACAGAGGGAGTTAGACAGGTCTATAACAGTTAGACAGGTCTATAACAGAGGGAGTTAGACATGTCTATAACAGAGAGAGTTAGACAGGTCTATAACAGTTAGACAGGTCTATAACAGTTAGACAGGTCTATAACAGAGGGAGGTAGACAGGTCTATAACAGTCAGACAGGTCTATAACAGAGGGAGTTAGACAGGTCTATAACAGTTAGACAGGTCTATAACAGAGGGAGTTAGACAGGTCTATAACAGTTAGACAGGTCTATAACAGAGGGAGTTAGACATGTCGATAACAGAGAGAGTTAGACAGGTCTATAACAGTTAGACAGGTCTATAACAGAGGGAGTTAGACAGGTCTATAACAGTTAGACAGGTCTATAACAGAGGGAGTTAGACAGGTCTATAACAGAGGGAGGTAGACAGGTATATAACAGTTAGACAGGTCTATAACAGAGGGAGTTAGACAGGTCTATAACAGAGAGAGTGAGACACGTCTATAACAGAGAGAGTTAGACAGGTCTATAACAGAGGGAGTTAGACAGGTCTATAACAGAGAGAGTTAGACAGGTCTATAACAGAGAGAGTTAGACAGGTCTATAACAGAGAGAGTTAGACAAGTCTATAACAGTTAGACAGGTCTATAACAGAGGGAGTTAGACAGGTCTATAAAAGTTAGACAGGTCTATAACAGAGGGAGTTAGACAGGTCTATGACAGTTAGACAGGTCTATAACAGAGGGAGTTAGACAGGACTATAACAGAGGGAGTTAGACAGGTCTATAAAAGATAGACAGGTCTATAACAGAAGGAGTTAGACAGGACTATAACAGAGGGAGTTAGACAGGTCTATAACAGATAGACAGGTCTATAACAGAAGGAGTTAGACAGGACTATAACAGTTAGACAGGTCTAAAACAGTTAGAAAGGTCTATAACAGAGGGAGTCAGACAGGTCTATAACAGAGAGAGTTAGACAGGTCTATAACAGAGAGAGTTAGACAGGTCTATAACAGTTAGACAGGTCTATAACAGTTAGACAGGTCTATAACAGAGGGTGTTAGACAGGTCTATAACAGTTAGACAGGTCTATAACAGAGGGAGTTAGACATGTCTATAACAGAGGGAGTTAGACAGGTCTATAACAGTTAGACAGGTCTAAAACAGTTAGATAGGTCTATAACAGAGGGAGTCAGACAGGTCTATAACAGAGGGAGTTAGTCAGGTCTATAACAGAGGGAGTTAGACAGGTCTATAACAGAGGGAGTTAGACAGGTCTATAATAGTTAGACAGGACTATAACAGTTAGACAGGTCTATAACAGTTAGACAGGTCTATAACAGTGGGAGTTAGACAGGTCTATAACAGTTAGACGGGTCTATAACAGAGGGAGTTAGACAGGTCTATAACAGAGAGAGTTAGACAGGTCTATAACAGAGAGAGTTAGACAGGTCTATAACAGTTAGACAGGTCTATAACAGTTAGAGAGGTCTATAACAGAGGGAGTTCAGACAGCGTCTATAACAGAGGGAGTTAGACAGGTCTATAACAGAGGAGTTAGACAGGTCTATAACAGTTAGATCAGGTCTATAACAGAGGGAATTAGACAGGTATATAACAGAGAGAGTTAGACAGGTCTATAACAGTTAGACAGGTCTATAACAGAGGGAGTTAGACAGGTCTATAACAGAGGGAGTTAGACAGGTCTATAACAGTTAGACAGGTCTAAAACAGTTAGATAGGTCTATAACAGAGGGAGTTAGACAGGTCTATAACAGAGAGAGTTAGACAGGTCTATAACACTTAGACAGGTCTATAACAGAGGGAGTTAGACAGGTCTATAACAGAGGGAGTTCGACCGGTCTATAACATTTAGACAGGTCTATAACAGAGAGAGTTAGACAGGGCTAAAACAGAGGGAGTTGGACAGGTCTATAACAGAGGAAGTCAGACAGGTCTATAACAGAGGGAGGGAGTTAGACAGGTCTATAACAGAGGGAGTTAGATAGGTCAATAATAGTAAGACAGGTCTATAACAGTTAGACAAGTCAGTAACAGTTAGACAGGTCTATAACAGTTAGACAGGTCTATAACAGAGGGAGTTAGACAGGTCTATAACAGAGGGAGTCAGACAGGTCTATAACAGTTAGACAGGTCTATAACAGTTAGACAGGTCTATAACAGAGGGAGTTAGACAGGTCTATAACAGTTAGACAGGTCTATAACAGAGGGAGTTAGACAGGTCTATAACAGAGAGAGTTAGAAAGGTCTATAACAGATAGCCAGCTCTATAACAGAGGGAGTTAGACAGGACTATAACAGTTTGACAGGTCTATAAAAGAGGGAGTTAGACAGGTCTATAACAGAGGGAGTTAGACAGGTCTATAATAGAGGGAGTTAGACAGGTCTATAACAGAGGGAGTCAGACAGGTCTATAACAGAGGGAGTTAGACATGTCTATAACAGAGGGAGTTAGACAGGTCTATAACAGAGGGAGTTAGACAGGACTATAACAGTTAGACAGGTCTATAACAGAGGGAGTTAGACAGGTCTATAACAGTTAGACAGGTCTATAACAGAGGGAGTTAGACATGTCTATAACAGAGAGAGTTAGACAGGTCTATAACAGTTAGACAGGTCTATAACAGTTAGACAGGTCTATAACAGAGGGAGGTAGACAGGTCTATAACAGTCAGACAGGTCTATAACAGAGGGAGTTAGACAGGACTATAACAGTTAGACAGGTCTATAACAGAGAGAGTTAGACAGGTCTATAACAGTTAGACAGGTCTATAACAGAGGGAGTTAGACAGGTCTATAACAGCGGGAGTTAGACAGGTCTATAACAGTTAGACAGGTCTATAACAGAGGGAGTTAGACAGGTCTATAACAGAGGGAGGTAGACAGGTATATAACAGTTAGACAGGTCTATAACAGAGGGAGTTAGACAGGTCTATAACAGAGAGAGTGAGACACTTCTATAACAGAGAGAGTTAGACAGGTCTATAACAGAGGGAGTTAGACAGGTCTATAACAGAGAGAGTTAGACAGGTCTATAACAGAGAGAGTTAGACAGGTCTATAACAGAGAGAGTTAGACAAGTCTATAACAGTTAGACAGGTCTATAACAGAGGGAGTTAGACAGGTCTATAAAAGTTAGACAGGTCTATAACAGAGGGAGTTAGACAGGTCTATGACAGTTAGACAGGTCTATAACAGAGGGAGTTAGACAGGACTATAACAGAGGGAGTTAGACAGGTCTATAAAAGATAGACAGGTCTATAACAGAAGGAGTTAGACAGGACTATAACAGAGGGAGTTAGACAGGTCTATAACAGATAGACAGGTCTATAACAGAAGGAGTTAGACAGGACTATAACGGGAGTTAGACAGGTCTAAAACAGTTAGATAGGTCTATAACAGAGGGAGTCAGACAGGTCTATAACAGAGAGAGTTAGACAGGTCTATAACGAGAGAGTTAGACAGGTCTATAACAGAGAGGAGTTAGACAGGACTATAACAGAGGGAGTTAGACAGGTCTATAACAGTTAGACAGGTCTATAACAGAGGGAGTTAGACAGGTCTATAACAGAGGAGTTAGACAGGTCTATAACAGTTAGACAGGTCTATAACAGAGGGAGTTAGACAGGTCTATAACAGAGAGAGTTAGACAGGTCTATAACAGTTAGACAGGTCTATAACAGAGGGAGTTAGACAGGACTATAACAGTTAGACAGGTCTAAAACAGTTAGATAGGTGTATAACAGAGGGAGTCAGAAAGGTCTATAACAGAGAGAGTTAGACAGGTCTATAACAGAGAGAGTTAGACAGGTCTATAACAGTTAGACAGGTCTATAACAGTTAGACAGGTCTATAACAGAGGGAGTTAGACAGGTCTATAACAGTTAGACAGGTCTATAACAGAGGGAGTTAGACAGGTCTATAACAGAGGGAGTTAGACAGGTCTATAACAGTTAGACAGGTCTATAACAGAGGGAGTTAGACAGGACTATAACAGTTAGACAGGTCTAAAACAGTTAGATAGGTCTATAACAGAGGGAGTCAGACACGTCTATAACAGAGGGAGTTAGACAGGTCTATAACAGAGGGAGTTATACAGGTCTATAACAGTTAGACAGGTCTATAACAGAGAGAGTTAGACAGGTCTATAACAGAGGAAGTCAGACAGGTCTATAACAGAGGGAGGGAGTTAGACAGGTCTATAACAGAGGGAGTTAGATAGGTCAATAATAGTAAGACAGGTCTATAACAGTTAGACAAGTCAGTAACAGTTAGACAGGTCTATAACAGTTAGACAGGTCTATAACAGAGGGAGTTAGACAGGTCTATAACAGAGGGAGTCAGACAGGTCTATAACAGTTAGACAGGTCTATAACAGTTAGACAGGTCTATAACAGAGGGAGTTAGACAGGTCTATAACAGTTAGACAGGTCTATAACAGAGGGAGTTAGACAGGTCTATAACAGAGAGAGTTAGAAAGGTCTATAACAGATAGCCAGGTCTATAACAGAGGGAGTTAGACAGGACTATAACAGTTAGACAGGTCTATAACAGAGGGAGTTAGACAGGTCTATAACAGTTAGACAGGTCTATAACAGAGGGAGTTAGACAGGTCTATAACAGAGGGCGTTAGACAGGTCTATAACAGTTAGACAGGTCTATAACAGAGGGAGTTAGACAGGTCTATAACAGAGGGAGTTAGACAGGTCTATAACAGTTAGACAGGTCTATAACAGAGGGAGTTAGACAGGTCTATAACAGAGGGAGTTAGACAGGTCTATAACAGAGGGAGTTATACAGGTCTATAACAGTTAGACAGGTCTATAACAGAGAGAGTTAGACAGGTCTATAACAGAGGGAGTCAGACAGGTCTATAACAGAGGGAGGGAGTTAGACAGGTCTATAACAGAGGGAGTTAGACAGGTCAATAATAGTAAGACAGGTCTATAACAGTTAGACAAGTCTATAACAGTTAGACAGGTCTATAACAGTTAGACAGGTCTATAACAGAGGGAGTTAAACAGGTCTATAACAGAGGGAGTTAGACAGGTCTATAACAGAGGGAGTCAGACAGGTCTATAACAGTTAGACAGGTCTATAACAGTTAGACAGGTCTATAACAGAGGGAGTTAGACAGGTCTATAACAGTTAGACAGGTCTATAACAGAGGGAGTTAGACAGGTCTATAACAGAGAGAGTTAGACAGGTCTATAACAGAGAGAGTTAGACAGGTCATCCACCTCTGGCCTGCTCGCCTCCCTACCTCTGAGGAAGCACAGTTCCCGCTCAGCCCAGTCAAAACTGTTCGCTGCTCTGGCACCCCAATGGTGGAACAAGATCCCTCACGACGCCAGGACTGCGGAGTCAATCACCACCTTCCGGAGACACCTGAAACCCCACCTCTTCAAGGAATACCTGGGATAGGATAAAGTAATCCTTCTAACGCCCCCCTTAAAAGATTTAGATGCACTATTGTAAAGTGGTTGTTCCACTGGATATTATAAGGTGAATGCACCAATTTGTAAGTCGCTCTGGATAAGAGCGTCTGCTAAATGACTTAAATGTAAATGTAAATGTCTATAACAGTTAGCCAGCTCTATAACAGAGGGAGTTAGACAGGACTATAACAGTTTGACAGGTCTATAACAGAGGGAGTTGGACAGGTCTATAACAGAGGGAGTTAGACAGGTCTATAACAGTTAGACAGGTCTATAACAGAGGGAGTTAGACAGGTCTATAACAGAGGGCGTTAGACAGGTCTATAACAGTTAGACAGGTCTATAACAGAGGGAGTTAGACAGGTCTATAACAGAGGGAGTTAGACAGGTCTATAACAGTTAGACAGGTCTATAACAGAGGGAGTTAGACAGGTCTATAACAGAGGGAGTTAGACAGGTCTATAACAGTTAGACAGGTCTATAACAGAGGGAGTTAGACAGGTCTATAACAGTTAGACAGATCTATAACAGAGGGAGTTAGACAGGACTATAACAGTTAGACAGGTCTAAAACAGTTAGATAGGTCTATAACAGAGGGAGTTAGACAGGTCTATAACAGAGGGAGATAGACAGGTCTATAACAGAGGGAGTTAGACAGGTCTATAACAGTTAGACAGGTCTATAACAGAGGGAGATAGACAGGTCTATAAGAGTTAGACAGGTCTATAACAGAGGGAGTTAGACAGGTCTATAACAGAGGGAGTTAGACAGGTCTATAACAGTTAGACAGGTCTATAACAGAGGGAGTTAGACAGGACTATAACAGTTAGACAGGTCTAAAACAGTTAGACAGGTCTATAACAGAGGGAGTCAGACACGTCTATAACAGAGGGAGTTAGACAGGTCTATAACAGAGGGAGTTAGACAGGTCTATAACAGTTAGACAGGTCTATAACAGAGAGAGTTAGACAGGTCTATAACAGAGGGAGTGAGTTAGACAGCTCTATAACAGAGGGAGTTAGACAGGTCAAGAATAGTAAGACAGGTCTATAACAGTTAGACAAGTCTATAACAGTTAGACAGGTCTATAACAGTTAGACAGGTCTATAACAGAGGGAGTTAAACAGGTCTATAACAGAGTGAGTTAGACAGGTCTATAACAGAGGGAGTCAGACAGGTCTATAACAGTTAGACAGGTCTATAACAGTTAGACAGGTCTATAACAGAGGGAGTTAGACAGGTCTATAACAGTTAGACAGGTCTATAACAGAGGGAGTTAGACAGGTCTATAACAGAGAGAGTTAGAGATGTCTATAACAGAGAGAGTTAGACAGGTCTATAACAGTTTGCCAGCTCTATAACAGAGGGAGTTAGACAGGACTATAACAGTTTGACAGGTCTATAACAGAGGGAGTTAGACAGGTCTATAACAGAGGGAGTTAGACAGGTCTATAACAGTTAGACAGGTCTATAACAGAGGGAGTTAGACAGGTCTATAACAGAGGGAGTTAGACAGGTCTATAACAGTTAGACAGGTCTATAACAGAGGGAGTTAGACAGGTCTATAACAGAGGGAGTTAGACAGGTCTATAACAGTTAGACAGGTCTATAACAGAGGGAGTTAGACAGGTCTATAACAGTTAGACAGATCTATAACAGAGGGAGTTAGACAGGACTATAACAGTTAGACAGGTCTAAAACAGTTAGATAGGTCTATAACAGAGGGAGTTAGACAGGTCTATAACAGTTAGACAGGTCTATAACAGAGGGAGATAGACAGGTCTATAAGAGTTAGACAGGTCTATAACAGAGGGAGTTAGACAGGTCTATAACAGAGGGAGTCAGACAGGTCTATAACAGAGGGAGGGAGTTAGATAGGTCTATAACAGAGGGAGGTAGACAGGTCTATAATAGTTAGACAGGTCTATAACAGTTGACAGGTCTATAACAGAGGGAGTTAGACAGGTCTATAACAGTTAGACAGGTCTATAACAGAGGGAGTTAGACAGGTCTATAACAGAGAGAGTTAGACAGGTCTATACAGAGAGAGTTAGACAGGTCTATAACAGTTAGACAGCACTATAACAGAGGGAGTCAGACAGGTCTATAACAGAGGGAGGGAGTTAGACAGGTCTATAACAGAGGGAGGTAGACAGGTCTATAATAGTTAGACAGGTCTATAACAGTTAGACAGGTCTATAACAGAGGGAGTTAGACAGGTCTATAACAGTTAGACAGGTCTATAACAGAGGGAGTTAGACAGGTCTATAACAGAGAGAGTTAGACAGGTCTATACAGAGAGAGTTAGACAGGTCTATAACAGTTAGACAGCTCTATAACAGAGGGAGTTAGACAGGACTATAACAGTTTGACAGGTCTATAACAGAGGGCGTTAGACAGGTCTATAACAGTTAGACAGGTCTATAACAGAGGGAGTTAGACAGGTCTATAACAGAGGGAGTTAGACAGGTCTATAACAGTTAGACAGGTCTATAACAGAGGGAGTTAGACAGGTCTATAAAACTTAGACAGGTCTATAACAGAGGGAGTTAGACAGGTCTATAACAGAGAGAGTTAGACAGGTCTATAACAGTTAGACAGGTCTATAACAGAGGGAGTTAGACAGGTCTATAACAGAGGGAGTTAGACAGGTCTATAACAGTTAGAGCAGGTCTATAACAGACGGGAGTTAGACAGGTCTATAACAGAGGGAGTTAGACAGGTCTATAACAGTTAGCACAGCGTCTATAACAGAGGGAGTTAGACAGGATCATATAACAGTTAGACAGGTCTATAACAGAGGGAGTTAGACAGGACTATAACAGTTAGACAGGTCTAAAACAGTTAGATAGGTCTATAACAGAGGGAGTTAGACAGGTCTATAACAGAGGGAGTTAGACAGGTCTATAACAGAGGGAGTTAGACAGGTCTATAACAGTTAGACAGGTCTATAACAGAGGGAGTTAGACAGGTCTATAAGAGTTAGACAGGTCTATAACAGAGGGAGTTAGACAGGTCTATAACAGAGGGAGTCAGACAGGTCTATAACAGAGGGAGGGAGTTAGATAGGTCTATAACAGAGGGAGGTAGACAGGTCTATAATAGTTAGACAGGTCTATAACAGTTGACAGGTCTATAACAGAGGGAGTTAGACAGGTCTATAACAGTTAGACAGGTCTATAACAGAGGGAGTTAGACAGGTCTATAACAGAGAGAGTTAGACAGGTCTATACAGAGAGAGTTAGACAGGTCTATAACAGTTAGACAGGTCTATAACAGAGGGAGTTAGACAGGACTATAACAGTTAGACAGGTCTATAACAGAGGGAGTTAGACAGGTCTATAACAGAGGGAGTTAGACAGGTCTATAACAGTTAGACAGGTCTATAACAGAGGGAGTTAGACAGGTCTATAACAGTTAGACAGGTCTATAACAGAGGGAGTTAGACAGGTCTATAACAGAGGGAGTTAGACAGGTCTATAACAGTTAGACAGGTCTATAACAGAGGGAGTTAGACAGGACTATAACAGTTAGACAGGTCTAAAACAGTTAGATAGGTCTATAACAGAGGGAGTTAGACAGGTCTATAACAGAGAGAGTTAGACAGGTCTATAACAGTTAGACAGGTCTATAACAGAGGGAGTTAGACAGGTCTATAACAGAGGGAGTTTGACAGGTCTATAACAGAGGGAATTAGACAGGTCTATAACAGAGGGAGTTAGACAGGTCTATAACAGTTAGACAGGTCTATAACAGAGGGCGTTAGACAGGTCTATAACAGTTAGACAGGTCTATAACAGAGGGAGTTAGACAGGTCTATAACAGAGGGAGTTAGACAGGTCTATAACAGTTAGACAGGTCTATAACAGAGGGAGTTAGACAGGACTATAACAGTTAGACAGGTCTAAAACAGTTAGACAGGTCTATAACAGAGGGAGTTAGACAGGTCTATAACAGAGGGAGTTAGACAGGTCTATAACAGAGAGAGTTAGACAGGTCTATAACAGAGAGAGTTAGACAGGTCTATAACAGTTAGCCAGCTCTATAACAGAGGGAGTTAGACAGGACTATAACAGTTTGACAGGTCTATAACAGAGGGAGTTAGACAGGTCTATAACAGAGGGAGTTAGACAGGTCTATAACAGTTAGACAGGTCTATAACAGAGGGAGTTAGACAGGTCTATAACAGTTAGACAGGTCTATAACAGAGGGAGTTAGACAGGTCTATAACAGAGGGAGTTAGACAGGTCTATAACAGTTAGACAGGTCTAAAACAGAGGGAGTTAGACAGGTCTATAACAGTTAGACAGGTCTATAACAGAGGGAGTTAGACAGGTCTATAACAGAGGGAGTTAGACAGGTCTATAACAGAGGGAGGGGTCTAGACAGGTCTATAACAGAGGGAGTTAGACAGGTCTATAACAGTTAGACAGGTCTATAACAGAGGGAGTTAGACAGGTCTATAACAGTTAGACAGGTCTATAACAGAGGGAGTTAGACAGGTCTATAACAGAGGGAGTTAGACAGGTCTATAACAGAGGGAGTTAGACAGGTCTATAACAGTTAGACAGGTCTATAACAGAGGGAGTTAGACAGGTCTATAAAAGTTAGACAGGTCTATAACAGATGGAGTTAGACAGGTCTATAACAGAGGGAGTTAGACAGGTCTATAACAGTTAGACAGGTCTATAACAGAGGGAGTTAGACAGGTCTATAACAGAGGGAGTTAGACAGGTCTATAACAGTTAGACAGGTCTATAACAGAGGGAGTTAGACAGGTCTATAACAGAGGGAGTTAGACAGGTCTATAACAGTTAGACAGGTCTATAACAGAGGGAGTTAGACAGGTCTATAACAGTTAGACAGGTCTATAACAGAGGGAGTTAGACAGGACTATAACAGTTAGACAGGTCTAAAACAGTTAGATAGGTCTATAACAGAGTGAGTTAGACAGGTCTATAACAGAGGGAGTTAGACAGGTCTATAACAGAGGGAGTTAGACAGGTCTATAACAGTTAGACAGGTCAATAACAGAGGGAGATAGACAGGTCTATAAGAGTTAGACAGGTCTATAACAGAGGGAGTTAGACAGGTCTATAACAGAGGGAGTCAGACAGGTCTATAACAGAGGGAGGGAGTTAGATAGGTCTATAACAGAGGGAGGTAGACAGGTCTATAATAGTTAGACAGGTCTATAACAGTTGACAGGTCTATAACAGAGGGAGTTAGACAGGTCTATAACAGTTAGACAGGTCTATAACAGAGGGAGTTAGACAGGTCTATAACAGAGAGAGTTAGACAGGTCTATACAGAGAGAGTTAGACAGGTCTATAACAGTTAGACAGCACTATAACAGAGGGAGTTAGACAGGACTATAACAGTTTGACAGGTCTATAACAGAGGGAGTTAGACAGGTTTATAACAGAGGGAGTTAGACAGGTCTATAACAGTTAGACAGGTCTATAACAGAGGGAGTTAGACAGGTCTATAACAGTTAGACAGGTCTATAACAGAGGGAGTTAGACAGGTCTATAACAGAGGGAGTTAGACAGGTCTATAACAGTTAGACAGGTCTATAACAGAGGGAGTTAGACAGGACTATAACAGTTAGACAGGTCTAAACAGTTAGATAGGTCTATAACAGAGGGAGTTAGACAGGTCTATAACAGAGAGAGTTAGACAGGTCTATAACAGTTAGACAGGTCTATAACAGAGGGAGTTAGACAGGTCTATAACAGAGGGAGTTTGACAGGTCTATAACAGAGGGAATTAGACAGGTTTATAACAGAGGGAGTTAGACAGGTCTATAACAGTTAGACAGGTCTATAACAGAGGGCGTTAGACAGGTCTATAACAGTTAGACAGGTCTATAACAGAGGGAGTTAGACAGGTCTATAACAGAGGGAGTTAGACAGGTCTATAACAGTTAGACAAGTCTATAACAGAGGGAGTTAGACAGGACTATAACAGTTAGACAGGTCTAAAACAGTTAGATAGGTCTATAACAGAGGGAGTTAGACAGGTCTATAACAGAGGGAGTTAGACAGGTCTATAACAGAGAGTTAGACAGGTCTATAACAGAGAGAGTTAGACAGGTCTATAACAGTTAGCCAGCTCTATAACAGAGGGAGTTAGACAGGACTATAACAGTTTGACAGGTCTATAACAGAGGGAGTTAGACAGGTCTATAACAGAGGGAGTTAGACAGGTCTATAACAGTTAGACAGGTCTATAACAGAGGGAGTTAGACAGGTCTATAACAGTTAGACAGGTCTATAACAGAGGGAGTTAGACAGGTCTATAACAGAGGGAGTTAGACAGGTCTATAACAGTTAGACAGGTCTAAAACAGAGGGAGTTAGACAGGACTATAACAGTTAGACAGGTCTATAACAGAGGAGTTAGACAGGTCTATAACAGAGGGAGTTAGACAGGTCTATAATAGTTAGACAGGTCTATAACAGTTGACAGGTCTATAACAGAGGGAGTTAGACAGGTCTATAACAGTTAGACAGGTCTATAACAGAGGGAGTTAGACAGGTCTATAACAGAGAGAGTTAGACAGGTCTATACAGAGAGAGTTAGACAGGTCTATAACAGTTAGACAGCACTATAACAGAGGGAGTTAGACAGGACTATAACAGTTTGACAGGTCTATAACAGAGGGAGTTAGACAGGTTTATAACAGATGGAGTTAGACAGGTCTATAACAGTTAGACAGGTCTATAACAGAGGGAGTTAGACAGGTCTATAACAGTTAGACAGGTCTATAACAGAGGGAGTTAGACAGGTCTATAACAGAGGGAGTTAGACATGTCTATAACAGTTAGACAAGTCTATAACAGAGGGAGTTAGACAGGACTATAACAGTTAGACAGGTCTAATACAGTTAGATAGGTCTATAACAGAGGGAGTTAGACAGGTCTATAACAGAGAGAGTTAGACAGGTCTATAACAGTTAGACAGGTCTATAACAGAGGGAGTTAGACAGGTCTATAACAGAGGGAGTTTGACAGGTCTATAACAGAGGGAATTAGACAGGTTTATAACAGAGGGAGTAAGACAGGTCTATAACAGTTAGACAGGTCTATAACAGAGGGCGTTAGACAGGTCTATAACAGTTAGACAGGTCTATAACAGAGGGAGTTAGACAGGTCTATAACAGAGGGAGTTAGACAGGTCTATAACAGTTAGACAAGTCTATAACAGAGGGAGTTAGACAGGACTATAACAGTTAAACAGGTCTAAAACAGTTAGATAGGTCTATAACAGAGGGAGTTAGACAGGTCTATAACAGAGGGAGTTAGACAGGTCTATAACAGAGAGTTAGACAGGTCTATAACAGAGAGAGTTAGACAGGTCTATAACAGTTAGCCAGCTCTATAACAGAGGGAGTTAGACAGGACTATAACAGTTTGACAGGTCTATAACAGAGGGAGTGAGACAGGTCTATAACAGAGGGAGTTAGACAAGTCTATAACAGTTAGACAGGTCTATAACAGAGGGAGTTAGACAGGTCTATAACAGTTAGACAGGTCTATAACAGAGGGAGTTAGACAGGTCTATAACAGAGGGAGTTAGACAGGTCTATAACAGTTAGACAGGTCTAAAACAGAGGGAGTTAGACAGGACTATAACAGTTAGACAGGTCTATAACAGAGGTAGTTAGACAGGTCTATAACAGAGGGAGTTAGACAGGTCTATAACAGAGGGAGTTAGACAGGTCTATAACAGAGGGAGGGAGTTAGACAGGTCTATAACAGAGGGAGTTAGACAGGTCTATAACAGTTAGACAGGTCTATAACAGAGGGAGTTAGACAGGTCTATAACAGTTAGACAGGTCTATAACAGAGTGAGTCAGACAGGTCTATAACAGAGGGAGTTAGACAGGTCTATAACAGAGGGAGTTAGACAGGTCTATAACAGTTAGACAGGTCTATAACAGAGGGAGTTAGACAGGTCTATAAAAGTTAGACAGGTCTATAACAGATGGAGTTAGACAGGTCTATAACAGAGGGAGTTAGACAGGTCTATAACAGTTAGACAGGTCTATAACAGAGGGAGTTAGACAGGTCTATAACAGAGGGAGTTAGACAGGTCTATAACAGTTAGACAGGTCTATAACAGAGGGAGTTAGACAGGTCTATAACAGAGGGAGTTAGACAGGTCTATAACAGTTAGACAGGTCTATAACAGAGGGAGTTAGACAGGTCTATAACAGTTAGACAGGTCTATAACAGAGGGAGTTAGACAGGACTATAACAGTTAGACAGGTCTAAAACAGTTAGATAGGTCTATAACAGAGTGAGTTAGACAGGTCTATAACAGAGGGAGTTAGACAGGTCTATAACAGAGGGAGTTAGACAGGTCTATAACAGTTAGACAGGTCAATAACAGAGGGAGATAGACAGGTCTATAAGAGTTAGACAGGTCTATAACAGAGGGAGTTAGACAGGTCTATAACAGAGGGAGTCAGACAGGTCTATAACAGAGGGAGGGAGTTAGATAGGTCTATAACAGAGGGAGGTAGACAGGTCTATAATAGTTAGACAGGTCTATAACAGTTGACAGGTCTATAACAGAGGGAGTTAGACAGGTCTATAACAGTTAGACAGGTCTATAACAGAGGGAGTTAGACAGGTCTATAACAGAGAGAGTTAGACAGGTCTATACAGAGAGAGTTAGACAGGTCTATAACAGTTAGACAGCACTATAACAGAGGGAGTTAGACAGGACTATAACAGTTTGACAGGTCTATAACAGAGGGAGTTAGACAGGTTTATAACAGATGGAGTTAGACAGGTCTATAACAGTTAGACAGGTCTATAACAGAGGGAGTTAGACAGGTCTATAACAGTTAGACAGGTCTATAACAGAGGGAGTTAGACAGGTCTATAACAGAGGGAGTTAGACAGGTCTATAACAGTTAGACAAGTCTATAACAGAGGGAGTTAGACAGGACTATAACAGTTAGACAGGTCTAATACAGTTAGATAGGTCTATAACAGAGGGAGTTAGACAGGTCTATAACAGAGAGAGTTAGACAGGTCTATAACAGTTAGACAGGTCTATAACAGAGGGAGTTAGACAGGTCTATAACAGAGGGAGTTTGACAGGTCTATAACAGAGGGAATTAGACAGGTTTATAACAGAGGGAGTAAGACAGGTCTATAACAGTTAGACAGGTCTATAACAGAGGGCGTTAGACAGGTCTATAACAGTTAGACAGGTCTATAACAGAGGGAGTTAGACAGGTCTATAACAGAGGGAGTTAGACAGGTCTATAACAGTTAGACAAGTCTATAACAGAGGGAGTTAGACAGGACTATAACAGTTAGACAGGTCTAAAACAGTTAGATAGGTCTATAACAGAGGGAGTTAGACAGGTCTATAACAGAGGGAGTTAGACAGGTCTATAACAGAGAGTTAGACAGGTCTATAACAGAGAGAGTTAGACAGGTCTATAACAGTTAGCCAGCTCTATAACAGAGGGAGTTAGACAGGACTATAACAGTTTGACAGGTCTATAACAGAGGGAGTGAGACAGGTCTATAACAGAGGGAGTTAGACAAGTCTATAACAGTTAGACAGGTCTATAACAGAGGGAGTTAGACAGGTCTATAACAGTTAGACAGGTCCATAACAGAGGGAGTTAGACAGGTCTATAACAGAGGGAGTTAGACAGGTCTATAACAGTTAGACAGGTCTAAATCAGAGGGAGTTAGACAGGACTATAACATTTAGACAGGTCTATAACAGAGGTAGTTAGACAGGTCTATAACAGAGGGAGTTAGACAGGTCTATAACAGAGGGAGTTAGACAGGTCTATAACAGAGGGAGGGAGTTAGACAGGTCTATAACAGAGGGAGTTAGACAGGTCTATAACAGTTAGACAGGTCTATAACAGAGGGAGTTAGACAGGTCTATAACAGTTAGACAGGTCTATAACAGAGGGAGTTAGACAGGACTATAACAGTTTGACAGGTCTATAACAGAGGGAGTTAGACAGGTTTATAACAGAGGGAGTTAGACAGGTCTATAACAGTTAGACAGGTCTATAACAGAGGGAGTTAGACAGGTCTATAACAGTTAGACAGGTCTATAACAGAGGGAGTTAGACAGGTCTATAACAGAGGGAGTTAGACAGGTCTATAACAGTTAGACAAGTCTATAACAGAGGGAGTTAGACAGGACTATAACAGTTAGACAGGTCTAATACAGTTAGATAGGTCTATAACAGAGGGAGTTAGACAGGTCTATAACAGAGAGAGTTAGACAGGTCTATAACAGTTAGACAGGTCTATAACAGAGGGAGTTAGACAGGTCTATAACAGAGGGAGTTTGACAGGTCTATAACAGAGGGAATTAGACAGGTTCATAACAGAGGGAGTAAGACAGGTCTATAACAGTTAGACAGGTCTATAACAGAGGGCGTTAGACAGGTCTATAACAGTTAGACAGGTCTATAACAGATGGAGTTAGACAGGTCTATAACAGAGGGAGATAGACAGGTCTATAACAGTTAGACAAGTCTATAACAGAGGGAGTTAGACAGGACTATAACAGTTAGACAGGTCTAAAACAGTTAGATAGGTCTATAACAGAGGGAGTTAGACAGGTCTATAACAGAGGGAGTTAGACAGGTCTATAACAGAGAGTTAGACAGGTCTATAACAGAGAGAGTTAGACAGGTCTATAACAGTTAGCCAGCTCTATAACAGAGGGAGTTAGACAGGACTATAACAGTTTGACAGGTCTATAACAGAGGGAGTGAGAGAGGTCTATAACAGAGGGAGTTAGACAGGTCTATAACAGTTAGACGGTTCTATAACAGAGGGAGTTAGACAGGTCTATAACAGTTAGACAGGTCTATAACAGAGGGAGTTAGACAGGTCTATAACAGAGGGAGTTAGACAGGTCTATAACAGTTAGACAGGTCTAAAACAGAGGGAGTTAGACAGGACTATAACAGTTAGACAGGTCTATAACAGAGGTAGTTAGACAGGTCTATAACAGAGGGAGTTAGACAGGTCTATAACAGAGGGAGTTAGACAGGTCTATAACAGAGGGAGGGAGTTAGACAGGTCTATAACAGAGGGAGTTAGACAGGTCTATAACAGTTAGACAGGTCTATAACAGAGGGAGTTAGACAGGTCTATAACAGTTAGACAGGTCTATAACAGAGGGAGTTAGACAGGACTATAACAGTTAGCCAGGTCTAAAAAAGTTAGATAGGTCTGTAACAGAGGGAGTTAGACAGGTCTATAACAGAGGGAGTTAGACAGGTCTATAACAGTTAGACAGGTCTATAACAGAGGGAGTTAGACAGGACTATAACAGTTAGACAGGTCTAAAACAGTTAGATAGGTCTATAACAGAGGGAGTCAGACAGGTCTATAACAGAGAGAGTTAGACAGGTCTATAACAGAGAGAGTTAGACAGGTCTATAACAGTTAGACAGGTCTATAACAGTTAAACAGGTCTATAACAGAGGGAGTTAGACAGGTCTATAACAGTTAGAAAGGTCTATAACAGAGGGAGTTAGACAGGTCTATAACAGTTAGACAGGTCTATAACAGAGGGAGTTAGACAGGACTATAACAGTTAGACAGGTCTAAAACAGTTAGATAGGTCTATAACAGAGGGAGTCAGACAGGTCTATAACAGAGGGAGTTAGACAGGTCTATAACAGAGGGAGTTAGACAGGTCTATAACAAAGGGAGTTAGACAGGTCTATAACAGAGGGAGTTAGACAGGTCTATAACAGAGGGAGTTAGACAGGTCTATAATAGTTAGACAGGACTATAACAGTTAGACAGGTCTATAACAGAGGGAGTCAGACAGGTCTATAACAGTTAGACAGGTCTATAACAGTGGGAGTTAGACAGGTCTATAACAGTTAGACGGGTCTATAACAGAGGGAGTTAGACAGGTCTATAACAGAGGGAGTCAGACAGGTCTATAACAGAGGGAGGGAGTTAGACAGGTCTATAATAGTTAGACAGGTCTATAACAGTTAGACAAGTCTATATCAGTTAGACAGGTCTATAACAGTTAGACAGGTCTATAACAGAGGGAGATAAACAGGTCTATAACAGAGGGAGGTAGACAGGTCTATAACAGTTAGACAGGTCTATAACAGAGGGAGTTAGACAGGTCTATAACAGAGGGAGTTACACAGGTCTATAACAGAGAGAGTTAGACAGGTCTATAACAGAGAGAGTTAGACAGGTCTATAACAGAGAGAGTTAGACAGGTCTATAACAGTTAGACAGGTCTATAACAGAGGGATTTAGACAGGTCTATAACAGAGGGAGTCAGACAGGTCTATAACAGTTTGACAGGTCTATAAAAGAGGGAGTTAGACAGGTCAATAACAGAGGGAGTTAGACAGGTCTATAACAGACAGGTCTATAACAGAGGGAATTAGACAGGTCTATAACAGTTAGACAGGTCTATGACAGAGGGAGTTAGACAGGTCTATAACATAGGGAGTTAGACAGGTCTATAACAGAGGGAGGTAGACAGGTCTATAACAGAGGGAGTCAGACAGGTCGATAACAGAGGGAGTCAGACAGGTATATAACAGAGGGAGTTAGACAGGTCTATAACAGAGGGAGTTAGACAGGTCTATAACAGAAGGAGTCAGACAGGTCTATAACAGAGGGGGTTAGACAGGTCTATAACAGAGGGAGTTAGACAGGACTATAACAGAGGGAGTTAGACAGGGTCTATAACAGTTAGACAGGTCCATAACAGAGGGAGTTAGACAGGTCTATAACAGAGGGAGTTAGAAAGGTCTATAACAGTTAGACAGGACTATAACAGTTAAACAGGTCTATAACAGAGGGAGTGGGACAGGACAATAACAGAGGGAGTTAGACAGGTCTATAACAGAGGGAGTTAGACAGGTCTATAACAGAAGGAGTCAGACAGGTCTATAACAGTTAGACAGGTCTATAACAGAAGGAGTCAGACAGGCCTATAACAGAGGGAGTTAGACAGGTCTATAACAGAGGGAGTTAGAAAGGACTAAAACAGTTAGACAGGTCTATAACAGAGAGAGTTAGACAAGTCTATAACAGTTAGACAGGTCTATAACAGAGAGAGTTAGACAAGTCTATAACAGTTAGACAGGTCTATAACAGAGAGAGTTAGACAGTTCTATATCAGTTTGACAGGTCTATAACAGAGGGCGTTAGACAGGTCTATAACAGTTAGACAGGTCTATAACAGAGGGAATTAGACAGGTCTATAACAGTTAGACAGGTCTATAACAGTTAGACAGGTCTATAACAGTTAGAAAGGCCTATGACAGAGGGAGTTAGACAGGTATATAACAGAGGGAGTTAGACAGGTCTATAACAGAAGGAGTCAGACAGGTCTATAACAGAGGGGGTTAGACAGGTCTATAACAGAGGGAGTTAGACAGGTCTATAACAGAGGGAGTTAGACAGGTCTATAACAGATAGAGGTAGACAGGTCTATAACAGATAGAGGTAGACAGGTCTATAACAGTTACACAGGTCTATAACAGTTAGACAGGTCTATAACAGTTAGACAGGTCTATAACAGAGGGAGTTAGACAGGTCTATTACAGAGGGAGTTAGACAGGTCTATAACAGAGGGAGTTATACAGGTCTATAACAGTTAGGCAGGTCTATAACAGTTAGACAGGTCTATAACAGAGGGAGTTAGACAGGTCTATAACAGAGGGAGGGAGTTAGGCAGGTCTATAACAGAGAGAGTTAGACAGGTCTATAACAGTTAGACAGGTCTATAACAGAGGGAGTTAGACAGGTCTATAACAGAGGGAGGTAGACAGGTCTATAACAGAGGGAGGTAGACAGGTCTATAACAGTTAGACAGGTCTATAACAGAGGGAGTTAGACAGGTCTATAACAGAGGGAGTTAGACATGTCTATAACAGAGGGAGGGAGTTAGACAGGTCTATAACAGAGAGAGTTAGACAGGTCTATAACATTTAGACAGGTCTATAACAAAGGGACTAAGACAGGTCTATAACAGTTAGACAGGTCTATAACAGTTAGACAGGTCTATAACAGAGAGAGTTAGACAGGTCTATAACAGTTAGACAGGTCTATAACAGAGGGAGTTAGACAGGTCTATAACAGAGGGAGTTAGACAGGTCTATAACAGAGGGAGTTAGACAGGTCTATAACAGAGGGAGGTAGACAGGTCTATAACAGTTAGACAGGTCTATAACAGAGGGAGTTAGACAGGTCTATAACAGAGGGAGTTAGACAGGTCTATAACAGAGAGAGTTAGACAGGTCTATAACAGAGAGAGTTAGACAGGTCTATAACAGTTAGACAGGTCTATAACAGAGGGAGTTAGACAGGTCTAAAACAGAGGGAGTTAGACAGGTCTATAACAGATAGAGGTAGACAGGTCTATAACAGATAGAGGTAGACAGGTCTATAACAGTTAGACAGGTCTATAACAGTTAGACAGGTCTATAACAGAGGGAGTTAGACAGGTCTATTACAGAGGGAGTTAGACAGGTCTATAACAGAGGGAGTTATACAGGTCTATAACAGTTAGACAGGTCTATAACAGTTAGACAGGTCTATAACAGAGGGAGTTAGACAGGTCTATAACAGAGGGAGGGAGTTAGGCAGGTCTATAACAGAGAGAGTTAGACAGGTCTATAACAGTTAGACAGGTCTATAACAGAGGGAGTTAGACAGGTCTATAACAGAGGGAGTTAGACAGGTCTATAACAGAGGGAGGTAGACAGGTACATAACAGAGGGAGGTAGACAGGTCTATAACAGTTAGACAGGTCTATAACAGAGGGAGTTAGACAGGTCTATAACAGAGGGAGTTAGATAGGTCTATAACAGAGGGAGGGAGTTAGGCAGGTCTATAACAGAGAGAGTTAGACAGGTCTATAACAGTTAGACAGGTCTATAACAGTTAGACAGGTCTATAACAGAGAGAGTTAGACAGGTCTATAACAGTTAGACAGGTCTATAACAGAGGGAGTTAGACAGGTCTATAACAGAGGGAGTTAGACAGGTCTATAACAGAGGGAGTTAGACAGGTCTATAACAGAGGGAGTTAGACAGGTCTATAACAGAGGGAGGTAGACAGGTCTATAACAGTTAGACAGGTCTATAACAGAGGGAGTTAGACAGGTCTATAACAGAGAGAGTTAGACAGGTCTATAACAGTTAGACAGGTCTATAACAGAGAGAGTTAGACAGGTCTATAACAGAGAGAGTTAGACAGGTCTATAACAGTTAGACAGGTCTATAACAGAGGGATTTAGACAGGTCTATAACAGAGGGAGTCAGACAGGTCTATAACAGTTTGACAGGTCTATAAAAGAGGGAGTTAGACAGGTCTATAACAGTTAGACAGGTCTATAACAGACAGGTCTATAACAGAGGGAATAGACAGGTCTATAACAGTTAGACAGGTCTATGACAGAGGGAGTTAGACAGGTCTATAACATAGGGAGTTAGACAGGTCTATAACAGAGGGAGGTAGACAGGTCTATAACAGAGGGAGTCAGACAGGTCGATAACAGAGGGAGTCAGACAGGTATATAACAGAGGGAGTTAGACAGGTCTATAACAGAGGGAGTTAGACAGGTCTATAACAGAAGGAGTCAGACAGGTCTATAACAGAGGGGGTTAGACAGGTCTATAACAGAGGGAGTTAGACAGGACTATAACAGAGGGAGTTAGACAGGGTCTATAACAGTTAGACAGGTCCATAACAGAGGGAGTTAGACAGGTCTATAACAGAGGGAGTTAGAAAGGTCTATAACAGTTAGACAGGACTATAACAGTTAAACAGGTCTATAACAGAGGGAGTGGGACAGGACAATAACAGAGGGAGTTAGACAGGTCTATAACAGAGGGAGTTAGACAGGTCTATAACAGAAGGAGTCAGACAGGTCTATAACAGTTAGACAGGTCTATAACAGAAGGAGTCAGACAGGCCTATAACAGAGGGAGTTAGACAGGTCTATAACAGAGGGAGTTAGAAAGGACTAAAACAGTTAGACAGGTCTATAACAGAGAGAGTTAGACAAGTCTATAACAGTTAGACAGGTCTATAACAGAGAGAGTTAGACAAGTCTATAACAGTTAGACAGGTCTATAACAGAGAGAGTTAGACAGTTCTATATCAGTTTGACAGGTCTATAACAGAGGGCGTTAGACAGGTCTATAACAGTTAGACAGGTCTATAACAGAGGGAATTAGACAGGTCTATAACAGTTAGACAGGTCTATAACAGTTAGACAGGTCTATAACAGTTAGACAGGTCTATAACAGAGGGAGTTAGACAGGTCTATAACAGAGGGAGTTAGACAGGTCTATAACAGAGAGAGTTAGACAGGTCTATAACAGAGAGAGTTAGACAGGTCTATAACAGAGGGAGTTAGACAGGTCTATAACAGTTAGACAGGTCTATAACAGAGGGAGTTAGACAGGTCTATAACAGAGGGAGTTAGACAGGTCTATAACAGTTAGACAGGACTATAACAGTTAGACAGGTCTATAACAGAGGGAGTTAGACAGGACTATAACAGAGGGAGGTAGACAGGTCTATAACAGAGGGAGGTAGACAGGTCTATAACAGTTAGACAGGTCTATAACAGAGGGAGTTAGACAGGTCTATAACAGAGGGAGTTAGACAGGTCTATAACAGAGGGAGGGAGTTAGACAGGTCTATAACAGAGAGAGTTAGACAGGTCTATAACAGAGGGAGTTAGACAGGTCTATAACAGAGGGAGTTAGACAGGTCTATAACAGAGGGAGTTAGACAGGTCTATAACAGTTAGACAGGTCTATAACAGAGGGAGTTAGACAGGTCTATAACAGAGGGAGTTAGACAGGTCTATAACAGAGAGAGTTAGACAGGTCTATAACAGAGAGAGTTAGACAGGTCTATAACAGTTAGACAGGTCTATAACAGAGGGAGTTAGACAGGTCTATAACAGAGGGAGTTAGACAGGTCTATAACAGATAGAGGTAGACAGGTCTATAACAGATAGAGTTAGACAGGTCTATAACAGTTAGACAGGTCTATAACAGTTAGACAGGTCTATAACAGAGGGAGTTAGACAGGTCTATAACAGAGGGAGTTAGACAGGTCTATAACAGAGGGAGTTAGACAGGTCTATAACAGTTAGACAGGTCTATAACAAGGGATTAGACAGGTCTATAACAGAGGGAGTTAGACAGGTCTATAACAGAGGGAGGGAGTTAGACAGGTCTATAACAGAGAGAGTTAGACAGGTCTATAACAGTTAGACAGGTCTATAACAGAGGGAGTTAGACAGGTCTATAACAGAGGGAGTTAGACAGGTCTATAACAGAGGGAGTTAGACAGGTCTATAACAGAGGGAGGTAGACAGGTCTATAACAGTTAGACAGGTCTATAACAGAGGGAGTTAGACAGGTCTATAACAGAGGGAGTTAGACAGGTCTATAACAGAGGGAGGGAGTTAGACAGGTCTATAACAGAGAGAGTTAGACAGGTCTATAACAGTTAGACAGGTCTATAACAGTTAGACAGGTCTATAACAGAGGGAGTTAGACAGGTCTATAACAGTTAGACAGGTCTATAACAGAGGGAGTTAGACAGGTCTATAACAGAGGGAGTTAGACAGGTCTATAACAGAGGGAGTTAGACAGGTCTATAACAGAGGGAGTTAGACAGGTCTATAACAGAGGGAGGTAGACAGGTCTATAACAGTTAGACAGGTCTATAACAGAGGGAGTTAGACAGGTCTATAACAGAGGGAGTTACACAGGTCTATAACAGAGAGAGTTAGACAGGTCTATAACAGAGAGAGTTAGACAGGTCTATAACAGAGAGAGTTAGACAGGTCTATAACAGTTAGACAGGTCTATAACAGAGGGATTTAGACAGGTCTATAACAGAGGGAGTCAGACAGGTCTATAACAGTTTGACAGGTCTATAAAAGAGGGAGTTAGACAGGTCTATAACAGAGGGAGTTAGACAGGTCTATAACAGACAGGTCTATAACAGAGGGAATTAGACAGGTCTATAACAGTTAGACAGGTCTATGACAGAGGGAGTTAGACAGGTCTATAACATAGGGAGTTAGACAGGTCTATAACAGAGGGAGGTAGACAGGTCTATAACAGTTAGACAGGTCTATAACAGAGGGAGTTAGACAGGTCTATAACAGAGGGAGTTAGACAGGTCTATAACAGAGAGAGTTAGACAGGTCTATAACAGAGAGAGTTAGACAGGTCTATAACAGTTAGACAGGTCTATAACAGAGGGAGTTAGACAGGTCTAAAACAGAGGGAGTTAGACAGGTCTATAACAGATAGAGGTAGACAGGTCTATAACAGATAGAGGTAGACAGGTCTATAACAGTTAGACAGGTCTATAACAGTTAGACAGGTCTATAACAGAGGGAGTTAGACAGGTCTATTACAGAGGGAGTTAGACAGGTCTATAACAGAGGGAGTTATACAGGTCTATAACAGTTAGACAGGTCTATAACAGTTAGACAGGTCTATAACAGAGGGAGTTAGACAGGTCTATAACAGAGGGAGGGAGTTAGGCAGGTCTATAACAGAGAGAGTTAGACAGGTCAATAACAGTTAGACAGGTCTATAACAGAGGGAGTTAGACAGGTCTATAACAGAGGGAGTTAGACAGGTCTATAACAGAGGGAGGTAGACAGGTATATAACAGAGGGAGGTAGACAGGTCTATAACAGTTAGACAGGTCTATAACAGAGGGAGTTAGACAGGTCTATAACAGAGGGAGGGAGTTAGACAGGTCTATAATAGTTAGACAGGTCTATAACAGTTAGACAAGTCTATAACAGTTAGACAGGTCTATAACAGTTAGACAGGTCTATAACAGAGGGAGATAAACAGGTCTATAACAGAGGGAGTCAGACAGGTCTATAACAGAGGGAGTTAGACAGGTCTATAACAAAGGGAGTTAGACAGGTCTATAACAGATAGAGGTAGACAGGTCTATAACAGATAGAGGTAGACAGGTCTATAACAGTTACACAGGTCTATAACAGTTAGACAGGTCTATAACAGTTAGACAGGTCTATAACAGAGGGAGTTAGACAGGTCTATTACAGAGGGAGTTAGACAGGTCTATAACAGAGGGAGTTATACAGGTCTATAACAGTTAGGCAGGTCTATAACAGTTAGACAGGTCTATAACAGAGGGAGTTAGACAGGTCTATAACAGAGGGAGGGAGTTAGGCAGGTCTATAACAGAGAGAGTTAGACAGGTCTATAACAGTTAGACAGGTCTATAACAGAGGGAGTTAGACAGGTCTATAACAGAGGGAGGTAGACAGGTCTATAACAGAGGGAGGTAGACAGGTCTATAACAGTTAGACAGGTCTATAACAGAGGGAGTTAGACAGGTCTATAACAGAGGGAGTTAGACAGGTCTATAACAGAGGGAGGGAGTTAGACAGGTCTATAACAGAGAGAGTTAGACAGGTCTATAACAGTTAGACAGGTCTATAACAAAGGGACTAAGACAGGTCTATAACAGTTAGACAGGTCTATAACAGTTAGACAGGTCTATAACAGAGAGAGTTAGACAGGTCTATAACAGTTAGACAGGTCTATAACAGAGGGAGTTAGACAGGTCTATAACAGAGGGAGTTAGACAGGTCTATAACAGAGGGAGTTAGACAGGTCTATAACAGAGGGAGGTAGACAGGTCTATAACAGTTAGACAGGTCTATAACAGAGGGAGTTAGACAGGTCTATAACAGAGGGAGTTAGACAGGTCTATAACAGAGAGAGTTAGACAGGTCTATAACAGAGAGAGTTAGACAGGTCTATAACAGTTAGACAGGTCTATAACAGAGGGAGTTAGACAGGTCTAAAACAGAGGGAGTTAGACAGGTCTATAACAGATAGAGGTAGACAGGTCTATAACAGATAGAGGTAGACAGGTCTATAACAGTTAGACAGGTCTATAACAGTTAGACAGGTCTATAACAGAGGGAGTTAGACAGGTCTATTACAGAGGGAGTTAGACAGGTCTATAACAGAGGGAGTTATACAGGTCTATAACAGTTAGACAGGTCTATAACAGTTAGACAGGTCTATAACAGAGGGAGTTAGACAGGTCTATAACAGAGGGAGGGAGTTAGGCAGGTCTATAACAGAGAGAGTTAGACAGGTCTATAACAGTTAGACAGGTCTATAACAGAGGGAGTTAGACAGGTCTATAACAGAGGGAGTTAGACAGGTCTATAACAGAGGGAGGTAGACAGGTACATAACAGAGGGAGGTAGACAGGTCTATAACAGTTAGACAGGTCTATAACAGAGGGAGTTAGACAGGTCTATAACAGAGGGAGTTAGATAGGTCTATAACAGAGGGAGGGAGTTAGGCAGGTCTATAACAGAGAGAGTTAGACAGGTCTATAACAGTTAGACAGGTCTATAACAGTTAGACAGGTCTATAACAGAGAGAGTTAGACAGGTCTATAACAGTTAGACAGGTCTATAACAGAGGGAGTTAGACAGGTCTATAACAGAGGGAGTTAGACAAGTCTATAACAGAGGGAGTTAGACAGGTCTATAACAGAGGGAGTTAGACAGGTCTATAACAGAGGGAGGTAGACAGGTCTATAACAGTTAGACAGGTCTATAACAGAGGGAGTTAGACAGGTCTATAACAGAGGGAGTTACACAGGTCTATAACAGAGAGAGTTAGACAGGTCTATAACAGAGAGAGTTAGACAGGTCTATAACAGAGAGAGTTAGACAGGTCTATAACAGTTAGACAGGTCTATAACAGAGGGATTTAGACAGGTCTATAACAGAGGGAGTCAGACAGGTCTATAACAGTTTGACAGGTCTATAAAAGAGGGAGTTAGACAGGTCAATAACAGAGGGAGTTAGACAGGTCTATAACAGACAGGTCTATAACAGAGGGAATTAGACAGGTCTATAACAGTTAGACAGGTCTATGACAGAGGGAGTTAGACAGGTCTATAACATAGGGAGTTAGACAGGTCTATAACAGAGGGAGGTAGACAGGTCTATAACAGAGGGAGTCAGACAGGTCGATAACAGAGGGAGTCAGACAGGTATATAACAGAGGGAGTTAGACAGGTCTATAACAGAGGGAGTTAGACAGGTCTATAACAGAAGGAGTCAGACAGGTCTATAACAGAGGGGGTTAGACAGGTCTATAACAGAGGGAGTTAGACAGGACTATAACAGAGGGAGTTAGACAGGGTCTATAACAGTTAGACAGGTCCATAACAGAGGGAGTTAGACAGGTCTAGTTAGACAGGGTCTATAACAGTTAGACAGGTCCATAACAGAGGGAGTTAGACAGGTCTATAACAGAGGGAGTTAGAAAGGTCTATAACAGTTAGACAGGACTATAACAGTTAAACAGGTCTATAACAGAGGGAGTGGGACAGGACAATAACAGAGGGAGTTAGACAGGTCTATAACAGAGGGAGTTAGACAGGTCTATAACAGAAGGAGTCAGACAGGTCTATAACAGTTAGACAGGTCTATAACAGAAGGAGTCAGACAGGCCTATAACAGAGGGAGTTAGACAGGTCTATAACAGAGGGAGTTAGAAAGGACTAAAACAGTTAGACAGGTCTATAACAGAGAGAGTTAGACAAGTCTATAACAGTTAGACAGGTCTATAACAGAGAGAGTTAGACAAGTCTATAACAGTTAGACAGGTCTATAACAGAGAGAGTTAGACAGTTCTATATCAGTTTGACAGGTCTATAACAGAGGGCGTTAGACAGGTCTATAACAGTTAGACAGGTCTATAACAGAGGGAATTAGACAGGTCTATAACAGTTAGACAGGTCTATAACAGTTAGACAGGTCTATAACAGTTAGAAAGGCCTATGACAGAGGGAGTTAGACAGGTATATAACAGAGGGAGTTAGACAGGTCTATAACAGAAGGAGTCAGACAGGTCTATAACAGAGGGGGTTAGACAGGTCTATAACAGACGGAGTTAGACAGGACTATAACATAGGGAGTTAGACAGTTCTATAACAGTTAGACAGGTCTATAACAGAGGGAGTTAGACAGGTCTATAACAGAGGGAGTTAGACAGGTCTATAACAGTTAGACAGGACTATAACAGTTAGACAGGTCTATAACAGAGGGAGTTAGACAGGACTATAACAGATGGAGTTATACAGGTCTATAACAGAGAGAGTTAGACAGGTCTATAACAGTTAGACAGGTCTATAACAGAGGGAGTTAGACAGGTCTATAACAGAGGGAGTTAGACAGGTCTATAACAGAGGGAGGTAGACAGGTCATAACGGGGAGGTGACAGGTCTATAACAGTTAGACAGGTCTATAACAGAGGGAGTTAGACAGGTCTATAACAGAGGGAGGGGCTTCGGGGGGGAGAGGCAGGTCTATAACAGAGAGAGTTAGACAGGTCTCAGTAGACAGGCTCGTAGACAGGTCTATAACAGAGAGAGTTAGACAGGTCTATAACAGTTAGACAGGTCTATAACAGAGGGAGTTAGACAGGTCTATAACAGAGGGAGTTAGACAGGTCTATAACAGAGGGAGTTAGACAGGTCTATAACAGAGGGAGTTAGACAGGTCTATAACAGAGGGAGGTAGACAGGTCTATAACAGTTAGACAGGTCTATAACAGAGGGAGTTAGACAGGTCTATAACAGAGGGAGTTACACAGGTCTATAACAGAGAGAGTTAGACAGGTCTATAACAGAGAGAGTTAGACAGGTCTATAACAGAGAGAGTTAGACAGGTCTATAACAGTTAGACAGGTCTATAACAGAGGGATTTAGACAGGTCTATAACAGAGGGAGTCAGACAGGTCTATAACAGTTTGACAGGTCTATAAAAGAGGGAGTTAGACAGGTCAATAACAGAGGGAGTTAGACAGGTCTATAACAGACAGGTCTATAACAGAGGGAATTAGACAGGTCTATAACAGTTAGACAGGTCTATGACAGAGGGAGTTAGACAGGTCTATAACATAGGGAGTTAGACAGGTCTATAACAGAGGGAGGTAGACAGGTCTATAACAGAGGGAGTCAGACAGGTCGATAACAGAGGGAGTCAGACAGGTATATAACAGAGGGAGTTAGACAGGTCTATAACAGAGGGAGTTAGACAGGTCTATAACAGAAGGAGTCAGACAGGTCTATAACAGAGGGGGTTAGACAGGTCTATAACAGAGGGAGTTAGACAGGACTATAACAGAGGGAGTTAGACAGGGTCTATAACAGTTAGACAGGTCCATAACAGAGGGAGTTAGACAGGTCTATAACAGAGGGAGTTAGACAGGTCTATAACAGTTAGACAGGTCTATAACAGAGGGAGTTAGACAGGGTCTATAACAGTTAGACAGGTCCATAACAGAGGGAGTTAGACAGGTCTATAACAGAGGGAGTTAGAAAGGTCTATAACAGTTAGACAGGACTATAACAGTTAAACAGGTCTATAACAGAGGGAGTGGGACAGGACAATAACAGAGGGAGTTAGACAGGTCTATAACAGAGGGAGTTAGACAGGTCTATAACAGAAGGAGTCAGACAGGTCTATAACAGTTAGACAGGTCTATAACAGAAGGAGTCAGACAGGCCTATAACAGAGGGAGTTAGACAGGTCTATAACAGAGGGAGTTAGAAAGGACTAAAACAGTTAGACAGGTCTATAACAGAGAGAGTTAGACAAGTCTATAACAGTTAGACAGGTCTATAACAGAGAGAGTTAGACAAGTCTATAACAGTTAGACAGGTCTATAACAGAGAGAGTTAGACAGTTCTATATCAGTTTGACAGGTCTATAACAGAGGGCGTTAGACAGGTCTATAACAGTTAGACAGGTCTATAACAGAGGGAATTAGACAGGTCTATAACAGTTAGACAGGTCTATAACAGTTAGACAGGTCTATAACAGTTAGAAAGGCCTATGACAGAGGGAGTTAGACAGGTATATAACAGAGGGAGTTAGACAGGTCTATAACAGAAGGAGTCAGACAGGTCTATAACAGAGGGGGTTAGACAGGTCTATAACAGACGGAGTTAGACAGGACTATAACATAGGGAGTTAGACAGTTCTATAACAGTTAGACAGGTCTATAACAGAGGGAGTTAGACAGGTCTATAACAGAGGGAGTTAGACAGGTCTATAACAGTTAGACAGGACTATAACAGTTAGACAGGTCTATAACAGAGGGAGTTAGACAGGACTATAACAGATGGAGTTATACAGGTCTATAACAGAGGGAGTTAGACAGGTCTATAACAGAAGGAGTCAGACAGGTCTATAACAGTTAGACAGGTCTATAACAGAAGGAGTCAGACAGGTCTATAACAGAGGGAGTTAGACAGGTCTATAACAGAGGGAGTTAGACAGGTCTATAACAGCTAGACAGGTCTATAACAGAGAGAGTTAGACAAGTCTATAACAGTTAGACAGGTCTATAACAGAGAGAGTTAGACAGTTCTATATCAGTTAGACAGGTCTATAACAGAGGGCGTTAGACAGGTCTATAAGAGTTAGACAGGTCTATAACAGAGGGAATTAGACAGGTCTATAACAGTTAGACAGGTCTATAACAGTTAGACAGGTCTATAACAGTTAGACAGGCCTATGACAGAGGGAGTTAGACAGGTCTATAACAGAGGGAGGTAGACAGGTGTATAACAGTTAGACAGGTCTATAACAGAGGGAGTTAGACAGGTTTATTACAGAGGGAGTTAGACAGGTCTATAACAGAGAGAGTTAGACAGGTCTATAACAGTTAGACAGGTCTATAACAGTTAGACAGGTCTATAACAGAGAGATTAGACAGGTCTATAACAGTTAGACAGGCCTATAACAGAGGGAGTTAGACAGGTCTATAACAGAGGGAGTTAGACAGGTCTATAACAGTTAGACAGGTCTATAACAGAGGGAGATAGGCAGGTCTATAACAGAGGGAGTCAGACAGGTCTATAACAGAGGGAGTTAGACAGGTCTATAACAGAGGGAGTTAGACAGGTCTATAACAGAGGGAGTTAGACAGGACTATAACAGTTAGACAGGTCTATAACAGAGGGAGTTAGACAGGTCTATAACAGTTAGACAGGACTATAACAGTTAAACAGGTCTATAACAGAGGGAGTTAGACAGGACAATAACAGAGGGAGTTAGACAGGTCTATAACAGAGGGAGTTAGACAGGTCTATAACAGAAGGAGTCAGACAGGTCTATAACAGTTAGACAGGTCTATAACAGAAGGAGTCAGACAGGTCTATAACAGAGGGAGTTAGACAGGTCTATAACAGAGAGAGTTAGAAAGGACTAAAACAGTTAGACAGGTCTATAACAGAGAGAGTTAGACAAGTCTATAACAGTTAGACAGGTCTATAACAGAGAGAGTTAGACAGTTCTATATCAGTTTGACAGGTCTATAACAGAGGGCGTTAGACAGGTCTATAACAGTTAGACAGGTCTATAACAGAGGGAATTAGACAGGTCTATAACAGTTAGACAGGTCTATAACAGTTAGACAGGTCTATAACAGTTAGAAAGGCCTATGACAGAGGGAGTTAGACAGGTATATAACAGAGGGAGTTAGACAGGTCTATAACAGAAGGAGTCAGACAGGTCTATAACAGAGAGAGTTAGACAGGTCTATAACAGAGAGAGTTAGACAAGTCTATAACAGTTAGACAGGTCTATAACAGAGAGAGTTAGACAGGTCTATATCAGTTAGACAGGTCTATAACAGAGGGCGTTAGACAGGTCTATAACAGTTAGACAGGTCTATAACAGAGGGAATTAGACAGGTCTATAACACAGACAGGTCTATAACAGTTAGACAGGTCTATAACAGTTAGACAGGCCTATAACAGAGGGAGTTAGACAGGTCTATAACAGAGGGAGGTAGACAGGTGTATAACAGTTAGACAGGTCTATAACAGAGGGAGTTAGACAGGTTTATTACAGAGGGAGTTAGACAGGTCTATAACAGAGAGAGTTAGACAGGTCTATAACAGTTAGACAGGTCTATAACAGTTAGACAGGTCTATAACAGAGAGATTAGACAGGTCTATAACAGTTAGACAGGCCTATAACAGAGGGAGTTAGACAGGTCTATAACAGAGGGAGTTAGACAGGTCTATAACAGTTAGACAGGTCTATAACAGAGGGAGATAGGCAGGTCTATAACAGAGGGAGTCAGACAGGTCTATAACAGAGGGAGTTAGACAGGTCTATAACAGAGGGAGTTAGACAGGACTATAACAGTTAGACAGGTCTATAACAGAGGGAGTTAGACAGGTCTATAACAGTTAGACAGGACTATAACAGTTAAACAGGTCTATAACAGAGGGAGTTAGACAGGACAATAACAGAGGGAGTTAGACAGGTCTATAACAGAGGGAGTTAGACAGGTCTATAACAGAAGGAGTCAGACAGGTCTATAACAGTTAGACAGGTCTATAACAGAAGGAGTCAGACAGGTCTATAACAGAGGGAGTTAGACAGGTCTATAACAGAGAGAGTTAGAAAGGACTAAAACAGTTAGACAGGTCTATAACAGAGAGAGTTAGACAAGTCTATAACAGTTTGACAGGTCTATAACAGAGGGCGTTAGACAGGTCTATAACAGTTAGACAGGTCTATAACAGAGGGAATTAGACAGGTCTATAACAGTTAGACAGGTCTATAACAGTTAGACAGGTCTATAACAGTTAGAAAGGCCTATGACAGAGGGAGTTAGACAGGTATATAACAGAGGGAGTTAGACAGGTCTATAACAGAAGGAGTCAGACAGGTCTATAACAGAGGGGGTTAGACAGGTCTATAACAGACGGAGTTAGACAGGACTATAACATAGGGAGTTAGACAGTTCTATAACAGTTAGACAGGTCTATAACAGAGGGAGTTAGACAGGTCTATAACAGAGGGAGTTAGACAGGTCTATAACAGTTAGACAGGACTATAACAGTTAGACAGGTCTATAACAGAGGGAGTTAGACAGGACTATAACAGATGGAGTTAGACAGGTCTATAACAGAGGGAGTTAGACAGGTCTATAACAGAAGGAGTCAGACAGGTCTATAACAGTTAGACAGGTCTATAACAGAAGGAGTCAGACAGGTCTATAACAGAGGGAGTTAGACAGGTCTATAACAGAGGGAGTTAGACAGGTCTATAACAGCTAGACAGGTCTATAACAGAGAGAGTTAGACAAGTCTATAACAGTTAGACAGGTCTATAACAGAGAGAGTTAGACAGTTCTATATCAGTTAGACAGGTCTATAACATAGGGCGTTAGACAGGTCTATAAGAGTTAGACAGGTCTATAACAGAGGGAATTAGACAGGTCTATAACAGTTAGACAGGTCTATAACAGTTAGACAGGTCTATAACAGTTAGACAGGCCTATGACAGAGGGAGTTAGACAGGTCTATAACAGAGGGAGGTAGACAGGTGTATAACAGTTAGACAGGTCTATAACAGAGGGAGTTAGACAGGTTTATTACAGAGGGAGTTAGACAGGTCTATAACAGAGAGAGTTAGACAGGTCTATAACAGTTATACAGGTCTATAACAGTTAGACAGGTCTATAACAGAGAGATTAGACAGGTCTATAACAGTTAGACAGGCCTATAACTGAGGGAGTTAGACAGGTCTATAACAGAGGGAGTTAGACAGGTCTATAACAGTTAGACAGGTCTATAACAGAGGGAGATAGGCAGGTCTATAACAGAGGGAGTCAGACAGGTCTATAACAGAGGGAGTTAGACAGGTCTATAACAGAGGGAGTTAGACAGGTCTATAACAGAGGGAGTTAGACAGGACTATAACAGTTAGACAGGTCTATAACAGAGGGAGTTAGACAGGTCTATAACAGTTAGACAGGTCTATAACAGAGGGAGTTAGACATGTCTATAACAGAGAGAGTTAGACAGGTCTATAACAGTTAGACAGGTCTATAACAGTTAGACAGGTCTATAACAGAGGGAGGTAGACAGGTCTATAACAGTCAGACAGGTCTATAACAGATGGAGTTAGACAGGTCTATAACAGTTAGACAGGTCTATAACAGTTAGACAGGTCTATAACAGAGGGAGGTAGACAGGTCTATAACAGTTAGACAGGTCTATAACAGAGGGAGTTAGACAGGACTATAACAGATGGAGTTAGACAGGTCTATAACAGAGGGAGTTAGACAGGTCTATAACAGAAGGAGTCAGACAGGTCTATAACAGTTAGACAGGTCTATAACAGAAGGAGTCAGACAGGTCTATAACAGAGGGAGTTAGACAGGTCTATAACAGAGGGAGTTAGACAGGTCTATAACAGCTAGACAGGTCTATAACAGAGAGAGTTAGACAAGTCTATAACAGTTAGACAGGTCTATAACAGAGAGAGTTAGACAGTTCTATATCAGTTAGACAGGTCTATAACAGAGGGCGTTAGACAGGTCTATAAGAGTTAGACAGGTCTATAACAGAGGGAATTAGACAGGTCTATAACAGTTAGACAGGTCTATAACAGTTAGACAGGTCTATAACAGTTAGACAGGCCTATGACAGAGGGAGTTAGACAGGTCTATAACAGAGGGAGGTAGACAGGTGTATAACAGTTAGACAGGTCTATAACAGAGGGAGTTAGACAGGTTTATTACAGAGGGAGTTAGACAGGTCTATAACAGAGAGAGTTAGACAGGTCTATAACAGTTAGACAGGTCTATAACAGTTAGACAGGTCTATAACAGAGAGATTAGACAGGTCTATAACAGTTAGACAGGCCTATAACTGAGGGAGTTAGACAGGTCTATAACAGAGGGAGTTAGACAGGTCTATAACAGTTAGACAGGTCTATAACAGAGGGAGATAGGCAGGTCTATAACAGAGGGAGTCAGACAGGTCTATAACAGAGGGAGTTAGACAGGTCTATAACAGAGGGAGTTAGACAGGTCTATAACAGAGGGAGTTAGACAGGACTATAACAGTTAGACAGGTCTATAACAGAGGGAGTTAGACAGGTCTATAACAGTTAGACAGGTCTATAACAGAGGGAGTTAGACATGTCTATAACAGAGAGAGTTAGACAGGTCTATAACAGTTAGACAGGACTATAACAGTTAAACAGGTCTATAACAGAGGGAGTGGGACAGGACAATAACAGAGGGAGTTAGACAGGTCTATAACAGAGGGAGTTAGACAGGTCTATAACAGAAGGAGTCAGACAGGTCTATAACAGTTAGACAGGTCTATAACAGAAGGAGTCAGACAGGCCTATAACAGAGGGAGTTAGACAGGTCTATAACAGAGGGAGTTAGAAAGGACTAAAACAGTTAGACAGGTCTATAACAGAGAGAGTTAGACAAGTCTATAACAGTTAGACAGGTCTATAACAGAGAGAGTTAGACAAGTCTATAACAGTTAGACAGGTCTATAACAGAGAGAGTTAGACAGTTCTATATCAGTTTGACAGGTCTATAACAGAGGGCGTTAGACAGGTCTATAACAGTTAGACAGGTCTATAACAGAGGGAATTAGACAGGTCTATAACAGTTAGACAGGTCTATAACAGTTAGACAGGTCTATAACAGTTAGAAAGGCCTATGACAGAGGGAGTTAGACAGGTATATAACAGAGGGAGTTAGACAGGTCTATAACAGAAGGAGTCAGACAGGTCTATAACAGAGGGGGTTAGACAGGTCTATAACAGACGGAGTTAGACAGGACTATAACATAGGGAGTTAGACAGTTCTATAACAGTTAGACAGGTCTATAACAGAGGGAGTTAGACACGTCTATAACAGAGGGAGTTAGACAGGTCTATAACAGTTAGACAGGACTATAACAGTTAGACAGGTCTATAACAGAGGGAGTTAGACAGGACTATAACAGATGGAGTTATACAGGTCTATAACAGAGGGAGTTAGACAGGTCTATAACAGAAGGAGTCAGACAGGTCTATAACAGTTAGACAGGTCTATAACAGAAGGAGTCAGACAGGTCTATAACAGAGGGAGTTAGACAGGTCTATAACAGAGGGAGTTAGACAGGTCTATAACAGCTAGACAGGTCTATAACAGAGAGAGTTAGACAAGTCTATAACAGTTAGACAGGTCTATAACAGAGAGAGTTAGACAGTTCTATATCAGTTAGACAGGTCTATAACAGAGGGCGTTAGACAGGTCTATAAGAGTTAGACAGGTCTATAACAGAGGGAATTAGACAGGTCTATAACAGTTAGACAGGTCTATAACAGTTAGACAGGTCTATAACAGTTAGACAGGCCTATGACAGAGGGAGTTAGACAGGTCTATAACAGAGGGAGGTAGACAGGTGTATAACAGTTAGACAGGTCTATAACAGAGGGAGTTAGACAGGTTTATTACAGAGGGAGTTAGACAGGTCTATAACAGACAGAGTTAGACAGGTCTATAACAGTTAGACAGGTCTATAACAGTTAGACAGGTCTATAACAGAGAGATTAGACAGGTCTATAACAGTTAGACAGGCCTATAACAGAGGGAGTTAGACAGGTCTATAACAGAGGGAGTTAGACAGGTCTATAACAGTTAGACAGGTCTATAACAGAGGGAGATAGGCAGGTCTATAACAGAGGGAGTCAGACAGGTCTATAACAGAGGGAGTTAGACAGGTCTATAACAGAGGGAGTTAGACAGGTCTATAACAGAGGGAGTTAGACAGAACTATAACAGTTAGACAGGTCTATAACAGAGGGAGTTAGACAGGTCTATAACAGTTAGACAGGTCTATAACAGAGGGAGTTAGACATGTCTATAACAGAGAGAGTTAGACAGGTCTATAACAGTTAGACAGGTCTATAACAGTTAGACAGGTCTATAACAGAGGGAGGTAGACAGGTCTATAACAGTCAGACAGGTCTATAACAGATGGAGTTAGACAGGTCTATAACAGTTAGACAGGTCTATAACAGAGGGAGGTAGACAGGTCTATAACAGTTAGACAAGTCTATAACAGAGGGAGTTAGACAGGTCTATAACAGTTAGACAGGTCTATAACAGAGAGAGTTAGACAGGTCTATAACAGTTAGACAGGTCTATAACAGAGGGAGTTAGACAGGTCTATAACAGCGGGAGTTAGACAGGTCTATAACAGTTAGACAGGTCTATAACAGAGGGAGTTAGACAGGTCTATAACAGAGGGAGGTAGACAGGTATATAACAGTTAGACAGGTCTATAACAGAGGGAGTTAGACAGGTCTGTAACAGAGAGAGTTAGACACGTCTATAACAGAGATAGTTAGACAGGTCTATAACAGAGGGAGTTAGACAGGTCTATAACAGAGAGAGTTAGACAGGTCTATAACAGAGAGAGTTAGACAGGTCTATAACAGAGAGAGTTAGACAAGTCTATAACAGTTAGACAGGTCTATAACAGAGAGAGTTAGACAGGTCTATATCAGTTAGACAGGTCTATAACAGAGGGCGTTAGACAGGTCTATAACAGTTAGACAGGTCTATAACAGAGGGAATTAGACAGGTCTATAACACAGACAGGTCTATAACAGTTAGACAGGTCTATAACAGTTAGACAGGCCTATAACAGAGGGAGTTAGACAGGTCTATAACAGAGGGAGGTAGACAGGTGTATAACAGTTAGACAGGTCTATAACAGAGGGAGTTAGACAGGTTTATTACAGAGGGAGTTAGACAGGTCTATAACAGACAGAGTTAGACAGGTCTATAACAGTTAGACAGGTCTATAACAGTTAGACAGGTCTATAACAGAGAGATTAGACAGGTCTATAACAGTTAGACAGGCCTATAACAGACGGAGTTAGACAGGTCTATAACAGAGGGAGTTAGACAGGTCTATAACAGTTAGACAGGTCTATAACAGAGGGAGATAGGCAGGTCTATAACAGAGGGAGTCAGACAGGTCTATAACAGAGGGAGTTAGACAGGTCTATAACAGAGGGAGTTAGACAGGTCTATAACAGAGGGAGTTAGACAGAACTATAACAGTTAGACAGGTCTATAACAGAGGGAGTTAGACAGGTCTATAACAGTTAGACAGGTCTATAACAGAGGGAGTTAGACATGTCTATAACAGAGAGAGTTAGACAGGTCTATAACAGTTAGACAGGTCTATAACAGTTAGACAGGTCTATAACAGAGGGAGGTAGACAGGTCTATAACAGTCAGACAGGTCTATAACAGATGGAGTTAGACAGGTCTATAACAGTTAGACAGGTCTATAACAGTTAGACAGGTCTATAACAGAGGGAGGTAGACAGGTCTATAACAGTTAGACAAGTCTATAACAGAGGGAGTTAGACAGGTCTATAACAGTTAGACAGGTCTATAACAGAGAGAGTTAGACAGGTCTATAACAGTTAGACAGGTCTATAACAGAGGGAGTTAGACAGGTCTATAACAGCGGGAGTTAGACAGGTCTATAACAGTTAGACAGGTCTATAACAGAGGGAGTTAGACAGGTCTATAACAGAGGGAGGTAGACAGGTATATAACAGTTAGACAGGTCTATAACAGAGGGAGTTAGACAGGTCTGTAACAGAGAGAGTTAGACACGTCTATAACAGAGATAGTTAGACAGGTCTATAACAGAGGGAGTTAGACAGGTCTATAACAGAGAGAGTTAGACAGGTCTATAACAGAGAGAGTTAGACAGGTCTATAACAGAGAGAGTTAGACAAGTCTATAACAGTTAGACAGGTCTATAACAGAGAGAGTTAGACAGGTCTATATCAGTTAGACAGGTCTATAACAGAGGGCGTTAGACAGGTCTATAACAGTTAGACAGGTCTATAACAGAGGGAATTAGACAGGTCTATAACACAGACAGGTCTATAACAGTTAGACAGGTCTATAACAGTTAGACAGGCCTATAACAGAGGGAGTTAGACAGGTCTATAACAGAGGGAGGTAGACAGGTGTATAACAGTTAGACAGGTCTATAACAGAGGGAGTTAGACAGGTTTATTACAGAGGGAGTTAGACAGGTCTATAACAGAGAGAGTTAGACAGGTCTATAACAGTTAGACAGGTCTATAACAGTTAGACAGGTCTATAACAGAGAGATTAGACAGGTCTATAACAGTTAGACAGGCCTATAACAGAGGGAGTTAGACAGGTCTATAACAGAGGGAGTTAGACAGGTCTATAACAGTTAGACAGGTCTATAACAGAGGGAGATAGGCAGGTCTATAACAGAGGGAGTCAGACAGGTCTATAACAGAGGGAGTTAGACAGGTCTATAACAGAGGGAGTTAGACAGGTCTATAACAGAGGGAGTTAGACAGGACTATAACAGTTAGACAGGTCTATAACAGAGGGAGTTAGACAGGTCTATAACAGTTAGACAGGACTATAACAGTTAAACAGGTCTATAACAGAGGGAGTTAGACAGGACAATAACAGAGGGAGTTAGACAGGTCTATAACAGAGGGAGTTAGACAGGTCTATAACAGAAGGAGTCAGACAGGTCTATAACAGTTAGACAGGTCTATAACAGAAGGAGTCAGACAGGTCTATAACAGAGGGAGTTAGACAGGTCTATAACAGAGAGAGTTAGAAAGGACTAAAACAGTTAGACAGGTCTATAACAGAGAGAGTTAGACAAGTCTATAACAGTTAGACAGGTCTATAACAGAGAGAGTTAGACAGTTCTATATCAGTTTGACAGGTCTATAACAGAGGGCGTTAGACAGGTCTATAACAGTTAGACAGGTCTATAACAGAGGGAATTAGACAGGTCTATAACAGTTAGACAGGTCTATAACAGTTAGACAGGTCTATAACAGTTAGAAAGGCCTATGACAGAGGGAGTTAGACAGGTATATAACAGAGGGAGTTAGACAGGTCTATAACAGAAGGAGTCAGACAGGTCTATAACAGAGAGAGTTAGACAGGTCTATAACAGAGAGAGTTAGACAAGTCTATAACAGTTAGACAGGTCTATAACAGAGAGAGTTAGACAGGTCTATATCAGTTAGACAGGTCTATAACAGAGGGCGTTAGACAGGTCTATAACAGTTAGACAGGTCTATAACAGAGGGAATTAGACAGGTCTATAACACAGACAGGTCTATAACAGTTAGACAGGTCTATAACAGTTAGACAGGCCTATAACAGAGGGAGTTAGACAGGTCTATAACAGAGGGAGGTAGACAGGTGTATAACAGTTAGACAGGTCTATAACAGAGGGAGTTAGACAGGTTTATTACAGAGGGAGTTAGACAGGTCTATAACAGAGAGAGTTAGACAGGTCTATAACAGTTAGACAGGTCTATAACAGTTAGACAGGTCTATAACAGAGAGATTAGACAGGTCTATAACAGTTAGACAGGCCTATAACAGAGGGAGTTAGACAGGTCTATAACAGAGGGAGTTAGACAGGTCTATAACAGTTAGACAGGTCTATAACAGAGGGAGATAGGCAGGTCTATAACAGAGGGAGTCAGACAGGTCTATAACAGAGGGAGTTAGACAGGTCTATAACAGAGGGAGTTAGACAGGACTATAACAGTTAGACAGGTCTATAACAGAGGGAGTTAGACAGGTCTATAAAGGTTAGACAGGACTATAACAGTTAAACAGGTCTATAACAGAGGGAGTTAGACAGGACAATAACAGAGGGAGTTAGACAGGTCTATAACAGAGGGAGTTAGACAGGTCTATAACAGAAGGAGTCAGACAGGTCTATAACAGTTAGACAGGTCTATAACAGAAGGAGTCAGACAGGTCTATAACAGAGGGAGTTAGACAGGTCTATAACAGAGAGAGTTAGAAAGGACTAAAACAGTTAGACAGGTCTATAACAGAGAGAGTTAGACAAGTCTATAACAGTTTGACAGGTCTATAACAGAGGGCGTTAGACAGGTCTATAACAGTTAGACAGGTCTATAACAGAGGGAATTAGACAGGTCTATAACAGTTAGACAGGTCTATAACAGTTAGACAGGTCTATAACAGTTAGAAAGGCCTATGACAGAGGGAGTTAGACAGGTATATAACAGAGGGAGTTAGACAGGTCTATAACAGAAGGAGTCAGACAGGTCTATAACAGAGGGGGATAGACAGGTCTATAACAGACGGAGTTAGACAGGACTATAACATAGGGAGTTAGACAGTTCTATAACAGTTAGACAGGTCTATAACAGAGGGAGTTAGACAGGTCTATAACAGAGGGAGTTAGACAGGTCTATAACAGTTAGACAGGACTATAACAGTTAGACAGGTCTATAACAGAGGGAGTTAGACAGGACTATAACAGATGGAGTTAGACAGGTCTATAACAGAGGGAGTTAGACAGGTCTATAACAGAAGGAGTCAGACAGGTCTATAACAGTTAGACAGGTCTATAACAGAAGGAGTCAGACAGGTCTATAACAGAGGGAGTTAGACAGGTCTATAACAGAGGGAGTTAGACAGGTCTATAACAGCTAGACAGGTCTATAACAGAGAGAGTTAGACAAGTCTATAACAGTTAGACAGGTCTATAACAGAGAGAGTTAGACAGTTCTATATCAGTTAGACAGGTCTATAACAGAGGGCGTTAGACAGGTCTATAAGAGTTAGACAGGTCTATAACAGAGGGAATTAGACAGGTCTATAACAGTTAGACAGGTCTATAACAGTTAGACAGGTCTATAACAGTTAGACAGGCCTATGACAGAGGGAGTTAGACAGGTCTATAACAGAGGGAGGTAGACAGGTGTATAACAGTTAGACAGGTCTATAACAGAGGGAGTTAGACAGGTTTATTACAGAGGGAGTTAGACAGGTCTATAACAGAGAGAGTTAGACAGGTCTATAACAGTTATACAGGTCTATAACAGTTAGACAGGTCTATAACAGAGAGATTAGACAGGTCTATAACAGTTAGACAGGCCTATAACTGAGGGAGTTAGACAGGTCTATAACAGAGGGAGTTAGACAGGTCTATAACAGTTAGACAGGTCTATAACAGAGGGAGATAGGCAGGTCTATAACAGAGGGAGTCAGACAGGTCTATAACAGAGGGAGTTAGACAGGTCTATAACAGAGGGAGTTAGACAGGTCTATAACAGAGGGAGTTAGACAGGACTATAACAGTTAGACAGGTCTATAACAGAGGGAGTTAGACAGGTCTATAACAGTTAGACAGGTCTATAACAGAGGGAGTTAGACATGTCTATAACAGAGAGAGTTAGACAGGTCTATAACAGTTAGACAGGTCTATAACAGTTAGACAGGTCTATAACAGAGGGAGGTAGACAGGTCTATAACAGTCAGACAGGTCTATAACAGATGGAGTTAGACAGGTCTATAACAGTTAGACAGGTCTATAACAGTTAGACAGGTCTATAACAGAGGGAGGTAGACAGGTCTATAACAGTTAGACAGGTCTATAACAGAGGGAGTTAGACAGGACTATAACAGATGGAGTTAGACAGGTCTATAACAGAGGGAGTTAGACAGGTCTATAACAGAAGGAGTCAGACAGGTCTATAACAGTTAGACAGGTCTATAACAGAAGGAGTCAGACAGGTCTATAACAGAGGGAGTTAGACAGGTCTATAACAGAGGGAGTTAGACAGGTCTATAACAGCTAGACAGGTCTATAACAGAGAGAGTTAGACAAGTCTATAACAGTTAGACAGGTCTATAACAGAGAGAGTTAGACAGTTCTATATCAGTTAGACAGGTCTATAACAGAGGGCGTTAGACAGGTCTATAAGAGTTAGACAGGTCTATAACAGAGGGAATTAGACAGGTCTATAACAGTTAGACAGGTCTATAACAGTTAGACAGGTCTATAACAGTTAGACAGGCCTATGACAGAGGGAGTTAGACAGGTCTATAACAGAGGGAGGTAGACAGGTGTATAACAGTTAGACAGGTCTATAACAGAGGGAGTTAGACAGGTTTATTACAGAGGGAGTTAGACAGGTCTATAACAGAGAGAGTTAGACAGGTCTATAACAGTTAGACAGGTCTATAACAGTTAGACAGGTCTATAACAGAGAGATTAGACAGGTCTATAACAGTTAGACAGGCCTATAACTGAGGGAGTTAGACAGGTCTATAACAGAGGGAGTTAGACAGGTCTATAACAGTTAGACAGGTCTATAACAGAGGGAGATAGGCAGGTCTATAACAGAGGGAGTCAGACAGGTCTATAACAGAGGGAGTTAGACAGGTCTATAACAGAGGGAGTTAGACAGGTCTATAACAGAGGGAGTTAGACAGGACTATAACAGTTAGACAGGTCTATAACAGAGGGAGTTAGACAGGTCTATAACAGTTAGACAGGTCTATAACAGAGGGAGTTAGACATGTCTATAACAGAGAGAGTTAGACAGGTCTATAACAGTTAGACAGGTCTATAACATTTAGACAGGTCTATAACAGAGGGAGGTAGACAGGTCTATAACAGTCAGACAGGTCTATAACAGATGGAGTTAGACAGGTCTATAACAGTTAGACAGGTCTATAACAGTTAGACAGGTCTATAACAGAGGGAGGTAGACAGGTCTATAACAGTTAGACAGGTCTATAACAGAGAGAGTTAGACAGGTCTATAACAGTTAGACAGGTCTATAACAGAGGGAGTTAGACAGGTCTATAACAGCGGGAGTTAGACAGGTCTATAACAGTTAGACAGGTCTATAACAGAGGGAGTTAGACAGGTCTATAACAGAGGGAGGTAGACAGGTATATAACAGTTAGACAGGTCTATAACAGAGGGAGTTAGACAGGTCTGTAACAGAGAGAGTTAGACACGTCTATAACAGAGAGAGTTAGACAGGTCTATAACAGAGGGAGTTAGACAGGTCTATAACAGAGAGAGTTAGACAGGTCTATAACAGAGAGAGTTAGACAGGTCTATAACAGAGAGAGTTAGACAAGTCTATAACAGTTAGACAGGTCTATAACAGAGAGAGTTAGACAGGTCTATATCAGTTAGACAGGTCTATAACAGAGGGCGTTAGACAGGTCTATAACAGTTAGACAGGTCTATAACAGAGGGAATTAGACAGGTCTATAACACAGACAGGTCTATAACAGTTAGACAGGTCTATAACAGTTAGACAGGCCTATAACAGAGGGAGTTAGACAGGTCTATAACAGAGGGAGGTAGACAGGTCTATAACAGTTAGACAGGTCTATAACAGAGGGAGTTAGACAGGTTTATTACAGAGGGAGTTAGACAGGTCTATAACAGAGAGAGTTAGACAGGTCTATAACAGTTAGACAGGTCTATAACAGTTAGACAGGTCTATAACAGTTAGACAGGTCTATAACAGAGGGAGTTAGACAGGTCTATAACAGAGGGAGTTATACAGGTCTATAACAGAGGGAGTTAGACAGGTCTATAACAGATAGACAGGTCTATAACAGTCAGACAGGTCTATAACAGAGGGAGTTAGACAGGTCTATAACAGAGGGATTTAGACAGGTCTATAACAGAGGGAGGTAGACAGGTCCATAACAGTTAGACAGGTCTATAACAGTCAGACAGGTCTATAACAGAGGGAGTTAGACAGGTCTATAACAGATAGACAGGTCTATAACAGTCAGACAGGTCTATAACAGAGGGAGTTAGACAGGACTATAACAGATGGAGTTAGACAGGTCTATAACAGAGGGAGTTAGACAGGTCTATAACAGAAGGAGTCAGACAGGTCTATAACAGTTAGACAGGTCTATAACAGAAGGAGTCAGACAGGTCTATAACAGAGGGAGTTAGACAGGTCTATAACAGAGGGAGTTAGACAGGTCTATAACAGCTAGACAGGTCTATAACAGAGAGAGTTAGACAAGTCTATAACAGTTAGACAGGTCTATAACAGAGAGAGTTAGACAGTTCTATATCAGTTAGACAGGTCTATAACAGAGGGCGTTAGACAGGTCTATAAGAGTTAGACAGGTCTATAACAGAGGGAATTAGACAGGTCTATAACAGTTAGACAGGTCTATAACAGTTAGACAGGTCTATAACAGTTAGACAGGCCTATGACAGAGGGAGTTAGACAGGTCTATAACAGAGGGAGGTAGACAGGTGTATAACAGTTAGACAGGTCTATAACAGAGGGAGTTAGACAGGTTTATTACAGAGGGAGTTAGACAGGTCTATAACAGAGAGAGTTAGACAGGTCTATAACAGTTAGACAGGTCTATAACAGTTAGACAGGTCTATAACAGAGAGATTAGACAGGTCTATAACAGTTAGACAGGCCTATAACTGAGGGAGTTAGACAGGTCTATAACAGAGGGAGTTAGACAGGTCTATAACAGTTAGACAGGTCTATAACAGAGGGAGATAGGCAGGTCTATAACAGAGGGAGTCAGACAGGTCTATAACAGAGGGAGTTAGACAGGTCTATAACAGAGGGAGTTAGACAGGTCTATAACAGAGGGAGTTAGACAGGACTATAACAGTTAGACAGGTCTATAACAGAGGGAGTTAGACAGGTCTATAACAGTTAGACAGGTCTATAACAGAGGGAGTTAGACATGTCTATAACAGAGAGAGTTAGACAGGTCTATAACAGTTAGACAGGTCTATAACAGTTAGACAGGTCTATAACAGAGGGAGGTAGACAGGTCTATAACAGTCAGACAGGTCTATAACAGATGGAGTTAGACAGGTCTATAACAGTTAGACAGGTCTATAACAGTTAGACAGGTCTATAACAGAGGGAGGTAGACAGGTCTATAACAGTTAGACAGGTCTATAACAGAGAGAGTTAGACAGGTCTATAACAGTTAGACAGGTCTATAACAGAGGGAGTTAGACAGGTCTATAACAGCGGGAGTTAGACAGGTCTATAACAGTTAGACAGGTCTATAACAGAGGGAGTTAGACAGGTCTATAACAGAGGGAGGTAGACAGGTATATAACAGTTAGACAGGTCTATAACAGAGGGAGTTAGACAGGTCTGTAACAGAGAGAGTTAGACACGTCTATAACAGAGAGAGTTAGACAGGTCTATAACAGAGGGAGTTAGACAGGTCTATAACAGAGAGAGTTAGACAGGTCTATAACAGAGAGAGTTAGACAGGTCTATAACAGAGAGAGTTAGACAAGTCTATAACAGTTAGACAGGTCTATAACAGAGAGAGTTAGACAGGTCTATATCAGTTAGACAGGTCTATAACAGAGGGCGTTAGACAGGTCTATAACAGTTAGACAGGTCTATAACAGAGGGAATTAGACAGGTCTATAACACAGACAGGTCTATAACAGTTAGACAGGTCTATAACAGTTAGACAGGCCTATAACAGAGGGAGTTAGACAGGTCTATAACAGAGGGAGGTAGACAGGTCTATAACAGTTAGACAGGTCTATAACAGAGGGAGTTAGACAGGTTTATTACAGAGGGAGTTAGACAGGTCTATAACAGAGAGAGTTAGACAGGTCTATAACAGTTAGACAGGTCTATAACAGTTAGACAGGTCTATAACAGTTAGACAGGTCTATAACAGAGGGAGTTAGACAGGTCTATAACAGAGGGAGTTATACAGGTCTATAACAGAGGGAGTTAGACAGGTCTATAACAGATAGACAGGTCTATAACAGTCAGACAGGTCTATAACAGAGGGAGTTAGACAGGTCTATAACAGAGGGATTTAGACAGGTCTATAACAGAGGGAGGTAGACAGGTCCATAACAGTTAGACAGGTCTATAACAGTCAGACAGGTCTATAACAGAGGGAGTTAGACAGGTCTATAACAGATAGACAGGTCTATAACAGTCAGACAGGTCTATAACAGAGGGAGTTAGACAGGACTATAACAGATGGAGTTAGACAGGTCTATAACAGAGGGAGTTAGACAGGTCTATAACAGAAGGAGTCAGACAGGTCTATAACAGTTAGACAGGTCTATAACAGAAGGAGTCAGACAGGTCTATAACAGAGGGAGTTAGACAGGTCTATAACAGAGGGAGTTAGACAGGTCTATAACAGCTAGACAGGTCTATAACAGAGAGAGTTAGACAAGTCTATAACAGTTAGACAGGTCTATAACAGAGAGAGTTAGACAGTTCTATATCAGTTAGACAGGTCTATAACAGAGGGCGTTAGACAGGTCTATAAGAGTTAGACAGGTCTATAACAGAGGGAATTAGACAGGTCTATAACAGTTAGACAGGTCTATAACAGTTAGACAGGTCTATAACAGTTAGACAGGCCTATGACAGAGGGAGTTAGACAGGTCTATAACAGAGGGAGGTAGACAGGTGTATAACAGTTAGACAGGTCTATAACAGAGGGAGTTAGACAGGTTTATTACAGAGGGAGTTAGACAGGTCTATAACAGAGAGAGTTAGACAGGTCTATAACAGTTAGACAGGTCTATAACAGTTAGACAGGTCTATAACAGAGAGATTAGACAGGTCTATAACAGTTAGACAGGCCTATAACTGAGGGAGTTAGACAGGTCTATAACAGAGGGAGTTAGACAGGTCTATAACAGTTAGACAGGTCTATAACAGAGGGAGATAGGCAGGTATATAACAGAGGGAGTCAGACAGGTCTATAACAGAGGGAGTTAGACAGGTCTATAACAGAGGGAGTTAGACAGGTCTATAACAGAGGGAGTTAGACAGGACTATAACAGTTAGACAGGTCTATAACAGAGGGAGTTAGACAGGTCTATAACAGTTAGACAGGTCTATAACAGAGGGAGTTAGACATGTCTATAACAGAGAGAGTTAGTCAGATCTATAACAGTTAGACAGGTATATAACAGTTAGACAGGTCTATAACAGAGGGAGGTAGACAGGTCTATAACAGTCAGACAGGTCTATAACAGATGGAGTTAGACAGGTCTATAACAGTTAGACAGGTCTATAACAGTTAGACAGGTCTATAACAGAGGGAGGTAGACAGGTCTATAACAGTTAGACAGGTCTATAACAGAGAGAGTTAGACAGGTCTATAACAGTTAGACAGGTCTATAACAGAGGGAGTTAGACAGGTCTATAACAGCGGGAGTTAGACAGGTCTATAACAGTTAGACAGGTCTATAACAGAGGGAGTTAGACAGGTCTATAACAGAGGGAGGTAGACAGGTATATAACAGTTAGACAGGTCTATAACAGAGGGAGTTAGACAGGTCTGTAACAGAGAGAGTTAGACACGTCTATAACAGAGAGAGTTAGACAGGTCTATAACAGAGGGAGTTAGACAGGTCTATAACAGAGAGAGTTAGACAGGTCTATAACAGAGAGAGTTAGACAGGTCTATAACAGAGAGAGTTAGACAAGTCTATAACAGTTAGACAGGTCTATAACAGAGAGAGTTAGACAGGTCTATATCAGTTAGACAGGTCTATAACAGAGGGCGTTAGACAGGTCTATAACAGTTAGACAGGTCTATAACAGAGGGAATTAGACAGGTCTATAACACAGACAGGTCTATAACAGTTAGACAGGTCTATAACAGTTAGACAGGCCTATAACAGAGGGAGTTAGACAGGTCTATAACAGAGGGAGGTAGACAGGTCTATAACAGTTAGACAGGTCTATAACAGAGGGAGTTAGACAGGTTTATTACAGAGGGAGTTAGACAGGTCTATAACAGAGAGAGTTAGACAGGTCTATAACAGTTAGACAGGTCTATAACAGTTAGACAGGTCTATAACAGTTAGACAGGTCTATAACAGAGGGAGTTAGACAGGTCTATAACAGAGGGAGTTATACAGGTCTATAACAGAGGGAGTTAGACAGGTCTATAACAGATAGACAGGTCTATAACAGTCAGACAGGTCTATAACAGAGGGAGTTAGACAGGTCTATAACAGAGGGATTTAGACAGGTCTATAACAGAGGGAGGTAGACAGGTCCATAACAGTTAGACAGGTCTATAACAGTCAGACAGGTCTATAACAGAGGGAGTTAGACAGGTCTATAACAGATAGACAGGTCTATAACAGTCAGACAGGTCTATAACAGAGGGAGTTAGACAGGTCTATAACAGAGAGAGTTAGACAGGTCTATAACAGTTAGACAGGTCTATAACAGAGGGAGTTAGACAGGTCTATAACAGAGGGAGTTATTCAGGTCTATAACAGTTAGACAGGTCTATAACAGAGGGAGTTAGACAGGTCTATAACAGAGGGGGTTAGACAGGTCTATAACAGAGGGGGTTAGACAGCTCAGCAAGTCAGTCGCTCACTGTACCACAGATCAGGAGTCTCTCTCTCTCTCTCTCTCTCTCTCTCTCTCTCTCTCTCTCTCTCTCTCTCTCTCTCTCTCTCTCTCTCTCCTCTCCCTCTCCCTCTCCCTCTCTCCCTCTCCCTCTCCCTCTCTCCCCTACTAAATAATACGTTTGTTTCTAACTGTAACTGCCCAGCTGGATTTGTAGCGGTTCGGCCCATAGACTGGAGTCATGAGACACTTTGGTTGCTTTACTTATGTAAATGGCACCCTATTCCCTATATAGTGCACTACATTTGACCATTGCTGGCAGCCTATTCCCATGACCAGGGCTGGCACCCTTTGACCAGGGCTGGCACCCTATTCCCTATATAGTACACTACATTTGACCAGTGCTGGCACCCTATTCCCTCAAATGTAGTGCACTATGTAGGGAATAGGGTGCCAGCCCTGGTCAAATGTCGTACACATACAATTATCTGTAAGGTCCCTCAGATTCAACCACACAGACCAGGGAGGTTTTCCAATGCCTTGCAAAGAAGGGCACCTATTGGTAGATGGGTAGAAATGTAAACAAAATAAAGCAGAAATGGAATATCACTTTGAACATGGTGAAGTTATTCATTCCACTTTGGATGGTGTATCAATACACCCAGTCACTACAAAAGATATGTCCTTCCTTACTTTAAAATCAGTTACAGAGTTTAATGGCTGTGATAAGAGAAAACTGAGTAGGGATCAACAACATTGTAGTTACTCAACAATACTAACCTTAATCAGAGTGAAAAGAAGTAAACCTTGACAGAATAAAAAATATTCCAAAACATGCATCCTGTTTACAACAAGGCAGTAAAGTAAAACTGCAAAAAAATGTGGCAAAGAAATGTACTTTATATCCTGAATACAAAACGTTATGTTCGGGGCAAATCCAACACAAACATCATTGAGTACCACTCTTCATATTTTCAAGCATGGTGGTGGCTGCATCATGTTATGGGTTTGCTTGTCATCGGCAAGAACAAGGGAGTTTTTTTTAGGATAAAAAGAAATGGAATAGAGGAAAGCACAGGTAAAATCCGAGAGGAAAACCTGGTTCAGTCTGCTTTCCAACAGACACTGGGAGACAAATTCACCTTTCAGCAGGACAATAACCTAAAACACGAGGCCGAATATAGACTGGAGTTGCTTACCAAGACGACATTGAATGTTTCTGAGTGGCCTAATTAAAAAATGTTCATTTAAAATCGTCTTGAAAATCTATGGCAAGACTTGAAAATGTCTGTCTAGCAATGATGAACAACCAACTTGAAGAATTTTATAAAGAATAATGTGTAAATATTGTACAATCCAGGTGTGCAAAGCTCTTAGAGACTTACCCAAAAAGACTCACAGCTGTAATTGCTGCCAAAGGTGATTTTAACTTTTTTTTTACCTTTATTTAACTAGGCAAGTCAGTTAAGAACAAATTCTTATTTTCAACGACGGCCTAGGAACAGTGAATTAACTGCCTTGTTCAGGGGTAGAAAGACAGATTTTCACCTTGTCAGCTCGGGGATTCAATCTTGCAACCTTTCAGTTACTAGTCCAACGCGCTAACCACTAGGCTACCTGCCACCCCCTTGACTGAGGGGTTGGAATACTCATGTAAATTTAGATATTTCTGTATTTCATTTTCAATAAAGTTGCAAAAATTCTAAAAACATGTTTTCATTTTGTCATTACGTGGTATTGTGTGTAGACGGGTGAGTTAAATATAAAATAATGATCCATTTTGAATTCAGGCTGTAACACAACAAAATGTGGGGGTGTAAATACTTTGTGAAGGCACTGTATCTCAGAGCCTAAATTACTGTGCTCAGTGTAAAAGAGAATCATACATTCCGTCATTCCAACTGGTGGAAAGATGCAAATGAAGCAAATTGAAAGCATGAAGTAAAATTTGACAATTAGCTTAATAATGATAATGATCGTTAACTAACATCATTCATGTGTTGTTTTGAAGAACATTACTGTCATGGTTGCGTTATATCATATACATTTTATCATCCAGACAGACAGTGATAGCTTCTCAGACAGACAGACAGACAGACAGACAGACAGACAGACAGACAGACAGACAGACAGACAGACAGACAGACAGACAGACAGACAGACAGATAGACAGACAGACAGACAGACAGTGATAGCTACTCAGACAGACAGGCAGACAGACAGTGATAGCTACTCAGACAGACAGAAAGGCAGATAGACAGTGATAGCTACTCAGACAGACAGGCAGATAGACAGTGATAGCTACTCAGACAGACAGAAAGGCAGATAGACAGTGATAGCTACTCAGACAGACAGGCAGATAGACAGTGATAGCTACTCAGACAGACAGACAGACAGACAGACAGACAGTGATAGCTACTCAGACAGACAGACAGTGATAGCTACTCAGAAAGACAGACAGGGATAGCTACTCAGAAAGACAGACAGGCAGACAGACAGACAGACAGACAGACAGACAGACAGACAGACAGACAGACAGACAGACAGACAGACAGTGATAGCTACTCAGACAGACAGACAGTGATAGCTACTCAGAAAGACAGACAGGCAGACAGATAGTGATAGCTACTCAGACAGACAGACAGACAGACAGACAGACAGACAGACAGACAGACAGACAGACAGTGATAGCTACTCAGACAGACAGACAGACAGACAGACAGACAGACAGACAGACAGACAGACAGACAGACAGACAGACAGACAGACAGACAGACAGACAGACAGACAGTGATAGCTACTCAGACAGACAGACAGACAGGCAGATAGACAGTGATAGCTACTCAGACAGACAGGCAGATAGACAGTGATAGCTACTCAGACAGACAGACAGACAGAGAGTGATAGCTACTCAGACAGACAGACAGTAATAGTACTCAGACAGACAGGCAGAAACCATCAATCACTACAATGAAACTGGCTCTCATGAGGACCGACACAGGAAAGGAAGACCCAGAGTTACCTCTGCTGCAGAGGATAAGTTCATTAGAGTTACCAGACTCAGAAATTGCAGCCCAAATAAATGCTTCACAGAGTTCAAGTAACAGACACATCTCAACATCAGCTGTTCAGAGGAGACTGCATGAATCAGGCTTTCATGGTCAAATTGCTGCAAAGAAACCACAACTAAAGGACACCAATAAGAAGAACAGACATGCTTGGGCAACATGAGAAATGGACATTAGACCGGTGGAAATCTGTCCTTTGAAATCTGTCCAAATTTGAGAGTTTTGGTTCCAACCGCAGTGTCTTTATGAGACGCAGAGTAGGTGAATGGATGATCTCCGTATGTGTAGTTCCCACCATGAAGCATGGAGGAGAAGGTGTTATGGTGTGGGGGTGCTTTGCTGGTGTAACTGTCAGTGATTGATTTAGAATTCAAGGCACACTTAACCAGCACGGCTACCACAGCATTCAAGTTTCCTGAAGTAAGAATAGACAAGCTAGCCGTTTACAGACAAGTTCTCAACTGGCAGCTTAAATAGTACCGGCAAAACACCAGTCTCAACGTCAACAGTGAAGAGGTGACTCTGGGATGCTGGCCTTCTAGGCAGAGTTGCAAAGAAAAAGCCACGTCTCAGACTGGCCAATAAAAAGAAAAGATTAAAATGTGCAAAATAATACAAACACTGGACAGAGGAACGCTGCCTAGAAGGCCAGCATCCCGGAGTCGCCTCTTCATTGTTGATGTTTAGACTGGCATTTTGTCAATACTATTTAATGAAGCTGCCAGTTGAGGACTTGTGAGGCGTCTGTTTCTCAAACTAGACACTCTAACGTACTTGTCCTCTTGCTCAGTTGTGCACTGGGGCCTCCCACTCCTCTTTCTATTCTGGTTAAAGCCAGTTTGCGCTGTTCTCTGAAGGGAGTAGTACACAGCGTTGTATAAGATCTTCAGTTTCTTGGTAATTTCTCAAATGGAATAGCCTTCATTTCTCAGAACAAGAATAGACTGATGAGTTTCAGAAGAAAGTACTTTGTTTCTGGCCATTTTGAGCCTGTAATCGAACCCACAAATGCTGATGCTCCAGATACTCAACTAGTCTAAAGAAGGCCAGTTTATGGATTCTTTAATCAGGACAACAGTTTTCAGCTGTGCTAACATAATAGCAAAAGGGTTTTCTGAATGATCAATTAGCCTTTTAAAATGATAAACTTGGATTAGCTAACACAACGTGCCATTGGAACACAGGAGTGATGGTGGCTGATAATGGGCCTCTGTACGTCTATGTAGATATTCCATTAAAAAATCTGCCGTTTCCAGTTACAACAGTCATTTACAACATTAACAATGTTTACACTGTATTTCTAATCAATTTGATGTTATTTGAATGGATAAAAAATGTGCTTTTCTTTCAAAAACAGTTCAGCAATATTCTTGGGATGTCTGGTGTGAATCGCTCTCTTGAGGTCCTGTCACAGCATCTCAATCGGGTTGAGGTCAGGACTCTGACTGGGCCACTCCAGAAGGCGTATTTTCTACTGTTGAAGCTATTCTGTTGTTGATTTACTTATGTGTTTTGGGTCGTTGTCCTGTTGCATCACCCAACTTCTGTTGAGCTTCAATTGGAGGACATATAGCCTTACATTCTCCTGCAAAATGTCTTGATAAACTTGGGAATTCATTTTTCCGTAGATGATAGCAAGGTGTCCAGGCCCTGAGGCAGCAAAGCAGCCCTAAACCATAATGCTCCTCCACCATACTTTACAGTTGGGATGAGGTTTTGATGTTGGTGTGCTGTGCCTTTTTTTTCTCCACATAGTGTTGTGTGTTCCTTCCAAACAACTCAACTGTAGTTTCATCTGTCCGCAGAATATTTTTCCAGTAGCACTGTTGAACATACACGTGCACTTTTGCAAACTTCAGACGTGCAGCAATTTTCTTGGACAAGCAGTGGCTTCTTCCGTGGTTTCCTCCCACTCCTAGGAAGAGTAGCAACAGTGTTGCACTTTCTCCATTTATTGACAATTTGTCTTACCGTGGACTGATGAACATCAGGCATGGTTCACATCAGGCAATGCTTCTTGTGAATAGCAAACTCACATTTTGTGAGTGTTTTTTAAGGCAAGGCAGCTCTAACCAACATCTCCAATCTCGTCTCAATGATTCGACTCCAGGTTAGCTGACGCCTGACTCCAATTAGCTTTTGGAGAAGTCATTAGCCTAAGGGTTCACATACTTTTTCCAACCTATACTGTGAATGTTTAAATTATGTATTCAATATAGGCAAAAAAAATACATTAATTTGTGTGTTATTAGTTTAACCACACTGTGTTTGTCGGTTGTTGTGACTTAGATGAAGATCAGATCTAATTTTATGACCAATTTATGCAGAAATCCAGATAATTCCAAAGGGTTCACATACTTTTTCTTGCCGCTGTATATTTTTATTCCATAGAGACCTACATCTGATTTAAAGTGTTAGTAAGGCTATACTGCTACAATAAATAACATGTCGACTGTCCTGGTCACCTGTCTGTTTCATTCAGACCTCTCTCTGCTTAGTGATGGGACCCAAAGGGATTAAATGTACTAAGGACAAAGACTTCCCCTCTCCCCTGTTAGACTGGCCCCTGTCCTCTGCTAATCTCCACTGCCTATCGCCTGCCTGTCTGTCTCTCTGTCTGTCTGCCTGTCTGCTCTGCCTGTGAAGAAATGTGATCCTCCCCCAGAAGAAGAGGGGGGCTTGTATGTAAATAAGCAGTAGAGAGATAGGGAGACAGGGAACAGCAAGCTTCAACTGATCCTCCGTATCACTGTAAACTCATCGTGTTCAACTGAACCTCTGTATCACTGTAAACTCATCGTGTTCAACTGATCCTCCGTATCACTGTAAACTCATCGTGTTCAACTGATCCTCCGTATCACTGTAAACTCATCGTGTTCAACTGAACCTCCGTATCACTGTAAACTCATCGTGTTCAACTGAACCTCCGTATCACTGTAAACTCATCGTGTTCAACTGAACCTCCGTATCACTGTAAACTCATCGTGTTCAACTGAACCTCTGAATCACTGTAAACTCATCGTGTTCAACTGAACCTCTGTATCACTGTAAACTCATCGTGTTCAACTGATCCTCCGTATCACTGTAAACTCATCGTGTTCAACTGAACCTCCGTATCACTGTAAACGCATCGTGTTCAACTGAACCTCCGTATCACTGTAAACTCATCGTGTTCAACTGAACCTCCGTATCACTGTAAACTCATCGTGTTCAACTGAACCTCCGTATCACTGTAAACTCATCGTGTTCAACTGAACCTCTGTATCACTGTAAAGTCATCGTGTTTGAGCTGTAGTCGATGAACAGCATTCTTACATGCTGTAGGTATTCCTCTTGTCTAGATGGGATATGTATGTATTTTTCATTATATGTCAGACCCCAATAAGACTAGCTGTCCCCATTGGCGTCGGCTAATGGGGATCCTAATAAATCAAATAGGGCAGTGTGCAGTGCAATAGCCATTGCATCATCCGTGGATCTGTTGGGGCGGTATGCAAATTGTAGTGGGTCTAGGGTGTCGGGTAAGGTGGAGGTGACATTCCCCTACTCTCAAAGCACTTCATGATGACAGAAGTGAGTGCTACGGAGCGATAGTCATTTGGCTCAGTTACCTTTGCTTTCTTGGGTACAGGAACAATGGTGGACATCTTGAAGCAAGTGGTGACTGCAGACTGGGATAGAGAGAGATTGAATATGTTGGTAAACACTCCAGCCAGCTGCTCTGCACATGCTGTTAGGACGTGGCTTGGGATGCTGTCTGGGCTGGCAGCTTAGCGAGGGTTAACATGCCTAAGTGTCTGACTCACTTTGACCACGGAGAACAACAGCTCACAGTCCTTGTGAACGGAGATGGCCCACGGCACTGTGTTTTCCGCTGGCATTCCTTTTATAATCCATGATTATTTGGAGTCCCTGCCACACGCGTCTCGTATCTCCCGTTGAATTGAGACTCTACTTTGTCCCTGTACTGTCGTTTTGCCTGTTCGATTGACTTACAGAGGGCAAAACAATCTTGAAGCATTGATTCCAATTGGAACAGACCAACGTTGAACAGTCCTTACCACGGGTACGTTCTGTTGAATTGTCTGCCTATAGGAGGGGAGGAGCAAAATGGAGGTGGGATCTGATTTGCAGAAGGGAGGGCAGGGGAGGGCCTTGTAGATGTCCTGGGCAGTAGAAATGTTCCAGAGTGCTCGATGAGTGAGTAGCACAGGAGATGTGTTTATAAAACTTCGATAGCGTTTTCCTCAGATTTCCTTTATTAAAGTCCCCAGCTATTTACATTTTTGTATTTTTTTACTTAACCTTTATTTAACTAGGCAAGTCAGTTAACCTTTCTGGCGCAGGCATTCCGCTAGCGACCCACCTCAACAACATCCGGTGAAATTGCAGAGTGACAAATTTAAAATACAGAAATAGTCATAATAAACATTAATAAAAAATACAAGTGTTATATATCGGCTTAAAGATTAACTTCTTGTTAATCCAGCCACTTTGTCAGATCTCAAAAAGGCTTTACGGGGAAAGCATACCATGCGATTATCTGAGGACAGCGACCCGCTTACAAAAGCATACAAACATTTTACAACCAAGAAAATGAATTACAAAAGTCAGAAATAGCGATCAAATTAATCACTTACCTTTGAAGATCTTCATATGGTTGCAGTCACGAGAGTCCCAGCTACACAATACATTTTTGTTTTGTTTGATAAAGTCCCTCTTTATATCCCAAAAACTCAGTTTTGTTGGCGCGTTTTGTTCAGTAATCCACTGGCTCAAAGGCGGTCAAAACATGCAGACGAATACATCCTAATAGTACCGGTAAAGTTCGTCGAAACATGTGAAACAAAGTTTATAATTAATCCTCAGGTTGTCAACTGTCTAAATAATTGATAATATTTCAACCGGACAATAGCGTATTCAATAGAAAGGAAAAACAACGAAGGGCACGCACTCGGTCACATGCGCAAACCAGCTCTGCATGATTCTACAGTCCACTGACAGAAAGGTCTCATTCTTCTTCATTTTTCAGAAAACAAGCCTGAAACAATGTCTAAAGACTGTTGACATCTAGTGGAAGCCATAGGAACTGCAATCTGGGTCCTAACCCATTAGATACTCTATAGGCATTAAATTGAAAACACCCACATCAAAAAAATCCCACTTCCTGGATGGATTTTCCTCAGGTTTTCGCCTGCCATTTCAGTTCTGTTATACTCACAGACATTTTAACAGTTTTGGAAACTTTAGAGTGTTTTCTATCCAAATCTACAAATTATATGCATATCCTAGCTTCTGGGCCTGAGTAACAGGCAGTTTACTTTGGGCACGCTTCTCATCCAGACGTCGAAATACTGCCCCCAAACCATAAGAAGTTTTAAGAACAAATTCTTATTTACAATAATGACCTACACCAGCCAAACCCGGATGACGCTGGGCCAATTGTGCGCCGCCCTATGGGACTCCCAATCACGGGCCGGTTGTAATACAGCTGTAATAAGTGCGGCCTCAGGATATACGGTTTCCAGTTTGCACAAAGTCCAGTGTAGTTCCTTGAGAGCGGCTGCGGTGTCGTTTTTGGTCGAATATACACGGCCTTGACGATGACCAAAGATAATTATCTCGGGAGGTACTGCTGTCGGCATTTGATGGTGAAATATTCCAGATAGTGAGAACAAAAGGACTTGAGTTCCTGTACGTTATCACAATCACACCATTTAGTAGTTAATCAGGAAATATACACCTCCACTTTTCTTTTTCCCAGAGAGTTATTTTTTCCTGTCCACCCGAAGGATGGAGAACCCTGCTGGCTGAATGGACTGGGACAGTATATCCGGAGAGAGCCATGATTCTGAGTATGTTTACAGTCCCTCTGAAAGGAGATCCTTGCCCTGAGCTCGTCTACCTTATTGCCTAGGGACTGAATGTTAGAGCGTAACGTACTCGGAAACTGTGGCCTCCTGAGTCTGACTAAAAACCCACATTGTCACGGCTCACTAGAGTGATGCGGGTGAAGTCAGGCGCAGGAGACCACACATACGGAGTAGGGTGTTTATTTTCCTAATTCCACACAAATCCAAATGGGAAAAATAAACAAGGAAACAAACGTACCAGACAAAAATAACAATGTCCACCTAAAGCGGTTGGAGCGCAGTCCAGTAACAGAAATCACGTCCTCTACAAAAACACTGTAGAAACTAAAACACCCCACATAAAACCCCACAAAAAGCAACAAACGAACAATCCCACACAAAAACCTAAACCCAGACAGCAAGACTAAATACCCCACTAATTACCTAACTCAAAACAGGTGTAACACAAAACCAGACCAAACCAGGCCAAACCAGACAAAACCAACCGAAAAGGAAAAGAGGATCGGTGGCCGACGACGACGAGCGCCGAGCGCCGCCCGAACAGGGAGAGGAGCCACCTTCGGTAGACTTCGTGACCCACTTCTTATTCCTCTTCTCCGGCGACGCCGTCTTGGAGCAGTTACCCATGGAGGGTTCAGCTAGCTTCCTCCCATACTAAAACCCAACCACCACTATGACTGGTTACGGTAGAGGCTCAGGGAAGATTAGCCTGTTAGTAGTCCCTGGGATGAATGGAATTGCCTCGGGAAGTTGAAACAAAGCATTCAATTCAGGGAATTTGAATTTCTGGTCGAAATGCTGGTGAGTGACTGCCGATCTAATATCCCAAAGTTATTTCCGGGTGTAGGTAATAATGCAAGTAACGTTCTGAGCAAATAATGTAAGAAATAACACTGAAAAAACGAATATACTGCAATGTTGGCTAGGTGCTGGAAACGACCATTGCTTCACTTCAAAAATCTTCCCTGAGCCTCTACCATAACTAGTCGTAGTGGTAGCTATGTTTTAGTATGGGAGGAAGCTAGCTGAACCCTCCATGGGTAACTACTAACAGGCTAGTGACTAACATCACAGTGACCTTGATGAGGATGTCAACATTTATTAAAATGTTTGTAGCGCAAAAAAATTACAAATAAAAATAACTCTACACCTTGCGTGAAACACTTTTCCCACAAAGGTTGGTAATTTATCCAATTTGAACTTGGCAGGAAAGTGTGCATATGTCCACGCAAATCTCAGACCATGTGTACTCACAACTTCCAGTGGTTGAAGAATGGTATTACAATCAAATATTGTTATTTTTTGGGGGGGTAAATTGAGGTGTTTGACGGACAGGAAGTATAATAACAACATGAAAACATAGACTAATGATAAAACAGATGTATTTAACGTTGGTAAGGAGATTGCTTAGCAACGTGTAGACTAATACGTTTCTTTGACGTTTATAATATGGGCCTAAATCATAATCATATTTTTCCTGACATGACAGGTTTAATTCCACAAGACAACACATACTAGGCTACCATTTACCCATGGCTCATTCAATAGAAAAGCATGCTACCATTTATCCATGGCTCATTCAATAGACAAGCATGCTCCCATTTACCCATGGCTCATTCAATAGTCAAGCATGCTACCATTTATCCATGGCTCATTCAATAGCCAAACATGCTGGACAGTAAATAGACAAGTAACCCCTTAGACAGTATGGGTAGGCTGCAGTATTGCTGTGAGATTGGAGTGCTACATCACAGCCTATTTAATCTCAGAGCCTATACCAAGACAGGACAGGAGGGTGACATCAGTCTAGTTAATCTCAGAGCCTATACCAAGACAGGAGATTGTGTTTCTATCATCTATTGACAAACAAAATATTGAACAACAGTTAGTCTTTTGCATAGTCTGGGCTGTTTGAATAAACAATACATCAGAATGTGCGGCCAGTGTTTGGCAGTATGCATTTTTAGTTTGAAAAGGTCACTGCAAAAGATTAAAATATTCTGGCCATACCTCTACAGAAATGTGTTCCCAACATTTCCAAATCATACAGCAAATGAGGGCGACAGTTTGATAAATCACAATAATTTGTGGCGCACACAAATCCTAGAATGTCCACGTACGCCAGAATTTGGTAAGACATTTTGATAAATGAGGCCCCAGGAAAGGAGAGAGTGTCGGAGAGAGAGAGAGAGAGAGAGAGAGAGAAAGAGAGAGAGAGAGAGAGAAAGAGAGACAGAGAGAGACAGAGAGAGAGAGAGACAGAGAGAGACAGAGAGAGAGAGAGAGAGAGAGAGAGAGAGAGAGAGAGAAAGAGCGCGAGAGTGAGAGCAAAAGCGAGGGAGAGGATGGAAATCAAGGGGAGATTTGCTCAGTGCTGAAAGAATTCCTGGCCAAAGCGGGCTCTCTGTAATTGCATTAGTTATCCACAAGTGACTTGGCAGTGGGAGAGCTTAATTTAATTTAAATGAGCCCTACGAAGTGCTAGAACCCTTGTTCTCACAACCAGTAGCTTTTGTTGAGAATAAACAGCCTGGCCAAAGAGACAGTTGCTTCAGAGCTAGCCATGCTATCCCATAATACTGCAGGGTGCTATGGAGCACATACCAGACACGGATGGATTCCCTTACCTTACTACTTGGAAGAAAACCCTTCAAATATTAGCCTAGTTTGTGTTTTGGACAGATTCTGATTGTGTGTTGGACCTGTTTCCAAGTTTTTGTCTCAGAGAAGAAAAGAAAAAAGATGTAGAATAAGGAGATTTCCCAGGCTTGTTGGGGGAATTTAGATTGACTACTGTCGCTGTATCTGTCTGTCGCTGTATCTGTCTGTCGCTGTATCTGTCTGTCGCTGTATCTGTCTGTCGCTGTATCTGTCTGTTGCTACTTGGTCTCGTTGTCTGTTTCCTGACAGTCTGACATCACACTCAGCCCTGCGCCCTAATCCTGCCCCCTAAAGGCATCAGCATGCTTCAGTTCGGCCCAGAGCCTAGCCGAACTCGGCTAGCCAATCCGAACGAGTTTGCTCACATACATAAAACCGCAATAGTACAGTTTGTCCATTTTGAGACACCGTAGCCAGTATACTGTACACTTCCCCTCAAGGTAGTCAGAATTCATCTAAGATGACTAAAGAAATCTGTCATTGATTTTGACCGAATTTTGCAGAGGAGATCTTAGTCACGCAATTCTACATCCAACTAAGATGTTTGTTGCGGTATTTCTCAATGAAAAAAATGTGCATGAAAACGAGTCGTCTATCGTTGAATGACAATTAAGAGTTTATTGAAGAATCCAATCACCACCGAAGAAGAAGGGGCGTAGACTTCGGCTCCGAACTTCAGCTTCCCTCCAGAAACATTTTTGCACCCGGCCCCCAAACCCTGCCAAGCCCCCTTCAAATAATGGCTCACAAAAATGTAAATACTGACGTCACCCAGCGGGTCTATATGGAGGGACAGGGACAAATAAACCCTTTACCTTGCGGCACCCCTCTGCTCTCTCTGTGTGTGTCTGTATTGACGACGTGAGGCTTGCTGTACCCATGCCATCTCTCTCTCTCTCTGTCTGTCTTGACAAAGTGAGGCTTGGTGTACCCATGACATCTCTCTCTGTGTGTGTCTGTATTGACAACATGAGGCTCTGTGTACCCATGACATCTCTCTCTGTGTGTGTCTGTACTGACAACACAAGGCTTGTTGTACCCATGACATCTCTCTCTCTCTGTCTGTATTGACAGCATGAGGCTTGTTGTACCCATGACATCTCTCTCTCTCTGTCTGTATTGACAACACAAGGCTTGGTGTACCCATGACATCTCTCTCTCTCTCTGTGTGTGTCTAAATTGACAACACCAGGCTTGGTGTACCCATGACATCTCTCTCTGTGTGTCTGTATTGACAACATGAGGCTTGGTGTACCCATGCCATCTCTCTTTCTGTGTGTGTCTGTATTAACAACACGAGGCTTGGTGTACCCATGCCATCTCTCTTTCTGTGTGTGTCTGTATTGACAACACGAGGCTTGGTGTACCCATGCCATCTCTCTTTCTGTGTGTGTCTGTATTGACAACACGAGGCTTGGTGTACCCATGCCATCTCTCTTTCTCTGTGTGTCTGTATTGACAACACAAGGCTTGTTGTACCCATGCCATCTCTCTCTCTCTGTCTGTATTGACAACACAAGGCTTGGTGTACCCATGACATCTCTCTCTCTCTCTGTGTGTGTCTGTATTGACAACATGAGGCTTGGTGTACCCATGCCATCTCTCTTTCTGTGTGTGTCTGTATTAACAACACGAGGCTTGGTGTACCCATGCCATCTCTCTTTCTGTGTGTGTCTGTATTGACAACACGAGGCTTGGTGTACCCATGCCATCTCTCTTTCTGTGTGTGTCTGTATTGACAACACGAGGCTTGGTGTACCCATGCCATCTCTCTTTCTCTGTGTGTCTGTATTGACAACACGAGGCTTGTTGTACCCATGCCATCTCTCTCTGTCCCACCAATATAACAGTAGACCAGTAGATGTCTCATCTATCTGCTAGCAGACAAACTTCAAATACTAGACAACAGTTCATCTGTCTCTTTGCTCGTATCACGTAAAACATATTAACGTGGACTTGACAGCGTTTTAGCATCATGACATCTTACTAAAATCTGTTCATAAACATCCCCCAGGAAGAATGTGACACCTTTTTAAAATTTGACATTTTCTCAAAAGCAATCACTTAAGATATGGGTTTTTTCAGGTTTTTCATAAATTATTGAATGTTTGGGAATGATGTAGAGTAAGGCGCATTTGTAAAAATTCTATCGCAATATAGAGCGGGATAGCAGCCGTGCGTTTGGACAATTAATAGACACTGCAGTAAATAAAACCCAATAGAAACATCTGTCCAAGACCGAAGCCTACACAAACTGGTGCATCATAGCCAATCACTGCTACAGTAGGGCTATATGCAAATAAGCCATTTGTCACACGGGTCTGTCATCATTCACTATGAACTGGACTGTGTGTTTACAGGCAGTAGGGCCTGCCATCATTCACTTTGAACTGGACTGTGTGTTTACAGGCAGTAGGGCCTGCCATCATTCACTATGAACTGGACTGTGTGTTTACAGGCAGTAGGGCCTGGCATCATTCACTATGAACTGGACTGTGTGTTTACAGGCAGTAGGGCTTGCCATCATTCACTTTGAACTGGACTGTGTGTTTACAGGCAGTAGGGCCTGGCATCATTCACTATGAACTGGACTGTGTGTTTACAGGCAGTAGCAAAAACGTGACTTTAGATCATTAGAACACATTCACCAAAAGCCACAAAAAACATCTGAATAGATTTCTGTAAATATGTAAACAACCACGGGAGTTGTCTTACATTTGGAAACTTTACATCTCACCTCGTGGAGTTGCAATGATCATGAGAACAGTGAGGAATCAGCCCAGAACTACACGGGACGATCTTGTCAATGATCTCAAGGCAGCTGGGACCATAGTCACCAAGAAAACAATTGGTAGCACACTACGCCGTGAAGGACTGAAATCCTGCAGCGCCCGCAAGGTCCCCCTGCTCAAGAAAGCACATATACATGCCTGTCTGAAGTTTGCCAATGAACATCTGAATGATTGAGAGGACAACTGGGTGAAAGTGTTGTGGTCAGATGAGACCAAAATGGAGCTCTTTGGCATGAACTCAACTCGCCGTGTTTGGAGGAGGAGGTATGCTGCCTATGACCCCAAGAACACCATCCCCACCGTCAAACATGGAGGTGGAAACATTATGCTTTGGGGGTGTTTTTCTGCTAAGGAGACAGGACAACTTCACCGCATCAAAGGGACGATGGACGGGGCCATGTACTGTCAAATCTTGGGTGAGAACCTCCTTCCCTCAGCTAGGGCATTGAAAATGGGTCGTGGATGGTTATTCCAGCATGACAATGACCCAAAACACACGGCCAAGGCAACAAAGGAGTGGCTCAAGAAGAAACACATTAAGGTCCTGGAGTGGCCTAGCCAGTCTCCAGACCTTAATCCCATAGAAAATCTGTGGAGGGAGCTGAAGGTTCGAGTTGCCAAACGTCAGCCTCGAAACCTTAATGACTTGGAGAAGATCTGCAAAGAGGAGTGGGACAAAATCCCTCCTGAGATGTGTGCAAACCTGGTGGCCAACTACAAGAAATGTCTGACCTCTGTGATTGCCAACAAGGGTTTTGCCACCAAGTACTAAGTCATGTTTTGCAGAGGGGTCAAATACTTATTTCCCTCATTAAAATGCAAATCAATTTATAACATTTTTGACATGTGTTTTTCAGGATTTTTTTGTTGTTATTCTGTCTCTCACTGTTCAAATAAACCTACCATTAAAATTACAGACTGATCATTTCTTTGTCAGTGGGCAAACGTACAAAATCAGCAGGGGATCAAATACTTTTTTCACTCACTGTAGCAAAAGGTTGCATAGCAACAACATCAACTTCTGGTAGACAGGTGAAGAGCTAGTACACTCAACTGAAAGGATACCATTCGTTTACAGTATACCAAAATGAACTAATAGTATATAGTATGTAGTATGTACTCATTAAGTATGTAGTATACAGTATGTTAGTATGGGTATTCGAACACAGCTTTGTGTTTTTAGCTTGCTAAATAAATAGCTAGCTACAAAGTGGGCAGTTCATCAGCACTCCTCCCACCTGTAGCATGCGCTCCAGCAGGTATATCTCTCTGGTCACCCCCAAAGCCAATTCCTCCTTTGGCCGTCTCTCCTTCCAGTTCTCTGCTGCCAATGACTGGAACGAACTACAAAAATCTCTGAAACTGGAAACACTTATCTCCCTCACTAGCTTTAAGCACCAGCTGTCAGAGCAGCTCACAGATTACTGCACCTGTACATAGCCCATCTATAATTTAGCCCAAACAACTACCGCTTCCCCTACAGTATTTATTTATTTATTTTGCTGCTTTGCACCCCATTATTTCTACTTTGCACTTTCTTCCTCTACAAATCTACCATTCCAGTGTTTTACTTGGTATATTGTTTTTACTTTGCCACCTTGGCCTTTTTTGCCTTTACCTCCCTTATTTACATTTACATTACATTTAAGTCATTTAGCAGACGCTCTTATCCAGAGCGACTTACAAAATGGTGCATTCACCTTATGATATCCAGTGGAACAACCACTTTACAATAGTGCATCTAAATATTTTAAGGGGGGGGGGGGGGTTAGAAGGATTACTTTATCCTATCCTAGGTATTCCTTAAAGAGGTGGGGTTTCAGGTGTCTCCGGAAGGTGGTGATTGACTCCGCTGTCCTGGCGTCGTGAGGGAGCTTGTTCCACCATTGGGGTGCCAGAGCAGCGAACAGTTTTGACTGGGCTGAGCGGGAACTGTGCTTCCTCAGAGGTAGGGGGGCCAGCAGGCCAGAGGTGGATGAACGCAGTGCCCTTGTTTGGGTGTAGGGCCTGATCAGAGCCTGAAGGTATGGAGGTGCCGTTCCCTTCACAGCTCCGTAGGCAATCACCATGGTCTTGTAGCGGATGCGAGCTTCAACTGGAAGCCACTGAAGCCACCTCATTTGCTCACATTGTATATAGACTTATTTTTCTACTGTATTATTGACTGTATGTTTGTTTTACTCCATGTGTAACTCTGTGTTGTTGTATGCGTCGAACTGCTTTGCTTTATCTTGGCCAGGTCGCAATTGTAAATGAGAACTTGTTCTCAACTTGCCTACCTGGTTAAATAAAGGTGAAATAAATAAAAAATTTAATTAAAAAGTCTTCAGAAAACATGTGTTTTGGGACCGAGAGGCACCTTTTCATTAAAACATTGGTGGAAATATGTTCCTAGCATGTGAGGAATGTTTGCTGGCCAGCTAGCTAATATTTAGAAAATATATATTTTTTGTTTGGCTAGAGTTATGCTAACTCGTTTGCAATCCCTTTAACGTTGCTTGCTAGCTTCCTGGCTAGCTACAGAGGTTAGCTGGCTAGTTAGCTACAGTAGTTAGCTACAGAGGTTAGCTGGATAGTTAGCTACAGTAGTTAGGTACAGAGTTTAGCTGGATAGTTAGCTACAGTAGTTAGCTACAGAGGTTCGCTGGATAGTTAGCTACAGAGGTTAGCTGGATAGTTAGCTACACTAGTTAGCTACAGAGGTTAGCTGGATAGTTAGCTACAGTAGTTAGCTACAGTAGTTAGTTACTGCCATCAGTAGTTGTTGTGTTATCATATTTTGCCTATTCCACCGTTTTTAGAAACTTATACTGGCATTTGAATATAGTGAGGGGAAAGGGATTCTGGACATAAAATTGGTTTTGAAGCATAAAACTGGGAATTTGATATTTTACTGATATGATTGTCTGTTTGTTTCACATCTGCAAAGTAGTTAAAATACTGTCAGTTCCACTTTAAGCCAATCATTCCTTCCTCTCCATCATTAACGATGATGTAAATGCTGCTTCCCTTCAGAACCCAGGGACATTTAGACACAGCAACAGGAGGGAGGACTGTCTCCATGTAGCTGTACCAACTGAACATTATTTCTGGTGAAAGTGAGGTTGATACATTTTATTTTTGTTGTACAGTACTAACACTCATTGGCCCTTGAAATGACCACGCAAAACACAAATTCACAACAACAAAAAAATCAGTGCACTGCCTATGTAACAGTGTAGGTTCCGTCCCTCTCTTCGCCCCAACCTGGGCTCGAACCAGGGACCCTTGCACACATCAACAACTGACACCCACGAAGCATCGTTACCCATCGCGCCACAAAAGCCGCGGCCCTTGCAACGCAAGGGGAACAACCACTTCAGGTCTCAGAGCGAGTGATGACACCGTTGAAAACGCTATTAGCGCGCACCACCGCTAACTAACTAGCCATTTCACATCGGTTACACCTATAAAGGGAATAGGGGGGCATTTGGACTTGGACAATGGATGTAAGAGCCATCCAATTAAACAAAGCCTGAGAACAGGAATCTGCCCAGAGCTTAATGCCATGGTTACCACCACCGCTAGTCTCCACTGGTCCTCTCTCTCTCTCTCCATCCCTCTCTCTACTCTACCTTCCCCCCGCTCTTTCTCTGTGCTCTCTCTCTTTCTCTGTGCTCTCTCTCTTTCTCTGTGTGCTCTCTCTCTCTCTGTGTGCTCTCTCTTTCTCTCTGTGTGCTCTCTCTCTCTCTGTGCTCTCTCTCTCTCTGTGCTCTCTCTCTCTCTCTCTCTCCCTCCCTCCCTCCCCCGAGCCTTTTGATTCGACAACAAATAGAATTGACTTCCGATGACCAAATTATGTTAAACCTGATTTGTAAACCTCATTGTTCGTCTCAGATTTCTATTTTGAACAGATGAACAAATGATCTGTTCATAATGTTTGTCATGGTCAAGGCGTGGTGGGGTATCAGATAGCTACTAAACTCAGTTAGAGCAGGCATTAAGGAGAACTGAGATCGTTTTGATGGTAACAGCAGACTACATTACAGTTCTGAAAAGAGATGAAAGGAACTCATCTGGAGCTTACTTCTGCTGGTCAGAAAACACTTCGCTTATCTTCTCAGAGTGTCTCATTTCACATTTCCCATAACTTGTTCAGTTTCTATTGTTAAAGGGGAAATCCACTCAAAAAATGATATTTTGGTATTTATTTTATTAGTCCACTGTTGACGAAGTCCCAAAATGTTTTGCATGACAGCAGTGATGTTTTCAAGATGTTGGGACTTTCAAGAAGCAAAGTGTCACATCATGATGATGCTAAATGTGTGGATTTTCCCTTTATTTTTAATTAATAGTTAATTGCTCTATTTTCTAATGTAACATTGTACTTTGGCAATATGTATCAATACTTTGTAGCAGTTAAGCAAACAGAAATGTTAATATACAGTGAGCTCCAAACATATTGCGACAGTGCTGTTGTTGTTTTGGCTCTGTACTCCCAAACACTTTATACAATGACAATGAGGTTAAAGTGTAGCCTGTCAGCATTCATTTGAGGGTATTTTTCATCCATATCGGGTGAATTGATTAGAAATTACAGCACTTTTTGTACATAGTTTTTGTCCACTCAGTTAGCCTGGAACTAGCCTCGAGCTAAGCCCATCTCCCGGCTAGCCGAAGAGGTCCTTCAGCCAATTCTTAGGCTACAATACCTATTTTGCCAATTGACCTGGACCCTTTTACTGCCGACACGGAGCCTCGCCGATCCATCACGGCTGGTCTATCGACGTAACCATCCGAGGAGGTCTCAACAGGCCATTCTGTTACGATGTTGCAGAAGAACCATCTACTAGCCCCGGCCCGCTCGCTTTTCTGAACGCCGTGACCCCTGCTCGCCCAGCGTAGTAGTGACTACCGAACAGCACCCTGACTCACCTATTGCTGCTCTTTTGACCCTATGATCACTCGGCTACACAGCTGATGCCCCCTGGACTGTTTCAATAACACGGTACCTCATTTTGTTTACCTGTCGGCACCAGCCTCGAACTCAGGTCTTGTATGTACCTAACTAACCCGCTCTGCCCATTCATCGCCATTTACCCGTTGTTGTCTTAGCTCTCCTGATCAACACCTGTGATTGCTTTATACCTCTCTAATGTCAATATGCCTTGTTGACCACTGTTTTGGCTAGTTCTTACTGTTTTATTTCACTGTAGAGCCCTCAGTTCTGCTTAAAATGCTTACCCTACTCCTTCTCTGTTCCTCTGGTGATGTAGAGGTTAATCCAGGCCCTGTAGCCCCCAGTTCTACTCCTAATCCCCAGGCGCTATCTATTGTTGATGTTAACATCACCAGCCTGTTAACATCAGAAGCCTCCTCCCTAAGTTTGTTTTATTCACTGCTTTAGCACACTCCGCCAACCCTTATGTAAAATGTCCTCTCACTCAAACCCACAGTCCGGAGAGGTGTGGTCACTACACCAGCTACACCTCTCACTCAAATTCCTTGTAATACTTTTTCTTATGTTGCACATACTCCAAAATGGTCAATGAATATTCTTATTATGTTACTGAATGTATCCAGAGTATTTTCAGATTTCGTTATTGACAAATGCTATGAAAAGTACAGTAAATGTATAATGCATTTAACAATCAATAGTGTAATGTTTGGATTCAGTCTTGTGTCAGCTGAACTGTTGTGTCCTCAACTTTGGGTCTAATAATTTCCTCATAATATTCAAAGTTTTCTCTTTCAATTGCTACCATGGTCATGCATATGCTTTTTCTAGTTCTTCTGTTAGAAGCATTTCAATTTGGCCCAATCCATATAAGCCAATTTGTAATTAATTATTGGTGTTTCATAGTGAAAAATGTTAAATGTTAATCATTTCCTTATTTTTTAAAGATATCTAATGCCAAATGTAACACGGTTGATCATGGTAATGTCGTTGATGACCCTACAACGTTTCAAGCTGAAAGGTCACTGCGCCCACTTAGAACCAACTTCTCTGCTTTTAACCGGCCTATGAGTCATCGATATGAGTCACGGACATTCATTCTAGTGTCAAAATTTACTACAAAGTGTAAATAGGATCATAAAGTCAGTCGTCTAAAACTGAGTTTGTAAGCGACAACAACCTCTACCTCAACTAAGGAGCTGATCGTGGACTACAGGAAACGGAGGGGGCGAACAGGCCCCCATTCACATTGATAGAGCTGTAGTGGAACGAATTGAGAGCTTCAAGTTCCTCGGTGGCCACATCACTAAGGAATTAACATAGTCCACACACACACACCCCACACAGTTTTGAAGAGAGCACGACAGTGCCCCTTCCTCCTCAGGAGGCTGAAAGGATTTGGCATGGGTCCTCAGATCCTCAAAAGGTTATACAGCTGTACTATCAAGAGCATCTTGACTGGCTGCATCACTGCTTGATACGGCAACTACAAACCGCAAGGCAGTGGTGAGTATGGCCCAGTAAACCTGTATATATAGATTTACTGAACAAAAATATAAACACAACATGCAACAATTTCAAAGATTTTACAGAGTTACAGTTCATATAAGGCTCTAATCTATTAGCCCCCCCCCCTCAGACAATCCCGCAGGTGAAGAAGCCGGATGTGGAGGTCCCGGGCCGTGTTCTGTGTTCTGTGATTGTGAGGCTGGTTGGACGTACTGCCAAATTATCTAACATGACGTTGGATGCAGCTATTATGGTAGAGAAATTAACATTCCATTCTCTGGCAACATCTTTGCTGGACATATTCCGTCAGTCAGCATGCCAATTGCTCACTCCTGCAAACCTTGAGACATCTCTGGCACTTTGTTTTGTGACAAAATTTCACATTTTAAAGTGGCCTTTAATGTCCCCAGCACACGGTGCACCTGTGTAATGATCAGCTTCTTGATATGCCACACCTGTCAAGTGGATGGATTATCTTGGCAAACTAGAAAAATAACTCACCAACAGGGGTGGATTTTTTTTTTTTTTCAGCTCATGCAACATGGGACCAACACTTCACATGTTGCATTTATATTCTTGTTCAGTGTATATACCAGTATACCAGGCGGTGTCAGAGGAAGGCCCACATGTTTTTAAAGACTCCTGTCACGTCCAGTAAGGGGTCATTTTGTTATTGTAGTTGGTCAGGACGTGGCAGGGGTGTGTTTGTTTTGTGTGTTTCGGGGTTTTTGGTTTATGTTCTGTTTTCTATTTCTATGTGGGTTTTCTAGTTTGTCTATTTCTATGTTAGTTTTGGGAACGACCTCCAATTAGAAGCAGCTGGTTGTCGTTGCTTCTAATTGGAGGCCATATTTAAGTGGGTTTATTTTCTCTTGTGTTTGTGGGTGGTTGTTCCATGTATAGTCGTAGTACCTTACAGGACTGACGTTCGTTTTCTTGTTTTGTTTAGTGTTCACGACTTAAAATAAAATATAAGTATGGACACTTACCACGCTGCGTATTGGTCTGATGATTTCTCATCTTCAGAAGACGAAGATTATGACAACTCCAGCCCAAACCATAGACTGTTCTCTCTGCTACCACATGGCAATCGCTACCAGTGCAACAACGTAACAAAATGTGGGAAAAAAGTCAAAGGGGTCTGAATACTTTTTAAATGCACTGTATAGTTAGTTATATTAGCAGAACAATGCTTCTCCAGAGAACTTGGCTGTTTTCTAACCATTAGAAGTCTTTGAGCTCTTGAGACGGACAGATCTTCTCTATTCTACACAAGCCTGACTTAATGTGAAATAGATGTGGAGATAATAATAGGAGACATATGATGAAGCTGGAACTCCCGAATGTTTCTGATTTGAAAAGGGGGATTGTTGTAGCTTGTGCTGAAATGAAAAGTAAACACACCTGCAGTCAGTCAGCCTATCAGAGTGTGTGTCCCAAATGGCACCCTAATTCCCTTTATAGTGTGCTACTTTTGACCAGGGCTGGCACCCTATTCCTATTATAGGGCACTACTTTTGACCAGGGCCCATACAGGATCGTACATTATGCCATTTTTGGAAGTCAACAGTGATGAGCCACACAGCCCACACCTCACCTAGTCTCTCATCATCACTGAACAGCGTAGTATTACAGAAGACACTTATATTTCCAAAACACTCATTCTCACACTTAAAGGTCCAAAGCAGCAGGTTTTTTTTTAAGTGTTAATATCAAATTATTTCTCGGTGACAATGAAGTACCTACCTTGCCTCACGAGTGGCGCAGCGGTCTAAGGCGTCACTACAGACCTGGGTTCGATCACAGGCTGTCACAACCGGCTGTGACCGGGAGTCCCATAGGGCGGCGCACAATTGGCCCAGTATCATCCGGGTTAGGGGAGGGTTTGGCCGAGGGGGGCTTGACTTGGTTCATCACGTTCTAGCAACTCCTTGTGACGGGCCGGGCGCCTGCAGGCTGACTTTGGTCGTCGGTTGAATGTTGTTTCCTCTGACACATTGGTGCAGCTGGCTTCCGGGTTAAGCAGGCGGGTGTTAAGGAGCGCGGTTTTAAATCCTTCTTTAACCTGTTTCCTCCCCTTCATCTACACTGATTGAAGTGGATTTAACAAGTGACATCAATAAGAGATCTTAGCTTTCACCTGGATTCACCTGGTCAGTCTATGTCATGGAAAAGAGCAGGTGTTCATAATGTTTTGTACACTCAGTGTATATAAAACACAGGAAATCACATTTTTGACTGCACTGGGCCTTTAAGAGTCCACTTAAGCGATAGATGTCTTTTTTTTTATTTAACAAAAAAAATGTAGTCGTGGAATCCCTTCAGAGGTATTTATCCACACCAATGAAAACTGTTCAGAGGTCTTTATCCACCACCAATGAAAACTGTTCAGAGGTCTTTATCTACCACCAATGAAAACTCTTGACATTGCAAACAAATGAAGATACTATAAAACAAACAATACAATCAGTGGGAACTATTTTAAAACAAGGCACATCAATGTGATTGCAGCATCTGCTGTCTATCCAAAATAACATGTTTCATTAGATTAGCAGAATATACAGGATTTTGAACGGCATGAGCCAATCATTGGGCTTGACATTAACACTTGACTTTTCTCTTCTATCTTGTCAACCGAGTGGACAACCCAACAGTACCTAGGACTCTAACATGCTACAGTACATTTGAGTAACTCAGTACTATTGCAGATGTGAGTTGATTGGTAACTTAAAAGACAGCAGGAGTAACTCTAACATGGTACATATGAGTCCTAACTACGTTTGCAAACAGGATACTCAGAAGCCAAGAAGGACAAAACAATAGTCTGTCTATTGGACAACTCAACAGGGAGCAGAACAGAGTGGTTAGATTACAAACGTTAACACTGGAGTTTCTTCCTGCTGCCCGATCAACCCGAGTGGCCTGCAGGACTAAAACTCTTAACATGCTACATAGCCTAACTACTAAAATCAGATCAAACCAACCTTTCAAATCAAACCACAAAGCGTTAAGATTTCACTGGAACTAAGGGCCCAAACCATGTTAAACAGCCCCAGACCATTATTCCTCCTCCACCAAACTTTACAGTTGGCACTATGCATTGGGGCAGGTAGTGTTCTCCTGGCATACGCCAAACCCAGATTCGTCTGATGGCGGTGAGCTTATCACCACTCCAACCGACACTTGGTGATCTTAGACTTGCGTGCGGCTGCTCTGCCATGGAAACCCATTTCAAGAAGCTCCTGACAAACAGTTCTTGTGCTGACATTGCTTCCAGAGGCAGTTTGGAACTCGGTAGTGACGATTTTTACGTGCTACACGCTTCAGCACCCGGCGGTCCCGTTCTGTGAGCTTGTGTGGCCTACAACTTTGCGGCTGAGCCGTTGTTGCTCCTAGACGTTTCCGCATCACAATAACAGCACTTACAGTTGACCGGAGCAGCTCTAGCAGGGCATAAATTAGACGAACTGGCATCCTATGACGGTGCCACGTTGAAAGTCACTGAGCTCTTCAGTAAGGCCATTCTACTACCAATGTTTCAATGGAGATTGCATGGCTGTGTGCTCGATTTTATACACCTGTCAGCAACGGGTGTGGCTGAACTAGCCAAATCCACTAATTTGAAGGGGTGTCCACATACTTTTGTAGTGTATGTCAACATGGTTACAGCAGGCTAGCCAAGACCAATGCTAGCTGTCATTTTTGTAGTTTTCTTTGTGCAGACTATCAACAGTAGCCAGCGTATTGCGAGTCTGTTCACTATTGAAGGTTTACTTTTGAAAATCACTTTCCCTAAAATATTTAAGCTCATTGAGTAAATTGACAGGCACTTCTTTTAGCTCTGAATAGCTGGCGTGTGCTGTGAGAAGGCGTCAACTCATGTACGGCTCGAGTAGTTCCAAATTCCACACCACTTCAATGACATTACATTGAACCAACGTGGAATAGATGCTGAGTTGACGTCTGTGTCCAGTGGGTTGTGACTCGCGGGAGCATGGTGGTGCTTGAATGAACAGCCAATAATATTGCTCAAATACAAATAGCATTTACGTGTGTAGTCTTCAAATGGTATTCAATGGTAGACTGCGACATAGCAGGTAAATATTGAACTGGAATGTAAAAATGCGCTGAAAGATCTGATTGTCACGGCTGTCAAAAGGAGCGGACCAAAGTGCAGCGTGTGTTTCGTTCCACATATTTATTTAATCCGTGAAACTATGCAATACATCAAATAACTGAAATTACAAAACAACAAACCGTGACGCAGAGGAGAAACAAACACTACTCACAAATAGTCACCCACAAAAACAGGTGGGACAAACATCAGCTTAAATATGACCTCGAATTAGAGACAACGACGACCAGCTGCCTCTAATTGGAGATCATACCAAACAAAACCAACATAGAAATACAAAACTAGAAACGGAACATAGAAATACAAAAACATAGACAAACACCCACTGTCACGCCCTGACCTACTCTACCATAGAAAATAACCACTTACTATTGTCAGGACGTGACACTGATGGACCGAAAACATGTTTTTACTGGCCCTTGGCCAGCGTTAATGTCGGACACTGAACGTGAAATAAAAAATATGAATGTGCCAGAAAACATTTGGCTAAGTAGGTTTCAACTCATTGTTACCATATTAGAGAGGTGGGACTGACAGCAGACTGTCAAACCAGCAGTTTCCCTGTCATTGCTCACTTTGTGACTGACAGGACTAGAAAGATTGCTAGAAGATTTATATTGTTCATTCAAGTGGGAGAGGGCTTGGCAGACTTTTTTTTTCTGACTAGCTAATTGAATAGTAGCCAAGGTAATTTAAGAGGGAAAAAGTTGCTAGCTGAAATGACTCTGTATATAGATGGTGGTAAACACTGAACACCTAATGACAGCAGGGAGGAGTTAACATGTCCATGCTATTACCAGAAGGACTTCGTACCGTTTTGTGAGGGCAACCAGCCCTTAAGGATTTGCTTTATTGTTAACTGATGGAATTGGCCACATATAATAATTAGGAATAATTAGGCCCAACCATCTCCTTGGTCCATCCTAATATCATAACTGATACGACCATCGAAAGACAAAGCCCATGCTGTTATTTTGCATTGAATCAAGTTATTCATTTCTAGTGATTTACCGGCCGTAAGGGCGTGTTATATTAACATTGCTAAATAATTGATGTGTTTCCCCTGTTGAGTTACAGGTGTAAAGGGAGAAGACGGGTCAGAACATGATGTGACATTTGGCTGAACTATCCCTTTAATGCATCAATTGAATGAGAAAAACCAATTGAACCATATCAAGGGACTCCATCTTTAATGGTTGAATATTGAGAACAACCAATTGAACCATATCAAAGCTTCCATCTTTAAAAGGTTGAATTGAGTGGCTTGATGGAGGTAATACATCCTGAATAACAACCTTTCCTCTCTTTCCCTCAAGGCTGTGGGTGAGCGAGAGGTTGCCCAGAAGCACCAGCCTGTTAACCAGATCACATGTCTACTCTGGTCTACTTAGGGAAGGCTATCACAGGCTCCGTTAGATGGGGGATAAAGCAGACACACGCCTGTGCACTGAAGGCACACTCATACAGTGCATTCAGGAAAGTATTCAGACCCCTTCCCCTTTCTCCACATTTTGTTACTATCACAGCTGTTGAAAGGAGCGGACCAAGGTGCAGTGTGGTTGTAGTTCCACATTTTATTTAATCTGTGAAACTTTGCAAAACATAAATAACTGAATTTGACAAAACAACAAACCGGGATGCAGAGAGAAACAAACACTACTCAAAATATAATAACCCACCAAACCCAGGAAAAAAAAACCTACTTAAATATGATCTCCAATTAGAGACAACGAGGACCAGCTGCCTCCAATTGGAGATCAACCCAAAAAACAACAACATAGAAATAGAAAAACTAGAACTTAAACATAGAAATACAACACATAGAAAAACACAAAACACCCCCTGTCCTACTCTACCATAGAAAATAACCTCTTACTGTGGTCAGGACGTGACAGTTACGTTACAGCCGTATTCTAAAATGGATTCAATATTTTTTTCCCCCTCCTCAAGCTACACACAATACCCCATAATTTTAAAGCGAAAAAAGGTTTTTAGACATTTTTGCTAATGTATAAAAAATAAAAAACTGAAATAGCTTACAGTCCCCACAGTAACTATATGTTCATACCCCAACCAGAAGTCATGGATTGCAGGCAACCTTTGCACTGACCTAAAGGGCAGAGCTACTCTAACCCGGAAGCTCATAAAAAATCCCGCTATGCCCTCCGACGAACCATCAAACAGGCAAAGCATCAATACAGGACTAAGATTGAATCGTACTACACCGGCTCCGATGCTCGTCGGATGTGGCAGGGCTCGCAAACTATTACAGACTACAAAGGGAAGCACAGCCGAGAGCTTCCCAGTGACAACAGCCTACCAGACGAGCTAAATCCCTTCTATGCTCGCTTCGAGGCAAGTAACACTGAAACATGCATGAGAGCATCAACTGTTCCGGACGACTGTGTGATCAAGCTCTCCGTAGCCGATGTGAGTAAGACCTTTAAACAAGTCAACATTCACAAGGCCGCAGGGCCAGACGGATTACTAGGACGTGTACTCCGAGCATGCGCTGACCAACTGGCCAGTGTCTTCACTGACATTTTCAACCTCTCCCTGTCTGAGTCTGTAAAACCAACATGTTTCAAGCAGACCACCATAGTCCCTGTGCCCAAGAACACCAAGGTAACCTGCCTAAATGACTACCGACCGGTAGCATTCACGTCTGTAGCCATGAAATGCTTTGAAAGGGGTCATGACTCACATCAACACCATCATCCCAGAAACCGTAGATCCACTACAATTTGCATACCGCCCCAACAGATCCACAGATGATGCAATCTCTATTGCACTCCACACTGCCCTTTCCCACCTGGACAAAAGGAACACCTATGTGAGAATGCTATTTATTGATTACAGCTCAGCATTCAACACCATAGTGCCCTCAAAGTTCAACACAAAGCTAAGGACCCTGGGACTAAACACCTCCCTCTGCAACTGGATCCTGGACATCCTGACGGGCAGCCCCCAGGTGGTGAGGATAGGTAACAACACATTCGCCACGCTGATCGTCAACACGGGGGCCCCTCAGGGGTGCATGCTTAGTCCCCTACTGTCCTCCCTGTTCACCCATGACTGCACCGCCAAACACGACTCCAACACCATCATTAAGTTTGCTGATGACACAACAGTGGTAGGCCTGATCACCAACAACTATGAGACAGCCTATAGGGAGGAGGTCAGAGACCTGACCGTGTGGTGCAAGGACAACAACCTCTCCCTCAACATGATAAAGACAAAGGAGATGATTGTGGACTACAGGAAAAGGAGGACCGAACACGCCCCCATTCTCATCGACGGGGCTGTAGTGGAGCAGGTTGAGAACAACTTCCTTGGTGTCCACATCACCAACAAATTAACATGGTCCAAGCACACCAAGATAGTCGTGAAGGGGGCACGACAAAACCTATTCCCCCTCAGGAGACTGAAAAGATTTGGCACGGGTCCTCAGATCCTCAAAAGGTTTTACAGTTGCACCATCGAGAGCATCTTGACTGGCTGCATCACCGCTTGATACGGCAACTACAAACCACTGAACCGCAAGGCAGTGCTGAGTATGGCCCAGTAAACCTGTATATATAGATTTACTGAAGAAAAATATAAACACAACATGCAACAATTTCAAAGATTTTACAGAGTTACAGTTCATATAAGGCCCTAATCCACCCTAGTCATAGACTGTTCTCTCTGCTACCGCACGGCAAGCAGTACCGAAGAATCAAGTTTAGGTCCAAGAGGCTTCTAAACAGCTTCTACCCCCAAACCATAAGACTCCTGAACAGCTAATCAAATGGCTACCCAGACTATTTGCAATGTCATCCCCCCCACGCTGATGTTATTATCTATGCGTAGCCACTTTAATAACTCTACCTACATGTACATACTTACCTCAATTACCTCGACACCGGTGCCCCCCGCACATTGACTCTGTACCGGTACCCCCTGTATATAGCCTCCACATTAACTCTGTACCGGTACCCCCTGTATATAGCCTCCACATTGACTCTGTACCGGTACCCCCTGTATATAGCCTCCACATTGACTCTGTACTGGTATCCCCTGTATATAGCCTCCACATTGACTCTGAACCGGTACCCCCTGTATATAGCATCCACATTGACTCTATACTGGTACCCCCTGCATATAGCCTCCACATTGACTCTGTACCGTAACACCCTGCATATAGCCTCCACATTGACTCTGTACCGTAATACCCTGTATATAGCCTCCACATTGACTCTGTACCGGTACCCCCTGTATATAGCCTCAACATTGACTCTGTACCGGTACCCCCTGTATATAGCCTCCACATTGACTCTGTACTGGTACCCCCTGTATATAGCCTCCACATTGACTCTGTACTGGTACCCCTGTATATAGCCTCCGCATTGACTCTGTACCGTAATACCCTGTATATAGCCTCCACATTGACTCTGTACTGGTACCCCTGTATATAGCCTCCACATTGACTCTGTACCGGTACCCCCTGTATATAGCCTCCACATTGACTCTGTACCAGTACCCCCTGTATATAGCATCCACATTGACTCTGTACCGGTACCCCCTGTATATAGCCTCGTTATTGTTATTTACTGCTGCTCTTTAATTATTTGTTATTCTTATCTCTTACTTTTTTAGGGATTTTCTTAAAACTGCATTGTTGGTTAAGGGTTTGTAAGTAAGCATTTCACTGTTGTATTCGGCGCATGAGACAAATACAATTTGATTTACATAAGTATACAGACCCTTTGCTATGAGACTCGAAGTTGAGCTCAGATGCATCCTGTTTCCATTGATCATCCTTGAGATGTTTCTACAACTTGACTGGAGTCCACCTGTGGTAAAGTCCATTGATTGGACATGATTTAGAAAGGCATACACTTGTCTATATAAGGTCCCACAGTTGACAGCGCATGTCAGAGCAAAAACCAAGCCATGAAGTTGAAGGAATTGTCCGTAGAGATCCGAGACAGAATTGTGTTGAGGCACAGATCTGGGGAAGGGTACCAAAACATTTCTGCAGCACTGAAGGTCCCCAAGAACACAGTGGCCTCCATCATTCTTAAATGGAAGACGTTTGGAACCACCGAGACTCTTCCTAGAGCTGGCTGCCCGGCCAAACTGAGCAATCGGGAGAGGGCCATGGTCAGAGAGGTGACCAAGAACCTGATGGTCACTCTGACAGAGCTCCGGAGTTCCTTTGTGGAGATGGGAGAACCTTTCAGAAGGACAACCATCTCTGCAGCACTCCACCAATCAGGCCTTTATGGTAGAGTGGCCAGACGGAAGCCACTCCTAAGTAAAAGGCACATGACAGCCCGCTTGGAATTTGCCAAAAGGCACCTAAAGGACTCTCAGACCATGAGAAACAAGATTCTCTGGTCTGATGGAACCAAGATTGAACTCTTTGGCCTGAATGCCAAGCATCAAGTCTGGAGGAAACCTGGAACCATCCCTACGGTGAAGCATGGTGGTGGCAGCATCATGCTGTGGGAATATTTTTCAGTGGCAGGGACTGGGAGACTAGTCAGGATTGAGGGAAAGATGAATGAAGCAAAGTACAGAGAGATCCTTGATGAAAACCTGCTACAGAGCGCTCAGGACCTCAGACTGGGGCGAAGGCTCACCTTCCAACAGGATACCGACCCTAAGCACACAGCCAAGGCAACACAGGGGTGGCCTTGGGACAAGTCTCTGAATGTCCTTGAGTGGCCTAGCCAGAGCCCAGACATAAACCTGATCGAACATCTCTGGAGAGACCTGAAAATAGCTGTGCAGCGGAGCTCCCCATCCAACCTGACAGAGCTTGAGAGGATCTGCAGAGAAAATTGGGAGAAACTCCCCAAATACAGGTATGCCAAGCTTTGTAGCGTCATACCCAAGAAGACTCGAGGCTGTAATCACTGCCAAAGGTGCTTCAACAAAGTACTGAGAAAAGGGTCTGAATACTTATGCAAATGTATTATTTCAGTTTTTTATTTTTAATACATTTGCTAACATAAAAAAAAAAAGAATGTTTTTGCTTTGTCATTATTGTCACGCCCTGACCATAGAGAGCCTTTCTATTTCTCTATTTGGTCAGGTCAGGGTGTGATTTGGGTGGGCAATCTAGTTTTCTTATTTCTTTGTTTGGCCGGGTATGGTCCCCAATCAGAGGCAGATGTCTATCGTTGTCTCTGATTGGGGATCATACTTAGGCAGCCCTTTTCCCACCTGTGATTGTGGGATCTTGTTTTTGTGTACCTGCCGGTGAGCAGCCCCAGAACGTCACGTTTCGTTTTTCCTTCTGTATTGTTTTTTTGGTTTCACTTCATTAAAGGATGTGGAATTCCATGCACGCTGCGCCTTGGCTTATTTACGACAGGGAGTTTGAAGACAGCGATCGTGACAATTATGGGGTATTGTGTGTCAATTTATGAGGAAAAACGTTTATTTAATCAATTTTAGAATAAGGCTGTAATGTAACAACATGTGGAAAAAGTTAAGGGGTCTGAATACTTTCTGAATGCACTGTACATGTATGTGTGGGGTACAGAGATGAGGTAGTCATTCAAAAATCATATTAAACACTATTATTGAAACGTATTATGTGACTTGTTAAACAAATGTTTACTCGTTAACTTATTTAGGCCATAACAAAGGGGTTGAATACTTATTGACTCAAAGACATTTCAGCTTTTCATTTTTAATTCATTTATAAAAATGTCTAAAAACATAATTCCACTTTGACATTATGGGGTATTGTGTGTAGTCCAGTGACACAAAATCTCAATTTAATTACTTTTAAATTTTGTAAAAAAAAAATAACTTTTGTAAACTTCCAAGAACTCCTCCTCTGTCCATGTTACACTGTGGGAAGACAAGTCAAACTTGCACAATCAGAAACTGTCATTGGACTGCAACTCCAAAATATATACAAACTAAACAAATAATTCAAAAACTGTCTCAAATCAATGACTTCATTTGTGTTGAAGTGAAACGTGGAAATACGTGACTTGAGACCCGTTGTGAATGTGAGTACTATAAATGGTGGTTTAATGAGGTTGACTAGGGAGGCAGTGACCTTTATCCAGAGCAACTTACAGTAGTGAATACATACATTTAATACAATCTGTATTAAGGCTGGGATGCTGCAGGTTAGACATGGTTAATATAGGACGGTCTGTATTAAGGCTGTGATGCTGCAGGTTAGACATGGTTAATATAGGACGGTCTGTATTAAGACTGTGATGCTGCAGGTTAGACATGGTTAATATAGGACGGTCTGTATTAAGGCTGTGATGCTGCAGGTTAGACATGGTTAATACAGGACGGTCTGTATTAAGGCTGGGATGCTGCAGGTTAGACATGGTTAATATAGAACGGTCTGTATTAAGGCTGTGATGCTGCAGGTTAGACATGGTTAATACAGGACGGTCTGTATTAAGTCTGTGATGCTGCAGGTTAAACATGGTTAATATAGGACGGTCTGTATTAAGGCTGTGATGCTGCAGGTTAGACATGGTTAATATAGGACGGTCTGTATTAAGGCTGTGATGCTGCAGGTTAGACATGGTTAATATAGGACGGTCTGTATTAAGGCTGTGATGCTGCAGGTTAGACATGGTTAATATAGGACGGTCTGTGTTAAGGCTGTGATGCTGCAGGTTAGACATGGTTAATATAGAACGGTCTGTATTAAGGCTGTGATGCTGCAGGTTAGACATGGTTAATATAGGACGGTCTGTATTAAGGCTGGGATGCTGCAGGTTAGACATGGTTAATATAGGACGGTCTGTATTAAGGCTGTGATGCTGCAGGTTAGACATGGTTAATATAGGACGGTCTGTATTAAGGCTGTGATGCTGCAGGTTAGACATGGTTAATATAGGACGGTCTGTATTAAGGCTGGGATGCTGCAGGTTAGACATGGTTAATATAGGACGGTCTGTATTAAAGGCTGTGATGCTGCAGGTTCAGTTGAACACATTGATTAGGCATCAGATCAGATCAATGTGGGATTGTGTCCTGTTCATAGTACCGTTCCCATGCAGTCAGACACGATGTTTCAGCAACAGCTCCATATGTAATTAGAGTTACAACACCACCATTGATCCACTGTGCCCTGGCTAGACTGCCCCAAGGCCAACACTGTGCATCACCAGACGAGTGGCTGAATCATAGAAATAGAATTCCTAGAACAGCCGTCCCCATTGAAATCAACAGGGTGGACCGGATGCCATTTAAAAAAAGTGTACCCATACTAGTAAAGCAGAAAGAAGGGTCGTGACAGAGCTGTGATTGATCAGGGCAGCCAGGGTCATGGCAGAGCTGTGATTGATCAGGGCAGCCAGGGTCATGACAGAGCTGTGATTGATCAGGACAGCCAGGGTCATAACAGAGCTGTGATTGATCAGGACAGCCAGGGTCACTAAAGCCGTACAGAATTCCCTAAGGTTCTATGGAGTACAGCAGCAGAGAGAAAATGGGTGATGAGAGGTGGATGGGTAAGGTCCATGTTGTCCCTCCACTACAATCCATTATCTAAACAGGTTTACACCATCATCACCCGTGGGTCTAAACAGGTTAACACCATCATCACCCGTGGGTATAAACAGGTTTACACCATCATCACCTGTGGGTCTAAACAGGTTAACACCATCATCACCCGTGGGTCTAAACAGGTTAACACCATCATCACCCGTGGGTCTAAACAGGTTTATACCATCATCACCCGTGGGTCTAAACAGGTTTACACCATCATCATCACCCGTGGGTCTAAACAGGTTAACACCATCATCACCCGTGGGTCTAAACAGGTTTACACCATCATCACACGTGGATCTAAACAGGTTTACACATCATCACCCGTGGGTCTAAACAGGTTTGCACCATCATCACCCGTGGGTCTAAACAGGTTTACACCATCATTACCCGTGGGTCTAAACAGGCTTACACCATCATCACCAGTGGATCTAAACAGGTTTACACCATCATCACCCGTGGGTCTAAACAGGTTTACACCATCATCACCCGTGGGTCTAAACAGGTTTACACCATCATCACCCGTGGGTCTAAACAGGTTTACACCATCATCACCCGTGGGTCTAAACAGGCTTACACCATCATCACCAGTGGATCTAAACAGGTTTACACCATCATCACCCGTGGGTCTAAACAGGTTTACACCATCATCACCCGTGGGTCTAAACAGGTTTACACCATCATCACCTGTGGGTCTAAACAGGTTTACACCATCATCACCCGTGGGTCTAAACAGGTTTACACCATCATCACCCGTGGGTGTTAACAGGTTTACACCATCATCATCACCCGTGGGTCCAAGTGGCATGGCACAGATTTGACTATGATGACTGACTATGTAGGCTACTTAGCATCTGCAGGGCTGAGATCTCAAAACCTGCTGCTGAGATGAAGAGGAGGATCTTCCCTGTGGGGAGAGAGGAGGATCTTCCCTGTGGGGAGAGAGGAGGATCTTCCCTGTTGGGAGAGTGGAGGATCTTCCCTGTGGGGAGAGAGGATGATCTTCCCTGTGGGGAGAGTGGAGGATCTTCCCTGTGGGGAGAGTGGAGGATCTTCCCTGTGGGGAGAGAGGAGGATCTTCCCTGTGGGGAGAAAGGAGGATCTTCCCTGTGGGGAGAGAGGAGGAGGAGGGAGAGAGGAAGTTCATGACAGGCTCAGCATGTATAACAGAGATGAAGGTGGATGTGTACAGGTCTTTCAGGGAGTGTACACTACGGTCAGACAGTGGACCGAGTCAGCGTCCCAAATTGTACCCTTTTCTATGTAGTGCACTACATTTTACCTTGGCCCATAGGGCTCTGGTCTAAAGTAGTGCACTATATAGGGAATAGGGTGTCATTTGGAAAGCAGCCTGATAGCATGCTATGGACAGATCCTCACTATTACCCAGGATAGTATGCTATGGACAGATCCTCACTATTACCCAGGATAGTATGCTGTAGACATACCCTCACTATTACCCAGGATAGTATGCTATGGACAGACCCTCACTATTACCCAGGATAGTATGCTATAGACAGACCCTCACTATTACCCAGGATAGTATGCTGTAGACATACCCTCACTATTACCCAGGATAGTATGCTATGGACCCTCACTATTACCCAGGATAGTATGCTATAGACAGACCCTCACTATTACCCAGGATAGTATGCTATGGACAGACCCTCACTATTACCCAGGATAGTATGCTATAGACAGACCCTCACTATTACCCAGGATAGTATGCTATAGACAGACCCTCACTATTACCCTGGATAGTATGCTATGGACAGACCCTCACTATTACCCAGGATAGTATGCTGCAGACAGACCCTCACTATTACCCAGGATAGTATGCTATAGACAGACCCTCACTATTACCCAGGATAGTACGCTATAGACCCTCACTATTACCCAGGATTATATACTATGGACAGACCCTCACTATTACCCAGGATAGTATGCTATAGACAGACCCTCACTATTACCCAGGATAGTATGCTATAGACCCTCACTATTACCCAGGATTATATACTATGGACAGACCCTCACTATTACCCAGGATAGTATGCTATAGACAGACCCTCACTATTACCCAGGATAGTATACTATGGACCCTAACTATTACCCAGGATAGTATGCTATAGACAGACCCTCACTATTACCCAGGATAGTATGCTATAGACCCTCACTATTACCCAGGATAGTATGCTATAGACAGACCCTCACTATTACCCAGGATAGTATGCTATAGACCCTCACTATTACCCAGGATAGTATGCTATAGACAGACCCTCACTATTACCCAGGATAGTATGCTATAGACCCTCACTATTACCCAGGATAGTATGCTATAGACAGACCCTCACTATTACCCAGGATAGTATGCTATGGACCCTCACTACTACCCAGGATAGTATGCTATAGACAGACCCTCACTATTACTCAGGATAGTATGCTGTAGACAGACCCTCACTATTACCCAGGATAGTATGCTATAGACAGACCCTCACTATTACCCAGGATAGTATGCTATAGACAGACCCTCACTATTACCCAGGATAGTATGCTATAGACCCTCACTATTACCGAGGATAGTATGCTATAGACAGACCCTCACTATTACCCAGGATAGTATGCTATGGACCCTCACTACTACCCAGGATAGTATGCTATAGACAGACCCTCACTATTACTCAGGATAGTATGCTGTAGACAGACCCTCACTATTACCCAGGATAGTATGCTATAGACAGACCCTCACTATTACCCAGGATAGTATGCTATAGACAGACCCTCACTATTACCCAGGATAGTATGCTATAGACAGACCCTCACTATTACCCAGGATAGTATGCTATAGACAGACCCTCACTATTACCCAGGATAGTATGCTATAGACAGACCCTCACTATTACCCAGGATAGCTCCAGTTATCAGACAGCCTCCACAGACTGGCCCCCAGTTGATAATCATCCCTGATTTCAGTCAGCTCACTTCGTCACCTATCCAGCAGTCACTCTTTAAAATGAAGGTGATGCAATCTAATGAGACTGGTCTTCATGCAGAGAGAAGACAAAGGCTGGGACAAGGTACTATTAAAGAGTAGCGGGCAGCAGTGCTACTAGCGTGATCACTCTTTGGAGATTCTGTAGGAGAATTAGCTTACGCTCGCTCTATTGTCTCCCTCTCTACTCTTTCTAAGTCCACTAGATTTCATGTACTCAATTCTATACCGTAGAGACAAAGGACCTTAATCAATCAAATCTCCTAACCAGGGCAGTTCAAAACATTTATCATTATTGTGTTGCAAAGACTGGCTATTATGCAAATAAAATAAAATAAAATAATTAGATCAAACATGCTAATTTGCTGCAATAAAGAGATATATGTATTTTTACTACCCAGGACAATCAGGTTATTGTTTTGAATGTACAGAGCTTAAAGTTCATATCACAGTAGTAATCCTCCATATCACAGACACTTTGATCTGCATCACCGTAGTGGTAACACATCCAGTACCAACCGGTATTGTCAGAAGTGGACAAAGTACAATGAGATTATACTTCCAAATGACTACTAGAAGACAGTGTCTGCGTCCAAAATGGCCCCCTATTCACCATAGGGCTCTGGTCAAAAGTAGCGCACTATATAGGGGTATAGGGTGCCATTGTGGACATAACAAGTGTTCCTGTCCAGAGAGCCAAGGTTAAACTCTGAGAAGGTGAGAGGAGAGGACAGATACAACACTGGAAAAGAGCGACACCACAGACACTTCACAGGAAGCTCTCAGACAACCCACAGGAAGCTCTCAGAATGACTCACAGGAAGCTCTCAGAATGACTCAAATGGAATGTTTGTTCTCAATGACATGCACTGATGCTATTTCTTTATACATTTTCTTAATATACCTATTTATAGGAGATTCAGCAATTCATTTAGATATACCTATTTATAGGAGATTCAGCAATTCATTTTGCCTCTTAATATCTAATCTAAGGATTTAACACATAATTCACTCATCCAAATAATATCAGCATATGCAATTGGCATTTCTGAATTTGATTTCTTCCTAATTCCCCCAGAGGTTTTACTATGGAAACTTTACTGATGGACAGAGATGGAGTTCTGCTCAAATAGAGATTAGCCAAGGCACCCAATGAAGGCTGTACTATAAATCAAATCAACTGACTAGTGGACGGAGAGAGAGAGAGAGAGACACAGCTTCATGTGAGTGCTCCCATTTTTCTACATGTTTTATTTTTACAAAAAAAATATAGATTTGGAGTTAGATAAACTTGGATTTTTTCCCGGCAGGGACATATACAAGATGCTACCCTCCACAGCATAACCTTCACTCCAGATCAAAACTCCAAACCTACAACCTAATTTTGGTCAAAATTAACAGGAAGGATTAATACACCATCCAACCTGGAACTGAGACAGACCAGACAGACCAGATACAACTTCAATTAGCACTGAGGTGTGAAGCGAGAGGTGTCGAAGCCTTTGAGCACAACAAATGGCAGTCTACCCCACCCAGATCCAGAGGCCTTGAAGCCCCCTCCTGCTGTTCAGACACCATCCACTGGCATTTTCTACAAGAAATCTGCCTCCAGAAATAACAGCTTCTCCCAAGTGGGTGTGACACCTACTCCCGTTGCCTGCAGCTCTGCTGCTTAGATTCCCCCCAGCGATCTGTTCACTGTCTGCCCTGGTTGTCTCCCCCTGTCTGGTACAGGTACCCCCACCACACTCCCCCCTCTCTCCTGAGCTTTCGCTCGCCTCCAGCACACAGGCACTGTTGGGGCGAGTGACTCTGAATGGGGCGGCAGCGTAGCCTAGTGGTTAGAGTGTTGGGCTAGTAACCAAAAGGTTGCAAGTTTGAATCCCTGAGCTGACAAGGTACAAATCTGTCGTTCTGCCCCTGAACAAGGCACTGTTCCTAGACTGTCATTGAAAATAAGAATTTGTTCTTAACTGACTTTCCTAGTTAAATAAAGGTCAAATATAAATTACAATGGCTAGCCCCAAGTTGTTTTTCTTGTGCATTTTGCCATTTGCCTCATGACTCCTGCATGCTTCTTGACTATGAACTTTCTTGTTTACCCAACCGTGGGACCGACTGTTTGTTCCCACACTCGGGACTCTGACTTTCTATTGGTTACACAGACTTTTGGCCTCCCATCCTATTCTAACCACCTCTCGTCGGCTTTGTATTCATGTTACCAGATGAAATTGCTGTACAATATGATCTTGTTGCCATCTGATGCACATTCAAATGTCATAAATCAACACTGCAGAACTCTCCCTGTCCTCTGCTGTGCCTTGATTGTATTGCTGCTGATGATATCTGGAAATGTGCATGTACACCCTGGCCCATCTACTGTTGCTAGCCCCAGTTCTGACGTGTGCTCTGATATCTGTTTCACTGATTTCTGCTCTCGTAAAAGCCTGGGTTTTCTGCATGTTAACACTAGAAGCTTATTACCTAAAATGGACCAATTGAAAGTGTGGGTTCACAGCTCCAATCCAGATGTGTTGGTCATTACTGAGACGTGGTTAAGAAAGAGTATTTTAAATACTTATGTATTTAAAATCTTCCAGATCTTCCAAAGGTGGGGGAGTGGCAATCTTTACCAAAGATCACCTACAGTGCTCGGTTGTCTACACCAAGTCTGTCCCCAAACACTTTGATTAGCTTGTTTTAAGCATTAAACTTTCAAATAGCTCTTTGTTGACTGTTGCTGGGTAGGGTACAGCACCGGCCTGTACCCTACCTGCCCTAAGCTCTCTCCTGGCCCCTTACACTAAGTCTGAATTTGTCCTGCTAGGTGACCTAAACTGGGACACGCTAAAACCACCTGACCAAGTCCTAAAGCAATGGGACTCCCTAAATCTTTCTCAGATTATTACCAATCCCACACGGTATGCCTCCAAACACCCAGAAAAGGCTACTCTCCTCGATGTTATCCTCACAAATAATCCTGATATGTGTCATGACGTTGGCCTCTTTGGGTTTTCTATGCACCATCCCCCTCCTTCTGTCTCCAACCCCAGGCTAAGTGAGTGCGGTCATAAATTCCGAAGGAGAATGTCCTGCAGTATAAAGAGACAGTGTTTTCATGGAGAGAACAAAGGATTCTTCCACCTCACAGAATTGGAGAACCGAACGACATTTATGTTCTGGAGAAGGTATAAAAGATCGGTGAAGAATCCAGCTACGAACTGGTCCGTTTGGTACAATGTTGTGAAACTCATGAGAGACAATACGGCCATATTACCCTAATAATGTTTATATGATAGCCTCAGCTATGAGACTGACATCTAAATGGTTGTATCAACTGAATGAATAAGGATAAACCTATTTGGAATATGTTGGGATGCTTGTAAGAGGTTAATGTGAGAGAATTGTATTTTCTACTTAAAGTTTTACCAAGTCACTGGCACGCCCCCAGGGACACAGACAGGACATGGCGTCATGTGACAGCCTTTTCTACGTTCAGTATATGAACCCCCACCCAGGGTTTCTTTCTTGAGACCAGCTTACCTCGAGAAGAGAGGGCCAAAGTTTGACCATGCATTCCTCCACTGAACTTTAACCATACCACGTGGTTAAACTATTAGACTACCGACAGAATAATAACAAGTCTTTGATATTAATTACTAGTCTGCAGCTAGGAATTTGGTATAATTGAACGCGAAGACCGACGAAACATCCATTCTATAACGACATTAATGAATGTCGCTTTGAAAGATCCATTCTAACCAAGAGAGAGAGAGAGACAAAGATCACGACGACACACTGAGCGTAAATATATATATTGATTGCAATTGTTTCCGAATGAGTGAGCGTTCATGTGCAAAGGATTAGCATATCAATTGTTATAATTAGCAACTTTTGTTTAACAAGCCGCCCTGCCGGTTTGCCCACTAGGGCACATTCCTCTACCATTTCTTTGTAACGATACCTACTGTTTTGTATGCTTTCTGTGAATTACTTAGTTTAGTAAATAAATGATTTTAAGACAATTGATGTATGGATGACTTAGTGAAGACTGGGTTCGTGCAGATAACAACAATTTACGACGTTTGGAATGAGACTGATGCGAGATAAAAATATATCATTAACCTCTTGTCGTTCGCCTAGGATAGGGGGCGCTACAGCGATTTTTGAATTTGTGCCCATTTTAAACGGCCTCCTACTCAAACTCAGAAGCTAGGATATGCATATAATTAATACTTGTGGATAGAAAACACCCTAAAGTTTCTAAAACTGTTTGAATGGTGTCTGTGAGTATAACAGAACTCATATGGCAGTCAAAACCCCGAGACCGATCGTAACAGGAAGTGGAATTCTGAATTGCGGACTCAACTTCATCAGTTTGCCTGTAAATCACACAGTGAGCAATGGTTCATTGAGCACTTCCTATTGCTTCCACTAGATGCCCCCAGTCTTTACAAAGTGATTTGAGCCTTCTACTGTGAAAACTGAATGAATGAGACGCAGTGGAAGGTGGTCACATGGAGAGGGCCATCACCATTATGACGCCGGCGCCCCTGGCTACCCTCCCCTTTCGAAACGTTTTGAATCTTATTGGAGCTCTGGTTGAAAAAGGCCCTAAAGATTTACGTTATACAACGTTTGACATGTTTGAACGAACCTAAATTTAAAAAAAGGCATTTTTTCGAAAGTGGAGTCCCGCGCACGACGGAACTTTTGGTGCAGCCTTCAGAACGCGCTAACAAGAACAAGCTATTGGAACATAAAGGATTAACTTTTTCGAACGAAAATACATTTGTTGTGGACCTGGGATCCCTAGAAGTGCTTTCTGATGAAGATAATCAAAGGTAAGGGATTATTGACAATAGTATACAAGACTAGATTTGATATGCGATTGTTCCAAGATGGCGCTGACCTGTAACGGTAGCCTATTTTCTGAGTATCGCATCCCCTTTTATCGCAAAGTGTGATTACCCAGTAAAGTTATTTTTAAATCTGGCATTACAGGTGCTTTCAAGAGATATTCATCTATAAATCTTAGAATGACAATATTACATTTTAAAAATGTTTTTGAATAGTAATTTAGTAAATTGTAGCGCTGTTTCACCGGATGCATTTGAGGGAAAATAGTTAGTCAACGTTACGCGCCGATGTAAAATGCTGTTTTTATATATAAATATGAACTTTATCTAACAAAAGAATGCATGTATTGTGTAACATGATGTCCTAGGGGTGTCATCTGATGAAGATTGTCAAAGGTTAGTGCTGCATTTAGCTGTTTTTTGGTTATTTGTGATGCATGTGGTTGGTCGGAAAATGGCTATGTGGCTACTTTTACGATATACTCCTCTAACATAATCTAATGTTTTGCTTTTGCTGTAAAGCCTTTTTGAAATCGGACAACGCGGTTCGATTCAGGAGAGGTGTATCTATAAAACGATATAACATAGTCCTATATTTGAAAAAAAATATATATTAAATTTCGTTATGCTAATGGCGATAGGATTTTTCGCTGGATGTCCGTCCCGCAAATGGGACAGAGCCCGACCAGGGGTCAGAAGATATCAGAAGATAATCGATCAGATATTATAATATCTGACAGTTATATTAGGAAAATTATAACTGTATAATCTGAATATTTTCCTTGGTGCCCCGACCTCCTAGTTAATTACAGTTACACGATTAATCAGTTAATCGCGTAATAATAATTACAGAGAGTTATTTGATAAAAATAAGTCTTCGGTTTAAATGATGCCCAAAGACACGACATATGTATCAGTCTGGTGTTTCCTGTAATGACCTCAGTGATCACTGTTTTACAGCCTGTGTTTGTAATGCCTGCCCAGTGAAACAACCTGTTCCAATTTGTCATAGACACATGCTAACTAACTTTAATGAGCAAGCCTTCCTTCATGACCTGGCCTCTGTAAAAGGGTATAGAATTAACTTGATCCCCTCTGTCAAAGACGCTTGTACCTTTTAAAAAATATTTTCTGTGATATTGTTAACAAACACACCCCCATAAAGAAAATTTGAATTAAAAACAGGTTCAGCCCCTGGTTCGACCGTGATCTTGCAGAGTTACTCCACCTCAAGAATTGCATTTGGCGAAAGGCTCTGCACACAGATATTCAGGCTGACCGGCTCTCGTTCAGGCAAATGAGAAATAAGTGCGCTCAGGCTATCCGGAAGGCCAAAGTTAGTTACTTTAAGGAGCAGTTCTCTCTCTGTGGGTCTAACCCCAAGAAGTTCTGGAAAACGGTTAAAGACCTGGAGAATAAACCCTCCTCCTCACAGCTGCCCATGTCCCTTAATGTTGATGATGTGGTTGTTACTGATAAGAAGCACATGGCTGAGCTCTTTAATCCTATTCCTATTCCGATTCCTATTTGACTCAGCCATGCCTCCTTGCCTGTCCAACATTTCCTCATCTTGCACCCCTTCTAATGCGACTAGCCCCGATGCTTCTCCCTATTTGTCCCCTGCCCCGCTACAAAGTTTCTCCCTGCAGGCGGTCACTGAGTCCAAGGTACTAAAGAAGCGCCTTAAACTTGACCCCAAAAAACATCTGGGTCAGATGGTTTAGACCCTTTCTTCTTTAAGTTTGCTGTCCCTATCATCGCCAAGCCTATCTCTGACCTTTTTAACCTGTCTCTCCTTTCTGGGGAGGTTCCCATTGCTTGGAAGGCAGCCACGGTTCGTCCTTCATTTAAAGGGGGAGATCAAGCTGATCCTAACTGTTATAGGCCTATTTCTATTTTGCCCTGTTTATCAAAAGTGTTGGAAAAATTGGTCAATAATCAACTGACTGGCTTTCTTGATGTCTATAGTATTTTCTCTGGTATGCAATCTGGTTTCTGCTCAGATTATGGAGGTGTCACTGCAAACTTAAAGGTCCTCAATGATGTCACCATTGCCCTTGATTTTAAGCAATGCTGTGCTGCTATTTTTATTGACGTGGCCAGTGCTTTTGATACGATAGACCATTCCATTCTTGTGGGCCGGCTAAGGAGTATTGGTGTCTCTGAAGGGCCTTTGGCCTGGTTTGCCAACTAACTCTCTCAAAGCGTGCAGTGTATAAATGTAACAGTATAGCTTCCGTCCCTCTCCTCGCCCCTACCTGGGCTCGAACCAGGGACCCTCTGCACACATCGACAACAGCCACCCTCTAATTTGTCAAATGCGCCAAATACAACAGGTACAACCTTACCATGAAATGCTGACTTATAAGTCCTTAACCAACAACGCAGTTCAAGAAATAGAGTTAAGAAAATATTTACTAAATAAACTAAAGTAAAAAAAAATAATCTGAAAGTAACACAAGAAATGTACATAATAACGAGGCTATATACTGGGGGTACCGGTACCGAGTCAATGTCTCAGGGGAACAGGTTAGTTGAGGTAATTTGTAAAGTGACTATGCATAGATAATAAACAGTGAGTAGCAGCAGTGTAAAAACAAATGGGGGGAGGGGAGGGCGTCAATGTAAATAGTCTGTGTGGCCATTTGATCAATTGTTCAGCAGTCTTAAGGCTTGGGGGTAGAAGCTGTTAAAGAGCCTTTTGGTCCTAGACTTGGCGCTCCGGTACCGCTTGCCGTGCGGTAGCAGAGAGAATAGTCTATGACTGGAGACTTTTACAATTTTCTGGGCCTTGCTCTGACACCGCCTGGTTTTGAGGTCCTGGATGGCAGGAAGTTTGGCCCCAGTGATGTACTGGGCCGTACACACTATCCTCTGAAGCTCCATACGGAAGGATGCCGAGCGGTTGCCATACCAGGCGGTGATGCAATCGGTCAGGCATACCCGACCAATAACATGAGGGAGTGTGATGACACAGTTATTCCCGGTTCGTGGGAAATGCGTCATATTCTAAATGACATATCTCCAGTTCAAGTTTGAGAATTAAATAACTAAATACATTCTGGAAAAAAGAACTGGCAACGTCACTACGATTCATAACATTGAGAAAGGACAATAGTTTTGCGCTAAAGGGTATGATGTCTTCTCTTTATTAGATAACTAGTCTGTTGCTACTCTCATCTAAAATGAGCTAACATAAGCTAGCATAAGGGATTCCATTCCAAGCACAGAGGAGTTATTCTATTTGATATAGCAACACTGTTAGTTTCCCTTACGAGCCTTTCATTCAAATAGCAATTTATCATATTCTTGACCTTCAACAGATGCCCAGCCTTTGGCAGGAAAACATCTCAGCTGGGAGAATAAAAGTTCCCCCCCATTCAATGGTGTTTCCTTTCAAGTTGTGGGCACAAAGACATATGAATGCCACCAGGATACAGACAAAAACAAAAGCCAAAGAGAAATATGCTGCTGAAATGATCCAAGAAGGCAGTAAGTTCAAAGACAGATCAATGTAGGTTATACCATTTATGTTGAAGTACTAACTAACAATGGAATGTTCCTTGAGAAAATGTAAAAAGATGGGACTTATGATCATGATGTCAGTGATCTTCAGGTAGGAAAGTCGGAGCTTCAGAAAGATGCCCGATTATCTGACTTGGAATTCTGAGTTGGATGACCGTTCAATCTGATTTTTCCCAGTTGGAGATTGTTTTAGTTCCCAGTTGGAGATCGTTTTAGTTCCCAGTTGGAGATCGTTTTAGTTCCCAGTTGTCTTGAACGCGCTGAAGTCGGAATTCAAGATTTCTGAGTTCTAAGTTCCCTTGTTGTTTTGAAAGTGGCATTTTCAAACGGGTGTCCCAACTCTGTGGTCACTAAAGATCCCATGGCACTTATTGCAAGAGTATGTAATGGTGAGTACCATGATGGGTAATGTGTATATCAAACTGTATTCCTATACAGTCATGTAATACTGTGTAATGTGTATATGAAACTGTATTCCTATCATGTAATACTGTGTAATGTGTATATCAAACTGTATTCCTATCATGTAACTGTGTAATGTGTATATGAAACTGTATTCCTATCATGTAATACTGTGTAATGTGTATATCAAACTGTATTCCTATCATGTAACTGTGTAATGTGTATATCAAACTGTATTCCTATCATGTAATACTGTGTAATGTGTATATGAAACTGAAGAGGGGGGTGGATGGTGAGTTACCCCCGTATAGAGTGGGGTGGTGGGTTACCCCTGTATAGAGTGGGGTTAGGGTGGTGAGTTACCCTGTATAGAGTGGTGTTAGGGTGGTGAGTTACCCCTGTATAGTGGGGTGAGGATGGTGAGTTACCCCTGTATAGAGTGGTGTTAGGATGGTGAGTTACCCCTGTATAGAGTGGGGTGGTAAGTTACCCCTCTATAGAGTGGGGTTAGGGTGGTGAGTTACCCCTGTATAGTGTGGGGTTAGGATGGTGAGTTACCCCTGTATAGAGTGGGGTTAGGATGGTGAGTTACCCCTGTATAGAGTGGGGTTAGGGTGGTGACTTACCCCTGTATAGCGTGGGGTTAGCATGGTGAGTTACCCCTGTATAGAGTGGGGTTAGGATGGTGAGTTACCCCTGTATAGAGTGGGATGGTGAGTTACCCCTGTATAGAGTGGGGTGGTGAGTTACCCCTGTACAGAGTGGTGTTAGGGTGGTGACTTACCCATGTATAGAGTTGGGTTAGGATGGTGTCTTACCCCTGTATAGAGTGGGATGGTGAGTTACCCCTGTATAGAGTGGTGTTAAGGTGGTGAGTTACCCCTGTATAGAGTGGTGTTAGGGTGGTGAGTTACCCCTGTATAGAGTGGTGTTAGGGTGGTGAGTTACCCCTGTATAGAGTGGGGGTAGGAAGGTGAGTTACCCCTGTATAGAGTGGGGTTAGGATGGTGAGTTACCCCTGTATAGAGTGGTGTTAGGGTGGTGAGTTACCCCTGTATAGAGTGGGGGTAGGGGGGTGAATTACCCCTGTATAGAGAGACACCACTCTCACTTTCGACCAGCTGGTGGATCTGTCCATCCGGCTGGACAACCTGCTGGCTGCTCGCGGACGTCCAGATCGGGGTCTGGTGGTTCCATCCTCCCACACCCCCTCTCCTATACCCAGGGAACTGGGAGAGGGGGTGCACAGGGAGACTGGAGGGGGTTCCCGCTCGCGCACCATCTGTGGCCGCAGAGGTCACACTGCTGGTCGGTGCCGGGTAGGTTCCTCTGGGAATCAAGGTAGCAGGCAGGGTGCTCTGGCGCCACCCCAGGTGAGTAGGCACCATTCTCATCCAGAGCCCTCTGTTGCACTTATGTTTGTGTCTGTTACTTTTATTGATTTTTCCCCGCGTTCCCAGCATAAGGCGCTAGTAGATTCAGGCGCGGCTGGGAATTTCATTGATCAAGCTTTTGCTCGTAGTTTAGGGATCCCCATTGTGCCCGTGGATGTGCCTTTCCCCGTTCACACCTTAGATAGTCGAACATTAGGGTCAGGGTTAATCAGGGAAACCACAGCTCCTTTGAGTATGGTGACGCAGGGGGGTCACAAGGAAAAAAATGGTATTTTCCTTATGGACACTCCTGCGTATCCCGTGGTGCTGGGTCTGCCTTGGTTAATTTGTCATAACCCCACCTTTTCTTGGCCACAGAGGGCTCTCACGGGGTGGTAGCGAGAGCGCTTGGGGAGGTGTTTAGGGGTTTCCGTTGGTGCTACTACGGTGGAAAGTCCAGACCAGGTCTCCACCGTGCGCATTCCCTCTGAATATGCCGATTTGGCTCTCGCCTTCTGTAAAAAGAAGGCGACTCAATTACCACCCCATCGACAGGGGGATTGTGCGATAAATCTCATGGTAGATGCTGCACTTCCCAGGAGTCACGTGTATCCCCTGTCGCAAGCGGAGACGGTTGCTATGGAGACATATGTCTCCGAATCCCTGCGTCAGGGATACATTCGGCCCTCCATTTCACCCGTCTCCTCGAGTTTCTTTTTTGTGAAGAAGAAGGATGGAGGTCTGCGCCCGTGCATTGATTATCGAGGTCTCAATAAAATCACGGTGGGTTACAGTTACCCACTACCTCTGATCGCCCCGGCGATTGAGTTAATGCACGGGGTGCGCTTCTTCACTAAACTGGATCTCAGGAGTGCGTACAACCTGGTGCGTATCTGAGATGGAGACGAGTGGAAGACAGCATTTAGTACCACCTCAGGGCATTCTGAGTACCTCGTCATGCCGTATAGGGTTGAAGAATGCTCCATCAGTCTTCCAATCTTTTGTAGATGAGATTTTCAGGGACCTGCACGAGCAGGGTGTAGTGGTACACGCGCCGAGCATGTGTCCCTGAAGCGCAAAGTGCTTGGTCGCCTGTTGGAGCATGACCTGTATGTCAAGGCTGAGAAATGTCTGTTCTTTCAACAGTCCGTCTCCTTCTTAGGATATCGCCTATCCACGTCAGAAGTGGAGATGGAGAGTGACCGCATTGCAGCCGTGCGTAATTGGCCGACTCCCACCACGGTGAAGGACGTGCAGTGATTTTTAGGGTTTGCCAATTACTACTGGAGGTTTATCCAGGGTTTTGGTCAGGTAGCTGCTCCCATTACCTCACTGCTGAAGGGGGGTCCGGTGCGCTTGCAGTGGTCGGCTGGGGCGGACAGGGCTTTTAGGAAACTAAAGGCTCTGTTTACCTCGGTTCCTGTGTTGGCTCATCCGGATCCGTCTTTGCAATTCATAGTGGAGGTGGACGCGTCTGAGGCTGGGATAGGAGCTGTGCTCTCTCAGCATTTGGGTACGCCACCTAAGCTCCGCCCCTGTGCCTTCTTCTCTAAGAAGCTCAGCCCGGCAGAGCGAAACTATGATGTGGGGGACCGGGAGCTGTTGTCTATTGTCACGGCTTTGAAGGCGTGGAGACACTGGCTTGAGGTGGCTAGACACCCTTTTCTCATCTGGACTGACCACCGCAATCTGGAGTACATCCGGGAGGCGAGGAGACTGAATCCTCACCAGGCAAGGTGGGCCATGTTTTTCACCCGTTTTGTGTTTACCCTCTCTTACAGACCAGGTTCCCAGAACGTTAAGGCAGACGCACTGTCCCGGCTGTATGACACAGAGGAGCGGTTCATGGATCCCACTCCCATCATCCCAGCCTCTTGTTTGGTGGCACCGATAGTATGGGAGCTGGACGTGGACATTGAGCGGGCATCACGTGCAGAGCCCGTTCCCCCTGAGTGTCCAGTTGGCCTTCTGCTGTCTGCGACCGATTGATCTACTGGGCTCACACGTCACCCTCCTCTGGTCATCCTGGGATTGGTCGGACGATGCGCTGTTATAGTGGGAGGTACTGGTGGCCCACCTTAGCTAAGGACGTGAGGGTTTATGTTTCCTCCTGCTCGGTGTGCGCCCAGTGCAAGGCTCCTAGACACCTGCCCAGAGGGAAGTTACAACCCTTACCCGTTCCACAACGGCCGTGGTCGCACCTGTCGGTGGATTTTATAACAGATCTTCCACTTTCACAAGGTAACACCACGATCCTGGTCGTTGTGGATCATTTTTCTAAGTCCTGTCGTCTCCTCCCTTTGCCCGGTCTCCCTACGGCCCTACAAACGGCGGAGTCTCTGTTTACACATGTCTTTCGGCACTACAGGGTGCCTGAGGATATAGTGTCTGATCGGGGTCCCCAGTTCATGTCAAGGGTCTAGACGGCGTTCATGGAATGTCTGGGGGTCTCAGTCAGCCTTACCTCGGGTTTTCACCCTAAGAGTAACGGGTAGGTGGAGAGAGTGAACCAGGATGTGGGTAGGTTTCTGAGGTCATATTGCCAGGACCGGCCGGGGGAGTGGGCGGCGTTCGTGCCTTGGGAAGAGATGGCTCAGAACTCGCTCCGCCACTCCTCCACTAACCTCTCTCCCTTTCAGTGTGTGTTAGGGTATCAGCCGGTTCTGGCCCCATCAGAGTCAGACCGAGGCTCCTGCGGTGGACCACTGGTTCCGGCGCGCGGAGGAGACCTGGGACGCCGCTCACGTCCACCTTCAGCTCACCGTATGACGCCAGAAAGTTGGCGCAGACCGTCACCGCAGTGAGGCCCCGGTGTTCGCACTGGGGGACAGGGTCTGGCTCTCGACCCGAAACCTTCCCCTCCGCCTACCCTGCCGGAAGCTGGGTCCGCGGTTTGTGGGGCCGTTTAAAGTCCTGAGGAGAGTGAACGAGGTATGTTATAGGTTAAAGCTTCCCCCCAATTACTGCATTAACCCCTCGTTCCATGTGTCTCTCCTCAGGCTGGTGGTGGCTGGCCCGCTCCAGGAGGCTGAGGTGCGGGAGGTTCCTCCGCCCCCTCTGGACATTGAGGGGGCCCCGGCGTACTCCGTTAGATCCATCCTGGATTCGAGACATCGGGCGAGGGGCCTTCAGTACCTCGTGGACTGGGAGGTGTATGGTCCGGAGGAGAGATGCTGGGTTCCGGTGGAGGACGTCACCGGTCTTCTAGCCCTCACTGATCCATTTTTCATTATCCATTGGTTTTGTCTTGTTTTCACACACACCTGCTTCCAATCCCATTCATTACCTGTTGTGCATTTAACCCTCTGTTTCCCCTCATGTCCTTGTCCGAGATTGTTTGTATGTTATTTTGTGTTGTGTATTTTGTAGTAGTGAGCTACGTGTATTGTTGCCCATGTTATTTTATGTACATTTTGGTTTTGGAGTTCGTTGTTTGTTTATTATTTTATTAAAACAACTCCAGTGATACCAAGTTGGTTTCTCCTGCGCCTGACTTCCCTGCCACCTACACACACGACGATGACAGGTTGAAGTTTTCATCTTAAAACAAACAAAAAAAAATCTGCCAATTTCAAACATTTACATTCCTGTGAAACAGTGTACGTTTAACTTGTGAATTACATGTTTATTTAGAAAATATACATCTAAAATCAAGATGGATCCATTTGTTTTGTCTACATGCCATTTTAAAAACAACGCAGATATTGGAGTAAAACGATTTTGGCTTAAGACAAGTAAATATGAGTAAGTGCAAACATGACAAGCTGAGTTTGAATAAGACATCCGATTACCACTCTGCATTTATTACCATTGAATTTATTATATCTAATAAACAAATCATTGATAAATCATTTATAACAGTTGGTTTTATTATATCTAATACACAACTAAATCATTGATGAACGCTAGATAAAATAAATGCATGTCTCTTGTCTGCCTCTGGAAGCCGGTCGGCGTACGCTGGGCTTGGGCGATATACCGTTTATATCGTATAACCGGGGTATTGCAAAATACAGACGGTATGATTTCCACAATACCATTTTATTTTTATTTTTTTAAACGGGGGGTGGGGGACCCCCACGCAGGACCTCCTGCGTGCTACGCCACTGCTTATAACTATAAATTAAATCTAAAATGTGTCAAATAAATTCTATCCAGATCAGGGCTCCCAGCTATGTGTTTGGTTTTGTCAAATTGATAGCCAAGTGGCTAGATGTCAAGATCAAGCTTCATGGTTACAGCAGAGATGTTTAATCCCCTCCTGCAGCAAGATCCCTGTAGCCTAAATACTGTATATAGAGTAATTATATATATATATTTTTTTTATAGCGTCCCTTGTGTGCACTTCCGGTAATACCGTATACCCAGGTTTGGTACAGAAACAGTATGGACATCTGGATACCACCCTACTCAACCCAATGCCAGCAGCATAGCACCCTGCATACCACTGCTGGCTTGCTTCTGAAGCGAAGCAGGGTTGGTCCTGGTCAGTCCCTGGATGGGAGACCAGATGCTGCTGGAAGTGGTGTTGGAGGGCCAATAGGAGGCACTCTTTCCTCTGGTCTAAAAAAATATCCCGATGCCCCAGGGCCTTCCCTGTGTAGGGTGCTGTCTTTTGGATGGGATGTTAAATGGGTGTCCTGACTCTCTGAGGTCATTAAAGATCCCATGGCACTTATCGTAAGAGTAGGGGGGTGTTAATCCCGATGTCCTGGCTAAATTCCCAATCTGGCCCTCAAAACCATCACGGTCACCTAATAATCCCCAGTTTACAATTGTCTCATTCCTCCTCCTCTCCCCTGTAACTATTCCCCAGGTTGTTGCTGTAAATCAGAATGTGTTCTCAGTCAACTTACCGGGGGGAAAAAAAAGAAAAATCTCTAGCATACTGCTGAATTTGTCACACTCCCTCATCTGATTGGTTGGGTAGGCTAGGCTGTTGGACTTTGTGGATGTCGTAACTAGTGATGACCCCCCCCCCAACTGGCACTGTTGCTAGGAGATCAGGTTCTGGGAGCCTAGCAACAGATGTGTGTCTATTCCAGTCATGACTGTGCACAAATGTAGAGTCACGACTTCCCCTCCCATTGGTTGAAGATTGTAGACGGATGAGGCAAGCCTCCTTTCAACTGGCCCTTCACACAAATCAAAGAGAGATTTCTCAGGCCTTTTAACTCATTTACAGAGTAGAGCTCTGTGTTCCATTGACTGAGCCCCTTAAGACTGGACTACTACTCTAGATGTGTCTGAAATGGCACCCTATTCCCTACATAGTGCACTACTTTTGACCAGTGCCCTCATGGGGAATATAGTGGCATTTGGTTTGCAGCCTCTGAGTCCAGCCTCTGAGTCCAGCCTCACAGCCAAGGCGTGGTCGGACTCCTCATAGCCTGGCATTGATCATATGGACTTTGTTCAAGGAGGCAGTGGTGTGAGGATAGGTTAAAAGGCTCAGTGCAGTCAAAAACGTGATTTTCCTTGTGTTTTATACACTGCTCAAAAAAATAAAGGGAACACTTAAACAACACAATGTAACTCCAAGTCAATCACACTTCTGTGAAATCAAACTGTCCACTTAGGAAGCAACACTGATTGACAATAAATTTCACATGCTGTTGTGCAAATGGAATAGACAACAGGTGGAAATTATAGGCAATTAGCAAGACACCCCCAATAAAGGAGTGGTTCTGCAGGTGGGGACCACAGACCACTTCTCAGTTCCTATGCTTCCTGGCTGATGTTTTGGTCACTTTTGAATGCTGGCGGTGCTTTCACTCTAGTGGTAGCATGAAACGGAGTCAACAACCCACACAAGTGGCTCAGGTAGTGCAGCTCATCCAGGATGGCACATCAATGCGAGCTGTGGCAAGAAGGTTTGCTCTGTCTGTCAGCGTACTGTCCAGAGCATGGAGGCGCTACCAGGAGACAGGCCAGTACATCAGGAGACGTGGAGGAGGCCGTAGGAGGGCAACAACCCAGCAGCAGGACCGCTACCTCCGCCTTTGTGCAAGGAGGAGCAGGAGAAGCACTGCCAGAGCCCTGCAAAATGACCTCCAGCAGGCCACAAATGTGCATGTGTCTGCTCAAACGGTCAGAAACAGACTCCATGAGGGTGGTATGAGGGCCCGACGTCCACAGGTGGGGGTTGTGCTTACAGCCCAACACCGTGCAGGACGTTTGGCATAAGCCAGAGAACACCAAGATTGGAAAATTTGCCACTGGCGCCCTGTGCTCTTCACAGATGAAAGCAGGTTCACACTGAGCACGTGACAGACGTGACAGAGTCTGGAGACGCCGTGGAGAACGTTCTGCTGCCTGCAACATCCTCCAGCATGACCAGTTTGGCGGTGGGTCAGTCATGGTGTGGGGTGGCATTTCTTTGGGTGGCCGCACAGCCCTCCATGTGCTCGCCAGAGGTAGCCTGACTGCCATTAGGTACCGAGATGAGATCCTCAGACCCCTTATGAGACCATATGCTGGTGCGGTTGGCCCTGGGTTCCTCCTAATGCAAGACAATGCTAGACCTCATGTGGCTGGAGTGTGTCAGCAGTTCCTGCAAGAGGAAGGCATTGATGCTATGGACTGGCCCGCCCGTTCCCCAGACCTGAATCCAATTGAGCACATCTGGGACATCATGTCTCGCTCCATCCACCAATGCCACGTTGCACCACAGACTGTCCAGGAGTTGGCGGATGCTTTAGTCCAGGTCTGGGAGGAGATCCCTCAGGAGACTATCCGCCACCTCATCAGGAGCATGCCCAGGCGTTGTAGGGAGGTCATACAGGCACGTGGAGGCCACACACACTACTGAGCCTCATTTTGACTTGTTTTAAGGACATTACATCAAAGTTGGATCAGCCTGTAGCGTGGTTTTCCACTTTAATTTTGAGTGTGACTCCAAATCCAGACCTCCATGGGTTGATAAATTGGATTTCCATTGATTATTTTTGTGTGATTTTGTTGTCAGCACATTCAACTATGTAAAGAAAAAAGTATTTAATAAGATTATTTCTTTCATTCAGATCTAGGATGTGTTGTTTAAGTGTTCCCTTTATTTTTTTGAGCAGTATATATTTCCACACTACGAGGTTGGAATAATACTGTGAAATTGTGAAAATGAGGATAATGCCCTTTCAGTGTAAGAGCTGTTTGAAAAGACTTCCTGAAATTTCAGCCTGTTTTGGTGGGATGGAGTTTTGGTGTGCCTTGTGACATCACCAGGTGATCATTTAGTTAATAGACCAATAAGAGAGTTCCAGACCTCTCTGCCAATAACAGCTAGTTTTCAGTTTTCCCCTCCCCACTCAGACCACTCCCAGACAGTCCTTGCAAAAATTCTTACTTGAAAAATGTCTCTTTATTAAGAAGCTATTTTGGTTTATTGTTGATCATTTTAGTAAGGTACTTAATTGTTACCCAAAATTGATTTAATATTAAAATATAAACGGCTGCATTGGGTTATAGAACAGCTGTAGCTCTGGCAGGCTGCCTATATCTGTAACAGTGTAACTAAGGTTGAATCAAGGGTGTGAATACTTATGTGAATGAAATATTTCAGTATTTCATTTTCAATACATATATATATAAACATATATATATATGTATGTTTTCACTTTGTCATTATGGGGTATTGTGTGTAGATGGGTGAGAAAAATAAACAATTTAATCCATTTTGAATTCAGGCTGTAACACAGCAAAATGTGTAATACGTCAAGGGGTATGAATACTTTCTGAAGGTACTGTAGCAGCTGCTACTTGAAGAAATAAACCTATAACGACAGTGTTTTAACGACGCATCGTTCTTACAGTGGCCAAGGCTTTTCCCAAAACACCACGCAGAAAGAGTGATTAATGTGTTGACAGCGATAGGATGGAAAGAAAAGCGGCGATGCTCTCAGATCAGCTTTCTCCATTAAAATCTTACCTTTACATTAGAATTATTTCACAATACTGACGATGGATCAGCTCCTAGAAAGATATTACCGCTTATGGCTGCAAATATTAGGTGTGTCATATCCTGACCAGTAAGGGGTCATTTTGTTATTGTAGTTGGTCAGGACGTGGCAGGGGTGTGTTTCGGGGTTTTTGTTTATGTTCTATGTTTTCTATTTCTATGTGGGTTTTCTAGTATGTCTATTTCTATGTTAGTTTTGGGAACGACCTCCAATTAGAAGCAGCTGGTTGTCGTTGCTTCTAATTGGAGGCCATATTTAAGTGGGTTTATTTTCTCTTGTGTTTGTGGGTGGTTGTTTCTTTGTATAGCTGTGTAGCCTTACAGGACTGTTGTTCGTTTTCTTGTTTTGTTTAGTGTTCACGTTTAAAAAATAAAAGTATAAGTATGGACACTTACCACGCTGCGTATTGGTCCGATATTTCTTACTCCTCAGAAGACGAAGATTATGACAAGGTGGCTTATAATGCCTACCCTATAGTAATGCACTAACTCACAGATTTGGCACATCATTGATCACCTGTTAGGCTACACATCAGTAGCATACAAGTAGCAAAATAGAACTCAATTGAAAATGAAATGTATTTGAAAATCTAATTTAATTAAAGTCTTATAGCTTTGTGTATTTATATTTTAATGCAGTAATCTCGGTTTTAAACGGCGCTTGTTTGCATCAATTGTAAAGACATTGGCAACTTTGTATTTCCTACGAAGTTTCTAACGATGATGCTTTTAGAAAACTTTTCGTTCTGTTCCGCTCCGTTCTATTCTACTCTGTTCTGTTCTGCTCTGTTCTATTCTACTCTGTTCTATTCTACTCTGTTCTGCTCTGTTCTATTCTGCTCTGTTCTATTCTACTCTGTTCCGCTCCGTTCTATTCTACTCTGTTCCGCTCTGTTCTATTCTATTCTGTTCTCCTCTGTTCAATTCTACTCTGTTCTGCTCCGTTCTGTTCTGCTCCGTTCTATTCTACTCTGTTCTGCTCTGTTCTATTCTACTCTGTTCCGCTCTGTTCTATTCTACTCTGTTCTGTTCTGCTCTGTTCTATTCTACTCCGTTCCGCTCTGTTCTATTCTACTCTGTTCTGCTCTGTTCTATTCTACTCTGTTCCGCTCTGTTCTATTCTACTCTGTTCTGCTCTGTTCAATTCTACTCTGTTCTGCTCTGTTCTATTCTACTGTGTTCTGCTCCGTTCTATTCTGCTCCGTTCTATTCTACTCTGTTCTGCTCTGTTGTATTCTACTCTGTTCTGCTCTGTTCTATTCTACTCTGTTCTGCTCTGTTCTATTGTACTGTGTTCTGCTCCGTTCTATTCTGCTCCATTCTATTCTACTCTGTTCTGCTCTGTTCTATTCTACTCTGCTCTGCTCTGTTCTATTCTGTTCTATTCTACTCTGTTCTGCTCTGTTCTATTTTACTCTGTTCTGCTCTGTTCTATTCTACTCTGTTCTGCTCTGTTGTATTCTACTCTGTTCTGCTCTGTTCTATTCTGCTCCGTTCTATTCTACTCTGTTCTATTCTGCTCTGCTCTGTTCTATTCTACTCTGTTCTACTCTGTTCCACTCTGGTCTATTCTACTCTGTTCCACTCTGGTCTATTCTACTCTGCTCTGTTCCGCTCCATTCAAAAAATTTTTTTGCCTTTTTTCTCCCCAATTTTGTGGTATCCAATTGGTAGTTACAGTCTTGTCTCATCGCTGCAACTCCCGTACGGACTCAGGAGAGGTGAAGGTAGAGAGCCATGCGTCCTCCGAAACACAACCCAACCAAGCCGCACTGCTTCTTGACACAATGCCCACTTAACCCGGAAGCCAGCCACACCGAGGTGTCAGAGGAAACACTGTACACCTGGCGACCGTGTGCATGCGCCCAAACCATCCCCTAACCATGCTGGGCCAATTGTGCGCTGCCCCATGGGTCTCCCGGTTGCGACACAACCTGGACTCGAACCAGGATCTCTAGTGACACAGCAAGCAACTGAGATGCAGTGCCTTAGACTACTGCGCCACTCGGGAAACCCTAGAACAATCTTCTTAACCTCACCAGTCAGGCTTCAAGATAGATGACTCAACTGAGACTGCTCTTCCTCTGTGTCACAGAGCTTCTCTGTTCTGCCAAAGCTGACTCTCTCTCCTCTGTTCTCATCCTCCTAGATCTATCCGCTGCCTTCAACACTGTGAACCATCAGATCGTCCTCTCCACCCTCTCTGGGCTGGGCGTCTCAGGCTCTGCCTCCTCTCCACCCTCTCAGGGCTAGGCATCTCAGGTTCTGCCTCCTCTCCACCCTCTCAGGGCTGGGCGTCTCAGGCTCTGCCTCCTCTCCACCCTCTCAGGGTTGGGCGTCTCAGGCTCTGCACACTCCTGGATTGCATCCTAAATGGCAGGTTGCTCCTATCAGGTGATGTGGAGAGGATCTGTGTCTGCACTATGTACTCTCACTACTGGTGTCCCCCAGGGCTCGGTTCTTTTTACACCGAGTCACTCGACTCCGTCATATTCTCACATGGTCTCTCCTATCATTCCTATGCGGACGACACTTAACTACTTTTCTCCTTCCCCCGTTTCTGACATCTAGGTGGCGACACTCATCTCTGCGTGCCTGGCAGATTTCTCAGCTTGAATATCGGCCCACTACCTCAAGATCAACCTAGTCATTACGGAGATGCTCTTCCTCCCGGGAAAAGCATGCCAAGAACTCTCCATCACAGTTGACAACTCCATGGTGTCCACCTCCCAGAGTGCAAAGAACCTTGGCTTGACCCTGGACAACACCCCGTCGTTCTCTGTAAACATCAAGGCATTGACTCGCTCCTGCAGGTTCCTAAGTTCTCCCCGTTCTTCCACACACTCCTTCTTCAAGACCTTGGTGCTTGCCTATGAAGCAGCAAGGGGAACTGCACCTCTTTACCTTGAGGCTATGCTCAAATCCTACATTCCAACCCGAGCCGTCACCTCTCGTCTTTTGGCCATCTCACCCCTAAGAGAGAGGGCAGCTCCCACTCAGTCAAAGCTCTTCTCTGTCCTGGCACTCCAATGGTGGAACAGGCTGCACCCTAAAGTCAGGACAGCGGAGTCCCTGGCCATCTTTTGAAATCGTCTGAAACACTACCTGGTACTCAGTACCCAAGGCTCCATCTAATGGCCTGGTACTCAGGGCTCTATCTAATGGCCTGGTACTCAGTACCCAGGGCTCTATCTAATGGCCTGGTACTCAGTACCCAGGGCTCTATCTAATAGCCTGCTACTCAGTACCCAGGGCTGTATTGTCCCTTTAACCACTTGTATTAGTATTTATTATGGATCCCCATTAGTTCCTGCCAAGGCAGCAGCTACTCTTCCTGGGGTTTATAATGGATCCTCATTAGTTCCTGCCAAGGCAGCAGCCCTATCTTCCTGGGGTTTATTATGGATCCCCATTAGTTCCTGCCAAGGCAGCAGCTACTCTTCCTGGGGTTTATTATGGATCCCCATTAGTTCCTGCCAAGGCAGCAGCTACTCTTCCTGGGGTTTATTATGGATCCCCATTAGTTCCTGCCAAGGCAGCAGCTACTCTTCCTGGGGTTTATTATGGATCCCCATTAGTTCCTGCCAAGGCAGCAGCTTCTCTTCCTGGGGTTTATTATGGATCCCCATTAGTTCCTGCTAAGGCAGCAGCTACTCTTCCTGGGGTTTATTATGGATCCCCATTAGTTCCTGTCAAGGCAGCGGCTACTCTTCTTGGGGTTTATTATGGATCCCCATTAGTTCCTGCCAAGGCAGCAGCTACTCTTCCTGGGGTTGAGGTAGTTATACAATTTGTTTTTTAAATTACAATACATTCATAACAGATTTCACAACAGATTAAGTGTGTGCCCTCAGGCCCCTACTCTACTACCACATATCACCAACACAAAATCCATGTGTACATGTGTGTATGGTGCGTATGTTATCATGTGTGTTTGTATGCATGTGTTAGTGCTGCTTCACAGTCCCTGCTGTTCCATAAGGTGTATTTTTATCTGTTTTTTAAAATCTGCATCAGTTATCTGTTATTCGGCTTCAACCGGAACGCAAATGAAATAGAAAATCATATTAAAGCACATCATCAAAACAGTATCATGCTTTTAAAACTCACCTCACTGTGATTGATCAATGTGAAGAGAGAAGTTCAACAACAGGTTGAAACTGAGTGGTAAACATGGTCGTCGTGGATGTTGTTTCAAAGCCTAACACAACGAAATGGACAGCGCTTTCTAAAGTGATGATTCATTCAAAACACCTACAGTGGGGGAAAAAAGTATTTAGTCAGCCACCAATTGTGCAAGTTCTCCCACTTAAAAAGATGAGAGAGGCCTGTAATTTTCATCATAGGTACACTTCAACGATGACAGACAAAATGAGAAAAAAAATCCTGAAAATCACATTGTAGGATTTTTTATGAATTTATTTGCAAATGATGGTGGAAAATAAGTATTTGGTCAATAACAAAAGTCTATCTCAATACTTTGTTATATGCCCTTTGTTGGCAATGACACAGGTCAAACGTTTTCTGTAAGTCTTCACAAGGTTTTCACACACTGTTGCTGGTATTTTGGCCCATTCCGCCATGCAGATCTCCTCTAGAGCAGTGATGTTTTGGGGCTGTCGCTGGGCAACACTGACTTTCAACTCCCTCCAAAGATTTTCTATGGGGTTGAGATCTGGAGACTGGCTAGGCCACTCCAGGACCTTGAAATGCTTCTTACGAAGCCACTCCTTTGTTGCCCGGGCGGTGTGTTTGGGATCATTGTCATGCTGAAAGACCCAGCCATGTTTCATCTTCAATGCCCTCGCTGATGGAAGGAGGTTTTCACTCAAAATCTCACGATACATGGCCCCACTCATTCTTTCCTTTACACGGATCAGTCGTCCTGGTCCCTTTGCAGAAAAACAGCCACAAAGCATGATGTTTCCACCCCCATGCTTCACAGTAGGTATGGTGTTCTTTGGATGCAACTCACGACGAGTTGAGTTTTTACCAAAAAGTTCTATTTTGGTTTCATCTGACCATATGACATTCTCCCAATCCTCTTCTGGATCATCCAAATGCTCTCTAGCAAACTTCAGACAGGCCTGGACATGTACTGGCTTAAGCAGGGGGACACGTCTGGCACTGCAGGATTTGAGTCCCTGGCGGCGTAGTGTGTTACTGATGGTAGGCTTTGTTACTTTGGTCCCAGCTCTCTGCAGGTCATTCACTAGGTCCCCCCGTGTGGTTCTGGGATTTTTGCTCACCGTTCTTGTGATAATTTTGACCCCTCGGGGTGAGATCTTTCGTGGAGCCCCAGATCGAGGGAGATTATCAGTGGTCTTGTATGTCTTCCATTTCCTAATAATTGCTCCCACAGTTGATTTCTTCAAACCAAGCTGCTTACCTATTGCAGATTCAGTCTTCCCAGCCTGGTGCAGGTCTACAATTTTGTTTCTGGTGTCCTTTGACAGCTCTTTGGTCTTGGCCATAGTGGAGTTTGGAGTGTGACTGTTTGAGGTTGTGGACAGGTGTCTTTTATACTGATAACAAGTTCAAACAGGTGCCATTAATACAGGTAACGAGTGGAGGACAGAGGAGCCTCTTAAAGAAGAAGTTACAGGTCTGTGAGACCCAGAAATCTTGCTTGTTTGTAGGTGACCAAATACTTATTTTCCACCATAATTTGCAAATAAATTCATTAAAAATCCTACAATTTGATTTTCTGGATTTTTTTTCTCATTTTGTCTGTCATAGCTGACGTGTACCTATGATGAAAATTACAGGCCTCTCTCATCTTTTTAAGTGGGAGAACTTGCACAATTGGTGGCTGACTAAATACTTTTTCCCCCCACTGTATATGCATATTAGAGCGTATGCATATTAGAACTTATTTTACATTTACATTTTAGTAATTTAGCAGACGCGCTTATCCAGAGCGACTTACAGTAGTGAATGCATACATTTCATTTGATGCATTTATTTGTTTATTTTTTTGTACAGGCCGCCCGTGGGAATCGAACCCACAACCCTGGCATTGCACACACCATGCTCTACCAACTGAGCCACAGGGAAGACTTATGCATATTCATAGCCCTATATATGAGCCCAAGCCCCCCCCCCCAGAAAAACATAAAACAAAACTGATTTTAAGATGTACGTAATTGGTCAAGCGTATACTCCAAAATTAAACAAATTCTAGTAATTGTTTCTGTTTTTAAAATGTACTTAAGTACAGTGGAAAAAGTACAAAATTGTCATACTTCAGTGAAAGTAAATGCTATGCATCAAATTCCTTACATTAAGCTAACAGGACTGCACAATTATTAATATTGACGGACAGCCAGGGGCACACTCCACACTAATTTAGAAATGAAGCATGTGTTTAGTGAGTCCGCCAGATCAGAGGCAGTAGGGATGACCAGGGATGTTCTCTGTTTAGTGAGTCCTCCAGATCAGAGGCAGTAGGAATGACCAGGGATGCTCTCTGTTTAGTGAGTCCACCAGATCAGAGGCAGTAGGGATGACCAGGGATGTTCTCTGTTTAGTGAGTCCTCCAGATCAGAGGCAGTAGGAATGACCAGGGATGCTCTCTGTTTAGTGAGTCCACCAGATCAGAGGCAGTAGGGATGACCAGGGATGTTCTCTGTTTAGTGAGTCCTCCAGATCAGAGGCAGTAGGGATGACCAGGGATGTTCTCTGTTTAGTGAGTCCTCCAGATCAGAGGCAGTAGGGATGACCAGGGATGTTCTCTGTTTAGTGAGTCCACCAGATCAGAGGCAGTAGGGATGACCAGGGATGTTCTCTGTTTAGTGAGTCCACCATATCAGAGGCAGTAAGGATGACCAGGGATGTTCTCTGTTTAGTGAGTCCGCCAGATCAGAGACAGTAAGGACGACCAGGGATGTTCTCTGTTTAGTGAGTCTGCCAGATCAGAGGCAGTAAGGATGACCAGGCGTTGTTATTGATTGAACCATAATTCTGTACTGACTGAGCATTCGAAATGTAACAAATACGTTTTGGTGTCGGGGAAAATGTATGGGAGTAAAACATAAAAGTTGTCAAAAAATATCAATAGATTTAAGTAGTACTTTAAAGTACTTTACACTACTGCTTTTTTTTTATTTTTTACCCTGCCCCTGTCGCTTTTGCAATCCAATGCCTGAATTTTCTCCATCTCCTTAGCTATCATACTCTGCTGCTACCGGGCATTCCACTGATTTCAAACCTCGGTCCTCCAGAAAGTGGAGAGCCTTAGCAACACTTTTGAAGTTCTACATGATGTCTTTAAAAAAAATCCGCATTAGAAAGGATAACCTACACATACTGAGCAGCTCATGTTATAGACAGAAGCGTGCTACATGGCAGATCATGGCAGACCAATCCAAACTCATCTCTCGGCATGTTCAGCCCACCCATTATCTCAGCTAATCATAGCTAGTAGGAAGGTTCCTGGCTTTTTCCGTGGCTAAACCAACTAGGCTCGTAATTTAACAATTTTATTTGTATTTACAGATGACATACAAGTTTGTAATTAAGGCATATGAAAGTTCACATTCCAGAAGGCATTTCTGCCAAAAAACACATTTTGCTATATAAAAATGTTTTTTACATTCAAATGCCTCTCCTGTGAAGCAGTGATGTGAGACATCTGCCTAGTTCCCTGAAACGAGTCACATATGCATATTAAAGGTGCATATTAAATTGATTAATTATACTTTTTTTAAAGTAGATGTTCCAAAGGCTGCTTGTATGAGTGGAGATGCTAAACGTGTTTATGCTAATTAACTCTGATCTCATGACTAACCGACAGCATTGCTGGGATGGATGCTACCAGAGAGGAACAGGTGAAACCAGAGGGTTTCCTCCACCCAAAATCTGTCGACAAAAAAAAGACCACATTTTTATTTTAATTTTTTTTGTATGAAGGTCAATGAGAGTGTCGAATTTGGTAAACCAAAAATGTAATTGCTAATTTGCTACGTGAGGCTTATTTTTGATCTAATATAAAAGTTTCGTAATGGTTAGGTTATTACAAATACACGAACATAAGTGGATGTATGTGGCAAAAAAAAAAAACACAACTTTATCAGAGTTGTGCTGGTTGTTTACACGTGTATCTGTCATCTCATCGACTAGAATGGTCCCAGTTGATCTCACCTGCCTTCCATCTCTGAGGACATACATTTCCATTGTTAGAGCAGTCACTCGACCATCTTGTCAATATAATAGATAATCTTTGATGCTGCTTAATCTCCTTAATTACTTGTTTTATTTATTTAACTCTTATTTTACCAGGTAAGTTGACTTGAGAACACATTATTTCTATATTGCTCTCCACCTCTCTCTTTCACCACCTTCTCATTTAACTTCTCAAAGTATTGCCACCCTACAGGACTTTCTCTGACATTTGTCCAACTGTTAATGACAACGACGTAGTGGGTGGAGAGTCAACTCCAAAATAATGGTTTCCTTTCATCTGGAATCACCTGGTCAGTCTATGTCATGGAAAGAGCAGGTGATTTAAATGTTTTGTACACTCTGTGTATACGGTCCCGTGTGGCTCAGTTGGTAGAGCATGGTGTTTGCAACGCCAGGGTTGTGGATTCGATTCCCACGGGGGACCAGTACGGAAAAAAAATGTATGAAATGTATGCATTCACTACTGTAAGTCGCTCTGGATAAGAGCATCTGCTAAAATGTAAAATGTACAGCAACAACCTGGCCAAGTGGCTTCTCTGGATAACAGAGTTAAAACCAAGATGAGAAAGTTACTGTAAGCTACATACTTTGAGCCAAGACCTATTTTAGGGCTTTATCTTAACGGTTATTGACAGTGAGGCTTTTATATCTTAGGAACTCAAAAGTCCTACAGAAAATAGCCATAATGAAAATATAATTTAAGGGGTATGGTATACAAGAGAACTGCACATAGAGTTGCAAAAAGCATAATAAAAAAGTAGTTGTGGAGAGTAAGGCTACGTTCCATGTGAAAGAAAAAGAGGTCTTCCTTACCTTCTGATATAGCGTGAGCTTTGATGACGCAACAGGCACAGTCTGTGTAATTGGCCGTGTTAGCAGGACCATGGCCCGCTGTGGATGGGAAGAAAAATTCCAGTTCCTAGACAAAATAACAAAGCATTACTCATTACTGGTGTACCCCAGGGCTCTGTACTAGGCCCTCTCCTGTTCTCACTACTGGTGTACCCCAGGGCTCTGTACTAGGCCCTCTCCTGTTCTCATTACTGGTGTACCCCAGGGCTCTGTACTAGGCCCTCTCCTGTTCTCACTACTGGTGTACCCCAGGGCTCTGTACTAGGCCCTCTCCTGTTCTCATTACTGGTGTACCCCAGGGCTCTGTACTAGGCCCTCTCCTGTTCTCATTACTGGTGTACCCCAGGGCTCTGTACTAGGCCCTCTCCTGTTCTCACTATTGGTGTACCCCAGGGCGCTGTACTAGGCCCTCTCCTGTTCTCATTACTGGTGTACCCCAGGGCTCTGTACTAGGCCCTCTCCTGTTCGCACTACTGGTGTCCCCCAGGGATCAGTATTAGAGCATCTGCTGTTCTCTACTGCTGTCCCCAAGGGCTCGGTACTAGGCGATGTGCGATGTTTAACCTCTCTAGGCTAGGCGGGACAAATTCGTCCCACCTACGTAACAGCCACTGCTATCCTGTGGCGCGATTTTCAAAACCTTAAAAATCGTATTACTTCAATTTCTCAAACATATGACTATTTTATAGCCATTTAAAGACAAGACTCTCGTTAATCTAACCACACTGTCCGATTTCAAAAAGGCTTTACAACGAAAGCAAAACATTAGATTATGTCAGCAGAGTACCAAGCCAGAAATAATCAGACACCCATTTTTCAAGCCAGCATATAATGTCACCAAAACCCAGAAGACAGCTAAATGCAGCACTCACCTTTGATGATCTTCATCAGATGACAACCCTAGGACATTATGTTATACAATACATGCATGTTTTGTTCAATCAAGTTCATATTTATATCAAAAACCAGCTTTTTACATTAGCATGTGACGTTCAGAACTAGCATACCCCCCGCAAACTTCCGGGGAATTCGCTAACATTTTACTAAATTACTCACGATAAACGTTCACAAAAAGCATAACAATTATTTTAAGAATTATAGATACAGACCTCCTCTATGCACTCGATATGTCCGATTTTAAAATAGCTTTTTGGTGAAAGCACATTTTGCAATATTCTAAGTACATAGCCCAGGCATCACGGGCTCGCTATTTAGACACCCGGCAAGTTTAGCACTCACCATAATCATATTTACTATTATAAAAGTTTGATTACCTTTTGTTGTCTTCGTCAGAATACACACCCAGGACTGCTACTTCAATAACAAATGTTGGTTTGGTCCAAAATAATCCATCGTTATATCCGAATAGCGGCGTTTTGTTTGTGCGTTCCAGACACTATCTGAAATAGTAAAGAAGTGTCGCGCGCATGGCGCAATTCGTGACAATAAAATTCTAAGTATTCCATTACCGTACTTCGAAGCATGTCAACCGCTGTTTAAAATCAATTTTTACGACATTTTTCTCGTAGAAAAGCGATAATATTCCGACAGGGAATCTCCTTTTCGGCAAACAGAGGAAAAAATCCCAAAGGCGGGGGCGGTCGGGGTCACGCGCATAAGCCAGTGTCCCTTGATCGGCCACTTCAGAAAGGCGATAATGTGTTTCAGCCTGGGGCTGGAATGACGACATTCTGTTTTTTTCCCGGGCTCTGAGCGCCTATGGACGACTTGGGAAGTGTCACGTTAGAGCAGAGATCCTTAGTAAATGATAGAGATGGAAAACAAGTTCAAGAAATAGTCAGACAGGCCACTTCCTGTAAAGGAATCTCTCAGGTTTTGACCTGCCATTTGAGTTCTGTTATACTCACAGACACCATTCAAACAGTTTTAGAAAATTTAGGGTGTTTTCTATCCATATGTAATAAGTATATGCATATTCTAGTTACTGGGTAGGAGTGGTAACCAGATTAAATCGGTATGTTTTTTATCCAGCCGTGTCAATACTGCCCCCTATCCTAAACAGGTTAACAGTGAGAATGGCAGAATGGTGAACTTACTAAATGACTGAGAGGTTGACTGTGTGATAATAGGTTGCTTCTTGTGTAAATATTTTCTGTCTGGATTTTTATGATTTGTATGTAGTAAAGGGCTTACATGTGTTCCATATATATATACACACTGTATGTTACAGGAGAAGGTCAATTTGGGAAATTTGTTCCTGTTCTCTCTACTAGAATGACTTACTCTTGCTGCTGAAGCCAGTGAGTCAGACCCATGTCCAGCATTTCTGGTGTTATCTGTGCCAACCTGGTCAGTGAGGCTTGGTGGGGCCTCTTTCCGTGCCATGCCCCAGATAGTGGGGCCTAGAATCCTTCTCCACACTGAAACCGCCTCTTCACCCATCGGCTCCATGGCAACCCCAGGCCCAGAGGTCATAAATTGCACCAGGTTGCTGAAAAACACAGCATGAAAAAAAACCTCCAATAAACTCTCAGCTCTGGATATGAGAAGAAGAAGAGCGTTTAGCAACATAACCTTTACTGGAATCTCTACTACAGTACAAATAAACTACTTATGAACTATTTCTGCTCTGATGGTGAGAAATATGTCATTGAAGGTGACATTTGTAAAGGGTAAGAATACACCACAGCGATTTCGGTGACTATATTCAAAGAAAATGTGTGGATTAATTTAAACTACTTCTAATTCTCTTGATTTAAGAGGTGTCCTTTTCCCCTGTCAAGACTGTTCAAAATGTCACCACAATGTCAGCGCAATAAATGTCACAGAGAATGTTAAATGATGGTGGTGGTTACTGGTAGATGGGCCTTGGAGCCTCCTTGAAAATTGCCCTGGCCGCTCTGCTCACACAGAGAGAAGACAGGCTAATCATTTACACAGGAAGGACTCGCTTGAAGAAAGACTTTGTCTGATGTTCAGTGTAAAAGTCTGCTGCCTGCCTCCTGTATGTAAGGAACCCATAAACACACAGAGTTAATGAGTGATCAGATAAAGTCAGGCGTTGACTGCTGGATCATTCCCAGGACAAACCCAAATAGCACCCTATTCTCTAAATAGTGCACTACTTTTGACCAGTGCACTATGATCCCTGATCAAAAGAAGTGCACTATAAAAGGGAACAGGGTGCCATTTGGGACGCAGACCTAACAACCCACTACAGAGGACAAAAGACGCCCGGGGACTCCACAAGTCAATGACATTACTAGATTACTGTTTTATTCTGCACACTTCATGGAAAATACTTTGGAGAGGCATTCTGGGTAATGTGCTCGTGTTACAGGTGGCACTAAATCAAATCAAATGTATTTGTCACATACACATGGTTAGCAGGTGTTAATGCAAGTGTAGCGAAATGCTTGTGCTTCTAGTTCCGACCATGCAGTAATATCTAACAAGTAATATAACCTAACAATTCCACAACAACTACTTTATACACACAAGTGCAAAGGAATGAATATGAATATGTACATAAAAATATATAAATGAGTGATGGCCGAACGGCATAGGCAAGATGCAGTAGATGGTATAGAGTACAGTATATTCATATGAGATGAGTAATGTAGGGTATGTAAACATGTAAAAGTGGCATTGTTTAAAGTGGCTAGTGATACATTACATCAAGATGGCAAGATGCAGTAGATGGTATAGAGTACAGTATATACATATGAGATGAGTAATGTAGGGTATGTAAACATTATATACTATCAGAGCGGGCCCCTTTCGTTGCTCTCCAGAAGCCGGCTGACTGCTACAGAAATATAAAGGTGACCTTGGCCTATTCAACTGTCTGTCCTGTCCTCATAACAAGCTACAACTCAGCTTCCAGGTGAGCAAATGAGGGATCCTCTTCCTTCACATTTAGAATAACACAGAAGAAGCCTGAAAAGCTGGTCCTATAAAACAAACTATTTGTAATTTAAAAATGGCCCACCCTGTAGCCTAAGCCAACATAATTAAAATTAGAGCCATGAAACAGAGTGAGAGTACATTCTATATTTCAAGAAAGTTTTAGAAAGGTGACAAACCCCCCCCCCCCCCCCCAAAAAAAAAAAACAGGGACACATCATTCTCAGATTATAATCACGCTCTAGAATCAGGAGAGGGACACATCATTCTGAGATTATAATCACTCTCTAGAATCAGGAGAGGGACACATCATTCACAGATTATAATAACTCTCTAGAATCAGGAGAGGGACACATCATTCTCAGATTATAATCACTCTAGAATCAGGAGAGGGACACATCATTCTCAGATTATAATAACTCTCTAGAATCAGGAAAATAGCAGGTGGGCAACATATGAAATACATCTGTAAACCTGTTAGTCAAAATGAGAGGAGAGGTAAACGATCAGCATTTATTTTATTTGTTTGCATGAGTGGGTTGATGCCTATCATCACACCAAATTAGATTAGTCTCATAGCCTAATCCTCTCAGGCATTGAAGAGACTCAAAGAATTTGAGGAATCTCTTTACTCTCGTTCTGTACTACAAATAGGAGGCCCAATGTGGGCAGGTTGTCAATTATTACTAATTAAACAGTTCCATAAATATGGATACCCCCACTGTTTTCAAATCATAGAGGGTTTGGGCTGCTACATACAGTACCAGTCAAAAGTTTGGACACACCTACTCATTCAAGGGGTTTTCTTTATTTGTACTATTTTCTACATTGTAGAATAATAGTGAAGACATCAAAACTATGAAATAACACATATGGAATCACGTAGTAACCAAAAAAGTGGTAAACAAATCAAAATATATTTTAAAGTTTAGATTCTTCAAAGTAGCCACCCTTTGCCTTGATGACAGCTTTGCACACTCTTAGCATTCTCTCAACCAGCTTCACCTGGAATGCTTTTACAACAGTATTGAAGGGGTTTCCACGTATGCTGACTAATAGTTGGCTGCTTTTCCTTCACTCTGCGGTCCAACTGTCACGGCCATCGTAAGGATTGGACCAAAATGCAGTGGGAATGAATAATAAATAAACTGGTCAGGACGTGACACCAACTCATCCCAAACCATTTCAATTGGGTTGAGGTCGGATGATTGTGGAGGCCAAGTCATCTGATACAGCACTCCATCACTCTCCTTCTTGGTCAAATAGCCCTTACTCAGCCTGGAGGTGTTGGGTCATTGTCTTGTTGAAAAAGAAATGATAGTCCCACTAAGCGCAAACCAGATGGGAAGGCTTATTACTGCAGAATGCAGTATATAGATATGTATAGCGTAATTGATGTGTACGCAGATATGAATAGTGTAATTGTTGTATATATATATATATATATATACAACAATATATATAGTGTAAATAATATTTTTGCAGGAATCTCCTTGCGATTGATTTTGCCGAAGATTGTATCTCCGCCGGCCTGGGCAATGTATAGTGTAAATTATGTGTATATACAGTGGCTTGCAAAAGTATTCACCCCCTTGGCATTTTCCCTATTTTGTTCCCTTACATATGCATAGTGTAAATAACGTGTACATAGATATGTATAGTGTAATTGACATGTATACACTACCGTTCAAAAGTTTGGGGTCACTTAGAAATGTCCATGTTTTTGAAAGAAAAGCAAATTTTTTTGGTCCTTTAAAATAACATCAAATTGATCAGAAATACAGTTTAGACATTGTTAAGGCCAGCATCCCGGTGTCACCTCTTCACTGTTGACATTGAGACTGGTGTTTTGCGGGTACTATTTAATGAAGCTGCCAGTTGAGGACTTGTAAAGCGTCTGTTTCTCAAACTAGACACTCTAATGTACTTGTCCTCTTCCTCAGTTGTGCACCAGGGCCTCCCACTCCTCTTTCTATTCTGGTTAGAGCCAGTTTGCGCTGTTCTGTGAAGTGAGTAGTACACATCGCTGTACAAGATCTTCAGTTTCTTGGCAATTTCTCGTATGGAATAGCATTCATTTCTCAGAACAAGAATAAACTGACAAGTTTCAGACGAAAGTCTTTGTTTCTGGCCATTTTGAGCCTGTAATCGAACCCACAAATGCTGATGCTCCAGATACTCAACTAGTCTAAAGAAGGCCAGATTTATTGCTTCTTTAATCAGGACAACAGTTTTCAGCTGTGCTAACATAATTGCAAAAGGGTTTTCTAATGATCAATTAGCCTTTTAAAATGATAAACTTGGATTAGCTAACACAACATGCCATTGGAACACAGGAGTGGTGGTTGCTGATAATGGGCCTCTGTACACCAATGTAGATATTCCATTAAAAATCAGCCATTTCCAGCTACAATAGTCATTTACAACATTAACAAAGTCCACACTGTATTTCTGATCAATTTTATGTTATTTTAATGGCCCAAAAAATTGCTTTTCTTTCAAAAACAGGGATATTTCTAAGTGACCCCAAACTTTTGAATGGTAGTGTATGCATAATGTAATTGATGTGTATATGTATAGTTTAATTGTTGTGTATATAAATATGCATAGTGTAATTTATGTGTATAGACATGTATTGTGTAATTGACGTGTATATGTATAGTGTAATTGATGTGTATATAGATAAGTATTATGTAATTAATGTGCACATGGGTATGTATAGTGTAATTAATGTGTGTATATAAACTCAGCAAAAAAAGAAAACGTCCTCTCACTGTCAACTGCGTTTATTTTCAGCAAACTTAACGTGTGTAAATATTTGTATGAACATAACAAGATTCAACAACTGAGACATAAACTGAACAAGTCCAACAGACATGTGGCTAACAGAAATGGAATAATGTGTCCCTGAACAAAGGGGGGGGGGTCAAAATCAAAAGTAACAGTCAGTATCTGGTGTGTCCACCAGCTGCATTAAGTACTGCAGTGCATCTCCTCCTCATGGACTGCACCAGATGTGCCAGTTCTTGCTGTGAAATGTTACCTCACTCTTCCACCAAGGCACCTGCAAGTTCCCGGACATTTCTGGGGGGAATGGCCCTAGCCCTCACCCTCCAATTCAACAGGTCTCAGACGTGCTCAATGGAATTGAGATCCGGGCTCTTCGCTGGCCATGGCAGAACACTGACATTCCTGTCTTGCAGGAAATCATGCACAGAAAGAGCAGTATGGCTGGTGGCATTGTCATGCTGGAGAGTCATGTCAGGATGAGCCTGCAGGAAGGGTACCAGACTGCGGGAGGAGGATGTCTTCCCTGTAACGCACAGCGATGAGATGGCCTGCAATGAAAATAAGCTCAGTCTGATGATGCTGTGACACACCGCCCCAGACCATGACGGACCCTCCACCTCCAAATCGATCCCGCTCCAGAGTACAGGCCTCAGTGTAATGCTCATTCTTTTGACAATAAACGCAAATCCGACCATCATCCCTGGTGAGACAAAACCGCGACTCGTCAGTGAAGAGCACGTTTTGCCAGTCCTGTCTGGTCCAGCGACGGTGGGTTTGTGCCCATAGGCAACGTTGGTGTCTGCCTTACAACAGGCCTACAAGCCGACAGTCCAGCCTCTCTCAGCCTATTGCGGACAGTCTGAGCACTGATGGAGGGATTGTGTGTTCCTGGTGTAACTCGGGCAATTGTTGTCCCGTAGGTGTGATGTTCGGATGTACTGATCCTGTGCAGGTGTTGTTACACGTGGTCTGCCACTGCGAGGACGATCGGCTGTCCATCCTGTCTCCCTGTAGCGCTGTCTTAGGTGTCTCACAGTATGGACATAGCAATTTATTGCCCTGGCCACATCTGCAGTCCTCATGCCTACTTGCAGCATGCCTAACGCTCGTTCACACAGATGAGCAGGGACCCTGGGCATCTTTCTTTTGGTGTTTTTCAGAGTCAGTAGAAAGGCCTCTTTAGTGTCCTCAGATTTCATAACAGTGACCTTAATTGCCTACCGTCTGTAAGCTGTTAGTGTCTTAACGACCGTTCCACAGGTGCATGTTCATTAATTGTTTATGGTTCATTGAACAAGCATGGGAAACAGTGTTTAAACCCTTTACAATGAAGATCTGTGGAGTTATTATTACGAATTATCTTTGAAAGACAGGGTCCTGAAAAGGGGACATTTCTTTTTTTGCTGAGTTTATAAGCAGAATGCAATAATTCCAATGCAGGAACCCAAAAATGTTTTACGATTTAAACTGTCCCCCCTTAGTCACTTTATCTTGGCGCCGGTAATGTTTATACCTACAATAGTTTAGAGCTAATATTCTATAAAAGAGGAACAGAAGCACAAACAGAACATGTCAAGGTGCTGGTACTAAGCTTCGGTGAGCTCCTGCCCAAGTCAAGGACTGCCCATAACATCAAAGATCACCATCATATTTTATCGTAGGATTAGCTTTTTTTTTTTTTTTTTCGACATTTGCATTGTTCTTTCAAAGGCCAAACCCACTATTTTCATGTCATCTGACCATTTTTATACAGTATTTCTCATCTTTATCAATGAATGTAATAATTACAGACACCACTGTATATGTCTCTAGTATTGACACCGATGAATTACAATCTGTTGCCTTTTCCCATACAGCGTCATACAATGGTGGTTATAATAAATCACTAACACAGCCTTACGTATGACAATGAGAGACAGAAAGTGAAAGAGAGACCAGAAAGACAGAGAGAACGACAGAGTGTTAGTGTAGTGGGTGAGACTAATACTGTGGGCTGAGGGTGTTTGGTATTCATCACAGAGTACAACGGAGCAGAGAAAGGCATGTGAAGCTATAGAAGTGTGAGTCATTCCAATGAGACAGAGACAACACTATGAAAAACACTGTGTCCGTCTCCAAAATGGTACCCTATTCCCTTTATCGTGCCTTACTTCTGAACAGGGCCCTGGTCAAAAGTAGTGCACTAGAAATGGAATAGGGTGACATTTCCTGCGACACACACGGCTATGAATATTCAGCAGCAGGCCCTGCAGGATTCATTAAAGGCTCATTGGACAATACTATACAGAACCAGGAATAGACACACAATACAATCCTAGCAGGAAGCAGCTCTGAATGTCATAGCGAAACGGTGTCATGATGACAGACGGCTGGTTGAAAGCAGAATGAATAGCTATAGTGGTGAGTATTTCAGTCTAAGCAGCCCTGCACAAAGCAACAGATGATCTCCTCTCACCCATATTAACAGTCTAAGCCGTTGGAGGGGGGGTTCTACTAAGCTAACATGGATCATTTTGCTATTAAATGTAATATTTTAGGAATCAAAAATAAATATACAAAAATGATTTGATAAAATATTGAATTTGGCCTTTACTACTAAATGTAAAAAAAAAGACAAGTCAAAAAAATGTATGATAAGGTTTTGAATTGTGTGTTCTATATATCTAGGAGATATAAGAAAGCACAGGAAATATTATTATTATTATTCTTTTTTTTTACATATTTAACCCTTTATTTTTGTTGGCACAAAACTACCTCCAAACTTCCATTTATTAGTATGGGTTACCTTCAGACGTTTTTGTGAGAATAAAGATTTTCGGGGATGTCTTATGGTCTGACAAACACAGCCGTAGCTCGGCCACCTCTCACCGCAGATGCGGAAGGCCGACAGGCGGATGGGGTGGATTGAGATATCTCTAGCTTAAACTGACGGATTTTGATGGGGATTTTTTTTTAATGATACTTAGATTGACACAAGGGTGCCTCAAAAGACTTGAGGATTTAAGCTATGAAGGAGATATTCAGCATTTGAAGATGTGAGATTTACCTCAACAGGTGACTGACTAACTGAATACAATGATTCTGATTATACAGTGCATTCAGAAAGTATTCAGACCCCTTGACTTTTCCACATTTTGTTTCATTACAACCTTATTCTATAATGTATTACATTGTTTTTCTCCCTCATCAATCTACACACAATACCCCATAATGACAAAGCAAAAACAGGTTTTTAGACATTTTTGTAACTTTAGATTTTTTATATATAATATATATATATATATTATATATATATATTATAATATATTATATATATAATATATATATATATATACTGCTCAAAAAAATAAAGGGAACACTTAAACAACACAATGTAACTCCAAGTCAATCACACTTCTGTGAAATCAAACTGTCCACTTAGGAAGCAACACTGATTGACAATAAATTTCACATGCTGTTGTGCGAATGGAATAGACAACAGGTGGAAATTATAGGCAATTAGCAAGACACCCCCAATAAAGGAGTGGTTCTGCAGGTGGTGACCACAGACCACTTCTCAGTTGTTATGCTTCCTGGCTGATGTTTTGGTCACTTTTGAATGCTGGCGGTGCTTTCACTCTAGTGGTAGCATGAGACGGAGTCTACAACCCACACAAGTCGCTCATGTAGTGCAGCTCATTCAGGATGGCACATCAATGCGAGCTGTGGCAAGAAGGTTTGCTGTGTCTGTCAGCGTAGTGTTCAGAGCATGGAGGCGCTACCAGGAGACAGGCCAGTACATCAGGAGACGTGGAGGAGGCCGTAGGAGGGCAACAACCCAGCAGCAGGACCGCTACCTCCGCCTTTGTGCAAGGAGGAGCAGGAGGAGCATTGCCAGAGCCCTGCAAAATGACCTCCAGCAGGCCACAAATGTGCATGTGTCTGCTCAAACGGTCAGAAACAGACTCCATGAGGGTGGTATGAGGGCCCGATGTCCACAGGTGGGGGTTGTGCTTACAGCCCAACACCGTGCAGGACGTTTGGCATTTGCCAGAGAACACCAAGATTGGCAAATTCGCCACTGGTGCCCTGTGCTCTTCACAGATGAAGCAGGTTCACACTGAGCACATGTGACAGACGTGACAGAGTCTGGAGACGCCGTGGAGAACATTCTGCTGCCTGCAACATCCTCCAGCATGACCGGTTTGGCGGTGGGTCAGTCATGGTGTGGGGTGGCATTTCTTTGGGGGGCCGCACAGCCCTCCATGTGCTTGCCAGAGGTAGTCTGACTGCCATTAGGCACCGAGATGAGATCCTCAGACCCCTTGTGAGACCATATGCTGGTGCGGTTGGCCCTGGGTTCCTCCTAATGCAAGACAATGCTAGACCTCATGTGGCTGGAGTGTGTCAGCAGTTCCTGCAAGAGGAAGGCATTGATGCTATGGACTGGCCCGCCCGTTCCCCAGACCTGAATCCAATTGAGCACATCTGGGACATCATGTCTCGCTCCATCCACCAATGCCACGTTGCACCACAGACTGTCCAGGAGTTGGCGGATGCTTTAGTCCAGGTCTGGGAGGAGATCCCTCAGGAGACCATCCGCCACCTCATCAGGAGCATGCCCAGGCATTGTAGGGAGGTCATACAGGCACGTGGAGGCCACACACACTACTGAGCCTCATTTTGACTTGTTTTAAGGACATTACATCAAAGTTGGATCAGCCTGAAGTGTGGTTTTCCACTTTAATTTTGAGTGTGACTCCAAATCCAGACCGCCATGGGTTGATAAATTGGATTTCCATTGATTATTTTTGTGTGATTTTGTTGTCAGCACATTCAACTATGTAAAGAAAAAAAGTATTTAATAAGATGATTTCATTCATTCAGATCTAGGATGTGTTATTTTAGTGTTCCCTATATATGTATACATATACACACATATTTACATCAAATCAAATGTATTTATATAGCCCTTCTTACATCAGCTGATATCTCAAAGTGCTGTACAGAAACCCAGCCTAAAACCCCAAACAGCAAGCAATGCAGGTGTAGAAGCACGGTGGCTATGAAAAACTCCCTAGAAAGACCAAAACCTAGGAAGAAACCTAGAGAGGAACCAGGCTATGAGGGGTGGCCGGTCAAATAATAATAATCATAGTAGTTGTCGAGGGTGCAACAAGTCAGTAACACAAGAGTAAGTGTCAGTTGGCTTTTTCATAGCCGATCTTTGAGAGTATCTCTACCACTCCTGCTGTCTCTAGAGAGTTGAAAACAGCAGGTCTGGGACAGGTAGCACGTCCGGTGAATAGGTCAGGGTTCCAGCAGGTCTGGGACAGCAGGTCTGGGACAGGTAGCACGTCCGGTGAACAGGTCAGGGTTCCATAGCTGCAGGTAGAACAGTTGGAACTGGAGCAGCAGCACGACCAGGTGGACTGGGGACAGCAAGGAGTCATCATGCCAGGTAGTCCTGAGGCATGGTCCTAGGGCTCAGGTCCTCCGAGAGAGAGAAAGAAAGAAAGAGAGAAAGAGAGAATTAGAGAGAGCATATTTAAATTCACACAGGACACCGGAAAAGACAAGAGAAATACTCCAGATGTGACAGACTGACACTAGCCCCCCGAAACATAAACTACTGCAGCATAAATACTGGAGGCTGAGACAGGAGGGGTCAGGAGACACTGTGGCCCCATCCGATGAAACCCCCGGACAGGGCCAAACAGGTAGGATATAACCCCACCCACTTTGCCAAAGCACAGCCTCCACACCACTGGAGGGATATCTCCAACCACCAACATACCATCCCGGAACAAGGCCGAGTATAGCCCACAAAGATCTCCGCCACGGCACAGCCCAAGGGGGGGCGCCAACCCAGACAGGAAGACCACGTCAGTGACTCAACCCACTCAAGTGACGCACCCCTCCCAGGGACGGCATGGAAGAACACCAGCAAGCCAGTGACTCAGCCCCCGTAATAGGGGTAGAGGCAGAGAATCCCAGTGGAGAGAGGGGAAAAAGGCCAGGCAGAGACAGCAAGGGCGGTTCGTTGCTCCAGCCTTTCCGTTCACCTTCACACCCCTGGGCCAGACTACACTTAATCATAGGACCTACTGAAGAGATGTGTCTTCAGTAAAGACTTAAAGGTTGAGACTGAGTCTGCGTCTCTCACATGGGTAGGCAGACTATTCCATAAAAATTGAGCTCTATAGGAGAAAGCCCTGCCTCCAGCTGTTTGCTTAGAAATTCTAGGAACAATTAGGAGGCCCGCGTCTTGTGACCGTAACGTACGTGTAGGTATGTACGGCAGGACCAAATCGGAAAGATAGGTAGGAGCAAGCCCATGTAATGCTTTGTAGGTTAGCAGTAAAACCTTGAAATCAGCCCTTGCCTTAACAGGAAGCCAGTGTAGGGAGGCTAGCACTGGAGTAATATGATCATATTTTTTGGTTCTGGTCAGGATTCTAGCAGCCCTATTTAGCATAAGTATTCAGACCCTATACTTAGTACTTTGTTGAAGCACCTTTGGCAGTGATTACAGCCTTGAGTCTTCTTGGGTATGATGATACAAGCTTGGCACACCTGTATTTGGGGAGTTTCTCCCATTCTTCTCTGCAGATCCTCTCAAGCTTTGTCAGGTTAGATGGGGAGCGTCGCTCCACAGCTATTTTCAGTTTTCTCCAGAGTTGATCAATCGGTTTCAAGTCCAGGCTCTGGCTGGGCCACTCAAGGACATTCAGAGACTTGTCCTAAAGCCACTCCTGTATTGTCTTGGCTGTGTGCTTAGGGTCGTTGTCCTGTTGGAAGGTGAACCGTCACCCCAGTCTGAGGTCCCGAGCAGGGTTTTCATCAAGGATCTCTGTACTTTGCTGCCACCACCATGCTTCACCGTAGGGATGGTGCCAGGTTTCCTATATACGTGACGCTTGGCATACAGGCCAAATAGTTCTATTTCATCAGACCAGAGAATCTTGTTCCTCATGGTCTGAGAGTCCTTTAGGTGCTTTTTGGCAAACTCCAAGCTGGCTATCACATGCCTTTTACTGAGGAGTGGCTTCTGTCTGGCCACTCTACCAGAAAGGCCTGATTGGTGGAGTGCTGCAGAGATGGTTGTCCTTCTGGAAGGTTCTCCCATCTGATTGACCATCGGGTTCTTGGTCACCTCCCTCACCAAGGCCCTTCTCCCCCGATTTCTCAGTTTGGCCGGGCGGCCAGCTCTAGGAAGAGTCTTGGTGGTTCCAAACTTCTTCCATTTAAGAATGATGGAGGCCACTCTGTTCTTTGGGAACTTCAATGCTGCAGACATTTTTTGGTACCCTTCCCCAGATCTGTGCCTCGACAAAATCCTGTCTCAGAGCCCTACAGACAATTCCTTCGACCTCATGGCTTGGTTTTTGTTCCGACATGCACTGTCAACTGTGGAACCTTATATAGACAGGTTTGTGCCTTTCCAAATCATGTCCAATCAATTGAATTTACCACAGGTGGACTCCAATCAAGTTGTAGAAACATCTTAACGATAATCAATGGAAACAGGATGCACCTGAGCTTAATTTCAAGTCTCATAGCAAAGGGTCAGAATATTTATGTAAATAAGGTATGTGGTTTTTTTTATGCGTTTGCAGAAATTTCAAAACCTGTTTTTGCTTTGTCATTATAGGATATTGTGTGTAGACGGAATGTTTTATTTAATCCATTTTAGAATAAGTCTGTAACGTTAACAAAATGTTGGAAAAGTCAAGGGGTCTAAATAATTTCCCGAAAAATCCCTGTAATTTGAATGGATCTTTGAGACGTATAACTTGATTTAAAGACATTGAAGAAAGCATATATTCACTTCTGTGTCAATCAGCAGTAGAAACACGAACGTCCAAACTGAACTGTACAGTGCATATGAATGATCTCTCTGTCTCATGACCACTGCAGCCCCTGGGTGAGCAGGTTAGAGGTCAAATCAATGTGTTCTCATGGTCCGTCCATCTATCAGAGGAGCAGAGAGAACACACACACACACACACACACACACACACACACACACACACACACACACACACACACACACACACACACACACACACACACACACACACACAAAATAGATGGAAAGTTAAACAGCATGCTATCTTTCTCAGCCTTTTAGATGGGAAGCATTGAACCACACATACCTGTCTTTCTTGCTGCCGAGCTTGTTTCCTGTATACTGGTCCCCCATATACAATTAGATTGAGCTGGTGGGAGAACACATTCACACAGTTCCCCCCAGAAAGAGGTCCTCCTGGTGAAGGTCATGGCATTTGGTCCTCCTCAAGAAGGTGCGCTGGTTTTTTCACATCAAACTGGAAAGAAAACAAAACCCACATTTCTAGCAAATTCCCCCCCCCCCCCCCCCCCCAAAAAAAGTAACACAAGACCTGAGCATTCACTGAGGAAAAATACAGAGACATTATTGAGCCACTAGTTTTCTCAGAGGAATCTATCAAAATGGGGATATCTTGTAAACAAGACGGACATGCACTTTGTATGTTACATGTAAACGTTGTCCCTTCAGCATCAGTGTTGCAACATGTAAACGCCTATCAACATCAAGTTGAAGGGACAACTTCGGTGCGTTTACATGTATCTGGACGTGATACCCTGGTTTGTTCCCTGGACCCTGCTACATTGTCAGAAAAAAAGGCTACTTTTTTTATGTTACTATTCACTTTTATGTATTTAAAGGGGGGCTGAACTTCCCGATTTAGCCTCTGTTTCAATTCCCCTTATTAGGAAATGCGACAGAATGAGATTTGGGTCTTGGAGGTGTCTCGTGTGTGTGTGTGTGTGTGTGTGTGTGTGTGTGTGTGTGTGTGTGTGTGTGTGTGTGTGTGTGTGTGTGTGTGTGTGAACATGGCAAAACAGTATACAGTCACTCACCCCTCTAGATGACTTGAAACAGTCTAACCAGGTCTTGTCTGAAAGTAGCCTAGATTAGCTAGTCAACTTCTTTCACCAATTAGCTTCAGCCGGCCGGAGTGCGACCGTGGCACAGTTGGTTTTACCTTGGAGAGCCTAGCACTGGAGCTAGTTAGGGACCGTCAATAAATTACACAATATAAAAATATTGTCACGTTTTACGTTGCACATATTTGAGTTCTTAAATGTTATCAATAATTGTATATTAATTTCTACTATTTATAGTTGGTTTGAGGTTAAGTCATTGAAATTTGGAACTATTGACATGTAAAAAATATTGTCCGCCTGTACATTTTGTAATTTACTGATGGTCCCCAACTATCCCCGAAGGGATATTGAATGTCAAACCAAATTGACCATGGGCATTACGATCTGGTCGCGTGCAGCTGTGCTCAGAATTGATGATTACTTGGATGCTGTCAACTGTAGGCAAGATTGAAACAAACCCAAGCCAAGGAAAACTGTTACGGTACCCTTCATTCTGTGACATACCATGTTTTCCAAATAATCTTGCAAATCAAAATTTTGGATGAGACTGAAAATTATCCTATTTACAGTTTGTAGTAAATTTTGACATTAGAATAAATGTGACTAATGTCGATGTCACAGGCCGTTTTCCACCAGAGAAGTTTTCCTTCGGTTACTCTTTAAAGTAACTTCAGAGTACACTTTACACAGTTTATAAATCGTACACGGCTGAAGCTCAGACAGGAAATATTTAGAGGACAATTTAGAGGACAATATGTAGTCGAGATTGAAAAAAAGGGCAAGTAGAAAAGGCCAAAAGACACTTTTGGTGCTCACAATTGTCAAAACATCCTCTTGTATCAGTATCCTCCCCACATTCAGCCCCTGGCCTGCCTACTCCCATGGGTCATGTGATTATCTTGCCTAATGCTTAACATCTCCACAGAGCCATCTTTCTGGTAGAACAGCAGCTGATAACGACTCAGGAGAGCAATACTTGAGTCATATCACTCTGCCAGGAAGGAAAACAGCTCCTCCTGAGAGAAACAAGACAGTGATCTAACACAGGGTACAAGGGTTTAGGGTACAGGACACTAACATAGGTAAACAGTTTATGGTACAACTGTGCAGGAGGACACTCAACTGACCTTATAGACAGGGCCTAAAATTAACACCTGTCAAATGCGGGTAGATTTTGGAATTGGTGGGTAAAGATGTCTATTTTACCAACCACGTTGCGGATCGTCAGGGCATTTCACTCGCATTTGTGAATAAAAAGTTAAGTATGATCACATTTATAGTAAAATAAATGCTACAGTAGATGTTTTCAAAGTATTTCTGTTGTTTTGTTTCATAGCTGGTAAATGAAATCGCACAAAGTCAAAGAACTACCAATCCTATAGCCTATCCTACTACGCGCTGCAACACTGCCTGGCTGGGGGCTGTAAGCATCTGAAGAGCTGAGTGAAAGAAGACAATGCAGCTACTAGTCAGACTCAAGCAAAAAAACATGACTCGAGTCGCGTTACCTTCTTCTATGGTATATTGGCGATCGCACAATTTAATGAGTATTCCGCCACATACTGTGCGGGATAGAAACCCAAAAATGGAACAAAATACCCCCAAAAAACGACCAAGCAAAAAAAATGTAATAACAAAACTAAATCAAGCAAATCTGATCCCTACGGGCTCAAGGTAAACCTGGCGGGTCTTCAGGCGCCAGTACCCATTGTAAGTCTTGCAAGATGTAAAATCCTTAAGTCCCTAAAAAAAACTTTTCTGTCCGCAAAGACACAATAATCTCCAGTTTCTTAGATTTCTTTGAGACTTGTTCCGTACAGTTTACAACTGTGGCAATGAACGCCACAAAATCCACCTTTTTAACACACAGGGTATCTTTTGACTGACAGCAAACATTTACTAGAGGCTGTGGTACTACCATATCTTCACTTGCATCACTTCTTTTCTCAATTCTTTTAAAATCACCTCCGCCTAGGAGATTCAATTGACCGCTCTAACATTTGTCACCTCAATGTCCTTCACCCTTACAGGGCACTCCAGGAACTCTGGGATCATGATCCCCACCACAATTACAACACTGTCGTCCTTCTACACACCGTTCTTCATTATGCTCTGTCCGTCTGCACACACTTGAAACACGACCAAATCCTTTACAGTTCTTACACTGCAGTGGTTTGGGGACATAAACTCTTACAGTGTATCTTACATAACTAAGCTTCACATGTGCAGTTATTTGTTCTTTATCAACAAACAAACAGGACCGACAGACTTTCTTCTTTTCCTCCGGTCACCCAGCGGGTCAGACGCCAGACACCAACCACACCAGGAAATATTTTCAGGGATTCAACCTGAACATCCGTCGTCACCCTTGAGAATGACTCCTTTGACGGGTGTCTCTACCCCGCTGAAGTTCAAAACATAAAACTTCTGTTGTACGGATTCTTTTGAGGCCCATTGCAATCTTTCTCAGTTCTTCAGAAATACAATGAATCAAAAATAAAAGACCACTCCTGGTCACTCTGACAGACTCTACTTTTCCCAGTGCATACTTCTCCATTTGACACCTCAAACGGGTCTCCCAGATATGCATCTTTACTCAACAAACAAATCCCAACAAGTGATTCATTAGCATTCATTACACATATCCTCCACTCCAATTTTACACAATTTCCTTTCTGTATTCGATACTACTGTTGTCCATTCAGAACATTCGTCGTCTTCGCCAACTTTACTTGAGGCGCTGCTTGATTTGAACTCATCCACTTCCGCCATATTTCCTCTCCCTTCCGGCGTATCGGTCCGAAGAGCGTTACCACGGTAATCTCCCACCCTTAAAAAAAAAAAAAAGGGGATGTTGAAACATTTTTTTGGTCTCGTCTGCGATCTTTTGGTTAAATGACTAATAGTCATTATTATGACTATTATTTCTTTGTAAAATATTCTGTAACAAGTGTTGTTGTTGTGCTCAATGGTGGATCTATTCATAATTTATTAAGAGAGTGGTCGGGGGGAACCAAAACGTTAATTTTAGGCCATGCTTATAGATCATTAAATCTGTTTAGCTTGAAGAATTACAAATGAAGGTCTATCACGACAATGTTCAATTATTCAAGATGGTCCACTATACAGTATTTGTCTTTCGTACATTCAGTGTTTAGCCATCATTGTTAGTCTTGTTTTTGTCTTGAGAGGACAAATAGAGTTGGGGAGGCTATTTTTACCCTTGCCATCATCAGCATGGTGGTGACAGAGCTCAGCTGCCAAAAAAAAAAAAAAGGTCCTCTTTACAAACACAGTCTGGAAGCCATCATCTCTGTCACTATACACCAAAGTAATATCAACCCTTGCATTTGGAAAGCTGCTAAGCTATGACATTTGAAGGCTGAATAGGAAGTGCAGGTAATATCTAGTGATGTGGGAAATTGATACAGTATATATTATTTGTGACGGATATATCCATTTTTTGACATCAAGTATCGATTCTCTCTCTGAAAAAAAAAAGGTAATTAACATCAAATCAAAGTTTATTTGTCACGTGCGCCGAATACAAACAGGTGTAGACCTTACAGTGAAATGCTTACTGACAGGCTCTAACCAATAGTGCAAAAAGGTATTAGGTGAACAATAGGTAAGTAAAGAAATAAAACAACAGTAAAAAGACAGGCTATATACTGTAGTGAGGCTATAAAAGTAGCGAGGCTACATACAGACACCGGTTAGTCAGGCTGATTGAGGTAGTATGTACATGTAGATATGGTTAAAGTGACTATGAATACATGAGCTAGTGCTGGTCGGCTGTGACTCTGCCAAAGCTCCGATTTTTCTCACTCTACCTTGTTCTCCATCTTGTTTTTAGCTGCTGAGACAACATGTTTTCATCATTCATTTCCATGACTGATCAAACTGTGCTTTCTCATTGCTCTATCTTGTCCCTCTGCAGCAGACATGATGAACAATATGTTTGGAACATCGAATCGCTTTCAAACATTAGGTAGATCAAGAATCCGTTCCTCTGGACTCCCGAGTGGCGCAGCGGTCTAAGGCACTGCATCGCAGTGCTAGAGGCGCCACTACAGACCCGGGTTTGATCCCGGGCTGTATCACAACCGGCCGTGATCGGGAGTCCCATAGGGCAGCGCACAGTTGGCCCAGTGTCGTCCGGGTTAGGGGAGGGTTTGGCCAGGGGGGCTTGACTTGGTTCATAGCGCTCTAGTGACTCCTTGTGGCGGGCTGGGCACCTTCAGGCTGCCTCAGTCGTCAGTTGAACGGTGTTTCCTCCGACATATTGGTGCGGCTGGCTTCCTGGTTAAGCGGGCGGGTGTTAAGAAGCGCGGTTTCGGAGGACACATGACTCAACCTTCACCTACCGAGACGTTGGGGAGTTGCAGCGATGAGACAAGATTTCGAGATTGGGGGTAGAAAAAAAATAAATAATCCATGCCTCACACAGGGGAGAGTTTATCCAAGGACACAATCTATCTATCCTTGGTTTTACTATGGCAGAGGGAGACAAATGAAGTTATGGCAGAGGGAGTAAAAATATGGCAGAAGTCACAGGACTGGATTTGATAAAAATGTTCCATTTGTTGGGATCATAAATATGAGATGCTAGTGTAGTGAATGTAATCTGCTTTATGGCCCACAGGTTACACAGTTCAAGGCATTCGATTAAAATCTGTAATTTCCTTCAGATTGGGTCAAAGTACCTGCTAACATAACACTGAAGATAGCCTTTGTGTTCAAAACAGTGAATCATCACTGACTAATTAATCATAACTAGAGCTATTGAATTGACAGGATCAATGACTTTACAGAATGTATGGATTTTGTAGGCCTGTGTGTCCTCTCCAAACTGAATCACTGAACTAAAACTAAACAGCTGTGCTAGCCAGGCCAAGTTCTGATCACTAGATCCATGTGGTCGGCAGCCACGCAGAGCAGGGCCTTCATCTCAGACACCTGCTGTCCCACAGTACTATAAATGGAAACATCTCCTGTTGCTGCCTGCACTAAACTAAAGCAGATCAATATTCCTCACATAATGAATCACGTACAGTGAGGCAATAGGCAACAATTGTTACACAGTCAAGTAATACAAAATGCTGCTTATATCATGGCAGTGGAGCAAATAAACTTGTTTTAGAAAATGATATTGGTCTGAGGTCACAAAGCGTCTCATTATAAGCTAAAATGCCAACTTGATCGCAGCTCAGTACTCCTACTCCGAGACACTTTGTGAATCTGGGCCAGCTCAGTACTCCGAGACGCTTTGTGAATCTGGGCCAGCTCAGTACTCCGAGACACTTTGTGAATCTGGGCCAGCTCAGTACTCCGAGACACTTTGTGAATCTGGGCCAGCTCAGTACTCCGAGACGCTTTGTGAATCTGGGCCAGCTCAGTACTCCGAGACGCTTTGTGAATCTGGGCCAGCTCAGTACTCCGAGACACTTTGTGAATCTGGGCCAGCTCAGTACTCTGAGACACTTTGTGAATCTGGGCCAGCTAAGTACTCCTACTCCGAGACACTTTGTGAATATGGGCCAGCTCAGTACTCAGAGACTCTTTGTGAATCTGGGCCAGCTCAGTACTCCTACTCCGAGACACTGTGAATCTGGGCCAGCTCAGTACTCCTACTCCGAGACACTTTGTGAATCTGGGCCAGCTCAGTACTCCTACTCCGAGACACTTTGTGAATCTGGGCCAGCTCAGTACTCCTACTCCAAGACACTTTGTGAATATGGGCCAGCTCAGTACTCTGAGACACTTTGTGAATATGGGCCAGCTCAGTAATCCTACTCCGAGACGCTTTGTGAATCTGGGCCAGCTCAGTACTCCTACTCCAAGACACTTTGTGAATATGGGCCAGCTCAGTACTCCTACTCCGAGACGCTTTGTGAATCTGGGCCAGCTCAGTACTCCTACTCCAAGACACTTTGTGAATATGGGCCAGCTCAGTACTCCTACTCCGAGACGCTTTGTGAATATGGGCCAGCTCAGTACTCCGAGACACTTTGTGAATATGGGCCAGCTCAGTACTCCGAGACACTTTGTGAATCTGGGCCAGCTCAGTAGTCCTACTCCGAGACACTTTGTGAATATGGGCCAGCTCAGTACTCCTACTCCGAGACGCTTTGTGAATATGGGCCAGCTCAGTACTCCGAGACACTTTGTGAATCTGGGCCAGCTCAGTACTCCTACTCCGAGACGCTTTGTGAATATGGGCCAGCTCAGTACTCTGAGACACTTTGTGAATCTGGGCCAGCTCAGTACTCCGAGACACTTTGTGAATCTGGGCCAGCTCAGTACTCTGAGACGCTTTGTGAATCTGGGCCAGCTCAGTACTCCTACTCCAAGACACTTTGTGAATATGGGCCAGCTCAGTACTCCTACTCCGAGACGCTTTGTGAATATGGGCCAGCTCAGTACTCCGAGACACTTTGTGAATATGGGCCAGCTCAGTACTCCGAGACACTTTGTGAATCTGGGCCAGCTCAGTAGTCCTACTCCGAGACACTTTGTGAATATGGGCCAGCTCAGTACTCCTACTCCGAGACGCTTTGTGAATATGGGCCAGCTCAGTACTCCGAGACACTTTGTGAATCTGGGCCAGCTCAGTACTCCTACTCCGAGACGCTTTGTGAATATGGGCCAGCTCAGTACTCTGAGACACTTTGTGAATCTGGGCCAGCTCAGTACTCCGAGACACTTTGTGAATATGGGCCAGCTCAGTACTCCGAGACACTTTGTGAATCTGGGCCAACTCAGTACTCCGAGACACTTTGTGAATATGGGCCAGCTCAGTACTCCGAGACACTTTGTGAATCTGGGCCAGCTCAGTACTCCTACTCCGAGACGCTTTGTGAATATGGGCCAGCTCAGTACTCCTACTCCGAGACACTTTGTGAATCTGGACCAGCTCAGTACTCCTACTCCGAGACGCTTTGTGAATCTGGGCCAGCTCAGTACTCCTACTCCGAGACACTTTGTGAATCTGGGCCAGCTCAGTACTCCGAGACACTTTGTGAATCTGGGCCACTGTGAGCATATTCATTAGTGTGTCAACGTGCTTCTGAGCTAGTCTACAATCATCCTGGCATACACCCTCTCATACTCCCCGTTCACCCACGACTTCGTGGCAACGCACGACTCCAACACCATCATCAAGTTCCTGACGGCACGACGGTGGTAGACCTGATCACCAACGGCGATGAGACAGCCTACAGCGAGGCAGGAGACATGGCCTGTGGTGCCAGGACAACCTCTCCCTCAACATCAGTAAGACCAAGGAGTGGACTACAGGAAACGGGGAGAGCACGCCCCCATCCACATTGACGAGTTGTAGTGGAGAGCTTCACTTTCCTTGGCAACGCTAAGGACTTAACATGGTCCACACCTCCGCAGTCGTGAAGAGAGCACAACAGTGCCTCTTTCCCCCCTCCATTTGGCATGGGCCCTCAGATCCTCAAAAAGTTTCTACAGCTGCACCATTGAAAGAATCTTGACTGGCTGCATCAACACTTGGTATGGCAACTGTTACCACCCTCGATCGCAAAGAGGGTGGTGCCGTGCGGAAGGAACAGTAAATCATTGGGACCGAGCTCCCTGCCATCCATGACCTCTATATCAGGCACAGAGCTCCACAAAGAATGTAAGAGGGGCACTGCGCCACCTTGTGGACTGGCTGCGCCACTACGTAGAAAATAAAAGAAAAAAGGGGACTGTGTCAAGAACTGCAACGCTGCTGGGATTCACTCTCAACAGTTTCCCGTGTGTATCAAAAATGATCCACCACCCAAAGGACATCCAGCCAACTTGACACAACTGTGGGAAGCAGTGGAGTCAACATGGGCCACTATCCTTGTGGAACAATTAAAACATTTTGCTTCTACACCTGCATTGTTTGCTGTTTGGGGTTTTAGGTTACTGTACAGCACTTTGTGACATCAGCTGATGTATGAAGGGCTTTATAAATACATTTGATTTATTGATTGAACACCTTGTAGAGTCCATCCCCTGACAAATTGAGGCTAGTCTGAGGGCAACTCAATATTCTGAAGGTGCTCTTAATGTTTTGTCCACTCACACACACCACTCACACACATTAATCAAATCAAATCAAATTTATTTATATAGCCCTTCGTACATCAGCTGATATCTCAAAGTGCTGTACAGAAACCCAGCCTAAAACCCCAAACAGCAAGCAATGCATGTGAAAGAAGCACGGTGGCTAGGAAAAACTCCCTAGGAAAAACTCCCTAGAAAGGCCAAAAACCTAGGAAGAAACCTAGAGAGGAACCAGGCTATGAGGGGTGGCTAGTCCTCTTCTGGCTGTGCCGGGTGGATATTATAACAGAACATGGTCAAGATGTTAAAATGTTCATAAATGACCAGCATGGTCAAATAATAATAATCATAGTAGTTGTCGAGGGTGCGACAAGCACGTCCGGTGAACAGGTCAGGGTTCCATAGCTGCAGGCAGAACAGTTGAAACTGGAGCAGCAGCACGGCCAGGTGGACTGGGGACAGCAAGGAGTCATCATGCCAGGTAGTCCTGAGGCATGGTCCTAGGGCTCAGGTCCTCCGAGAGAAAGAAAGAAAGAAAGAAAGAGAGAATTAGAGAGAGCATATTTAAATTCACACAGGACACCGGATAAGACAAGAGAAATACTCCAGATGTAACAGACTGACCCTAGCCCCCCGACACATAAACTACTGCAGCATAAATACTGGAGGCTGAGACAGGAGGGATCAGGAGACACTGTGGCCCCATCCGATGAAACCCCAGGACAGTGCCAAACAGGCAGGATATAACCCCACCCACTTTGCCAAAGCACAGCCCCCACACTACTAGAGGGATGTCTCCAACCACCAACTTACCGTCCTAAGACAAGGCCGAGTATAGCCCACAAAGATCTCCGCCACGGCACAACCCAAGGGGGGGCGCCAACCCAAACCTGAAGAACACGTCATTACCCTGCCTTCATCTACATATCTACATCAAATACCTTATTATTATCTATCCTGATGCCTAGTCACTTTACCCTGCCTTCATGTACATACAGTTGAAGTCAGAAGTTTACATACACTTAGGTTGGAGTCATTAAAACTCGTTTTTCAACCAGTCCACAAATGTCTTGTTAACAAACTATAGTTTTGGCAAGTCGGTTAGGACATCTACTTTGAGCATGACACAAGTCATTTTTCCAACAATTGTTTACAGACAGATTATTTCACTTATAATTCACTGTATCACAATTCCAGTGGTTCTGAAGTTTACATACACTAAGTTGACTGTGCCTTTAAACAGCTTGGAAAATTACAGAAAATGATGTCATGGCTTTAGAACCTTCTGATAGGCTAATTGACATAATTTGAGTCAATTGGAGGTGTACCTGTGGATGTATTTCAAGGCCTCACCTTCAAACTCAGTGCCTTTGCTTGACATCATGGGAAAATCAAAAGAAATCAGCCAAGACCGCAGAAAAAGAATTGTAGACCTCCACAAGTCTGGTTCATCCTTGGGAGCAATTTCAAAATGCCTGTTGGTACCACGTTCATCTGTACAAACAATAGTACGCAAGTATAAACACCATGGGACCACGCAGCCGTCATACCGCTCAGGAAGGAGATACGTTCTGTCTCCTAGAGATGAACGTGCTTTGGTGCGAAAAGTGCAAATCAATCCCAGAACAACAGCAAAGGACCTTGTGAAGATGCTGGAGGAAACAGGTACAAAAGTATCTATATCCACAGTAAAACAAGTCCTATATCAACATAACCTGAAAGGCCGCTCAGCAAGGAAGAAGCCACCGCCAAAAAAAGCCAGTCTACAGTTTGCAACTGCACATGGGGACAAAGATCATACTTCTTGGAGAAATGTCCTCTGGTCTGATGAAACAAAAATAGAACTGTTTGGCCATAATGACCATCGTTATTTTTGGAAGAAAAGGGGGAGGCTTGCAAGCCGAAGAACACCATCCCAACCGTGAAGCACGGGGGTGGCAGCATCATGTTGTGGGGGTGCTTTGCTGCAGGAGAGACTGGTGCACTTCACAAAATAGATGGCATTATGAGGGAGGAAAATTCTGTGGATATATTGAAGCAGCATCTCAAGACATTAGTCAGGAAGTTAAAGCTTGGTCACAAATCGGTCTTCCAAATGGACAATGACCCAAAGCATACTTCCAAAGTTGTGGCAAAATGGCTTACGGACAACAAAGTCAAGATATTGGAGTGGCCATCAGAAAGCCCTGATCTCAATCCTATAGAAAATTTGTGGGTAGAACTGAAAAAGCGTGTGCGAGCAAGGAGGTCTACAAACCTGACTCAGTTACACCAGCTCTGTCAGGAGGAATGGGCCAAAATTCACCCAACTTATTATGCGAAGCTTGTGGAAGGCTACCCGAAACGTTTGACCCAAGTTAAACAATTTAAAGGCAATGCTACCAAATACTACTTGAGTGTATGTAAACTTCTGACCCACTGGGAATGTAATGAAAGAAATAAAAGCTGAAATAAATCATTCTCTCTACTATTATTCTGACATTTCACATTCTTAAAATAAAGTGGTGATCCTAACTGACCTAAAACAGGGAATTTTTACTAGGATTAAATGTCAGGAATTGTGAAAAACTGAGTTTAAATGTATTTGGCTAAGGTGTAAGTAAACTTCCAACTTCAACTGTATATAGCTCATACCTCAGCACATTGATCTGGTACTCCCTGTATATATCTAGATTTCTGTGTATTTTAGTAATGTCTTATTATTATTTATTTTGTTTAACTGCATTGTTGGGAAGAGCTCGTTAGTAAGGATTTCACACTAAACACACCTGTTGTATTTGATACAGTCAGTGCGTTATCACACAGGCAAGCCTAATTTTAATTCAGTTTATCTCAAACTGTGTCGTACTTACTGTACTGATCTCCCAGTTGGACATGGAAGGATGAGGCCAGCCATGGAAAATAATATGAAAGACAAAATTCCATGGTAACAGAATGCTGCTGAGACTCAGATGTTTCACTTTAAAATGTATGTTAAAAGTCATCCTTGTGAACAGAGTTGAATGGTTGATTTAACTTTGCAATGATAATTTTTTGGTTTGGCATACATTTTAAAAAGTGAAAAATCTGTAATCTGCATCATTCTGTTAACATGGAATTGCCCTGAAACCATCCTCTCCTCACAGATGCCTTCATGGTGGTTATAGAGGATGAATATTGTTCGACTTTAGTTAGAAATAGACAATCTAATTAATAAAACAAACATGCCTCCACTCTTTTTTATTTCTGACCATCATACATCCTGGGCAAGCGCATTGTGGGGGAAACACACCATCTGTCGGTAGGGGAACCAATGATATCAAGCAATTTAGTCTAACGTAGCTAGCCAACTATGTCAACTGACTAAGCTACTTTCTCTAGGTTGTTGGATGTCACAATAACAACCAAATTACACCCCGTCTGTATCTTCCTCAACCACACAATTGAGAGTCAAGAGTGAATGTCAGTCTATAGCAGTTCACTTCGCTAATGGTAGATTTGACAGTAGACGAGTGTGTAAAGTAGAAATATATATATAGATATATTGATATACTGACAAGATACATTTATCTCCGCCCTAACAATGGAAGTCCACAAAGCAACATAGCGGGCAATCTAGCTTCAGCCTTTTCCTTTCTTTGAATTGTTGGATACATCTCATTATTCTCATTATTGTAATCCTTATTTGAATATTCAATGAGGGTAGTTGAGGTCACCCGCCTGTATTCAAAGGATAGAGATTTTTTTTAAATGTTTTATTTTTGATTTCACCTTTATTTAACCAGGTAGGCAAGTTGAGAACAAGTTCTCATTTACAACTGCGACCTGGCCAAGATAAAGCAAAGCAGTTAGTAAGATAATATGCTTACTAGCCTCATGTGATGAATATGCAGTCATCTCGAAACAACCAATATAAAGTGTTTTTTTCTTAAATCAGTACACTCTCGTTACAACTTAAGCATTACGAACCTTCTATTAGATCAAATAAACCTCACGTAGCAAAAATGAGACATTAATTGTTTTGTTGTTGACCAAATTCGACACTTTCTCATGGACCTCCATTACAAAAACTCCTTGCCTGGGAAGGCGAAACAAGGAAAAAAACGCCACCTGCTGGACGGAGACATATTTTCCGCCGAGTTGGTTCCTCTCTGTCTTCCTCCTCTTCCTCTCTAGTTGTGACTAGACTGGAGTACAGCTACAACCGGAAGTGTCTTTTTTTGTAGCTGGTTAATGCCGCGTTTCAAACAACTGGGAACGCGGAATATTACGACGTCATGACGTCAGTGATCTACAGGTCGGAGCTCTGAAACTCAAGCTCTGCCCGAGTTCGGATTCCGATGTGAACGACCATTCAAATAGATTTTTTTTCTTCCGAGAGTCCAGTTTTTTGTGAACGAGGCAGAAGACTCTGGTGAAGACGCAGGTTCTACGAACAAATAGCTATTACTCCTTGGCCTGAAGTCCTTGAATAAAACAAATGATCTGCTTGAATGTAATTGCCTCTTTTATACATGTACAGTGCAATCGGAAAGTATTCAGACCCCTTCCCTTTTTCCACATTTTGTTACGTTACAACTTAATTCTAAAATGTTGTAAATTATTTTTCCCTCATCACACACAATATAGGGTATTGTGTGTATATTGATTGAGAAGGGGGGAAAAACTATTAAATCCATTTTAGAATAAGGCTGTTACCTAACAAAAATGTGGAAAAAGTCAAGAGGTCTGAATACTTTCCCGGATGCACTGTACATGTTTTGGTGAAAGGCATTAACTTGTCATTTCTAGCTGGTTTCTTACTAGTTCATGCTACTTTACTAGCTACTGGCAAGCTGTATCAGGCATCTTTACATGCGAGGGGAAAACAAATAGCTGTATTTGCTAAGCTATCCATCTGATTGATAAAGTTGATTTAAAAAAAATTGTCTTCAGGGGTTCCAGAAGCAAGGTCCTTACCTGAGAGTACAGCAACAGTCTCTGTCTCACAGCCATTCTGTCAACATGTATCCAGAAACAAGGGCCTTACCTGAGAGTACAGCAACAGTCTCTGTCTCACAGCCATTCTGTCAAAATGTATACAGAAGCAAGGTCCTTACCTGAGAGTACAGCAACAGTCTGTCTCACAGCCATTCTGTCAAAATGTATACAGAAGCAAGGGCCTTACCTGAGAGTACAGCAACAGTCTCTCTGTCTCACAGCCATTCTGTCAAAATGTATACAGAAGCAAGGGCCTTACCTGAGAGTACAGCAACAGTCTCTCTGTCTCACAGCCATTCTGTCAACATGTATCCAGAAGCAAGGGCCTTACCTGAGAGTACAGCAACAGTCTGTCTCACAGCCATTCTGTCAACATTCATTGTATGTAACCACTTCAATTCATACAAACTACTACGGATGCAATCACTGACTTGTATTTACTTTGTGCCATTCTTTAACCTTGTCTGTGATATATGTTTTAGTTGAGACACCTGTATGACATACATGAATACAAATATATTCACTCTGGGCATTAGACTTGTATTTATTTTAGACTAAGTGTATTTGTTTGGATGTGTAAGTTATCACAGACAGAAGCTAGTAAAAATGACCAACATGACAAACATGCTGTGAAAAAGTTGTTTTGTATAATCTTAAAATAAAAAAATAATAATGACTTGTTTATACAAAACTTTATTGAATTTGGTCATTCCCCAAATAATATGGCCAAAGAAAGTCTGCAGATAGCTGACAACAGGGTGACAGCTTTGTATATGTGTTGCTCTTGAGTTCTATAGTCCAACAGACTCACCTGTGGACAGAGGGACGGACAGGGTGACAGCTTTGTTAATGTGTTGCTCTAGAGTTCTATAGTCCAACAGACTCACCTGTGGACAGAGGGACGGACAGGGTGACAGCTTTGTTAATAGCCCAGCAGACACATACACGGAGAAAGACACAGTAATTAACTTGTCCAACAGGTCTATATCTGATACATGTTCATCTGCCCTAGGTAAGGGGCTATCATTTGTCCCAACATCACAGGCCAATGAATTTGATACAGTTATAGACTTTCAAAAGTTTTCCTGCAGTTTGAGATTAAATGTAGTTTTTTTTTATAATGGGGTTGCTCCCTATGCACCTGCCAATGTTAATCTATTGATCGATATTAGTAACCAGACAGGAAATAGTGCTAATGTTTTTCACCATTGATAACCTGAATGATAATGAACCTGACTCTCGGACTGAGGACATGACAAGGGAAAATACATATTTTAAAGAGGAAAAGCACATTTCTACCACCCAGAATAAATCCCTCTCTTGAAACATATTGCCGCCTAGTTGAGAAAGATGTACATAATCTCCTGGCTAATAAAAAAGTATACAAGGTATTCCACAATATGTCCAAAGCAGAGAAAGAATTTCTTATAGAACTGAAAAATGACTCCAGTATCATTATAAAAACTAATGACAAAGGAGGGGCAACATGGATTACTAAATGCAGCAGACTATAAAAAGGAAATTCAGAGACAACTTAGTGATGATGAATTTTTACAAAAGACTCCCAAAGGACCCTACTAATACAATTAAAGTCTCTGATCTATGATAAATTGGCTACAATTTTTGAATGAAAGGGGAAATTACAAAAGACAGAATATGAGTATATGAAAGTTGACCGCCCAACCACACCTGTCATATACGCTCTACCCTAAATTCACAAGGACATGACACCACCTATACCAAGCAGGCCCATTGTGAGAAGTAACGGATCTCTGACAGAGAATATATCTCCCTTTGTACAGGGGCGAAAATCTGATATCAACTTTGGAGGGGAGAATTACATGAAATTTTCTCAAGAGCAATTCCTGAGGGGGACACCAAAAGTAGTGCTGTAACACATAGCCTACATTGTAATAAGGTAAATGTATATTGAGGAACCAAAGAAATAAGGTGTTTGCCGTACTCCTAACTACCGGTACCCAAAACTACACAACTAATCACAACAGCAATACCATTGCCTTTAACAAATCTTAGTTCAGTCACCAGTTTAAGTTGAGAGTGGGGGTATCCATGGCATTTTCCAATTATGTTCCTATTTTACAAGTCAAAAAAATTGAGAACCTTTCATAATGTTGCCAAACAAAGACTCAACAAACTTACCTGAGACTCCCTGTCTCTGCCAGTCTGTCCCTGCATATCTGTCCCCAACTCTGCTGTCTGTGTGCCATCTGTTGCCTGCTCTGCCTAATGACATCATTGTGAAACATTTCCATTAGAATTTCATTTCTTTCTTATGAACATTTTATCAACTAGTCTTTGAGATATTAGGCTACTTAGGGTTCTTACTATGCGTTTTGGTGTATTGAAAAATACTCTGATGTCCGTCTTTTATTTTTCTGCCATGTTTCTACCTGCCTGGCTGGCTGGCTACACACACAGTGTGTAGGTTATTTACAGTAGGAGATGGACTTCTATCATCTTCAATCATTCTATTTGGGCTTCGATCTAAAAGGTAGCTAGCAAATGTGAAACGGATTAAAATGACAAGAGTTGACAGCTGTATGAGTTCACCATTTACACAACATATGCTGCAACCTTTTGTAATTTTAATAGTTTGTTTCATATTGGCTGGCTTCCAACAATAGCTGAATTTGCAAAGCTAGCGAGCACCAATTCAGTTTTCAGTGGTGTTTGCGATAATCTTTGCTACCCGGGTTAAATAAAGGTGAAATAAAATAAATAAATAAAAGTTAACTTGCGACAATTTAGCTTTTGCAACGAGACCATTAAATATATTTAAGACAATGGTAGAAGAGAGTGTAGTTCTGTTCAGTTTGGATTTCAGTTTATCGCTAACCTTATCACAGGGACTTTGAAGCACCAACTTACATCATCTGCATGCTGATTCCATCTTTGACGACGCCACATAAATGGAATAGGTACTAGCTAGCTTAATAGTTAATATTTGCGCGCTAGCTCTGCATATTCAGCTAGTGTGTGTGCGCGATTGACTGGATTAACCTCACGTCAGTTACGTGCATTGAGTGCCTTTCAGACAGTAGATACGACCTCTCTGTTACCTAGCAAGCTAAGGAACTGGCAGTGGATCAAACCATTGTGAGGCAAAGGGTGGGGGGGTTGCAATCTTTTGAAACTTAAAAATGCGCTATTAAGTGTCTATAATCAGCACAATTGCTTTCATTGCGTATTATTAATATTATTTAAATTACATAGTTATGTTTCAGTGATATATTGGGGGACACACATATTTTTCCCAGGATGGGGGGGTCGTGTCCCCCCCGGAATTTCCGCCCCTGCCTTTGTAGACCATTTTGTGAAACTCTGGGCGATCTCCCTCCCCACGTATACTAAAACTATTGATTTTATTAATCTTTTGAACTCTGTGGACCATAAAACCTGAAAATTCTATTCTGTATACTTTTGATGTTACCAGTTGTCACGACTTCCCTGAAGTCGGTTCCTCTCCCTGTTCGGGCGGCGTTCGGTGGTCGACGTCACCGGTCTTCTAGCCATCGCCGATCCACCATTCAATTTTTCCATTTGTTTTGTCTTGTTTTGTTTTCCCACACACCTGGTTTACATTCCCTCATTATTTGACGTGTATTTAACCCCCCCCCATGTCTGTGTGTGGAATTGTTTGTTGTTTCGTTAGATTGGTTGCGCTGGGTTATGTCAACCCGTATTGTGTTTAGTGTTCTTAGTGCCTGTGTGTGTTTTGTTCGCCGAAATAAAAGGCTCCGGTTGCTACCCAAATTCTGCTCTCCTGCGCCTGACTCCCTTACAGCCAGTTACGCATACCTAACACCAGTCTATATACTAAAAAACATGAGCTGGCGCACACCCAGAAAAAAAGTTTGTGTGGAGGTGCTTGAGTAACGGCGAATAAACTATAAAAATAAAGAAAGTCGCACACTCCATGTCGCACACTCCATGTATAAACTCCCAGCAATTTAATGGGTATTTACCAAACGTTTCGGCATCACTGTGCGTTCCCCACCCTGAAGAAGGTAAACGTTGGTAAATACCCATTAAATTGCTGGGAGTTTATACATGGGGTGTGGGACATGGGAGTGTGCGACATGGAGTGTGCGACTTTATTTTGATGTCACCAGTCTATATACTAACATCCCCCACCAGGACAGCCTAGAAGCCCTCATGTTCTACCTCAATGAGCGGCCCCCTAATGCTCAACCCAGCACCAATATGTATTGTGGACTTGGCTGAACTGGTACTAACCTCCAACTATTTTCTCTTCAGAGAGAAAGCACTATGGCTGCTAATTATGCTTAGTTATGCTAATTATTATGCTAGCTTAGCACTATGGCTGCTAATTATGCTAATTATTATGCTAGCTAAGCACTATGGCTCTTAATTATGCTAACCTACAGTACCAGTCAAAAGTTTGGACCTACTCATTCAAGGGTTTTTCTTTATGTTTACTACATTGTAGAATAATAGTGAAGAAATCCAAACTATGAAATAACAAATGTAATCACGTAGTAAACAAAAAAGTGTTAAACAAATAAAAATATATATTTTAGATTCTTCAAAGTAGCCACTCTTTGCCTTGATGACAGCTTTGCACACTCTTTAAATCAGCAGATTAAATTTGATAACATACTGAGCAGTGCCAACACAATTGTCGACCCTGGGAAAGGGGTACGAGTCCGACTTAGTAACGGCATAGTTTCCAAAAATCGGACTGTTGCCATGTTGTGTAATGCCATGTTCAAGCATGAACTCCACCTCACTGCGGAGTTTCTTTCTCTTTTCAGGATTCACTCGATAGGCATCTTGTTTGATTGGGGCTGAGTCCCCAACGTCAATGTTATGCTCTAATACATTTGTCTGAGTTGGCACATCTAAGAACAAACCCTATTATTATAAATTGTGGTTCAACAGGAGACAGATCCATGGAAATATGCCTGGGTCTGATGCCTCAGAGTAAGTTAAAATACGGTCACGCGTCTTGTTGACTTTGAGAAGGCGATCTTCAGTATGAGCTCTTATTACTCTTGTTATTGTAAGCCCACATTAATATCATGTAATAGAGCCCCACAGTGGAGGTGTCCTAATACCCATAAAACCTTGCGGTCAAACAGGGAAATGGTTCCCGATCGTTTTTCCACCATTACATTTTTCTCATAGAGAATTTCAGAAACAATTAACATTTACATGGTTATCAAAACATCACGCCAGGGTAAGCGTACACGAAACAAAAGCGTTGTGTTAAAATAAGGGCTGTGTTAAAATAAGGGCTGTGTTAAAATAAGGGCTGTGTTTTGGGTCTTCCCTGTGGCTCAGTTGGTAGAGCATGGTGTTTGCAACGCCAGCATGGTGTGTGCAACGCCAGGGTTGTGGGTTCGATTCCCAGGGTACGCCTACACGAAACACAGCCCTTATTTTAAGTGTTTCTAAAATCCCCTATGTGAAAAATAAATGGTGGGGGGGGGAAACATTTCCTTGTTTGTCCTCTAGGTTTTATGGGTATTATGACTCATACTGTGGACTCATTATTTGTAAAATTATGACACTTTTTGATAGGCGTTGATATAAATTGTTATTTATTAAGAAAAAAAGGAGTAAATCTAACTCACATGAATAAATAATGATACATTTTACAGTAGTGTTGGGATAAGTCTACACACGAAACCACAGATCTGTGAGATGTAAGCAAGAGAATGAACTGTGCCTTTAGACACAACATGGAAGCAATCATGCACTCCTTATCCTTTGTCTCTCACGTTGGACATCAATAACAACACAAAGATAAATCTCTACATCTTGGTAGGTGATTAGAATCCTTTGACTTGATTTCTCAGGTATTTTCTTTGGGGAAAAGTACGTCTACACTTAACATAGTTTCACAGGACATCACAATGTCAACTGTACCCACTGTACTGTTCGATGCATGTTTCTGTAGGTAGTTTTCCTGTAGCTGGGTTTCTGAAGTCTACCATGGTTGTTTCTGTAGTTAGTTTTCCTGTAGCTGGGTTTCTCAACTCTACCATATGTACATCGTTGTTTCTACAGTTAGTTTTACTGTAGCTGGGTTTCTCAACTCTACCATGGTTGTTTCTACAGTTAGTTTTCCTGTAGCTGGGTTTCTCAAGTCTACCATATGTACATCGTTGTTTCTACAGTTAGTTTTACTGTAGCTGGGTTTCTCAACTCTACCATATGTACATCGTTGTTTCTGCAGTTAGTTTTCCTGTAGCTGGGTTTCTGAAGTCTACCATATTTGTTTCTACAGTTAGTTTTCCTGTAGCTGGGTTTCTGAACTCTACCATGGTTGTTTCTGTAGTTAGTTTTCCTGTAGCTGGGTTTCTGAAGTCTACCATGGTTGTTTCTGCAGTTAGTTTTCCTGTAGCTGGGTTTCTCAACTCTACCATGGTTGTTTCTGCAGTTAGTTTTACTGTAGCTGGGTTTCTCAACTCTACCATGGTTGTTTCTGCAGTTAGTTTTCCTGTAGCTGGGTTTCTGAAGTCTACCATGGTTGTTTCTACAGTTAGTTTTCCTGTAGCTGGGTCTCTCAACTCTACCATGGTTGTTTCTGCAGTTAGTTTTCCTGTAGCTGGGTTTCTGAAGTCTACCATGGTTGTTTCTACAGTTAGTTTTCCTGTAGCTGGGTTTCTCAACTCTACCATGGTTGTTTCTGTAGTTAGTTTTCCTGTAGCTGGGTTTCTGAAGTCTACCATGGTTGTTTCTGTAGTTAGTTTTCCTGTAGCTGGGTTTCTCAACTCTACCATATGTACATCGTTGTTTCTACAGTTAGTTTTCCTGTAGCTGGGTTTCTCAACTCTACCATGGTTGTTTCTGTAGTTAGTTTTCCTGTAGCTGGGTTTCTGAAGTCTACCATATGTACATCGTTGTTTCTGCAGTTAGTTTTACTGTAGCTGGGTTTCTCAACTCTACCATGGTTGTTTCTGCAGTTAGTTTTCCTGTAGCTGGGTTTCTGAAGTCTACCATGGTTGTTTCTGTAGTTAGTTTTACTGTAGCTGGGTTTCTCAACTCTACCATATGTACATCTCGGTGGAGTTTGTTTGCGACAACTGTGGACGGAGTCGCTGTCAGTCGATACAAGGAAACAGTCTGTGGTTGTATTGGATAAAGGTTTTATTAAAAAGTATGGATATCAGCAAACAAAGAAAGGCACGCAGATACAAACAGCTACAGAGGACAAACATAGGTACACAGTAGGGGTTTAAGAAAAGGCAGCTAGAGAGGACAAACATAGGTACAAGGTAAGGAATTAAAAAAGGCAGCTACAGAGGACAAACATAGGTACAAGGTAAGAAATTTAAAAAGGCAGCTACAGAGAACAAACATAGGTACAAGGTAAGGAATTAAGAAATGCAGCTAGAGGACAAACATAGGTACAAGGTAAGAAATTAAGAAAGGCGGCTACAGAGAACAAACATAGGTACAAGGTAAGGAATTAAGAAAGGCAGCTACAGAGGACAAACATAGGTACAAGGTAAGGAATTAAGAAAGGCAGCTACAGAGGACAAACATAGGTACAAGGTAAGGGTTTATCGACTGACAGCGACTCGTTGTAGTTGGAGGTGCAGTCCGCCCACAGTTGTCTCCGCTCAACTCCATTGACGTGATGTGCGTCGCGGAGTTGAGAAAAACTTGGCTTACAGTAGTCACTGGATTTCAGTCACATTCGCAAACTAACACACTCACTTTAAAGTGCATAATGAATAGATTTTTATTATTATTCTCCTATTTCTTAAAATGGCTTTTAAATGCAACGATATCAGACATTCTGATTAATAGCAGCAGTCCTTTATACATTGCTAGATGATTAAAACGTAGCTTTCACACTAAAAGTGTATCAACTTGTATGTTATATTAATTTTTCATTACAATAATCAAGCAAAATCCTTGATGGAATCTGGATGATGCTAGATGGGGTAAAATAACACTTTGTCTCTCTTTTTTTCTGGGTGAAAAACTATGAGAACGTTTGATATACTAACCAGTATATTTTAGCAGCACTGACTTCACAGCCTTTCTCATTGAGTCTCAGTCATCTGTGGTATCTTCTTCGACGTCGCTCTCAGGTGAGCTCCTGTGTCTATACTCTGTGGTGTTAGACAGGTGTTTCCAAGCTACGTCCTTCTGGTTACTGGTACCTGTGCTGTTGGAGCGGCCTAGCCGGGCCAAAGCCTGGTGTTTTCCTGAGGTCTTCTCCCTGTCCTCCTGGACCTCTGCTAAGCCCCCCTGGGCCCTCTCAGACCCCTGGTGGTGGAGGTCATGCCTCAGGTTCTCCAGGTTGAGGGCCCAGGGGCCTAGCTTCTGCCAGTTGACCCTCTGAAAGGCCATGATGCAGTGAAGATTCCCTCCCACCTGCCAGGAGAGAAGAGGTTCATGTCAGAAATGCGGTAGAAACCCATGAATGGTACCTTCTTTTTAATTTTAACATAACTATAAAAACTGAGAAGAGGAGAGGTTCACGTCAGAAATACTGTACTAATACCAGAGCTCTGCTACCTGACCTGAGCCCAATGGGCCCCGGACATTATACATTGGGTTAGGGTAGAGCCTGTTAAATCTTTCCTCAAAAAGTATGGTACGGCAGGGCTTGGGTATCACTAGCAGTTTGAAGCTGTGTCATTTGCTCGTGCTCTGCAGTACAGACATATCTGACTAAGATTATAACATGGTGCCAGATGTGCTTCAACTAAATAGAAGACAGGAGAGATTATTTCACAGCTAATAATAATAATAATAATAATAATAATAATAATAATAATACAATTCCTTGAGTTTGTTTGAGTTTAGAGTGATGAAAAGTAACTAAACAGCTCTCTCATGTCTCGTCACTGAGTAGAGCAGCCCAAGCGTAGCCGTTGCGATGGTCACTCACAGACTCAGAGCCACCATGAGCAGAGTGCATGCAGAGTGAGCAGCGGCGCAGGAAGCGAGTGACAGACAGAGGAGCAACTAATGGATTTACTTACAGAGGAAGCTATTTCTGATTTCTGGTTTCGGGCAGGGCCTTAAATTTGGCAAAAGCAATCAGGCCTGGGCAGGGTAGGGCCTGAATGTCACGGGCATGGGTAGGGCTTAAAATTCATGCCCGTGCAGGGCTCTAACTCATCCTCATCCCATTGTTAGCATAACTGGTACCCTAACAACTAACATAACTATAAAACTGAAATTAAAATGAAAACCTTTTTGGTTTTGCGGCACTGAATTCCCCTCTCCGTGTGACGAATATCAAGGTATTCTGGATTTTGTGTGTTGAGATCTGTAACAATATCAGCCCACCTAAAAACAACCCAAGTTACAGAAGTGAAAAAGTAATCAACTAAGAAGACAACATGGTACAAGAACAAAAAAATACTGTATATAATTATAAAAGTCAGAAAGAATCATACTTTTTACAGTGAATAGCAGGGTGTTTCCTGCTTGGTTCACCAATCAGAATCCAGTGTTCCATTTCATTAGTTGGTAATGTACCCCTTAGAAGGAAACAAGAACAAGTTAACAAGGTACGTGGACGACAGCAAGAGTTACGTGGTTGACAGCGGGGGTTACGTGGACGACAGCGGGGGTTACGTGGACGACAGCGGGGGTTACGTGGACGACAGCGGGGGTTACGTGGACGACAGCGGGGGTTACGTGGACGACAGCGGGGGTTACGTGGACGACAGCGGGGGTTACGTGGACGACAGCGGGGGTTACGTGGACGACAGCGGGGGTTACGTGGACGACAGCGGGAGTTACGTGGACGACAGCGGGAGTTACGTGGACGACAGCGGGAGTTACGTGGACGACAGCGGGAGTTACGTGGACGACAGCGGGAGTTACGTGGACGACAGCGGGGGTTACGTGGACGACAGCGGGGGTTACCTGGACGACAGCGGGAGTTACGTGGACGACAGCGGGAGTTACGTGGACGACAGCGGGAGTTACGTGGACGACAGCGGGGGTTACGTGGACGACAGCGGGGGTTACGTGGACGACAGCGGGGGTTACGTGGACGACAGCGGGGGTTACGTGGACGACAGCGGGGGTTACGTGGACGACAGCGGGAGGTAAGTGGACGACAGCGGGAGGTAAGTGGACGACAGCGGGAGGTAAGTGGACGACAGCGGGAGGTAAGTGGATGACAGCGGGAGGTAGGTGGATGACAGCGAGAGGTAGGTGGACGACAGCGGGAGTTACGTGGACGACAGCGGGAGGTAAGTGGACGACAGCGGGAGGTAAGTGGATGACAGCGGGAGGTAAGTGGATGACAGCGGGAGTTACGTGGATGACAGCGGGAGTTACGTGGATGACAGCGGGAGTTACGTGGATGACAGCGGGAGTTACGTGGTTGACAGCAAGATAAAATTATTAGTAATCGATGACCTGCTAGAAAGTAAATGCACACAGGGATATGAGAGAGAGATGTACCTGTAGGCCTTGGCTGCTTTGAAAGGTGTGGCCTCGAAGCCCACAGGACAGAAGTAGTGGTTCTGACAGTGGTAAATGTAGGCCATGGTGTCATCTCTTAACCCCTGGGTCAACTTCAACAACGCCCCGTCAGCTGGAACAGGGAGAACAAATACTCAATTCAAATATGCTCCATTTTAAAAAAACAGAATCATGCAGACAGTCTGTACTACTGTATGCTTTTTCATCTATTCAGTTTCATTGTCAAACAAAGCTATTTCTTTATATAACAGACAAACTGGATGACGAACTAAAGTCAAGGCCAGCCCCAAGACATAATTGCTGGATTGACTGACATTTGAACACACTTTACTCTTTTGTATTTCCAAGCTGAGGCCAGCTTGTTACATCATAGCCAGTTTGTTAGTAGATAGGGTAGAATAGAGAGAAGAGTAGACAAACTCACCAGTCTCTCCTGCCGTCTTGTGTTTCCCGTGGGGTTTGTACAGAATATAGGAACATCCTCGGACACGGAAGTTGTCATTTATTTGCCTGAACCATCTGTTCACAAAGATTTTTAAAAATTACAAAAAAAATCTGTAGCCATTTGCTGTGCACCTTGTTTCTAATGTCAAAACTCAAAAAGTATTTTTCTGAGTACTGTACCTCATCAGAGTAGCATTGCCTGTAAAGGGACCAAACTTGATCTCCTCAAAAGGAGGCTGGAAGCCTAGGATCTGAAGAGCCCCTTCCTGGGACATGGGTGGGAGACTAAAAATACACACAAAACAAATCAAATAGCTGTTATTCCTCTTTATTTCTGGCAAATGAAAATGTACTACATGCTATAATGTGGTGGAAACATTTGTCTTGGTGTGTGCAGATCTGTTGTATTACCTAAATAACAAGTATAAAAGATGGAGTCTGTTCCTCCAACGAGCGATGATCCCATTGCTACATGTACAGAGCTACAGACATCGATAAATTGCCTACCTCCCTGCTCCTAGTGTGCTGTACAGAAAGTTCCAGCAGGAAACTAATGAAGATATCCCACATGACGTCTTGTACTGGGGGCGGCTGATGCAGTACCTAGAGAACAGAGGGAGGGGGAGAGAGAGAGGGAGAGAGATCAGAGAGGGAGAGAAAGAGAGAGAGAGGGAGAGAGAGAGGGAGGGAGAGAAAGAGAGAGAGAGGGAGAGAAAGAGGGGGAGAGAGAGAGAGGGAGGGAGAAAGAGGGAGAGGGAGGGGGAGAGATCAGAGGGAGAGAAAGAGAGAGAGAGGGAGACAGAAAGAGAGAGAGAGAGAAAGAGGGGGAGAGAGAGAGAGGGAGGGAGAGAGGGAGGGAGAGAGATCAGAGAGCGAGCGAGAGAGATCAGAGAGAGAGCGAGAGAGATCAGAGAGAGAGCGAGAGAGATCAGAGAGAGCGAGAGAGAGAGAGGGAGAGAGAAAGAGAGAGAGGGAGAGAGAGAAAGAGAGAGAGAGGGAGAGAAAGAGAGGGAGAGAAAGAGAGAGGGAGGGAGAGAGAGAGGGAGAGAGAGATCAGAGAGAGAGATCAGAGAGAGAGAGAGAGAGAGGGAGAAAAGCATGAAACTAATGAATGCCTCCTCCACTTGCAGTAGTTTCTGTCTCTGTCCGAAATGGCACCACATTCCCTATATAGTGCACTTGTTTTAACCAGAGCCCTACGGGTAGCAGTGCACTACATATGAAATAGGGTGCCATTTGGGATGCAAACCACTGTCATCATATCAGTAGTTAATACAGTATAACTAGCTCTGTGATAGGTCTCAGTAGTTAATACAGTATAACTAGCTCTGTGATAGGTGTATCAGTAGTTAATCCAGTAAAACTAGCTCTGTGATAGGTCTATCAGTAGTTAATCCAGTATAACTAGCTCTGTGATAGTTCTATCAGTAGTTAATCCAGTATAACTAGCTCTGTGATAGGTCTATCAGTAGTTAATCCAGTATAACTAGCTCTGTGATAGGTCCATCAGTAGTTAATCCAGTATAACTAGCTCTGTGATAGGTCTATCAGTAGTTAATACAGTATAACTAGCTCTGTGATAGGTCTATCAGTAGTTAATCCAGTATAACTAGCTCTGTGATAGGTCTATCAGTAGTTAATCCAGTATAACTAGCTCTGTGATAGGTCTATCAGTAGTTAATCCAGTATAACTAGCTCTGTGATAGGTCTATCAGTAGTTAATCCAGTATAACTAGCTCTGTGATAGGTCTATCAGTAGTTAATCCAGTATAACTAGCTCTGTGATAGGTCTATCAGTAGTTAATCCAGTATAACTAGCTCTGTGATAGGTCTATCAGTAGTTAATCCAGTATAATTAGCTCTGTGATAGGTCTATCAGTAGTTAATCCAGTATAACTAGCTCTGTGATAGGTCTATCAGTAGTTAATCCAGTATAACTAGCTCTGTGATAGGTCTATCAGTAGTTAATACAGTATAACTAGCTCTGTGATAGGTCTATCAGTAGTTAACAGTATAACTAGCTCTGTGATAGGTCTATCAGTAGTTAATCCAGTATAACTAGCTCTGTGATAGGTCTAGAGGTGTTTTTTTACGGCCATTTTTGTATCTCCTACACTTGATACTAGCTAGCTAGGCTAACGTTGGCTAAAATAGCTAGCTAGGTTGCTAAATATTACAGCAAAAAAGATATTAGCTTGCTGCCAAAGAGCTTGCTAAGACTATGTATATAAAGTATATAGTTAAGCAATAAAGCACGGAGGGGGCGTGGTATATGGCAAATATACCACGGCTAAGGGATGTTCTTAGGCACGACGCATCGCGGAGTACCTGGACACAGCCCTTAGCCGTGATATATTGGTCATATATCACAAACCCTTATTGCTATTACAAACTGGTTACCAACGTAATTAGAGCAGTAAAAAAAATAATGTTTTGTCATACCGGTGGTATACGGGCTGATATACAATGGCTGTCAGCCAATCAGCATTCAGGGCAGGGACCACCCAGTTTATAATACAGTATAATGAGCTGTGTGCTACCTCGATAGTAGTTAATACAGTATAATGAGCTGTGTGTTACCTCGGTAGTAGTTAATACAGTATAATGAGCTGTGTGTTACCTCGGTAGTAGTTAATACAGTATAATGTGCTGTGTGTTACCTCGGTAGTAGTTAATACAGTATAATGAGCTGTGTGCTACCTCGGTAGTAGTTAATACAGTATAATGAGCTGTGTTCTACCTCGGTAGTAGTTAATACAGTATAATGAGCTGTGTGCTACCTCGGTAGTAGTTAATACAGTATAATGAGCTGTGTGCTACCTCGGTAGTAGTTAATACAGTATAATGAGCTGTGTGCTACCTCAGTAGTAGTTAATACAGTATAATGAGCTGTGTGTTACCTCGGTAGTAGTTAATACAGTATAATGAGCTGTGTGTTACCTCGGTAGTAGTTAATACAGTATAATGAGCTGTGTGTTACCTCGGTAGTAGTTAATATAGTATAATGAGCTGTGTGTTACCTCGGTAGTAGTTAATACAGTATAATGAGCTGTGTGTTACCTCGGTAGTAGTTAATACAGTATAATGAGCTGTGTGTTACCTCGGTAGTAGTTAATACAGTATAATGAGCTGTGTGTTACCTCGGTAGTAGTTAATACAGTATAATGAGCTGTGTGTTACCTCGGTAGTAGTTAATACAGTATAATGAGCTGTGTGTTACCTCGGTAGTAGTTAATACAGTATAATGAGCTGTGTGTTACCTCGGTAGTAGTTAATACAGTATAATGAGCTGTGTGTTACCTCGGTAGTAGTTAATACAGTATAATGAGCTGTGTGTTACCTCGGTAGTAGTTAATACAGTATAATGAGCTGTCTGCTACCTCGGTAGTAGTTAATACAGTATAATGAGCTGTGTGCTACCTCGGTAGTAGTTAATACAGTATAATGAGCTGTGTGTTACCTCGGTAGTAGTTAATACAGTATAATGAGCTGTGTGTTACCTCGGTAGTAGTTAATACGGTATAATGAGCTGTGTGGTTAATACAGTATAATGAGCTGTGTTCTACCTCGATAGTAGTTAATACAGTATAATGAGCTGTGTGGTTAATACAGTATAATGAGATGTGTGCTATATTACCATCTCCTGAGGTCCAGGACTTTTCTCTGTTTGATCTCGTCCTGCGAGGCGTGGAGAGGAATGTCCTGCAGGTTCCTACTGGCCCCTGAAGGCTTCATCTTCTTAGTACCGACCCTCTTTACGTTGCCTGAAAATAGGACACAAATTTAAAGCAACCGCTCATACAGACAGAAACAAAGAGTAGGCTATATCTGTCAAGCGCTCATACAGACAGGAACAAAGAGTAGGCTATATCTGTCAAGCGTTCACACAGACAGAAACAAAGAGTAGGCTATATCTGTCAAGCGCTCACACAGACAGAAACAAAAAGTAGGCTATATATCTGTCAAGCGCTCACACAGACAGAAACAAAGAGTAGGCTATATCTGTCAAGCGCTCACACAGACAGAAACAAAAAGTAGGCTATATATCTGTCAAGCGCTCACACAGACAGAAACAAAAAGTAGGCTATATATCTGTCAAGCGCTCACACAGACAGAAACAAAAAGTAGGCTATATCTGTCAAGCGCTCATACAGACAGAAACAAAGAGTAGGCTGCACCTGTCAAGCGCTCATCGGTGCTAGGTCCGAACGTAATGAAGCAGTGTGGTGTACTAATGCTTTCCTTTGTCGTTGAGTTCTTAAAAATTTGAATTGTTTCTGAGAACAATACAGTACTTAAATGTTCCATTTCTTTCAACAACAATAAAACTCAGCAGGATAATCTTGTCACTATGATAAGTATTCTCTCTTGTAGTCACTGTGAAATAAACATGTCCCCTCATTCACCCTCTCCCTACAGCACACCAGTTCTTTACGTGGCGTCTCTGCCTGTCTGTGGTGTCTCTGCCCGTCTTACTAGCACTCTGGACAGTGGTGTCTCTCTATCACAGGTGAAGAATCTTTTAAACGAACAAAAATACTTCTACAAGCAGTTGTTACAACAACAACAACAAAAATAGCTTCAAGCGTTGTTTCCAAATACTGGTGGAGTCAATTAATAAAAGTATGGACAATCTAACGGCGAAATCAGATTCTCGAGGGACAATCAAGGCGGAAACAACATTGTTGTGGACTCTCCACATGAGACCAGGACGGAGTCTGAGAACAAAGTGCGGGAAATTATCACTAAAGAAACTGAAAGCTGACCATAGGAAGATTGAGGTGGAGGGCGCTCACAGTACTGCAAAGCCCACCACCGGCCCAGGTGACAGGCCCAGGCCGATAGCGGACAAGTTACAGAGTTTCTAGGAAAAGGTAGCTGTCCTGGAAAGAGCCAAGAACTTGAAAGGAACGTACATCTTCATCAACGAGAACTATCCTGAAGCTGTGCACCAGAAGAGGAAAGAACTGATCCCAGACATGAAATCTGCCAGAGCGCGTAGGGACATTGCTTACATCCGCTATGACAGGCTCATTGTCCACCCTCCCTCCCAAAAAGCCTGTGGGTTCGTAGCGTAAACCACGCAGCACACACACACACACACACACACACTTAAACACACCAACTGATTGACGGACTGCTGAATAATGTTATTTTTTTTGGTTCTTGTTTTGTTTGTTCTTTTCCATATTATGTCTATCTCTGATAAGCTACACAGGAAAGGGCTGAAAATAGACCATATTATATGTAGCCTTAGAAATAAGGTTCATGAAATCAATAACTTGCTAAATTCAGATAACATTTATTAATTAGCCATTTTTTAAAACTAATTTACATAATTCATTTGATGATAGAGCAGTAGAAGAGACAGAAACGCTTATGGGGAGGTATTGCTCTATATATATATATATATATACTGCTCAAAAAAATAAAGGGAACACTTAAACAACACAATGTAACTCCAAGTCAATCACACTTCTGTGAAATCAAACTGTCCAGTTAGGAAGCAACACTGATTGACAATACATTTCACATGCTGTTGTGCAAATGGAATAGACAACAGGTTGAAATTATAGGCAATTAGCAAGACACCCCCAATAAAGGAGTGGTTCTGCAGGTGGTGACCATAGACCACTTCTCAGTTCCTATGCTTCCTGGCTGATGTTTTGGTCACTTTTGAATGCTGGCGGTGCTTTCACTCTAGTGGTAGCATGAGACGGAGTCTACAACACACACAAGTGGCTCAGGTAGTGCAGCTCATCCAGGATGGCACATCAATGCGAGCTGTGGCAAGAAGGTTTGCTGTGTCTGTCAGCGTAGTGTCCAGAGCATGGAGGCGCTACCAGGAGACAGGCCAGTACATCAGGAGATGTGGAGGAGGCCGTAGGAGGGCAACAACCCAGCAGCAGGACCGCTACCTCCGCCTTTGTGCAAGGAGGAGCACTGCCAGAGCCCTGCAAAATGACCTCCAGCAGGCCACAAATGTGCATGTGTGTGCTCAAACGGTCAGAAACAGACTCCATGAGGGTGGTATGAGGGCCCGACGTCCACAGGTGGGGGTTGTGCTTACAGCCCAACACCGTGCAGGACGTTTGGCATTTGCCAGAGAACACCAAGATTGGCAAATTCAACCCTGGCGCCCTGTGCTCTTCACAGATGAAAGCAGGTTCACACTGAGCACATGTGACAGACGTGACAGAGTCTGGAGACGCCGTGGAGAACGTTCTGCTGCCTGCAACATCCTCCAGCATGACCGGTTTGGCGGTGGGTCAGTCATGGTGTGGGGTGGCATTTCTTTGGGGGGCTACCTCCATGTGCTCGCCAGAGGTAGCCTGACTGCCATTAGGTACCGAGATGAGATCCTCAGACCCCTTGTGAGACCATATGCTGGTGCGGTTGGCCCTGGGTTCCTCCTAATGCAAGACAATGCTAGACCTCATGTGGCTGGAGTGTGTCAGCAGTTCCTGCAAGAGGAAGGCATTGATGCTATGGACTGGCCCGCCCGTTCCCCAGACCTGAATTCAATTGAGCACATCTGGGACATCATGTCTCGCTCCATCCACCAACGCCACGTTGCACCACAGACTGTCCAGGAGTTGGCGGATGCTTTAGTCCAGGTCTGGGAGGAGATCCCTCAGGAGACCATCCGCCACCTCATCAGGAGCATGCCCAGGCGTTGTAGGGAGGTCATACAGGCACGTGGAGGCCACACATACTACTGAGCCTCATTTTGACTTGTTTTAAGGACATTACATCAAAGTTGGATCAGCCTGTAGTGTGGTTTTCCACTTTAATTTTGACTGTGACTCCAAATCCAGACCTCCATGGGTTGATAAATTGGATTTCCATTGTTTATTTTTGTGTGATTTTGTTGTCAGCACATTCAACTATGTAAAGAAAAAAGTATTTAATAAGATTATTTCATTCATTCAGATCTAGGATGTGTTATTTTAGTGTTCCCTTTATTTTTTTGAGCAGTGTATATATCTGAAATATATATATATATATATATATATATATATATATATATTTCAGATATATACACTGCTCAAAAAAATAATATATATATATATTCAGAGCCATAGAGAAGATCCCATGTCAAGTGTTATTTAAGTGTTGTGGTCACAGGTTCACCTGCCTCACCTAAAGCCTATTCTTTAACGGTGTTGCTATAGGCCACCAAGAGCTAACAGTCAGTATCTAGATAACATGTGTGAAATGTTTGACAGCGTATGTGATGTTAACAGACGTCTGTTTTCTGGGTGACTGGATTATTGACTGGTTTTCATCAAGCTGTCCGCTCAAGAGGAAGCTTCTCACTGTAACCAGTGCTTGTAATCTGGTCATTAATCAACCTACCAAGGGTGTTTACAAACACTACAGGGACAAGATCATCCACATGTATTGATCACATTTTTACTAATACTGTAGAACTTTGTTCTAAAGCTATATCCGTACCCATTGGATGCAGTGATCACAATATATTGGCTATATCCAGGAAAGACAAAGTTCCAAAAGCTGGGCCTAAAATAGTGTATAAGAGATCATACAAAATATGTTGCTGTGACTCCTACGTGGATGATGTTACAAAATCTCTAGGCCCTCTACTCTTTTCTATTTTTACCAATGACCTGCCACTGGCATTATAAAAAGCCTCTGTGTCCATGTATGCTGATGATTCAACCCTGTACGCGTCACCAACCACAGCTAGTGAAATCATTGCAACCCTAAACAAAGAGTTGCAGTCAGTTTTAGAATGGGTAGCCAGTAATAAACTGGTCCTGAACATCTCTAAAACTAAGGGCATTGTATTTGGTACAAATCATTACCCAAATTCTAGACCTGAGCTAAATCTGACTGTTGAACAAGTTGAGGAGACTAAATTACTTGGCGTTACCTTAGATTGTAAACTGTCGAGGTCAAAACATATTGATTCAATGGTTGTAAAGATGGGGAGAGGTCTGGCCATAATAAAGAGATGCTCTGCTTTTTTGACACCACACTCCACAAAGCAAGTCCTGCAGGCTTGAGTTTTATCAGACCTTGATTATCGTCCAGTCATATGGTCAAGTGCTGCAAAAAAGGACCTAATTAAGCTGCAGCTGGCCCAGAACAGAGTGGCACGTTTTGCTCTTTGTAATCAGAGGGCTGATATAAATACTAACCATGCCAGTCTCTCTAGGCTGAGAGTTGAGGAAAGACTGACTGCATCGCTTCTTGTTTTTATAAGAAACATTAATGTTTTGGAAATTCCAACTTGTTTGCATAGTCAACTTACACACAGCACTGACACACACACACTTACCCCACCAGACATGCCACCAGGGGTCTTTTCACAGTCCCCAGGAGCAGAACAAATTCAAGGAAACGTACAGTATTATACAGAGCCATGAGTACATGGAACAACCCTTCCATCTTATATAATGCAAGTGAACAGCAAACCTGGTTTCAAACAACAAATAAAGCAACACCTCACGGCCCAACGCTTCCCACCATTTGACCTACTGGTTGTGTGTTTATGTACTGACATGTGACCTACTGGTTGAGTGTTTATGTACTGACATGTGACCTACTGGTTGAGTGTTTATGTACTGACATGTGACCAACTGGTTGAGTGTTTGTACTGACATGTGACCAACTGGTTGAGTGTTTGTACTGACATGTGACCTACTGGTTGAGTGTTTATGTAGTGACATGTGACCTACTGGTTGAGTGTTTATGTAGTGACATGTGACCTACTGGTTGAGTGTTTATGTAGTGACATGTGACCTACTGGTTGAGTGTATGTACTGACATGTGACCTACTGGTTGAGTGTATGTACTGACATGTCACCTACTGGTTGAGTGTTTGTACTGAAATGTGACCTACTGGTTGAGTGTTTGTACTGACATGTGACCTACTGGTTGAGTGTTTATTCTGACATGTGACCTACTGGTTGAGTGTATGTACTGACATGTAACCTACTGGTTGAGTGTTTGTACTGACGTGACCTACTGGTTGAGTGTATGTACTGACATGTGACCTACTGGTTGAGTGTTTGTACTGACATGTGACCTACTGGTTGAGTGTTTGTACTGACATGTGACCTACTGGTTGAGTGCATGTACTGACATGTAACCTACTGGTTGAGTGTTTGTTCTGACATGTGACCTACTGGTTGAGTGTTTGTTCTGACATGTGACCTACTGGTTGAGTGTATGTACTGACATGTAACCTACTGGTTGAGTGTTTGTACTGACATGTGGCCTACTGGTTGAGTGTTTGTACTGACATGTATGTGTAACTGATAGATGTATTGTCTTGTTCATTATTTGTCGGACCCCAGTAAGACTAGCCGTCGGATCCTTAAAAAAAAAAGTAATCAAATGCCTATCTGTGGTTTCACTGCCTGTGTTGAAAAAGACTATCATAAGTAGGGTTGAAAAATTCTGGGGAACATTCAAATTTCCTGGTTTTCCAGAATTCCTGGTTGGAGGATTACAGATCTACTTCTTATTCCCTCCTGTTTCCGGGAATATTCAAACTGGGATTTCGGGTAAAACAGGGAATTTATTGAAAGTTCTTGGAATTTTGCAACCCTAATCATAAGTATTCACCCCGCTTGGATTTTTTCTAATATTGCTGTGTTACAAAGTGGGAATGAAATAGATTTAATTGTGATTTTTTGTTGTTGTTGTCATTAATCTACTACATAAAATACTCCATAATGCCAAAGTAAAAATTTTATTCTAGAAATGTTTACAAATTAATAAAAATGTAATAACTAAAAGTTGTTTGTTGCATAAGTATTCACCCTCTTCATTTAGGAAAGCCTAAAATCAGTTCAGGAGTACAATTTGGCTTAACAAATCGCATAATAAGTTACATGGACTCACTCTGTGTGAAATAACAAGGGGTTGATATGATTTTTTTATGACAAACCCCTTCTTCTGTCCCCCATACATACAACATCTGTAATGTCCATCAGTCAGGTATTGAATTTCAAGCACAGATTCAACTACAAAGACCAGGGAGCTTTTTTTTCCAAAAGCCTCATAAAGGGCGGCGGCGATTGGTAGATGAGTAACAATAACAAAAATCTGATATTGAATATCTTTTTAACGTATGGTCAAGTTAATAATTATGCTGTGGATGATGTATTTAACCACACAGACACATCAAAGATGGCCGTCCTTCTGAACCCAGCTACAGAACAGGAAGGAAACTGCTCAGTGATGTCACAATGAGGCCACTGGTGATTTTTAAACTGCTACGAAGTTGCGATAGGAGAAAACTGAGAGTGGATCAGCAACATTATTGTGTCTTCCATAATGAACGACCTAAATGAGTGAAAAGCAGAATAAAAATATTCCAAGACATGCATCCTGTATGAAACAAGGCACTAAAGTAATACTGCAACAACAAACAAAAAAACGAAGGAATACACTTTGCAAAGCCTAAAGTAAATGTAAAGCCTAACGTTTGGGGCAATTCCAATATGTCACTGAGTAAATGCCTCCTTATTTTCAAGCATGATGTTGGCTGCATCATGGTATGGGTATGCTTGACATTGGCAAAGACTGGGGTGTTTTTCAGGATAAAAATAAATGGGATGGAGCTAAGCAAATACAAAATCCTAGAGGAAAATCTGCTTCAGTATGCTTTACATCAGACAATGGGAGAGGAATTCACCTTTCAGCAGGTCAATAACCTACAACACAAGGCCAAATCTACACTGGAGTTGCTTACCAAGACAGTGAATGTTCCTGAGTGGCCTAGTTACAGTTTTGACTTAAATCTCCTTGAAATCTATGGCAAGACTTGAACATTGCTTTCTAGTCATGATCCCCAACACCTTGACAGAGCTTGAAGTATTTTGAAAAGAATACTGGGTAAATATTGCACAATCCAGGTGTGCAAAGCTCTTAAGAGACTTACCAAAGAACACTCACAGATGTAATCCCTGCCAAAGGTGTTTCTAACATGTATTTACTCAGGGGGGTGAATACTTACCTAATTAAGGTATATTAATATTTTATTTTTCATTCATCTTAAAATAATGTTAGGATTTTACTTCTACTTTGACATTGCAGAGTATTTTGTGTAGCTCACTGACAACAAAATGACAGTTTAATCCCACTTTGTAACACAATAAAATGTGAAGAAATCCAAGGGGGGTGAATACTTCCTATACCCACTGTACCAACAACAGATGGTCTGAACACCAGTTACTGGCACATACTGCTTAGTAACAGATGAATCAGCATGAGAATAATACTAAAGTAACTCATAGCATATCCATGAGACTAAAACATACTGTAAATGATGTCTCCAAAAGCAAGCAGAACCCCTGTTTTACACTGTATATGATTTAGGTTATTGATCTTGCTTACTTGTCCTGGGCTTTCGAGTTAGCACAGCGTCAAAGTTAGTGGTATCAATCTCCCAAGCCAGGATAGGCTTGGTGTTGCTGCAGGACACCCCCTCCATATCAAAGTCTTCGTCTGATGCCTCCTCTACACCTGCATGCTGCCCCTGACCCTGAGACAGGTCCACAGTATTGGACTTCACTAATGGGGCCCCGCTGCCATCCTGCTTGCTGTGGGCCACCTCTCTGGGGGTACTGGGGAGCCGGTAGAGAGAGGTAGCCTGGTTGAGGAGGGCGTAGTCTGAGCAGACCGTGTAGAACTTCTCTCTGGAGTGAGTGACAGGACAGGTCCATGGGAGCTGGAGCTCAGCGCTGGAGGCTCTCCGGGTCCTCAGGGAGTCCCGGGTGTGAGTGGTCAGCAGGCCGCGTTGGTCATCCTCTCTGTCAGGGGGTGGGGGTCGCTGGGACAAGGGCGTAGCCTGGTCGCCTGGCTGACTCCCAGATACATTAGGTCCTGAACTATCCCCACTGTTAGGCATTGAAGAGACGACTGGGATGTTGGATGAGAGAATTGTTTAAAGTTGAAGTGGTTGGTCTGTTTAGAGGGGTGGGTTGTCATCTATGCTGCAGAAAGGATTACAAATATTTATTAAAACTACAAATTGGGTTAAAAGATATCAACCAGGAATTGTGTTTTTTTGGCCTATAAAGGTAAAATGTTGAAAGGTAATTCATAGTCAGTAGCTAACATAGAGTTTAAGGTATCCCAAAGGCTGGCAGATGGCGATGTTGAGTAATTTAATCTTACCGTCCAGATGGAATCTATGCAGCTGGCTATGCGGCTGGCTATGCGGCTGGCTATGCAGCTGGCTATGCAGCTGGCTATGCAGCTGGCTATGCACTCGTATCCCCCATGGACTGGTTTGTACATTAAACATTCTCCATTCAGGCTGTAAATGTGTAATTTTCCTCCTTAACTCAATTGAATGGCGAGAAGGTTGAGGGAAAAAAAAGAAAAAAAAAAACCGGGGAATTTGCATAGTTTTTTATGAAACACTATTTTCCACCACCATGCTAAAGTGGCTAGTGCTACTTCCTGATGTTGCGTATCGTGTTCAGCCAATCAGACCATGGGTGAAAAAAAAAAACAGACTGCTACAACCTGATTGGCTAAATGTGATATGCAACATCCGGGACTAACATTAGCTACTCTAGCATGGTGGTGGAAACTGGTTCTTCATAAAGAAAGTATGGGGTCTCCTGAGTGGCGCAGCGGTCTAAGCCACTACATGTCAGTGTTTAGGCTTCACTACAACCTGGAGTTCGACCCCAGGCTGTGTCACAGCCGGCCGTGACCGGGAGTCCCATAGGGTGGCGCACAATTGGCCCAGCGTCGTCTGGGTTAGGGGAGGGTTTGCCGGGGGGGCTTTCCTTGGCTCATCGCGCTCTAGCGATTCCTTGTGGCGGGCCAGGAACGTGCAAGCTGACTTCCGTCATCAGTTGAACAGTGTTTCCTCCGACACATTGGTGCGCCTGTCTTCCTGGTTAAGAAGCAGTGTGGCTCAGCGGATGATGTTTCGGAGGACGCATGACGCGTCCTTCGCCACTCCCGAGCCCGTTGGAGAGTTGCAGCGATGAGACAAGATCTTAACTACCAATTGGATATCACAAAAGTTTTTTATTTTTTACGCCTTATCACCATTAAATCTAGTTAAGGAGAAAAACGACACCTTTGCAGCCTCAATGGAAAATGTTTTATGTACAACCCGGTTCAGGAGTGATAGGTGCGTTCCCATTGAATGAATGGTAAGATGAAACGACAACAATATCGTCATCTGCCAGCCTTTTGGCTAACTTTAGGGCAAGCCGTGATATTAATTCAACCACAACCTGATCTACAGTAGCATGAACACTTGATAAGGATAATGTATTGGACATTGACTACAAAACACACTTAGGAGTGGTGTAAATGTAAATGTTTTTACATTACCCGGCCGTTCAATCATAGAGCCAAAGATAAGAATATTTATTTATTTTGCGCCCACTAGGCTAGACTGCCATAACCATCACCACCTGTCATCTCAGAAGATGGCAGCAAAACATGCAGTAGCATCGGATACTCTAAAATATACACGCAATAAACCTGTAAAATGTTGGTACACATACCTTGCATTGTGTCGTGGATTTTTAACTTGGTAGTTAGCTCGGTAACCACATAGTATGTATTTCTCCTGTTGGGATAATAAATACGATGTTGTATATTGACGTCCTCCTCCTTCCGCTGTACAGTAATGATAAGCTAACCCATTACGTAACTAGGGGTGCTCAACCGTAATCTTCCACAAGATTTTCTCACAGACAGTTCTAAATTAACGCTTTGCTATATAATTATTCATTTATTTTTTAAATTGGAAGTTAAAAATCGTTCCTTATAGAGATTTAACATTACTGACCCTATTTGTTCATCATATACACAAAATATTCGGCGTTCACGAAGGGTCATCAACCCCTATCCAGCCATCCGGGTTTCTTTAACCAATCAGAAGTCGTCTGTGGTGGTGGGGTGCACTTGATTTACCTCGCTGGTACGGAACGCCGTTTTAACACTATTTGAAGCGTCAAATAAAGCTTGTTGACCAACCAGGACCTGAATATGACCATTCATTGTTTATGTAATTATTACACATTGATTTCACACTATCACTTGTATTTCATATGTCACAACGATTCATTGATACGTGTGTTATGATGATACCGGTAAAGTTTTGTCTCGCTCTGCCGCACGACCGCAGACACACTTTCCCAAGCTATGGACGGTGGTGGTTATAAAACAAAAAGGCTAGCTAGTTGATGGGACACAAACAATGTTCTTCCCCAGAAACATAGCAAAACGACATGATCTGTTTCAGTAGCTATAGTTAGCTAGCTAACTATCTAGCTCGGTGTCATCATCTAAAATACCCCTTATTCATAAAACAGTTCTACATTTGATTAATGGTCAGACCCCACCTTTGTGAAGCTAGCCACAATAAGAATTAGCCTAAATAGTGGAATTTGCTGTTCGCCTTCAAAAAAAATTGTTAAAAAAAAAAAAAAATGTATATATTCTATTGAACCTTTATTTGACTAGGCAAGTCAGTTAAGAACAAATTAGTATTTACAATAACGACCTACCCCCGGTCAAACCCTAACCCGTACGACGCTGGACCAATTGTGCGCCCCCTTTTATGTCTAATTGAAAGTGTTACAAATGAATACGAATAGTGGAATCATGCCTTAATGGAATAGATCATGCTAAACGAGGTTGGAATGTTGTTATATAAATTCAACAAAAGACAATAGTTTGTTAATTTAACCAAAAAAATCAGTTGAAATCACACTGTGGATATATTAGAGTTTAGAATTGCATCGAGGGCATACTTATTTCACTGTACAGCCTTACCTATGGATGGTGGATCAATGACATGGGGTATCAGTCTACCCAGCGACACCCACAGAACATTAGCTTCGTAGCTCTTATTGCAGGTGTCACATCTGTCGTCATGGAGAGAAGTGGACCAAGGTGCAGCGGAGTTAGTGTTCATAATTTTAATTCAAAAACGATCACTGGAACACTACAAAAACAAGAAAATACCGACAGCTAAACAGTACTGACAGCATATCACACTGAACAGAAAGAATTACCCACCACCAAAGGACCAAGCAGCAGAGGAACGAGGAAGAAGGATGGACGTGGGCGGAGATGAGGATGAGCGTTTCCAGGGCTATGGAAGAGTTAAGTAAATTCGAGAGGCAGCCCCAATAATTTTTTTGGGGGGGGCACAAGAGCAGTTTTGCGGGGCAAGATTGGAGCCCCAGGCCAGCTCCCCGTACCCTTGTAGGGCAGAGACAGACTGGACAGGTCCCGTGCTTTGGGGTTGGGGCTGTGGTGAGGCCTGGGATTTTCAGGCCGGTAGGCACAGTACCAGCGCCCCGCATGTGCCAGGGCGAAGTAAGCATCGATGCCTGAAGGGTGATGCCAACCCTGCGCTCAAGACCGCCAGTGCGCCTCTACAGTCCAGTGTTTCCCGCTATACGCACTAGCATGGAGGTGCGTGTCTCCAGGCTGGCACGTCCAGTACCAGCCCCACACATCAGGCGTCTAGTGCGTCAGCCCAGCCTCGCCAGTCAGGAGCTGCCAGAGTGGCCCGACTGCCCGGGTCTGCCAGAGTGGCCCGACTGCCCGGGTCTGCCAGAGTGGCCCGACTGCCCGGGTCTGCCAGAGTGGCCCTCCTGTCCTCCGGCCCAGCCCGAGTGGCCCGCCTGTCCTCCGGCCCAGCCCGAGTGGCCCGCCTGTCCTCCGGCCCAGCCCGAGTGGCCTGCCTGTCCTCCGGCCCAGCCCAAGTGGTCCGTCTGCCAGGGTCAGCCCGAGTGGTCCGTCTGCCCGGCGCAGCTATCGGCGCCACCGAAGTGGGCGACGCCGAAGGTGGAGAGAGGTCCACGTCCCGCACCTGAGCCACCTCCAGGATAGGTGGGTTGGGGAGGGAGGGTGTAGCACAGTGCCGTCGTTGACGGCAGCCACCCTCCCTTCCCTCCCTTATTGTTTAGGGGGTATTGTTTATTGGTTTTGTTGGGGTATTGGGGATTTTTTTGTGTTTTCCTTTTTAAGGTGCATTCCGGGGTCTACACCTCGAGGGGGGTACTGTCACATCCTGACCAGCAGAGGGCGTAATTGTATTAGTTTTGGTCAGGACGTGGCAGAAGTTTTGTGTTATGTGTTAGTTAATTGGGATTGGACTCCCAATTGAAGGCAGGTGTGTTGAGTTGCCTTTGATTGGGAGTCCTATATAGTAGTGTGTGTTTTTCTTTGGGGTTGTGGGTAATTGTTTCTGTTCAGTGTGATATGCTGTCAGTACTGTTTAGCTGTCGGTATTTTCTTGTTTTTGTAGTGTTCCAGTGATCGTTTTTGAATTAAAATTATGAACACTAACTCCGCTGCACCTTGGTCCACTTCTCTCCATGACGACAGATGTGACAGCAGGACTCTGAAACCACTGTGAATTGAGCCACATTTATTGTACCTGTTATTGTACCTACTATGTGTATTGAACACTATTCCAGAGGAAAAAAACAATACTAAGTGTACGTTTTGGAGTCTGATAACTCTGAGGACTTTCCTACAGTCAAAGTCCCACAATGAGAGCTACGACTCTCATATTTGCGTTCTGTGGGTGTTACCGAGCAGACTGATACACTATTTTATTGCTCCATAAATTCCAGCCCTCTTACCTTGTTAAATATTATCTAGTCTAAATACGGCATGATTCCACCAATTGTGTAACCTTCTGTGTCACTTTTGAAGGCAAACTGCAAATTCCACTATTGTGGATAATCCATCCATATCCAGATGAAGCCAGCTGGTTTATTATAATGTTAGTTTTGGTCAACAGGGTTAAGTAGCTGGCTAGCTAGTTATTTTTCATGAATTGAAGTTCGATTTCAATAGGGCAACAACAAGTGGCTACCTAGCTAGTACTTACTCACATGGATTCCTAAATCATTGCAAAAAAAATACTGAAAATGACTGCAGTTTTGTTAGGGTTTAACCAATTATTTGTTTGCATAACCAATATAATACAACTATTTAAACCTATATAATAAAATTAGTTGTGGTGCATAACTTATGATTACTAATGCTAAACATAAGAGGTTAATATTGTATTAACATAGATTGAGCGACATATAATAGACATGACTAACTGGAGGGTTGCTGGCTAGTAGTGTAGGCTGAGTAGACTCGTGACACACACACACACACTGCCTGGTCGTGGGGCCGCTCAAGGACAGGTGTATGTAAGGAACTGATAGAGGGGAGAATGGCTGTGGCACAAGAACAGGCACTGTCCTTGGGTGTCTGACTCTCGGGTACACACATGAAGATAAGCTAGAAGACAACTATGCTTGGCAACAAAGATGCGTCTAGAGGCTGGGACCAGCCTGCACGCCAACGATAGGATGAGTAAGTTTAAACCACACTCATCCTCCCTCTGACAGGCCAGCAGTGAGCGGGAACTATCTCTGTCAGAGTATTTAATGAAAAGCAAAGGATGTGTCACTCAGTTCTCTGTCTGCCCTGCGAGGTGTTACAGTGAGCCCGTATATACGAACATTGCATTTATCACTATTTACTTAGCTTAATAAACAGCTGTGAAACAGTACTAGAGACCAGAGTTTCTCTTTGTTCTGACACCAGCTTCGAATTGACGCAACCCGACAGTTTCTATTGGTCATTGCTTTCAGGCTGGTTGTATTGCTGCTAGCTAGGTACCAAGCTAAATCTAACTAGCTACCCCAGAGGTTGCTAATAACATCTGTATCAAACACATTTCCCAAACAGTTTTGATCCGGATCTTATTTAAAATGCTCACACAGACGTTTTCCCATTCGGTCGAACAAATAATGCGTTATTACCAACGTGGTATTGTCAACACATTGTGGCCGGTGTGGGCGCTTGTTTATTTTGTACATCTTTTGACAGTGCTATCGTAGTGGTGGCTCTTTGGCTTGCACACACACACAACATAGAATCGTGTTATTTGACATGTAAAAATAATTATTTGAAGTATTTTTTTATTTTTTTTTGACAAGCATTTGACCCATATGCTGGGTGTGGCGGCCAGTTAGGGACCAAGGATAAATGCTGTGTTTGAATACCCATACTAATATACTCTGAGTTCATTTTAGTATTGGTATCCTATCTGTTTTAGCGTACTAGCGCTTCGCCTGTTTACCGGAAGTTGATACTGTTGCTACGCAACCTCTTGCTAGCTTGTTAGCATAACAAATTACTATCTATGTGTTAGGCTATTAGTGGGTTGTGTTGTACTTACCAGTGTTCGCGGGGTCCGACATGCCAATCAACCTGCTATCTGCCAATCACGGGAATGCCTGGAATGTTCGGATGCCGGGCAGCCTGGTGGTTGGTGGAGTGGCGTGGAGGGGGGTTGGGCAGGGGGATGGAGCACTGGAAGTTAAGACCAGGTTTAGCCATTGTTCTCTCTCTCTTATGTCTGGCCTTCACAAGAGAAGGTCACGGTTGGTTTGTGGGGTATCTTTCATTTATTTTGGCATGGGCTACAGCCAAACAGTAGACTGTGCGAAGTTGGGTTAATAAACTGTCAATTCGTAAACTCAAGCCTCAGTCTGAACAATTGTTCCTTTATGATCTAGTCAGGTCATTACAATACAAACTGAGGCAGCAGACTGTGAAAATTAATATTTGTGTCATTCTCAAAACCTTTTGGCCACAACTGGCATCCGGAATAAAGCTTGTCTGGAGAAGAAAAGGTGAGCGCTACCATCAGTCCTGTGTCATGCCAACAGTAAGGCATCCTGAGACCATTCATGTGTGGGGTTGCTTCTCAGCCATGGGAGTGGGCTCACTCACAATTTTGCCTAATGTTGGGTCGCGTCAATTCGAATCTGGTATCAGAACAAAAATAGTCAGCACAGAGTACCTTCCGATTTCTTTGTACTTTAATTAATGTAAACACTTGAATGGTAAATATGATGTTCGTATATACGGGCTCACTGAAACACCACGCAGGGCAGACAGAGAACTGGAATGACATCACAAGTTTTTCTTTAAATACTTCTTGACAGACTTAGTTCCCTCTCCCTGAGGGCCTGTCATAGTAGAGAATTGGGTGTGGTTTAGACTTACTCCAGCCTATCGTTGGCGTGCAGGCTGGTCCCAGTTGTCTTCTAGCTTATCTTCGTGTGTGTACCCGAGTGTCAGACACTCAAGGACAGTGTCTGTTCTTATGCCACAGCCATTCTCCCCTCTATCAGTTCCTCACATACACCTGTCCTTGAGAGGCCCCACAACCAGGCATTGTGTGTGTGTGTCACGAGTCTACTCAGCCTACACTACTAGCCAGCAACCCTCCAGTTAGTCATGTCTATTATATGTTGCTCAATCTATGTTAATAAAATATAAACCTCTTATGTTTAGCATTAGTATTCATAAGTTATGCACCACAACTAGTTTAAGAAAATATAACCCAACACTAAGAACACAGCCATGAATAAAGAATGGTACCAACACATCCTCCAAGAGCAACTTCTCCCAACCATCCAGGAACAGTTTGGTGACGAACAATGCCTTTTCCAGCATGATGGAGCACCTTGCCATAAGGCAAAAGTGATAACTAAGTGGCTCGGGGAACAAAACATCGATATTTTGGGTCCATGGCCAGGAAACTCCCCAGACCTTAATCCCATTGAGAACTTGTGGTCAATCCTAAAGAGGCGGGTGGACAAACAAAACCACAAATTCTGACAAACTCCAAGCATTGATTATGCAAGAATGGGCAGCCATCAGTCAGGATGTGGCCCAGAAGTTAATTGACAGCATGCCAGGGCAGATTGTAGAGGTCTTGAAAAAGAAGGGTCAACACTGCAAATATTGACTCTTTGCATTAACTTCATGTAATTGACAACAAAAGCCTTTGACACTTTTGAAATGCTTGTAATTATACTTCAGTATTTCATAGTAACATCTAACAAAAATATCTAAAGACACTGAGGCTGTCACAACGTCCACAGAAGGTGCCGCCTCTCCCCGGTCGGGCGGCGCTTGGCGGTCATCGTCGCCGGCCTACTCGCTGCCACTGATCTCTGTTTCTGTGTCATTTGGTTATGTCTGTCTTTGTGTTAGGTCGTTAGTGGGGTTGTTAGTGGGGTCGTTAGTGGGGTATTTAGTCTGTCTGTTTTTGTTGGGGTTTGTGCGGGATTATTTTCATGTCGTCCTATTTAGTAGGTTGGGGACTTGTTCGTCCTCTGCCACTGTTATTTTGGGCATTAGGGTTGCTGGGCTGCGTCCCGACTCCTTCCAGGATTATTTTGTTTCTGTTGTTTTTGGAGTGTTGTTTACCCTGCCTTGTGTTGGCATTTTGTGGACTTATTTATTAAACGTGTGTTTTTCACGTACCTCGGTCTCCTGCTATTTAGAGTAGCCCTGACAGAGGCAGCAGACTTTGTGAAAATTTATATTTGTGTCATTCTCAAAACTTTTGGCTACGACTGTAGATAGCAAGAGCAATTTTTTTTAGAATGCAACAGAATTAACAATGTCCATTCAGAACTCACAACGACTATACCACTTAGCTAAGAATTTCATGAATAATCAATAAACGTTGGGTAGTTAGATAGCATTTAGTTAATATACTGGCAAGTCCGATGTATTAGTAGACAACTAACATTAGGTAGCTAGCTAACATACCGGTACATACTGCTGTAATAATAAGCTATGCGGTTCATAAGGACAGCGTAACCTAACTTATTTTGAAAAGTCATTACTTTATTACATTGCTTAACATTTTCTTAAATTTGTCATAATTAGTTACAGCTATGAATTTATATTCGCTTTCGTCGGACTTCAGCTGCATATTTTCCACGAATTACATTATGGGCCCTGAAAGCCGGGAAATAGTGTCCACAGCTTGTATGTTTTTTTTATTTCAATTTTTTTATGTTTATTTTTTATTAACAAATCAATACAAGAAGTACATGTGGGAACACAAGTATATACGAATAATATACAAAGGACAATTTACATTTGTGAATATGAAATTTGGCCAAAAGAATAATGAAATGAATTACATAAAATTGTTTTAGATTATTTCTATCGTAGGTAAAGAATCCAAGCAGTACTTCTCTCCACAATAGTGTAAAATCTTCATAAATGTGTTCAATTCTACTGATGTCTTACCACAGATTCCTTACATGAATACAAATGCCAAAAAAGATGCAACACTGTTTCTGGGTGGTAATTACAAAAGGTACAATTTGAGTTTATGTTTTCCTTAAACTTCTTCATATAGTGGTTGGCAGGATAATATTTATGAATAATTTTAAAGGAAACTTCCTTAATTTTGTTAACAAGTACATTGGGGCAAAAAAGTATTTAGTCAGCCACCAATTGTGCAAGTTCTCCCACTTAAAAAGATGAGAGAGGCCTGTAATTGTCATCATAGGTACACTTCAACTATGACAGACAAAATGAGAAAAAGAAATCCAGAAAATCACATTGTAGGATTTTTAATGAATTTATTTGCTAATTAAATTCCACATAGAAGTGGGTCTTCTTAGGAATTGTTTTATCCAATTGATCTTAAAAGTATGATATAAGGCAGTAAAGTCCAGAATATTCAGCCCACCATACTCATAAGTGTTCAGTACAACAGTTTTCCTAATGTAATGGGTACGGTTTCTCCACAGAAAGTTGAAAAGCATCTGGTCTATCTCCTTGCTTATTTTACCATCAAGATATAAAAATAGAGCACCATATGTTAGTCTAGAGATACCTTCAGCCTTGGTTATTAGGACTCTTACTTTTAAAGATAAGTCCCTCTGTAGCCATTGATTTAGCTTCTTCTGGGATTTTTTAATAAGAGGGTTCAAATGTAGTAAGCCTCTAGACTTCTGATCCTTGGTAATGGATATGCCCAAATATGTAAGTTCTTCTTTTACTGGAATACCACAATATGAAGGTGCCACACAATTTTTGACAGCCATTAGTTCACATTTATTAATGTTAAGATATAGACCAGATGCTTTGGAAAAGGATTGTATCACATTGATCGATGAGGTTTTGGTTAGCGTCTTTCAGAAAAAGTGTAGTATCGTCAGCCAGCTGGCTTATAATAATTTCTTTACCAGCTATGGGAATACCTTGTGCAGGATTATTATTTAAAGAATTTGTAAGAAGTTGGGTGATTAATAAAAACCGGTACGGAGAGATAGGACAACCTTGCCTAATTCCTCTGTTTAACTCAAATCTAGGTGAGGTGCCATATTTCAATTTGGTACAGCGGTTACCATTTGTATAGAGAGTCTTAATAACCTGTTGGGGCTACAGGTTAGCAATGAACCCCAAGACGGGATTGCTAACAAGGCTGGAAATTCAAAACATCAAAAATCTAATAATTTCAATTTCTCAAACAATCAACTATTTTACACAATTAAAAAGATAAACATCTCCTTAATCTAACCACATTGTTCGATTTTCAAAGAGGCTTTACGGCAAAAGCATAAAGTTAGATTATGTTAGGACAGTACATAGCCACAAAAGTACAAACATCCAGTTTCAATTCAAGGTCAGGCGTCACCAAAAGCAGAAACCAGCTAAAATTATGCACCAACCTGTGACAATCTCCATCAGATGACACTCCTAGGACATTATGTTATACAATACATGCATTTTTTGTTCCATCAAGTTCATATTTATATCCAAAAACAGCATTTTACAGTAGCGTGAAATTCAGATTTTTTTCTTCTCTGAAATGCTTCCGGTGAACATAACAAAATTACTATTCGAAAACATTGGTAAATTATAATATTGTCATTCAAAGAATAATATATTATCATCTCGTAATTGCTACCGAATGGCCAGATCTCAAAATAACTTTACTGGGAAATCACATTTTGCAATAAACGGGGTGCTATGCTAAGAACAATAAGCTATGCTATACAGTTAGCATCATCTAATATCGATAATAACATTGTAAATATCCCCTTACCTTTGATTATCTCCATCAGAAGGCACTGCCAGGAATCCCAGGTCCAGAACAAATGTGGTTTCTTTTGACAAAGTTCATAATTTATGTCCAAATAACACCAAGTAGTTAGCGTTCATTATGCTCCCACAAAACGTGGTGGGGGGGGGTGTAAAATCACGCCGAAAAGCAAAAAAAACCTAGTAAATAATCTATTTACGTTCGTTCAAACATGTCAAACGTTGTTTAGCATTAATCTTTTGGTCCATTTTTAACGTTAAACATCAGTAATATTTTCACACAACCTATCCTATGTCTAGATAAACAATTATGACAAACTCACGCTTCTCAGATTTATGCGCAGGCGCAAAAAAATTAAGTGACGACATGTCAACTTCCCAGCATTCTAATTTGCTCTCTGTTTATCATAGACGCTTCAAACAACTTTATAAAGATCGTTGACATCTAGTGGAAGCCGTAGGAGTTGCGAAATGAATCCTTTCTCACTATGGTATCTATAAAACAATGACACTAAATAGTACAGTCACAAAATTCACATTTTGTTTTATCTATTTTTCACAGGTTTTTGCCTGCAATATGAGTTTTGTTATACTTACAGACACCATTCAAACTGTTTTAGAAAATTCAGAGTGTTTTCTATCCGAATGTGTTAATAATATGCATATCCTAGCTTCTGAGTTGGTGTAGGAGGCAGTTAAAAATGGGCACATATTTTTTTCAAAATTTCTCAATACTGCCGCCTAGCCCAAACAGGTTTTAATAGCCTTACAGAACAAAAATCCACAAAGCCACATTTCTCAAGGGAGTGGAAGAGGAACTGATGCTCTACTGTGTCAAATGCTTTATAAAAATAAAAAAATAATATGAAGCTATCCTCGGTTATTAGGTCTGAGTAGTCAAGTATTTCTAATACTAGTCTGACATTGTTAGAAATATGTCTGTTCCTCATAAAGCCAGACTGTGTTTCATCAAAGATCGCATCCAGGGCTTCTTTAATTATTTTTGAAAGTAGTAAGGCTAATATCTTATAGTCATTATTAAGAAGACAAATTGGACGCCGGTTATCAATGAGCAGCACTTCTTTTTTTAGGCTTAGGTATCAGTGTTATGAACCCCTGACTCATTGTAGGAGGGAGAACATTGTTTGTAATACTCTTTTTAAAAAGACTTCAAATAGGAAGGGAGCTACTTGTTCAGAAAATGATTTGTAAAATTCTGAAGTAATTCCATCAACACCTGATGATTTATTGTTCTTTGGATGTTTGATAGACTCTATAATCTCTTAAATTTTGATGGGTTCATCACACTGTTTAGATTATATATCACTGATAGAGTGAACATTATTCAGTGAGTCCACAGTACGTAGAGCTAAACAATTTCCTGTAAAAATTGCTACAATATTTAGCGATTCATTTTTGGTCATCTGTAATAACACCAATGTTTAACTTATGGATAGTGTTATTTGTAGAGTGAAATTTCTCAAGTCTAAAGAAATAGGATGAATTCTGTTCTCCCTCCTCAAGACATTTTTTTCCTAGATCTAATAAAGGCTCCTTCTGCTTTTAATCTATATATAATATCCAGTTTATTTAATCTATATATAATATCCAGTTTATTTAATCTATATATATTATTCAGTTTATTTAATCTATATATATTATTCAGTTTATTTAATCTATATATAATATCCAGTTTATTTAATCTTTATATATTATCCAGTTTATTTAATCTATATATATATTATCCAGTTGATTTAATCTATATATATATTATCCAGTTGATTTAATCTGTATATATTATCCAGTTTATTTAATCTGTATATATTATCCAGTTTATTTAATCTGTATATATTATCCAGTTTATTTAATCTATATATAATATCCAGTTTATTTAATCCATATATATTATCCAGTTTATTTAATCTATATATATTATCCAGTTTATTTAATCTATATATATATATATTATCCAGTTTATTTAATCTATATATATTATCCAGTTGATTTAATCTGTATATATTATCCAGTTGATTTAATCTGTATATATTATCCAATTGATGTAATCCATATATATTATCCAGTTTATTTAATCTATATATATATTATCCAGTTTATTTAATTTACATATATTATACAGTTTATTTAATTTACATATATTTTCCAGTTTATTTAATTTACATATATTATCCAGTTTATTTAATTTACATATATTATCCAGTTTATTTCATTTACATATATTATCCAGTTTATTTAATCTATATATATTATCCAGTTGATCATTATCCATATTATCCAGTTAAATAGAACCGTGTAAAGTCAGAGCAGACCTGTATTCCCTTTAACACAGTATCTTAGTTACTGTATACATAAAAAATATTCTTCGTAAGTTTGTAAACAAAATAGGCCTTCTGGTCTGGTCATACAAGAACAAACGAATACATTGAGGTACCTGAGTATTCTGAAAAATAGGTCACCTGATGCTTGTTAGGTAACGTTAATCAATACAAGGAAAATGAGAATACCATGGCTGAAACCATCAATCTGTTCCTTCTGGTGAGATTCTAGGGAGGAGTATGGATTTCCGAACCGTTGATGAAGCTTTGTCCTCCGACGAAGTAAGCAGCCTTTCTCTCATTTCGTGCTTTCTTGATCGTTAGCCACAACTTGTTCCTCCTTTCTATGTCCTCCGGGCTGAGATGCTCGGCGAAACGCAGACCATGGCTCTGAAGGAAGGCGTTCTTCCTAGCAGCTTTTCAGACAGCATCCCTGTAGAATCTGGCAGTGAAGAGGATGATGATACCCATTGGTCTTGAATCGTTTTGCTGTTGCTTCTTGCCAAGGCGATGCACAACATCGATGGTATCACCAACTTTGTTCTTCTCTGCAGGCATAACTTCTTGGCAGATGCGGATAGCCTCTCCTCGCACATCTTCATTCTCCACCTCTGGCAAGCCGTAGAGTCTCAGGTTCCATCTTCTTGTGTATTGTTCCAGATCAGTGAGACGTCTATGGTAGACATTGTTATTCTTTTCCACCTTTTCCACACTTTTTTTCCAACTTTTGCCACTCTCATTTTCACATCCTTGATTTCACCACATGCAAATTCCACAGTCTTTTTCAAGCCTTCGATAACCATTTTCTCAATGGCGTCAGAGCTGGAGTTGATGAGTAAGGAGAGGGTAGCCACGATGTTAGAGTTCACGTTGGGTTTTTCGGAGGGTGGAGGTTTTGCACGGAGTAATCGGTAAAGAGGGGAACTCGTCATCTTCAACAGCATTCGCGTAGTTATGGCAGGTGTCTATAAGCACCTTTCTCTCTTGTTGATTAGCAATAGAACGACTAGCTTCTTCCTTTCTTTTTTTGTAACGACTTCGCATGGACATGCCGAAATAAATGATCTTATTCCAGTCACAGGACAGTTCTTATATCTTGAACAAATAAAAACAGTAATAGTAATGACTGTAAACTTGTTTTTTTTCCACAATCTTTCGGATGTTTGGTGCGGAGCTTGGTTAAAAAAGCGTCTGTTCAAGCCGCCATCTTGGCCTCGAACCTTTGTCCACTGCTTGTATGCTTCGTATTTTGGCGAATGTAGTTGAACTTTTGACATACTAAACTATATCCATTCTATGACCAATAAGCATATAATAAGCATAAGTGTTGAATTGATCTGGCTGTGAGGAATGATCCATTGGTTAATCTCATAGTGTTGGGGGACAGACTGCTTTTCCAGGGTGGCCCCACCAGGGCCCAGCAGGCCCCACCAGGGCCCCAGGAGACCCCAGTTAAAGCCGTCATGTCTCTAGACCCAGCCTGAACCTGATGCAGCAGGGGCCTGACCTCCATCCTGTCTCTAGACCCAGCCTGAACCTGATGCAGCAGGTGCCTGACCTCCATCCTGTCTCTAGACCCAGCCTGAACCTGACGCAGCAGGAGCCTGACCTCCATCCTGTCTCTAGACCCAGCCTGAACCTGACGCAGCAGGGGCCTGACCTCCATCCTGTCTCTAGACCCAGCCTGAACCTGATGCAGCAGGAGCCTGACCTCCATCCTGTCTCCAGACCCAGCCTGAACCTGATGCAGCAGGGGCCTGACCTCCATCCTGTCTCTAGACCCAGCCTGAACCTGATGCAGCAGGGGCCTGACCTCCATCCTGTCTCCAGACCCAGCCTGAACGTGACGCAGCAGGGGCCTGACCTCCATCCTGTCTCCAGACCCAGCCTGAAACTGAGGCAGCAGGGGCCTGAGCATCCTGTCTCTAGACCCAGCCTGAACCTGATGCAGCAGGGGCCTGACCTCCATCCTGTCTCCAGACCCAGCCTGACCCTGATGCAGCAGGGGCCTGACCTCAATCCTGTCTCTAGACCCAGCCTGAACCTGACGCAGCAGGGGCCTGACCTCCATCCTGTCTCTAGACCCAGCCTGAACCTGATGCAGCAGGAGTTTACATGGCTCATCGCACTCTAGCGACTCCTTGTGTCGGGCTGGGTGCCTGCAAGCTGACTTCGGTCGTCAGTTGAACAGTGTTTCCTCTGACACATTGGTGCGGCTGGCTTTCGGGTTAAGCGGGCGGGTGTTAAGTAGCATGTTTCGGAGGACGCATGTTAAACTCAGTCTTCACCTCTCCTGAGCTCGTTGTTGGACAACGTCATCCATATCGTTTGATATGCTACTTCTTTATTCTCCTTTATACGATGTTACCAATTCCAGTTCGTACAATATGTTAACGAATATGTAAGTGCTTAAGATCCCGTGAAACTCTTTATTAATCTCATCTGGAAACCTTACACAACTTTAATTTTGATATCAAGGGGAGAGATTTATAGAGTCAAGGAGAGAGACCCCGGAGGAGGGTTTTTAAAGAGAACACAGTACCTGACCAATCAGAGAATAATCATTGGCAGTAATGAGAGTGGTCTTCTATACTGATTACACAGTACCTGACCAATCAGGGAATAATCATTGGCAGTAATGGGAGTGGTCTTCTATACTGATTTTACTGATGATCTGAGTGACGTCCAGGTTATAAATACACTGTTGGGACTCCTAGTACTGATTATTGTGAGTGTTTGTGTTCAATTAGCAGACCCCTTGTTGAACGCTGTGTAATTGTGTTGATTACATACAGTATGACCGACGGTGGCTGTCCTCTCCTGTTTTCTGTGTTGAGAACTCAGTAGTGTGTGTGTGTGTGTGTGTGTGTGTGTGTTGTACCCAAGGACAGACGATTTTTAAGCACTACGCGTACATCAGCACTCAGCGGTCCCATTCTGTGAGCTTGTGTGGCCTACCACTTTGCTGCTGAACCGTTGTTGCTCCTAGCAGGGCAGAAATTTGACAAAATTACTTGTTGAAAACCTATGACGGCGCCATATTGAAAGTCACTGAGCTCTTCAGTACGGGCCATTCTACTGCCAATGTTTGTCTATGGAGATTGCATGGCAGTGTGTTAGATTTTATACACCTGTCAGCAACGGGTTTGGCTGAAAAAACTGAAAACCACTCATTTGAAGGTGGGTCCACATAGTGCTGTATGTATACATATATATATATATATATACACACTGCGTGCACAATTGTTAGGCAAATTGTATTCCTCGGGATTAATTTTACTGTTGAACAAACACAATGCTCTCAGTCAATCCAAAATGTTATTGAACCTCAAACCTGAATGTTTAACAAAGGAAAAGTGAGTTTTGTCTTACTCAGGGAAATATATGTGTGCACAATTATTAGGCAACTATTAGTGTGCAGAATTATTAGGCAACTAAATTACAAAAATAATTTCTCTCAACTCACTTGTTGATTCTCAATTTTTAGAGTAAGTGTAAGAGATAAGTAACACAAAATGACAATTATATAACATTTTTGGCCTTTCAAAAATATTCAGTGACCAATATAGCCACCCTTATTTTCAAGAACTGCCATGAGCCTTCCATCCATGGAGTCTGTCAGTTTCTTGATCTGTTCACGATCAATTTTCGCTGAAGCAGCAACCACAGCCTCCCAAATGCTGTTCAAAGAGGTGTATTGTCTTCCCTCACTGTAAATCTCACGTTTGAGAAGGGCCCACAAGTTCTCAATAGGATTTAAGTCAGGTGACGAAGGGGGCCAGGTCATTATTCAGGCATCTTTGAGGCCCTTGCTGGCTAGCCAAGCAGTGTTGTACTTGGATGCATGTGATGGAGCATTGTCCTGCATAAAGATCCTGGCCTTCTAGAATGCTGAGGACTTCTTCCTGTTCCACTGTTTGACGAAAGAATCTTCCAGAAACTGGCAGTAGGTTTGGGAGTTGAGTTTCAGTCCATCTTCAACCCGAAAAGGTCCAACTACCTCATCCTCAATGATAGCAGCCCATACCAGTACCCCTCCTTCACCTTGCTGGCACCTGACTCAAAGTGGTGCCCTGTGTCCATTACTGATCCAGCCACGTGCCCATCCATTTGGTCCATCAAGAGTCACTTTCATTTCATCTGTCCATAAAACCTTTGAAAAATCTGTCTTCAGGTATTTCTTTGCCCAATCTTGACGCTTCAACTTGTGAATCTTAATCAGTGGTGGTCTTGTTTCAGTCTTCTTGACCTTGGCCATGTCTCTGAGCACTTGACACCTTGTACTTCTGAATACTCCAGGTAGGTTGCAGTTCTGGAATACGGTGGCGCTGGAGGATAATGGGTTCCTGGTAGTCTGACGTTTAATTCTTCTCAAGTCTTTTGCAGTTAATTTGCGCCTTTTCTTCACCATGCTTTTTTTGCGCCCCAGTTGACTATTCGCAACAAAACGTTTGATTGTCCAGTGGTCACACCTCAATAGTTTAGCTATTTAAAGACTGTCTCATCCGTCTGAAAGGCATTTTACATTTTTGGCTTTTCAGTGTCAGTTAAATCTCTTTTTTGGCCCATTTTACCTGAGGTAATGAGGCTGCCTAATAATTATGCACACCTTGATATAAGGTGTTATTCACTTTCGCCACACCCTCCCTCATTACACAAATACATATCACCTGAAAATGATTAAATCCAATAAGCATTCAAGTTTATATGGTTTTGAGTTTGAAAATGTGAATAGAAACAATGATAAGATCAGAATACTCACTTGCCTAATAATTGTGCACGCAGTATATATATATATATATATATATATATATATATATATATATATATATATATATATATATAGTGTACATTGTAAACTACTGCAGGCCTATCATTCAGCTCAGGCAGAAATGAAGCAGAGGCGAGAGGTGTGTCTGAACAAGGCTTTTAAACAATACATGAGTATGTTGAGTGCTGATGATTGTGTGGGTTCGAGAACACACCACTCTATCCTCAATGGGTTGGAGAGAGGACAAAAGATGCTGCCATGGTAACTCAGCCGGAGTACGCATTGAGTTCATTTCTGTTGTTCTGCTGAGAACACAACAGGAGAAGGTAAAAGCACGCGCACCTCCAGGTGTTCATGGGTAATGTGATTACTGGATGCATGTGTTTGTTTCCATACCCAGGTTCTTCTCCTGGTCCACATCAGTAGCAGAACACTTTACAGTCACACCAGGTCAGTCCTCTGGTCAGTCCTCTGATGAATTCTCTCGTCAGTCCTCTGGTCAATTCTCTGGTCAGTCCTCTGGTCAGTCCTCTGATCAATTCTCTGGTCAGTCCTCTGATCAATTCTCTGGTCAGTCCTCTGGTCAGTCCTCTGGTCAGTCCTCTGATCAATTCTCTGGTCAGTCCTCTGGTCAGTCCTCTGATCAATTCTCTGATCAATTCTCTGGTCAGTCCTCTGATCAGTCCTCTGATCAATTCTCTGGTCAGTCCTCTGGTCAGTCCTCTGATCAATTCTCTGGTCAGTCATCTGATCAGTCCTCTGATGAATTCTCTGGTCAGTCCTCTGGTCAGTTCTCTGGTCAGTCCTCTGGTCAGTCCTCTGATGAATTCTCTCGTCAGTCCTCTGGTCAATTCTCTGGTCAGTCCTCTGATCAATTCTCTGGTCAGTCCTCTGGTCAGTCCTCTGATCAATTCTCTGGTCAGTCCTCTGGTCAGTCCTCTGGTCAGTCCTCTGATCAGTCAACCTTGAGGACAACAAAAGCAGACTATAGGAGATTCTGCTAACCTATGAAAAGTCACAGTCTCTCTATGTAACCTATGAAAGGTCATAGTCTCTCTGTGTAACCTATGAAAGGTCACAGTCTCTCTGTGTAACCTATGAAAAGGTCACAGTCTCTCTGTGTAATTTATGTAAAGGTCACAGTCTCTCTGTGTAACCTATGAAAAGGTCACAGTCTCTCTGTGTAATTTATGAAAAGGTCACAGTCTCTCTGTGTAATTTATGAAAAGGTCACAGTCTCTCTGTGTAACCTATGAAAGGTCACAGTCTCTCTGTGTAACCTATGAAAGGTCACAGTCGCTCTGTGTAACCTATGAAAAGGTCACAGTCTCTCTGTGTAGCCTATGAAAAGGTCACAGTCTCTCTGTGTAATTTATGAAAAGGTCACAGTCTCTCTGTGTAACCTATGAAAGGTCACAGTCTCTCTGTGTAACCTATGAAAGGTCACAGGCTAAATAGATGTTTAGTACTGCTGTCGTTGTATGTCCACCTCCACCACAGTATTATATACCAGATGACTGTACTATCCCTAGCTTTGCAGAATACCTAACAGAATAACTGTGTACTTTGACTATTCCCCAGACGTCAGCATAGTATTGTATGGAGAGCGTTGACTCTGGAGGTGATAGACAGCATTACAATCTTTTTCAATAAATTCGGGTTCTGCACCCGGGGGGGGGTGGTACTGTCACGTCCTGACCAGTAAAAGGGGTTATTTGTCATTGTAGTTTGGTCAGGGTGTGGCAGGGGGTGTTTGTTTTGTGTGTTTTTGGTTTAGGTTCTATGTTTTCTATTTCTATGTTTAAATCTAGTTTTCTATTTCTATGTTGGGTTTTTGGTAGGACCTCCAATTAGAGTCAGCTGGTTGTCGTTGTCTCTAAATGGAGGCCATATTTAGTTGAGGTTTGTTTCACTTTTGTTTTGTGGGTGGTTATTTCCTGTATAGTCTGTGCACCTTATGGGACTGTTTCGTCGTTTGTTTCTTTTGTTTAAGTCTTATTTCTAATAAATTAAGAAGATGAGCACTTTACCCGCTGCGCTTTGGTCCAATCCTTACGACGCCTATGACAGGAGGAGATAGACAGCATCACAGTCTTTTTCAATAAAGATGTCAACCAGGCTAAAATAGTTCTGTTTAGTGGAATAAGGTTTGGAATATGTATTTTTAACTCTGCACCCAAAGACTGTTGATTATACACTCTTGAGTTGCCCAATTCCTGATTCTTTGGTGGATTACGGTAAACAGAAAATGTCTGCCTGCCTGTCTGGCTCTTGTCCGCCGGAGGTTTGGAGGTGAGCCCATGTTTTTCGGGGATCATCATGCCTCCCTGACCCATGTTCTGGATTCTCTAAGCTGGCCTGTAGACCAGGAAGACCTGGCTCTCCTGGAGGACCAGATTACCACGGGACAACACCTTCCTTCAACAGGCTGAACCGCTACACAGTGAGAAGTGTGGTGTCTAGCAGCCTCCATGTTGTGGACTCGATGTTGTGGACTCGCTGTTGTACTCTCGTTACTGTAATTGAGTAACATTTCCAAGTGCTCATACTTGTTTGAATATTTTTCTAAGTCAGTAATTGTACTTGTACTTGAGTAGAATCTAGTATTTTTCTAAGTCAGTACTTGTACTTCTACTTCAGTAGAATCTAGTATTTTTCTAAGTCAGTAATTGTACTTCTACTTGAGTAGAATCTAGTATTTTTCAGTACTTGTACTTGAGTAAAATATTTCAGTACTCTATTAATGAATTGCTTTAATTTATTTTCGAATATAAATTTTATATTAAATAGTATATTTTTTTGCGTTGAGATTGTAGCCTTGTAGCATCTCATAAAATAAATGGACTTAGTTCCTACAGTACGTTCATGGGAGAAAACAATCATAAACCATTAATAAGATCATGGTTAACAACGTTCAGGTAATGTTAGTGAAATCTGTTAATTATCAAGATTGTTTTTAATTTTTAAAGTAAGTCAATTACTTTTACTCTGATGTACATTTTAAATTAGGTACTTTTACTTGAGTTGTTTTTTTTTTTACACCAGTAACTTGTAATTCTTCTTGAGTAATATATTTCAGTACTCTTTCCACCTCTGCCATTTTCCCAAAATTGCGATGGAATTAGTGTCACTGTGTGTTTATTTTAAAATGGCAAAATGTTATTATTATTTTTTTTTTTTATGGATTAGGTGATGACATTAACTATGAAGCTGCTCAAATGTGATTGCAGTTATTGTTGTAGGGATTCGGATTAATGAGTGGTTCATAGACTGCTGTGTAATAATTACTCTGCTCTCCTTTGGCTGCTGACATGGAAAGCTTTCTATTGGTGAAGAGGTTGGAAAGCCAATCACTCCTCAGCAGTGTAATCAAGCAGAGTATCACAAGCCTCTATTATATAGACACACACACACACACACACACAGTTGTAATCAGCTGGTGATTGGGAACGACTGCTCAAGTGCAATTATGTAATTTAGTTAACTCATTGAATTAATGAATTCAACTCATTGAATTGTTACTTGTGGTATAAGACCAGCAGCGTTGCAGTTCTTGGACACCGGTTCGCATGGCACCTACTACCATACCCCATTCAAAGGCACTTTAATCTTTTGTTTTGCCAATTCACCCTCTGAATGGCACACATACACAATTTTGCCTTTATCTGTTGTGGTCTAGTACTGTCTTTTTGCTAGCTAGGGCCATCTACTTTAAGTGCTTCCTGTCTTCCCTGTAGCCTAGTTGGTGCGTGAACTACTTCCTGTCTTCTCTGTAGTCTAGTTGGTGTGTGAACTGCTGACTGTCTTCCCTGTAGTCTAGTTGGTGTGTGAACTACTTCCTGTCTTCCCTGTAGTCTAGTTGGTGTGTGAACTGCTTCCTGTCTTCCCTGTAGTCTAGTTGGTGTGTGAACTACTTCCTGTCTTCCCTGTAGCCTAGTTGGTGTGTGAACTGCTTCCTGTCTTCCCTGTAGTCTAGTTGGTGTGTGAACTACTTCCTGTCTTCCCTGTAGCCTAGTTGGTGTGTGAACTGCTTCCTGTCTTCCCTGTAGTCTAGTTGGTGTGTGAACTGCTTCCTGTCTTCCCTGTAGTCTAGTTGGTGTGTGAACTACTTCCTGTCTTCCCTGTAGTCTAGTTGGTGTGTGAACTACTTCCTGTCTTCCCTGTAGTCTAGTTGGTGTGTGAACTGCTGACTGTCTTCCCTGTAGTCTAGTTGGTGTGTGAACTACTTCCTGTCTTCCCTGTAGTCTAGTTGGTGTGTGAACTGCTTCCTGTCTTCCCTGTAGTCTAGTTGGTGTGTGAACTACTTCCTGTCTTCCCTGTAGCCTAGTTGGTGTGTGAACTGCTTCCTGTCTTCCCTGTAGTCTAGTTGGTGTGTGAACTACTTCCTGTCTTCCCTGTAGCCTAGTTGGTGTGTGAACTGCTTCCTGTCTTCCCTGTAGTCTAGTTGGTGTGTGAACTGCTTCCTGTCTTCCCTGTAGTCTAGTTGGTGTGTGAACTACTTCCTGTCTTCCCTGTAGTCTAGTTGGTGTGTGAACTACTTCCTGTCTTCCCTGTAGTCTAGTTGGTGTGTGAACTGCTTCCTGTCTTCCCTGTAGTCTAGTTGGTGTGTGAACTGCTTCCTGTCTTCCCTGTAGTCTAGTTGGTGTGTGAACTGCTTCCTGTCTTCCCTGTAGTCTAGTTGGTGTGTGAACTGCTTCCTGTCTTCCCTGTAGTCTAGTTGGTGTGGGAACTGCTGCCTGCTCATAACTTGTAGATGATTACTGACACATCAACCAGGATCAAGGGGCAGGGCAATTTGTGACTTGTAATGGTAATCAGTTGCTGTATTGAAGGGGGTGTGGTTTCTCCTCTCCTAGACAATCAGTAATTAGTTCAGAGAGGTGTGCTCTTCCCTTCTACTAGGAAATTAGTGTTAGTACTTCAGTCTCCCCTGGTTTCCCAGTAGTGGTCATGTCAGCGGTGGTCATGTCAGCGGTCATGACTCTGGACAGTAGACCTGTTGAACCCACCCCCTATAGACTCTGGACAGTAGACCTGTTGAACCCACCTCCTATAGACTCTAGACAGTAGACCTGTTGAACCCACCCCCTATAGACTCTGGACAGTAGACCTGTTGAACTCAACCCCTATAGACTCTGGACAGTAGACCTGTTGAACCCACCCCCTATAGACTCTAGACAGTAGACCTGTTGAACCCACCCCCTATACACTCTGGACAGTAGACCTGTTGAACCCACCCCCTATAGACTCTGGACAGTAGACCTGTTGAACCCACCCCCTATAGACTCTGGACAGTAGACCTGTTGAACCCACCCCCTATAGACTCTAGACAGTAGACCTGTTGAACCCACCCCCTATACACTCTGGACAGTAGACCTGTTGAACCCACCCCCTATAGACTCTGGACAGTAGACCTGTTGAACCCACCCCCTATAGACTCTGGACAGTAGACCTGTTGAACCCACCCCCTATACACTCTGGACAGTAGACCTGTTGAACCCACCCCCTATAGACTCTGGACAGTAGACCTGTTGAATCCACCTCCTATAGACTCTGGACAGTAGACCTGTTGAATCAACCCACTTCCTTTGGAAACAACCCAAGGCTATATTCTGATCTGTTTTTTTTACACTGTCTATGTTACAAAGTCTGTTTGCTGTCTATTCAGGACTGACCACTATGATACCTACCTGAGGTTACACATAGAGTTGGATAGAGGGCACAATTGTCCCAAAACCTTTTTTGTTTTACCATGGGCAGCACCATTCACCATTGGGTGTCACTATTTTCAAGTACATTTACATTTTAGTCATTTAGCAGATGGTCTTATCCAGAGTGACTTACAGTTAGTGCATTCATCTTAAGGTAGCTAGGTGAGACATACACAAGTAGTCAACTGGGCGGGACTTGCTATGGGTTAGAGTAAGGATCACAGAAACGGCAATTACAAAGATAGGAGAAGAGCTCTCCAGTCCATCTCTGAGGTTAGTAATTGGTACGCCTCTCTAAGTGACAGGGTCCAAGCAGCAGCATTAGGAGCAGGGCTCGACACGAACATTTTAGGAGTAGAGGTATCATGAGTAGGAGGAGAGGTATCATGAGTAGGAGGAGAGGTATCATGAGTAGGAGGAGAGGTATCCTGAGTAGGAGGAGAGGTATCCTGAGTAGGAGGAGAGGTACCATGAGTAGGAGGAGAGGTACCATGAGTAGGAGGAGAGGTATCATGAGTAGGAGGAGAGGTACCATGAGTAGGAGGAGAGGTACCATGAGTAGGAGGAGAGGTATCATGAGTAGGAGGAGAGGTACCATGAGTAGGAGGAGCGGTACCATGAGCAGGAGGAGAGGTACCATGAGCAGGAGGAGAGGTACCATGAGCAGGAGGAGAGGTACCATGAGCAGGAGGAGAGGTACCATGAGTAGGAGGAGAGGTACCATGAGCGGGAGGAGAGGTACCATGAACGGGAGGAGAGGTACCATGAGCGGGAGGAGAGGTACCATGAGCAGGAGGAGAGGTACCATGAGCAGAAGGAGAGGTACCATGAGCAGGAGGAGAGGTACCATGAGCAGGAGGAGAGGTACCATGAGCAGGAGGAGAGGTACCATGAGCAGAAGGAGAGGTACCATGAGCAGGAGGAGAGGTACCATGAGCAGGAGGAGAGGTACCATGAGTAGGGGGAGAGGTACCATGAGTAGGAGGAGAGGTACCATGAGTAGGGGGAGAGGTACAATGAGTAGGGGGAGAGGTACCATGAGTAGGAGGAGAGGTATCATGAGTAGGGGGAGAGGTACCATGAGTAGGGGGAGAGGTATCATGAGTAGGGGGAGAGGTACCATGAGTAGGGGGAGAGGTACCATGAGTAGGGGGAGAGGTATCATGAGTAGGGGGAGAGGTACCATGAGTAGGAGGAGAGGTACCATGAGTAGGAGGAGAGGTACAATGAGTAGGGGAGAGGTACCATGAGTAGGGGGAGAGGTGTCATGAGTAGGAGGAGAGGTACCATGAGCAGGAGGAGAGGAACCATGAGCAGGAGGAGAGGTACCATGAGTAGGGGGAGAGGTACCACGTTAACACGGATATTAATATATTTATGTGTGATCAGCCTCTTCAGTTGATGTAGTGACAGACATCATACATTGACAATAACTTAATTTGAATCTGTTTTTATAAAGCTTAAATTTGGTATTTGGTGATCAGTGAGAATTTTGATTTCTCAAAATCAAATCTCCAAATTAAAACGACTTGAAATGTTATCTTGACATTTAAATGAAGCTTTAGGGCCTGTAATGCTCAGTATTAACTTATGAAATGATTTGGAAATTAAATAAGTCCACCGTTGATCTGGGTGCATTGTTTTTGTTCACTATTTGTACTCAATAGATGACAGGAAACAAAAATATGAAACGAAACCCTAACCCTTTTTGTTTAACCTTTCGTATGACTTAAAATGACACATAAATGGCAGAGCATCCTTGATAGAAAAATACAGTTTCTTTGCCTGTTGAATATTCATAAGTTGAGCACCGTGTGGCTCCGCCTCCTGGCAGACAGCACGGTTGATAATCTCCTGTTACCGCGCGCCGTCTGTCTATGGTGCTGAAGATACCACAGAAAGGGGCTTCCAAAAGTCACTCACAAATTCTCTACTATTTGTATTACAATTGGGATTATGATTTTTTTTGTTGGGGGGGGGGGGTCAAAGAAGAAAGAAACCAAATGACGTAGGATTACAATTATTTTCAAAAAAAAAAAAAGGAATTATCCAATGTCAACTTGAACGGAATGACTTCTGCTGTCGCAGTGTGAGGAGAGAAAACAATAGGCTACATTCAGGTGGGTACAGTTGCTTTAGTGGTCTCCGTAGGATAGATAATACTAAAACTATCTGTCACTAATCCACAGGTAGACATGTTAATAACAGTAGTGGTTCTCCACACCACAGATCAGATCTGTTAACGGTAGTGGTCTCCACACCACAGATCAGATCTGTGAACAGTAGTGGTCTCCACAACACAGATCAGATCAGGTACATGTGTTAACAGTAGTGGTCACCACAACACAGATCAGATCTGTTAACGGTAGTGGTCTCCACACCACAGATCAGAACTGTGAACAGTAGTGGTCTCCACACCACAGATCAGATCTGTTAATGGTAGTGGTCTCCACACCACAGATCAGATCTGTTAACAGTAGTGGTCTCCACACCACAGATCAGATCTATGAACAGTAGTGGTCTCCACACCACAGATCAGATCTGTTAACAGTAGTGGTCTCCACACCACAGATCAGATCTGTTAACAGTAGTGGTCTCCACAACACAGATCAGATCGGTTAACAATAGTAGTCTCCACAACACAGATCAGATCTGTTAAAAGTAGAGGTCTCCACACCACAGATCAGATCTGTTAACAGTAGTGATCTCCACACCACAGATCAGATCTGTTAACAGTAGTGGTCTCCACAACACAGATAATATCTGTTAACAGTAGTGGTCGGCACGACACAGATCATATCTGTTAAAAGTAGTGGTCTCCACACCACAGATCAGATCTGTTAAAAGTAGTGTTCTCCACACCACAGATCAGATCTGTTAACAGTAGTGGTCTCCACAACACAGATCAGATCTGTTAACAGTAGTGGTCTCCACACCACAGATCAGATCAGGTACACGTGTTAACAGTAGTAGTCTCCACACCACAGATCAGATCTGTTAACAGTAGTGGTCTCCACACCACAGATCAGATCTGTTAACAGTAGTGGTCTCCACACCACAGATCAGATCGGGTACATGTGTTAACAGTAGTGGTCTCCACACCACAGATCAGGTGAAGCATGGGGGGTGAAGCATGGGGGTAGCAGCATCATGTTGTGGGGGTGCTTTGCTTTAGGAGGGACTGGTGCACATCACAAAATAGATGGCATCATGAGGGAGGAAAGTTACGTGGATATATTGAAGCAACATCTCAAGACATCTCAGTCAGGAAGTTAAAGCTTGGTCGCAAATGGGTCTTCCAAATGGACGATGACCTCAAGCATACTTCCAAAGTTGTGGCAAAATGTTTTAAGGACAACAAAGTCAAGGTATTGGAGTGGCCATCACAAAGCCCTGACCTCAAGCCTATAGAACATTTGTGGGCAGAACTGAAAAAGCATGTGCGTGCAAGGAGGCCTACAAACCTGACTCAGTTACACCAGCTCTGTCAGGAGGAATGGGCCAAAATTCACCTAACTTATTGTGGGAAGCTTGTGGAAAACTACCCGAAACGTTTGACCCAAGTAAACTTCTGACTTCAACTGTAGGTCTATGTACTTGTCATGTTAGTTGAAGCTAACATTAGTTTACGCGATGATTGTTTGCTAAGGTGTAATATTTGATTGGCTTTGCTATCTAGCAAGCTGAGAACTCATTGCTCAAATTGACAATCCAATGTTTTGAAAACAGTTTGCTAGCCCCCTCTCCAGTACATAACATGCAAATATCTAAAGTTATCCAAGCTAATGTTACTTCTCTGTACCATTTATTTTGGCATTGATAGACTCTACATGTACCTGCTTATTCCCTGATGTTGTCCATGTTCTTTAATGGATGCCCTCCGTTTATACATTCATAAACTGATTACTCATTAATTCTCCCTTCCTCCGATGTATTCCATATTGCCCACTTCCTCATCAGACAGTATCAAAAAAACGAATATTCACTCAACATCTTTTTAAAAAGGTTAGTAAAATTTTTATAGATTATAGTCTAGCCCAAAATGAATAAAAACTGTTTCAGCATGTTCAGAAATTATTCACACCCCATGATTTTTTCCCACATTTTGTTGTGTTACAGCCTGCATTTAAAATGGATTCAATTGAGATTTTGTCTCACTGATCTACACAAAATACCCCATAATGTCAAAATAGAAGTATGTTTTTAGAAATGTTTACAAAATAATAAAAAGTGAAGAGCTGAAATCTCTTGAGCCAATAGGTATGCCACACCTTTGTTATGGTAAGCCTAAATAAATTCAGGAGTAAAAATATGCTTAACAAGTTGTATGGTGTCATTTTTAAATGACTACGCCATCTCTGTACCCAACAGATACAATTATCTGTAAGGTCCCTAAGTCGAGCAGTGAATTTCAATTACAGATTCAACTATAAAGACCAGGGAGGTTTTCCTATGGTTCGCAAACAAGGCACCTATTGGTAGATGGGTAAAAATATAAGCATATATTGAATATCCCTTTGAGCATGGTGAAGTTATTAATTACACTTTGGATGATGTATCAATACACCCAGTCACTACAAAGATACAGGCGTCCTTCCTAACTCAGTTGCTGGAGAGGAAAGAAACCGCTCAGGGATTTTACCATGAGGCCATTGGTGATTTTAAAGCAGTTATAGAGTTTAATGGCTGTGATAGGAGAAAACTGAGGATGGATCAACAACATTGTAGTTACTCCACAATACTAACCTAAATGACAGAGTGAAAAGAAGGAAGCCTGTACAGAATCAAAACATTCCAAAAAATGTATCCTGTTTGTAAACAAGGCACTAAAGGAAAACTGCATAAAATATGACAAATTGACAAATATATATTTTTCGGAATACAAAGTATTATGTTTGGGGCAAATCCAACACAACACATCACTGAGTACCACTCTTCATATTGTCAAGCATATTGATGGATGCATCATGTTATGGGTATGCTCGTCATCAGCAAGGAGTAGGCAGTTGTTTAGGATTCAAAAAAGACCTAAGCACAGGCAAAATCCTAGAGGAAAACCTGCTTGTCTGCTTTCCAACAGACACTGGGAGACAAATTCACCTTTCAGAAAGACAATAACCTAAAACACAAGGCCAGATATACACTGGAGTTGGTTACCAAGACGACACTGAATATTCCTGAGTGGCCTAGTTACAGTTTTGACTTGAATCTGCTTGAATATCTATGGCAAGACTTGAAAATGGCTGTCTAGCAATGATCAGCAACCAAACTTGACAGAGCTTGTGAAGGATTGTGAAAAGAATAATCTGCAAATATTGTACAAAAAGTGTTAGAGAATTAAAGGCTCTGCATGGTCAAGCTGATGTCTGAAGTTTGCTGTACAGCATTTACTGTGATGCAGCCTCTGCAGACGTCGGAGCTTTCATACTTCTCGTACTTAGCAGAGCAGAGCTATTGTGAAGGAAGTTGTCAAGGAAGTGAATTTGTGTTTATACAGGTCGTACTGCCCCCCCCACCTACCGTCAACCAATCATGTCCATGCAGAGCTATACGGAGCCCTCCGCATTGTTACAAACTTTGAGAGCTCAATTTGGCCTCTGCTCTGTTGCGTCACACTCTCCATACGAAGCCTCCGCTGAAGCATGAATTCTAACATGTATTCACTCAGGGGGTTGAATACTTGTCTAATCAAGTTAAATTAGTGTTTTATTTTCTATTTGTAAAAAAAAATATATATATAGAAGTGTTTTTCCACTTTGACATTATAGAATATTTTGTGTAAATCGTTAACAAATAAATTACAATTAAATCCAAATGTAGAAAAAGTCAAGGGGCGGGAATAAAGGAGCTGTACATGCGTTGCCACGGTTACACCACAGGAGGCGTGTGCAAAGTAATAATACAAAAAAAATACATTTAACATTTAAAAACATTCAATAATCTTGTGACTGGATAAATATTTATTAAACATTTCAAAACAAATACATTATATTATAGACACGCTAAATTACTCACATCTAACAAAATGAACAATATGAATTCTGTATTTATTTTAGAAGATGCAACATTTGTTCATGAAGCAAATATTGGATGACTCGGTGAAGGTAGAGAGAAGTTGTCTGTTTTCTTTCCCCTTTGCTTCATCCATGATGATCATAGCATGTCCTGTGGACATCAACAGTCATCAACACGGTATTTTGAACAGTACCATCTTCCTAATTGATAAATTTGACATATTGGAATAAAATATGAAATCTGATGGGCAACAGCATCACCCCCCCAATAACCTCCGTAAAGTCTAAAGACATGTTTAAAGATGTTCAGTCAAGCATGTTGCCGTGATGTGTAGAAGATTTTATTGACAAAAGGGAATGTTAATAATAAATACTTAGAAAACGTTGTTGTTCCGTGTCCAATATGCTGATTGAGGAGTAGTGGTCATTAGAAAACTGGTGGTTAATTGCATGTGGACAGTAGTCATGGATACTGATGGATGTTAGTCCTCCTAGAGAATAATTCAATTTAAAATGTTCAGATCAGCTAAACGTCAGTGATCAAATACTAGTGTCATGCAATAAAATGCAAATTGATTACTTAAAAATCATACAATGTGATTTTCTGGATTTTTGTTTTAGATTCCGTCTCTTACAGTTGAAGTGTACCTATGATAAAAATTACAGACCTCTACATGCTTTGCAAGTAGGAAAACCTGCAAAATCGTCAGTCTATCAAATACTTGTTCTCCCCACTGTACATATGAGATGAGTAATGTAGGGTATGTAAACATTATATAAAGTCGCATTGTTTATTAAAGTGACTAGTGATACATTTATTACATCCAATTTTTTATTATTAAAGTGGCTAGAGATTTGAGTCAGTATGTTGGCAGCAGCCACTCAATGTTAGTGATGGCTGTTTAACAGTCTGATGGCCTTGAGATAGAAGCTGTTTTCAGTCTCTCGGTCCCTGCTTTGATGCACCTGTACTGACCTCGCCTTCTGGATGATAGCGGGGTGAACAGGCAGTGGCTCGGGTGGTTGTTGTCCTTGATGATATTTTTGACCTTCCTGTGACATCGGGTGGTGTAGGTGTCCTGGAGGGCAGGTAGTTTGCCCCCGGTGATGCGTTGTGCAGACCTCACTACCCTCTGGAGAGCCTTACGGTTGTGGGCGGAGCAGTTGCCGTACCAGGCGGTGATACAGCCCGACAGGATGCTCTCGATTGTGCATCTGTAAAAGTTTGTGTGTTTTTGGTGAAAAGCCAAATTTCTTCAGCCTCCTGAGGTTTAAGAGGCGCTACTGCGCCTTCTTCACCGCGCTGTCTGTGTGGGTGGACCATTTCAGTTTGTCTGTGATGTGTACGAGAAACTTGTTTTAGACCACCTTCTGCCCCCAGCTGTGCCCTGCCACCATGTATGAATTGATTGCCCCCCATTGATCTTCAAAGCTCGTACTGTTAGGTGACCTAAACTTGGATATGCTTAACACCCCAGTCATCCTACAATCTAAGCTTGATGCCCTCAATCTCGAACAAATGATCAATGAACCTACAAGGTACAACCCCAAATCCGTAAACACGGGCACCCTCATAGATATCATCCTGACCAACCTGCCCTCTAAATACACCTCTGCTGTTTTCAACCAGGATCTCAGTGATCACTGCCTCATTGACTGCGTCCGTAATGGGTCCGCGGTCAAACGACCACCTCTCATCACTGTCAAACGCTCCCTAAAACACTTCAGAGAGTAGGCCTTTCTAATCGACCTGGCCCGGGTATCCTGGAAGAATATTGACCTCATTCCGTTAGTAGAGGATGCCTGGTTATTCTTTAAAAGTGCTTTCCTCACCATCTTATTTAAATAAGCAAGCCCCATTCAAAAAATGTAGAACCCGGAACAGATATAGCCCTTGGTTCACTCCAGACCAGACTGCCCTTGACCTGCACAAAAACATCCAACATTTTTCTACGGCTGGCCATGCTTTCCACCTGGCTACCCCTACCCCGGTCAACAGCCATGCACCCCCCACAGCAACTTGCCCAAGCCTCCCCCATTTCTCTTTCACCCAAATCCAAATAGCTAATGTTCTGAAACAGCGGCAAAATCTGGACCCCATTCAAATCAGCTGGGCTAGACAATCTGGACCCTCTCTTTCTAAAATTATCCGCCGCAATTGTTGCAACCCCTATTACTAGCCTGTTCAACTTCTCTTTTGTATTGTCTGAGATCCCCAAAGATTGGAAAGCTTCCGCGGTCATCCCCCTCTTCAAAGGGGGAGACACTCTAGACCCAAACTGTTACAGACCTATATCTATCCTACCCTGCCTTTCTAAGGTCTTCGAATGCCAAGTTAACAAACAGATCACCGACCATTTCGAATCCCACCGTACCTTCTCCACTATGCAATCTGGTTTCTGAGCTGGTCATGGGTGCACCTCAGCCACGCTCAAGGTCCTAAACGATATCATAACCGCCATCGATAAAAGACAATACTGTGCAGCCGTATTCATCGACCTGGCCCATTCTTTCGACTCTGTCAATTACCACATTCTTATTGGCAGACTCAACAGCCTTGATTCTCTGATCCACCTCTACGCAGACGACACCATTCTGTATACTTCTGGCCCTTCTTTGGACACTGTGTTAACTAACCTCCAGTCGAGCTTCAATGCCATACAACTCTCCTTCCGTGGCCTACAACTGCTCTTAAATGCAAGTAAAACTAAATGCATGCTCTTCAACCGATCGCTGCCAGTACCTGCCCGCCCGTCCAGCATCAAAATCTGGATGGTTCTGACTTAGAATATGTGGACAATTACAAATACCTAGGTGTCTGGTTAGACTGTAAACTCTCCTTCCAAACTCACATTAAGCATTTCCAATCCAACATTAAATCTAGAATCGGCATCCTATTTCGCAACAAAGCATCCTTCACTCATGCTGCCAAACATACCCTCGTAAAAAACTGACTATCCTACCGATCCTTGACTTCGGCGATTTCATTTACAAAATAGCCTCCAACCCTCTACTCAGCAAATTGGATGCAGTCTATCACAGTGCCATATACATATACAAAGCCCCATATACTACCCACCACTGCGACCTGTATGCTCTCGTTGGCTGGCCCTCGCTTCATATTCGTCGCCAAACCCACTGGCTCCAGGTCAGCTATAATTTCACACCCTGACCTGAGAGAGCCATTTTTCTCTGTTTGGTTAGGTCAGGGTGTGATATGGGGTGGGCATTCTATGTCATTGTATTTCTTTGTTTTGGCTGAGTATGGTTTCCAATCAGAGGCAATTGTCTATCGTTGTCTCTGATTGGGAATCATACTTAGGCAGCCCTTTTTCCCTCCTTCAGTTGTGGGATCTTGTTTTTGTACAGCTCAGTAAAGCCTGCAGAACGTGACGTTCGTTTTCCTTTGTTTGTTGTTTTTATTTAGTGTTCTGAGTTATAATAAATAGTAATCATGAGCACTTACCACGCTGCCCCTTGGTCTCCTCTCTACGACGTGCGTCACATATAAGTCTTTGCTAGGTAAAGCCCCGTCTTATCTCAGCTCACTGGTTACCATAGCAGCACCCACCCATAGTACGCGCTCCAGCAGGTATACTTCACTGGTAAACCCCCAAAGCCAATTCCTCTTTGGCCACCTTTCCTTCCAGTTCTCTGCTGCCAATGACTGGAACAAATTGCAAAAATCACTGAAGCTGGAGACTCATATCTCCATCACTAACTTTAAGCATCAGCTGTCAGAGCAGCTCACAGATCATTGCACCTGTACATAGCCCATCTGTAAATAGCCCATCCAACTACCTCATCCCCATATTGTTTTTTTTCTTCTCCTTTGCACCCCAGTATCCCTACTTGTACATTCATCTTCTGCACATCTATCACTCCAGTGTTTAAATGGTAAATTGTAATTACTTCGCCACTACAGCCTATTTATTGCCTATTTATTGCCTTGCCCACAAACTGTTAGGGCCTACATAAAGCTGTCCCAACAGCAGAGTCCCAACATTAGTCCCATCACCTTACCACTGCTACACCTGGCTATCAGCGGAGCCTTGTCTGGCAGTGAAACAGTTAGTTCAACCTCATTTACTGCCTTAAAAAAAATATATGGCTGACTTGCTTAAACAAATGTGGTTTCTTTTGATAATTGAGATGTACAAACTATGGTATAAGGGGACGACAAGCGGAGAAGAGGAAATCCGTAATTCCGATTAAGATATTAATGAGCAAGCTAGGATGGACATTGTCAATAAAACTATTTGTTCAGTACTTTTGAAATGTACAGCGACAGAATTCAGAACATGGGCCGTTCTTACTGTGTTCTCCCTGTACACCAAGTGCATCAGCTACCCCATTCATAAACGCTTCTGCGCCTCTTGACGATAGTATCTTTTGACTGGGGGAGTTTTGTTAAGACCCCCGATGCTAATCTAAACATTAACACGCATTGCTTGCGGTATGTTTTTGTAAACAATAAGGAACTTTCATATCAGTGAGACATAAGGTTAAATTACTACACACCTTTATAGAGTTCCCACACAGCCCTATCTCCATGTTACACTGCTTGTTTACAGAAGACAGACGGAAGACATAGGCGGCCAGCTGTGCTAATTAGCTATCTAGCGTGGTCCGAACACCTGTGTGTAAGCTAACAGAGGAGGAAGTGTAGTTGGTCTGCTGGAGGCACATGCAGCTTGTAGATCGCACAGCTTGTAGATCATGCAGCTTGTAGATTACACAGCTTGTAGATCATGCAGCTTGTAGATCACACAGCTTGTAGATCATGCAGCTTGTAGATCGCGCAGCTTGTAGATCACGCAGCTTGTAGATCACACAGCTTGTAGATCATGCAGCTTGTAGATCACACAGCTTGTAGATCACGCAGCTTGTAGAGCACGCAGCTTGTAGATCACGCAGCTTGTAGATCGCGCAGCTTGTAGATCACGCAGCTTGTAGATCACGCAGCTTGTAGATCACACAGCTTGTAGAGCACGCAGCTTGTAGAGCACGCAGCTTGTAGATCACGTAGATCACACAGCTTGTAGATCACACAGCTTGTAGAGCACGCAGCTTGTAGATCACACAGCTTGTAGATCACGTAGATCACACAGCTTGTGGATCACACAGCTTGTAGAGCACGCAGCTTGTAGATCACACAGCTTGTAGATCACGTAGATCACACAGCTTGTAGATCACACAGCTTGTAGAGCACGCAGCTTGTAGATCACACAGCTTGTAGATCACGTAGATCACACAGCTTGTAGATCACACAGCTTGTAGAGCACGCAGCTTGTAGATCACACAGCTTGTGGTACTAAACTGCTACTGTAAGTGTATATTTTTTATTTGAAAGATTATTTCTCACTGATGTGAAAGAAAAGGGGCATATCAGCATATGTTTCGAAAACCATTTTGAAAGCGATTATTATTGACGTTTCTAAACGTGTCAGAATTGTAGTTCACACGGAGCCAAATGTGGGCGAACCGCTGAAAACCCTACATACAGAGAGGAAGGGTTTTCGAGACCTATGCAACAATGAGATAGAAGCAGCTGCCCATCTGTTCTTCTTCCCTCTCTTGTGTAGCTTCTACAGGTAGCTAGCCTGTTCTCCTCAAAACATTAGTTAACCAACTTGAGCAAAGATATCTCAGCTTGCTAACTAGCAAAGCCAACCAACTACACATCCCTAAGTTAGCGAAGCATCGCAACAGGCTGGAAGTCAAACCGCATTAAAACGGAAATGAAACCCAATATGAAGTGGAATGGAATGTGGGAGATGCTAGAATGCATTGACCCTATTACTAGAGGGCCTATGTCTTAAACCCTCAAAGTTCCAGAATGTGATGTCATAAACCCTCAAAGTTCCAGAATGTAATGTCATAAACCCTCAAAGGTTCCAGAATGTAAAAATGGCAACCATATTGGTCGGGAGAAATCCAAACCCGTCTAATTGGATTGAATGGCAGTAGAGGCATAATCCTGATTGTAATATGCAGGAAAATAAAAGTAAGCCATGTGATATATCAGAAATTGTGTAATATAATTGTTGTCATATAATTATAAATATATCTGTTTTATACCAATTTTATATATCCTCTAAAATATATGTAAATAGACCATAGATGTCTACATTTGAGTTTTCTTGGAAAACTGTGATTGCTATTATATGATACAATATCAGTACTTGTTGCATTTACAACTTGTATACGTCCTATCATCAGCTGATGTCAGCCAGTGTCTGGCTGTAGACTGACTGCATTGATGAATGTTGGCATATTGGCAGTTAATTTGAAAAATGTATGGAATCAATGGAATCATTCCTCTAAAACTGTCTGTCTTGCTAGCATACAGTGCAAGAAAATATTTTCTTTTTTTTGCTGACCAAGTGAGGAGGTTTTGTTTGGAGGTCACTGTGAGAGTGTCAAATTTGGTTAAGAAAAAAATGTAATGGCTTATTTGATTGAATATAAGTTTCTTATGCTATCTGCCATCTCATTAGCTAGAGTGGTCCCAATTGATTTTCCCTCCTCCCGACCGCCTTCCATTTTCTTTTCATTGTTAGAGCAGCCACTTGAGTATCTGGTCAATATACTGGATAATATGTGTTGTTATTGGCGGTGGGGTTAGAACTCTCTTTCTTATTGCTTTATCAAGACAAAACACCATCCCACCAAAACAAGCTAACAAATTTCAGGTGGTCTTTTCAAACAGCTCTTACACTAAAAAGCGATTGTCATCATTTTCACAATTTCACATTATTCCAACCTCATAGTGTGGAAGTACATATAAAACACAGGGCCTTTAAGGACTAGATTCAATCTGTATTGCGGTAAAATGTAAAGGTAACTCTGCATATGTCGATTGAGCCGACATATGCAGTGTTTAACGGAAATACACCACTTTACCTTATTTTTGTCCCAACTGTTGACCAGGCGTTGTAAGAGCTGCAATCTTACCTTGTTACCTTACAGAAGGCCCTGGTTGATTGAACATTTGCTCTTAATGTGGGCAAGACTAAATACATGTTGTTCTCTAGTTCTCTCCAGAATGTTTCAGATGGACTCCATATTTAATCAGTTGTTCTCTAGTTCTCTCCAGAATGTTTCAGATGGACTACATATTTAATCAGTTGTTCTCTAGTTCTCCAGAATGTTTCAGATGGACTCCACATTTAGTCAGTTGTTCTCTAGCTCTCTCCAGAATGTTTCAGATTGACTACATATTTAATCAGTTGTTCTCCAGTTCTCTCCAGAATGTTTCAGATGGACTCCACATTTAATCAGTTGTTCTCTAGCTCTCTCCAGAATGTTTCAGATGGACTCCACATTTAATCAGTTGTTCTCTAGTTCTCTCCAGATTGTTTCAGATGGACTACATATTTAATCAGTTGTTCTCTAGTTCTCTCCAGAATGTTTCAGATGGACTCCACATTTAATCAGTTGTTCTCTAGTTCTCTCCAGAATGTTTCAGATGAACTCCACATTTAATCAGTTGTTCTCTAGTTCTCTCCAGAATGTTTCAGATGGACTACATATTTAATCATTGGATGGGTCTCCCATTGATCAGATTCCCGCCTATAAAAACCTGGGCATTTGGTTTGACAAAGACTTCATGTATAAAAATGGATCTTGCCTCTCCCTAAATAGCAGGAAACAGATTGTACAGTGAACTTTCATGACAGTTCTTGACTAGGGTGACACTATTTACCAGAATGCAGCAGCCACTACTCTTAAACCTCTGGATACCGTCTAATATAACACCCTACGCTTTATCTCTGGCGACAGATTTAATACTCATCACTGTTTCCTGTATCAAAAGGTCGGATGGTCCTCATTAAAGTCCCGGAGGTCAATTCACTATTCCATTTTTGTTTACAAAGTTCTACTACACAAGCTTTCAACATACCTCACTTTGTTGTTAAAGTATAAAGACATGATTTACACAACACGTTCACAGCACAGGGTTGGGTTAACTCTTGAGGTTCCTAAGGTCTCCACTGAATTGAGTAGACCCTCATCACAGCACAGGGTTGGGTTAACTCTTGAGGTTCCTAAGGTCTCCACTGAATTGGGTAGACCCTCATCACAGCACAGGGTTGGGTTAACTCTTGAGGTTCCTAAGGTCTCCACTGAATTGGGTAGACCCTCATCACAGCACAGGGTTGGGTTAACTCTTGACCCTCATTTAGTTTTGAAGCGGCCCACTGCTGGATCAATCTGTAGATCTGGTTAAAACGGTCTGTTCCGGTGTCGCTCAGGCAGTTCAGATTGAAGACCTGGTAGCTGGGAAATGGGCTGTTCTGGTGTCGTTCAGGCAGTTTAGGGTATTGATTGAAGACCTGGTAGCTGAGAAATGGGCTGTTCTGGTGTCGTTCAGGCAGTTTAGATTGAAGACCTGGTAGCTGAGAAATGGGCTGTTCTGGTATCGTTCAGGCAGTTTAGATTGAAGACCTGGTAGCTGGGAAATGGGCTGGTCCGGAGTCGCTCAGGCAGTTTAGGGTATTGATTGAAGACCTGGTAGCTGGGAAATGGGCTGTTCCGGTGTCGTTCAGGCAGTTTAGGGTATTGATTGAAGACCTGGTAGCTGGGAAATGGGCTGTTCGGGAGTCGTTCAGGCAGTTTAGGGTATTGATTGAAGACCTGGTAGCTGAGAGATGGGCTGTTCCGGTGTCGTTCAGGCAGTTTAGGGTATTGATTGAAGACCTAGTAGCTGAGAAATGGGCTGTTCCTGTAACGGTCGTTGTATGGAGTAGACCAAGGCGCAGCGGGTTGAGTGCTCATATTTTATTTGAACACAAAAATAAAACAAGAAAACGAACGAACGAAAAACAGTCTTGCAGGCTACACACAGCAATGCAAAAACAACTTCCCACAAAACACAAGTGAAAAAAGGGATACCTAAGTATGACTCCCAATCGGCAACAACGATGTACAGCTGTTCCTGATTGAGAGCCATACCAGGCCAACAAAGAAATACACAACATAGAAAATCATAGAAATACAAAACATAGAACAATACCCAAAAACCCCGGAACACATAAAACAAACACCCCTCTTACATAAGAACATATCCCAACAAACCCCGAACCACATAAAACAAACACCCCCTGCCACGTCCTGACCAAACTACAATAACAAATAACCCCTTTACTGGTCAGGACGTGACAGTTCCGGTGTTGTTCAGGCCGTTTAGGGTGTTGATTGAAGACCTGGTAGCTGAGAGGTGTAGATGATATCGGTGATTTGAGATGTTTCTGTATTTTTTTTTACTGTTGCTTTGGAAAAGAGATCTTGGTATGAAAGGGATTCCCTGTTAAAGGTCAAATAAAAGGATAATGGTACGTTGTGATGCAGACTGTCAGGTGCGTCGAAGAAAGTGGACCAAGGCGCAGCGGGTATAGTGCTCATCTTCTTTTATTTATATAAGTGAACACTTAAACAAAATAAATCGACGTCAACCAACAGTTCCGTAAGGACACAAGGACTATACGAAAAACAACTACCCACAAAACCCATTAAGAAAAACCCCTACTTAAATATGGCCTCCAATTAGAAGCAACGAAGAACAGCTGCCTCCAATTGAAGGCCAAACCAAAACCCTGAACATAGAAATAGAACAACTAGAAAACCCACATAGAAATAGAAAACATAGAACATAAACCAAAACCCCGAAACACACAAAACAAACACACCCCTGCCACGTCCTGACCAACTACAATAACAAAATTACCCCTTTACTGGTCAGGATGTGACACAGACACAACCACAAGCCTCACCAAACTCTGTTTCAGGTGAGACTGACTTTATGACCAAAATTATCCCATTTACACTTCCTAGTACATTTTGAAAGTAGAATGAACGTATCTGAGTCATGTAGATGTCACATAGCTTTGTTTTGTTTAGGGGCAGTTGCTCTAATTTATAACTCCCAAAGTGGATGTAGCAACTGCTGATTGCCTCTTTAAGGTGAGGTCCTTCACATAGGATGTCTCCAAATGGTACCCTATTCCCTATATAGTGCACTAATTTTGACCGGTAGGGCTCTGGTCAAAGGTAGGGCAATGTATAGTGTAACAAATGGGATGCCATTTGGGAACTTTCAAATTACTAGAAATATCCACTTCACCCCTACTACAGACACACTGCTTGATATTTTACTGTATAGTCAGACACACTGCTTGATATTTCACTGTATAGTCAGACACACTGCTTGATATTTTACTGTATAGTCAGACACGCTGCTTGTCCTTGATATATTACTGTATATTCAGACACGCTGCTTGATATTTTACTGTATAGTCAGACACACAGCTTGTCCTTGATATTTTACTGTATAGTCAGACACACTGCTTGATATGTTACTGTATAGTCAGACACACTGCTTGATATTTCACTGTATAGTCAGACACACTGCTTGATATTTTACTGTATAGTCAGACACACTGCTTGATATTTTACTATATAGTCAGACACACTGCTTCATATTTTACGGTATAGTCAGACACACTGCTTGATATTTTACTGTATAGTCAGACACACGGCTTGATATTTTACTGTATAGTCAGACACGCTGCTTGTCCTTGATATTTTACTGTATAGTCAGACACGCTACTTGATATTTTACTGTATAGTCAAACACACTGCTTGATATTTTACTGTATAGTCAGACACACTGCTTGATATTTTACTGTATAGTCAGACACACAGCTTGTCCTTGATATTTTACTGTATACTCAGACACACTGCTTGATATTTTACTGTATAGTCAGATACACTGCTTGTCCTTGATATTTACTGTATAGTCAGACACGCTGCTTGATATTTTACTGTATAGTCAGACACACTGCTTGATATTTTACTGTATAGTCAGACACACTGCTTGTCCTTGATATTGTACTGTATAGTCAGACACGCTGCTTGATATTTTACTGTATAGTCAGACACGCTGCTTGTCCTTATTATATTACTGTATATTCAGATACGCTGCTTGATATCTTACTGTATAGTCAGACACGCTGCTTGTCCTTGATATTTTACTGTATAGTCAGACACGCTGCTTGATATTTTACTGTATAGTCAGACACGCTGCTTGATATTTTACTGTATAGTCAGACAAACTGCTTGATATTTTACTGTATAGTCAGACACACTGCTTGATATTTTACTGTATAGTCAGACACACTGCTTGTCCTTGATATTTTACTGTATAGTCAGACACGCTGCTTGTCCTTGATATTTTACTGTATAGTCAGACACACTGCTTGATATTTTACTGTATAGTCAGACACACTGCTTGATTTTTTACTGTATATTCAGACACGCTGCTTGATATTTTACTGTATAGTCAGACACACTGCTTGATATTTTACTGTGTAGTCAGACACACTGCTTGATATTTTACTGTATAGTCAGACACACTGCTTGATGTTTTACTGTATAGTCAGACACACTGCTTGTCCTTGATATTTTACTGTATAGTCAGACACACTGCTTGATATTTTACTGTATAGTCAGACACACAGCTTGTCCTTGATATTTTACTGTATAGTCAGACACACTGCTTGTCCTTGATGTTTTACTGTATAGTCAGACACACTGCTTGATATTTTACTGTATAGTCAGACACACTGCTTGATATTTTACTGTATAGACAGACACACTGCTTGATATTTTACTGTATAGTCAGACACACTGCTTGTCCTTGATATTTTACTGTATAGTCAGACACGCTGCTTGTCCTTGATATTTTACTGTATAGTCAGACACACTGCTTGATATTTTACTGTATAGTCAGACACACTGCTTGATTTTTTACTGTATATTCAGACACGCTGCTTGATATTTTACTGTATGGTCAGACACACTGCTTGATATTTTACTGTGTAGTCAGACACACTGCTTGATATTTTACTGTATAGTCAGACACACTGCTTGATGTTTTACTGTATAGTCAGACACACTGCTTGTCCTTGATATTTTACTGTATAGTCAGACACACTGCTTGATATTTTACTGTATAGTCAGACACACAGCTTGTCCTTGATATTTTACTGTATAGTCAGACACACTGCTTGTCCTTGATATTTTACTGTATAGTCAGACACACTGCTTGATATTTTACTGTATAGTCAGACACACTGCTTGATATTTTACTGTATAGTCAGACAGACTGCTTGTCCTTGATATTTTACTGTATAGTCAGACACACTGCTAGATATTTTACTGTATAGTCAGACACACTGCTTGATATTTTACTGTATAGTCAGACACACTGCTTGATATTTTACTGTATAGTCAGACACACTGCTTGTCCTTGATATTTTACTGTATAGTCAGACACACTGCTTGATATTTTACTGTATAGTCAGACATGCTGCTTGTCCTTGATATTTTACTGTATAGTCAGACACACAGCTTGTCCTTGATATTTTACTGTATAGTCAGACACATAGCTTGTCCTTGATATTTTACTGTATAGTCAGACACGCTGCTTGATATTTTACTGTATAGTCAGACACGCTGCTTGATATTTTACTGTATAGTCAGACAAACTGCTTGATATTTTACTGTATAGTCAGACACACTGCTTGATATTTTACTGTATAGTCAGACACGCTGCTTGATATTTTACTGTATAGTCAGACACGCTGCTTGTCCTTGATATTTTACTGTATAGTCAGATACACTGCTTGATATTTTACTGTATAGTCAGACACGCTGCTTGTCCTTGATATTTTACTGTATAGTCAGACACACTGCTTGATATTTTACTGTATAGTCAGACACACTGCTTGTCCTTGATATTTTACTGTATATTCAGACACACTGATTGATATTTTACTGTATAGTCAGACACGCTGCTTGTCCTTGATATTTTATTGTATAGTCAGACACACTGCTTGATATTTTACTGTATAGTCAGACACACTGCTTGATATTTTACTGTATAGTCAGACACGCGCTTGATATTTTACTGTATAGTCAGACACACTGCTTGTCCTTGATATTTTACTGTATTGTCAGACACACTGCTTGATATTTTACTGTATAGTCAGACACACTGCTTGATGTTTTACAGTATAGTCAGACACGCTGCTTGATATTTTACTGTATAGTCAGACACATTGATTGTCCTTGATATTTTACTGTATAGTCAGACGCACAGCTTGATATTTTACTGTACAGTCAGACACACTGCTTGATAATTTACTGTATAGTCAGACACGCTGCTTGTACTTGATATTTTACTGTTTAGTCAGACACACTGCTTGATATTTTACTGTATAGTCAGACACGCTGCTTGATATTTTACTGTATAGTCAGACACGCTGCTTGATGTTTTACTGTATAGTCAGACACGCTGCTTGATATTTTACTGTATAGTCAGACACGCTGCTTGATATTTTACTGTATAGTCAGACACACTGCTTGTCCTTGATATTTTACTGTATAGTCAGACACGCTGCTTGATATTTTACTGTATAGTCAGACACACTGCTTGATATTTTACTGTATAGTCAGACACACTGCTTGTCCTTGATATTTTACTGTATAGTCAGACACGCTGCTTGATATCTTACTGTATAGTCAGACACGCTGCTTGATATCTTACTGTATAGTCAGAAACGCTGCTTGTACTTGATATTTTACTGTATAGTCAGACACGCTGCTTGATTTTTTACTGTATAGTCAGACACGCTGCTTGATATTTTACTGTATAGTCAGACATACTGCTTGATATTTTACTGAATAGTCAGACACACTGCTTGATATTTTACTGTATAGTCAGACAAAGTGCTTGATATTTTACTGTATAGTCAGACAAACTGCTTGATATTTTACTGTATAGTCAGACACACTGCTTGATTTTTTACTGTATATTCAGACACGCTGCTTGATATTTTACTGTATGGTCAGACACACTGCTTGATATTTTACTGTGTAGTCAGACACACTGCTTGATATTTTACTGTATAGTCAGACACACTGCTTGATGTTTTACTGTATAGTCAGACACACTGCTTGTCCTTGATATTTTACTGTATAGTCAGACACACTGCTTGATATTTTACTGTATAGTCAGACACACAGCTTGTCCTTGATATTAAACTGTATAGTCAGACACACTGCTTGTCCTTGATATTTTACTGTATAGTCAGACACACTGCTTGATATTTTACTGTATAGTCAGACACACTGCTTGATATTTTACTGTATAGTCAGACAGACTGCTTGTCCTTGATATTTTACTGTATAGTCAGACACACTGCTAGATATTTTACTGTATAGTCAGAGACACTGCTTGATATTTTACTGTATAGTCAGACACACTGCTTGATATTTTACTGTATAGTCAGACACACTGCTTCATATTTTACGGTATAGTCAGACACACTGCTTGATATTTTACTGTATAGTCAGACACACGGCTTGATATTTTACTGTATAGTCAGACACGCTGCTTGTCCTTGATATTTTACTGTATAGTCAGACACGCTGCTTGATATTTTACTGTATAGTCAAACACACTGCTTGATATTTTACTGTATAGTCAGACACACTGCTTGATATTTTACTGTATAGTCAGACACACAGCTTGTCCTTGATATTTTACTGTATACTCAGACACACTGCTTGATATTTTACTGTATAGTCAGATACACTGCTTGTCCTTGATATTTACTGTATAGTCAGACACGCTGCTTGATATTTTACTGTATAGTCAGACACACTGCTTGATATTTTACTGTATAGTCAGACACACTGCTTGTCCTTGATATTGTACTGTATAGTCAGACACGCTGCTTGATATTTTACTGTATAGTCAGACACGCTGCTTGTCCTTATTATATTACTGTATATTCAGATACGCTGCTTGATATCTTACTGTATAGTCAGACACGCTGCTTGTCCTTGATATTTTACTGTATAGTCAGACACGCTGCTTGATCTTTTACTGTATAGTCAGACACGCTGCTTGATATTTTACTGTATAGTCAGACAAACTGCTTGATATTTTACTGTATAGTCAGACACACTGCTTGATATTTTACTGTATAGTCAGACACACTGCTTGTCCTTGATATTTTACTGTATAGTCAGACACGCTGCTTGTCCTTGATATTTTACTGTATAGTCAGACACACTGCTTGATATTTTACTGTATAGTCAGACACACTGCTTGATTTTTTACTGTATATTCAGACACGCTGCTTGATATTTTACTGTATAGTCAGACACACTGCTTGATATTTTACTGTGTAGTCAGACACACTGCTTGATATTTTACTGTATAGTCAGACACACTGCTTGATGTTTTACTGTATAGTCAGACACACTGCTTGTCCTTGATATTTTACTGTATAGTCAGACACACTGCTTGATATTTTACTGTATAGTCAGACACACAGCTTGTCCTTGATATTTTACTGTATAGTCAGACACACTGCTTGTCCTTGATGTTTTACTGTATAGTCAGACACACTGCTTGATATTTTACTGTATAGTCAGACACACTGCTTGATATTTTACTGTATAGACAGACACACTGCTTGATATTTTACTGTATAGTCAGACACACTGCTTGTCCTTGATATTTTACTGTATAGTCAGACACGCTGCTTGTCCTTGATATTTTACTGTATAGTCAGACACACTGCTTGATATTTTACTGTATAGTCAGACACACTGCTTGATTTTTTACTGTATATTCAGACACGCTGCTTGATATTTTACTGTATGGTCAGACACACTGCTTGATATTTTACTGTGTAGTCAGACACACTGCTTGATATTTTACTGTATAGTCAGACACACTGCTTGATGTTTTACTGTATAGTCAGACACACTGCTTGTCCTTGATATTTTACTGTATAGTCAGACACACTGCTTGATATTTTACTGTATAGTCAGACACACAGCTTGTCCTTGATATTTTACTGTATAGTCAGACACACTGCTTGTCCTTGATATTTTACTGTATAGTCAGACACACTGCTTGATATTTTACTGTATAGTCAGACACACTGCTTGATATTTTACTGTATAGTCAGACAGACTGCTTGTCCTTGATATTTTACTGTATAGTCAGACACACTGCTAGATATTTTACTGTATAGTCAGACACACTGCTTGATATTTTACTGTATAGTCAGACACACTGCTTGATATTTTACTGTATAGTCAGACACACTGCTTGTCCTTGATATTTTACTGTATAGTCAGACACACTGCTTGATATTTTACTGTATAGTCAGACATGCTGCTTGTCCTTGATATTTTACTGTATAGTCAGACACGCTGCTTGATATTTTACTGTATAGTCAGAAACACTGCTTGATATTTTACTGTATAATCAGACACACAGCTTGTCCTTGATATTTTACTGTATAGTCAGACACACAGCTTGTCCTTGATATTTTACTGTATAGTCAGACACATAGCTTGTCCTTGATATTTTACTGTATAGTGAGACACGCTGCTTGATATTTTACTGTATAGTCAGACACGCTGCTTGATATTTTACTGTATAGTCAGACACGCTGCTTGTCCTTGATATTTTACTGTATAGTCAGACACGCTGCTTGATATTTTACTGTATAGTCAAACACACTGCTTGATATTTTACTGTATAGTCAGACACACTGCTTGATATTTTACTGTATAGTCAGACACACAGCTTGTCCTTGATATTTTACTGTATACTCAGACACACTGCTTGATATTTTACTGTATAGTCAGATACACTGCTTGTCCTTGATATTTACTGTATAGTCAGACACGCTGCTTGATATTTTACTGTATAGTCAGACAGACTGCTTGATATTTTACTGTATAGTCAGACACACTGCTTGTCCTTGATATTGTACTGTATAGTCAGACACGCTGCTTGATATTTTACTGTATAGTCAGACACGCTGCTTGTCCTTATTATATTACTGTATATTCAGATACGCTGCTTGATATCTTACTGTATAGTCAGACACGCTGCTTGTCCTTGATATTTTACTGTATAGTCAGACACGCTGCTTGATATTTTACTGTATAGTCAGACACGCTGCTTGATATTTTACTGTATAGTCAGACAAACTGCTTGATATTTTACTGTATAGTCAGACACACTGCTTGATATTTTACTGTATAGTCAGACACACTGCTTGTCCTTGATATTTTACTGTATAGTCAGACACGCTGCTTGTCCTTGATATTTTACTGTATAGTCAGACACACTGCTTGATATTTTACTGTATAGTCAGACACACTGCTTGATTTTTTACTGTATATTCAGACACGCTGCTTGATATTTTACTGTATAGTCAGACACACTGCTTGATATTTTACTGTGTAGTCAGACACACTGCTTGATATTTTACTGTATAGTCAGACACACTGCTTGATGTTTTACTGTATAGTCAGACACACTGCTTGTCCTTGATATTTTACTGTATAGTCAGACACACTGCTTGATATTTTACTGTATAGTCAGACACACAGCTTGTCCTTGATATTTTACTGTATAGTCAGACACACTGCTTGTCCTTGATGTTTTACTGTATAGTCAGACACACTGCTTGATATTTTACTGTATAGTCAGACACACTGCTTGATATTTTACTGTATAGACAGACACACTGCTTGATATTTTACTGTATAGTCAGACACACTGCTTGTCCTTGATATTTTACTGTATAGTCAGACACGCTGCTTGTCCTTGATATTTTACTGTATAGTCAGACACACTGCTTGATATTTTACTGTATAGTCAGACACACTGCTTGATTTTTTACTGTATATTCAGACACGCTGCTTGATATTTTACTGTATGGTCAGACACACTGCTTGATATTTTACTGTGTAGTCAGACACACTGCTTGATATTTTACTGTATAGTCAGACACACTGCTTGATATTTTACTGTATAGTCAGACACACTGCTTGATATTTTACTGTATAGTCAGACACACAGCTTGTCCTTGATATTTTACTGTATACTCAGACACACTGCTTGATATTTTACTGTATAGTCAGATACACTGCTTGTCCTTGATATTTACTGTATAGTCAGACACGCTGCTTGATATTTTACTGTATAGTCAGACACACTGCTTGATATTTTACTGTATAGTCAGACACACTGCTTGTCCTTGATATTGTACTGTATAGTCAGACACGCTGCTTGATATTTTACTGTATAGTCAGACACGCTGCTTGTCCTTATTATATTACTGTATATTCAGATACGCTGCTTGATATCTTACTGTATAGTCAGACACGCTGCTTGTCCTTGATATTTTACTGTATAGTCAGACACGCTGCTTGATCTTTTACTGTATAGTCAGACACGCTGCTTGATATTTTACTGTATAGTCAGACAAACTGCTTGATATTTTACTGTATAGTCAGACACACTGCTTGATATTTTACTGTATAGTCAGACACACTGCTTGTCCTTGATATTTTACTGTATAGTCAGACACGCTGCTTGTCCTTGATATTTTACTGTATAGTCAGACACACTGCTTGATATTTTACTGTATAGTCAGACACACTGCTTGATTTTTTACTGTATATTCAGACACGCTGCTTGATATTTTACTGTATAGTCAGACACACTGCTTGATATTTTACTGTGTAGTCAGACACACTGCTTGATATTTTACTGTATAGTCAGACACACTGCTTGATGTTTTACTGTATAGTCAGACACACTGCTTGTCCTTGATATTTTACTGTATAGTCAGACACACTGCTTGATATTTTACTGTATAGTCAGACACACAGCTTGTCCTTGATATTTTACTGTATAGTCAGACACACTGCTTGTCCTTTATGTTTTACTGTATAGTCAGACACACTGCTTGATATTTTACTGTATAGTCAGACACACTGCTTGATATTTTACTGTATAGACAGACACACTGCTTGATATTTTACTGTATAGTCAGACACACTGCTTGTCCTTGATATTTTACTGTATAGTCAGACACGCTGCTTGTCCTTGATATTTTACTGTATAGTCAGACACACTGCTTGATATTTTACTGTATAGTCAGACACACTGCTTGATTTTTTACTGTATATTCAGACACGCTGCTTGATATTTTACTGTATGGTCAGACACACTGCTTGATATTTTACTGTGTAGTCAGACACACTGCTTGATATTTTACTGTATAGTCAGACACACTGCTTGATGTTTTACTGTATAGTCAGACACACTGCTTGTCCTTGATATTTTACTGTATAGTCAGACACACTGCTTGATATTTTACTGTATAGTCAGACACACAGCTTGTCCTTGATATTTTACTGTATAGTCAGACACACTGCTTGTCCTTGATATTTTACTGTATAGTCAGACACACTGCTTGATATTTTACTGTATAGTCAGACACACTGCTTGATATTTTACTGTATAGTCAGACAGACTGCTTGTCCTTGATATTTTACTGTATAGTCAGACACACTGCTAGATATTTTACTGTATAGTCAGACACACTGCTTGATATTTTACTGTATAGTCAGACACACTGCTTGATATTTTACTGTATAGTCAGACACACTGCTTGTCCTTGATATTTTACTGTATAGTCAGACACACTGCTTGATATTTTACTGTATAGTCAGACATGCTGCTTGTCCTTGATATTTTACTGTATAGTCAGACACGCTGCTTGATATTTTACTGTATAGTCAGAAACACTGCTTGATATTTTACTGTATAATCAGACACACAGCTTGTCCTTGATATTTTACTGTATAGTCAGACACACAGCTTGTCCTTGATATTTTACTGTATAGTCAGACACATAGCTTGTCCTTGATATTTTACTGTATAGTCAGACACGCTGCTTGATATTTTACTGTATAGTCAGACACGCTGCTTGATATTTTACTGTATAGTCAGACACGCTGCTTGTCCTTGATATTTTACTGTATAGTCAGACACGCTGCTTGATATTTTACTGTATAGTCAAACACACTGCTTGATATTTTACTGTATAGTCAGACACACTGCTTGATATTTTACTGTATAGTCAGACACACAGCTTGTCCTTGATATTTTACTGTATACTCAGACACACTGCTTGATATTTTACTGTATAGTCAGATACACTGCTTGTCCTTGATATTTACTGTATAGTCAGACACGCTGCTTGATATTTTACTGTATAGTCAGACAGACTGCTTGATATTTTACTGTATAGTCAGACACACTGCTTGTCCTTGATATTGTACTGTATAGTCAGACACGCTGCTTGATATTTTACTGTATAGTCAGACACGCTGCTTGTCCTTATTATATTACTGTATATTCAGATACGCTGCTTGATATCTTACTGTATAGTCAGACACGCTGCTTGTCCTTGATATTTTACTGTATAGTCAGACACGCTGCTTGATATTTTACTGTATAGTCAGACACGCTGCTTGATATTTTACTGTATAGTCAGACAAACTGCTTGATATTTTACTGTATAGTCAGACACACTGCTTGATATTTTACTGTATAGTCAGACACACTGCTTGTCCTTGATATTTTACTGTATAGTCAGACACGCTGCTTGTCCTTGATATTTTACTGTATAGTCAGACACACTGCTTGATATTTTACTGTATAGTCAGACACACTGCTTGATTTTTTACTGTATATTCAGACACGCTGCTTGATATTTTACTGTATAGTCAGACACACTGCTTGATATTTTACTGTGTAGTCAGACACACTGCTTGATATTTTACTGTATAGTCAGACACACTGCTTGATGTTTTACTGTATAGTCAGACACACTGCTTGTCCTTGATATTTTACTGTATAGTCAGACACACTGCTTGATATTTTACTGTATAGTCAGACACACAGCTTGTCCTTGATATTTTACTGTATAGTCAGACACACTGCTTGTCCTTGATGTTTTACTGTATAGTCAGACACACTGCTTGATATTTTACTGTATAGTCAGACACACTGCTTGATATTTTACTGTATAGACAGACACACTGCTTGATATTTTACTGTATAGTCAGACACACTGCTTGTCCTTGATATTTTACTGTATAGTCAGACACGCTGCTTGTCCTTGATATTTTACTGTATAGTCAGACACACTGCTTGATATTTTACTGTATAGTCAGACACACTGCTTGATTTTTTACTGTATATTCAGACACGCTGCTTGATATTTTACTGTATGGTCAGACACACTGCTTGATATTTTACTGTGTAGTCAGACACACTGCTTGATATTTTACTGTATAGTCAGACACACTGCTTGATGTTTTACTGTATAGTCAGACACACTGCTTGTCCTTGATATTTTACTGTATAGTCAGACACACTGCTTGATATTTTACTGTATAGTCAGACACACAGCTTGTCCTTGATATTTTACTGTATAGTCAGACACACTGCTTGTCCTTGATATTTTACTGTATAGTCAGACACACTGCTTGATATTTTACTGTATAGTCAGACACACTGCTTGATATTTTACTGTATAGTCAGACAGACTGCTTGTCCTTGATATTTTACTGTATAGTCAGACACACTGCTAGATATTTTACTGTATAGTCAGACACACTGCTTGATATTTTACTGTATAGTCAGACACACTGCTTGATATTTTACTGTATAGTCAGACACACTGCTTGTCCTTGATATTTTACTGTATAGTCAGACACACTGCTTGATATTTTACTGTATAGTCAGACATGCTGCTTGTCCTTGATATTTTACTGTATAGTCAGACACACAGCTTGTCCTTGATATTTTACTGTATAGTCAGACACATAGCTTGTCCTTGATATTTTACTGTATAGTCAGACACGCTGCTTGATATTTTACTGTATAGTCAGACACGCTGCTTGATATTTTACTGTATAGTCAGACAAACTGCTTGATATTTTACTGTATAGTCAGACACACTGCTTGATATTTTACTGTATAGTCAGACACGCTGCTTGATATTTTACTGTATAGTCAGACACGCTGCTTGTCCTTGATATTTTACTGTATAGTCAGATACACTGCTTGATATTTTACTGTATAGTCAGACACGCTGCTTGTCCTTGATATTTTACTGTATAGTCAGACACACTGCTTGATATTTTACTGTATAGTCAGACACACTGCTTGTCCTTGATATTTTACTGTATATTCAGACACACTGATTGATATTTTACTGTATAGTCAGACACGCTGCTTGTCCTTGATATTTTATTGTATAGTCAGACACACTGCTTGATATTTTACTGTATAGTCAGACACACTGCTTGATATTTTACTGTATAGTCAGACACGCGCTTGATATTTTACTGTATAGTCAGACACACTGCTTGTCCTTGATATTTTACTGTATTGTCAGACACACTGCTTGATATTTTACTGTATAGTCAGACACACTGCTTGATGTTTTACAGTATAGTCAGACACGCTGCTTGATATTTTACTGTATAGTCAGACACATTGATTGTCCTTGATATTTTACTGTATAGTCAGACGCACAGCTTGATATTTTACTGTACAGTCAGACACACTGCTTGATAATTTACTGTATAGTCAGACACGCTGCTTGTACTTGATATTTTACTGTTTAGTCAGACACACTGCTTGATATTTTACTGTATAGTCAGACACGCTGCTTGATATTTTACTGTATAGTCAGACACGCTGCTTGATGTTTTACTGTATAGTCAGACACGCTGCTTGATATTTTACTGTATAGTCAGACACGCTGCTTGATATTTTACTGTATAGTCAGACACACTGCTTGTCCTTGATATTTTACTGTATAGTCAGACACGCTGCTTGATATTTTACTGTATAGTCAGACACACTGCTTGATATTTTACTGTATAGTCAGACACACTGCTTGTCCTTGATATTTTACTGTATAGTCAGACACGCTGCTTGATATCTTACTGTATAGTCAGACACGCTGCTTGATATCTTACTGTATAGTCAGAAACGCTGCTTGTACTTGATATTTTACTGTATAGTCAGACACGCTGCTTGATTTTTTACTGTATAGTCAGACACGCTGCTTGATATTTTACTGTATAGTCAGACATACTGCTTGATATTTTACTGAATAGTCAGACACACTGCTTGATATTTTACTGTATAGTCAGACAAAGTGCTTGATATTTTACTGTATAGTCAGACAAACTGCTTGATATTTTACTGTATAGTCAGACACACAGCTTGATTTTTTACTGTATATTCAGACACGCTGCTTGATATTTTACTGTATGGTCAGACACACTGCTTGATATTTTACTGTGTAGTCAGACACACTGCTTGATATTTTACTGTATAGTCAGACACACTGCTTGATGTTTTACTGTATAGTCAGACACACTGCTTGTCCTTGATATTTTACTGTATAGTCAGACACACTGCTTGATATTTTACTGTATAGTCAGACACACAGCTTGTCCTTGATATTAAACTGTATAGTCAGACACACTGCTTGTCCTTGATATTTTACTGTATAGTCAGACACACTGCTTGATATTTTACTGTATAGTCAGACACACTGCTTGATATTTTACTGTATAGTCAGACAGACTGCTTGTCCTTGATATTTTACTGTATAGTCAGACACACTGCTAGATATTTTACTGTATAGTCAGAGACACTGCTTGATATTTTACTGTATAGTCAGACACACTGCTTGATATTTTACTGTATAGTCAGACACACTGCTTCATATTTTACGGTATAGTCAGACACACTGCTTGATATTTTACTGTATAGTCAGACACACGGCTTGATATTTTACTGTATAGTCAGACACGCTGCTTGTCCTTGATATTTTACTGTATAGTCAGACACGCTGCTTGATATTTTACTGTATAGTCAAACACACTGCTTGATATTTTACTGTATAGTCAGACACACTGCTTGATATTTTACTGTATAGTCAGACACACAGCTTGTCCTTGATATTTTACTGTATACTCAGACACACTGCTTGATATTTTACTGTATAGTCAGATACACTGCTTGTCCTTGATATTTACCGTATAGTCAGACACGCTGCTTGATATTTTACTGTATAGTCAGACACACTGCTTGATATTTTACTGTATAGTCAGACACACTGCTTGTCCTTGATATTGTACTGTATAGTCAGACACGCTGCTTGATATTTTACTGTATAGTCAGACACGCTGCTTGTCCTTATTATATTACTGTATATTCAGATACGCTGCTTGATATCTTACTGTATAGTCAGACACGCTGCTTGTCCTTGATATTTTACTGTATAGTCAGACACGCTGCTTGATCTTTTACTGTATAGTCAGACACGCTGCTTGATATTTTACTGTATAGTCAGACAAACTGCTTGATATTTTACTGTATAGTCAGACACACTGCTTGATATTTTACTGTATAGTCAGACACACTGCTTGTCCTTGATATTTTACTGTATAGTCAGACACGCTGCTTGTCCTTGATATTTTACTGTATAGTCAGACACACTGCTTGATATTTTACTGTATAGTCAGACACACTGCTTGATTTTTTACTGTATATTCAGACACGCTGCTTGATATTTTACTGTATAGTCAGACACACTGCTTGATATTTTACTGTGTAGTCAGACACACTGCTTGATATTTTACTGTATAGTCAGACACACTGCTTGATGTTTTACTGTATAGTCAGACACACTGCTTGTCCTTGATATTTTACTGTATAGTCAGACACACTGCTTGATATTTTACTGTATAGTCAGACACACAGCTTGTCCTTGATATTTTACTGTATAGTCAGACACACTGCTTGTCCTTGATGTTTTACTGTATAGTCAGACACACTGCTTGATATTTTACTGTATAGTCAGACACACTGCTTGATATTTTACTGTATAGACAGACACACTGCTTGATATTTTACTGTATAGTCAGACACACTGCTTGTCCTTGATATTTTACTGTATAGTCAGACACGCTGCTTGTCCTTGATATTTTACTGTATAGTCAGACACACTGCTTGATATTTTACTGTATAGTCAGACACACTGCTTGATTTTTTACTGTATATTCAGACACGCTGCTTGATATTTTACTGTATGGTCAGACACACTGCTTGATATTTTACTGTGTAGTCAGACACACTGCTTGATATTTTACTGTATAGTCAGACACACTGCTTGATGTTTTACTGTATAGTCAGACACACTGCTTGTCCTTGATATTTTACTGTATAGTCAGACACACTGCTTGATATTTTACTGTATAGTCAGACACACAGCTTGTCCTTGATATTTTACTGTATAGTCAGACACACTGCTTGTCCTTGATATTTTACTGTATAGTCAGACACACTGCTTGATATTTTACTGTATAGTCAGACACACTGCTTGATATTTTACTGTATAGTCAGACAGACTGCTTGTCCTTGATATTTTACTGTATAGTCAGACACACTGCTAGATATTTTACTGTATAGTCAGACACACTGCTTGATATTTTACTGTATAGTCAGACACACTGCTTGATATTTTACTGTATAGTCAGACACACTGCTTGTCCTTGATATTTTACTGTATAGTCAGACACACTGCTTGATATTTTACTGTATAGTCAGACATGCTGCTTGTCCTTGATATTTTACTGTATAGTCAGACACGCTGCTTGATATTTTACTGTATAGTCAGAAACACTGCTTGATATTTTACTGTATAATCAGACACACAGCTTGTCCTTGATATTTTACTGTATAGTCAGACACACAGCTTGTCCTTGATATTTTACTGTATAGTCAGACACATAGCTTGTCCTTGATATTTTACTGTATAGTCAGACACGCTGCTTGATATTTTACTGTATAGTCAGACACGCTGCTTGATATTTTACTGTAGTTTCAGACAAACTGCTTGATATTTTACTGTATAGTCAGACACACTGCTTGATATTTTACTGTATAGTCAGACACGCTGCTTGATATTTTACTGTATAGTCAGACACGCTGCTTGTCCTTGATATTTTACTGTATAGTCAGATACACTGCTTGATATTTTACTGTATAGTCAGACACGCTGCTTGTCCTTGATATTTTACTGTATAGTCAGACACACTGCTTGATATTTTACTGTATAGTCAGACACACTGCTTGTCCTTGATATTTTACTGTATATTCAGACACACTGATTGATATTTTACTGTATAGTCAGACACGCTGCTTGTCCTTGATATTTTATTGTATAGTCAGACACACTGCTTGATATTTTACTGTATAGTCAGACACACTGCTTGATATTTTACTGTATAGTCAGACACGCGCTTGATATTTTACTGTATAGTCAGACACACTGCTTGTCCTTGATATTTTACTGTATTGTCAGACACACTGCTTGATATTTTACTGTATAGTCAGACACACTGCTTGATGTTTTACAGTATAGTCAGACACGCTGCTTGATATTTTACTGTATAGTCAGACACATTGATTGTCCTTGATATTTTACTGTATAGTCAGACGCACAGCTTGATATTTTACTGTACAGTCAGACACACTGCTTGATAATTTACTGTATAGTCAGACACGCTGCTTGTACTTGATATTTTACTGATTAGTCAGACACACTGCTTGATATTTTACTGTATAGTCAGACACGCTGCTTGATATTTTACTGTATAGTCAGACACGCTGCTTGATGTTTTACTGTATAGTCAGACACGCTGCTTGATATTTTACTGTATAGTCAGACACGCTGCTTGATATTTTACTGTATAGTCAGACACACTGCTTGTCCTTGATATTTTACTGTATAGTCAGACACGCTGCTTGATATTTTACTGTATAGTCAGACACACTGCTTGATATTTTACTGTATAGTCAGACACACTGCTTGTCCTTGATATTTTACTGTATAGTCAGACACGCTGCTTGATATCTTACTGTATAGTCAGACACGCTGCTTGATATCTTACTGTATAGTCAGAAACGCTGCTTGTACTTGATATTTTACTGTATAGTCAGACACACTGCTTGATATTTTACTGTATAGTCAGACATGCTGCTTGTCCTTGATATTTTACTGTATAGTCAGACACGCTGCTTGATATTTTACTGTATAGTCAGAAACACTGCTTGATATTTTACTGTATAATCAGACACACAGCTTGTCCTTGATATTTTACTGTATAGTCAGACACACAGCTTGTCCTTGATATTTTACTGTATAGTCAGACACATAGCTTGTCCTTGATATTTTACTGTATAGTCAGACACGCTGCTTGATATTTTACTGTATAGTCAGACACGCTGCTTGATATTTTACTGTATAGTCAGACACACTGCTTGATATTTCACTGTATAGTCAGACACACTGCTTGATATTTTACTGTATAGTCAGACACGCTGCTTGATATTTTACTGTATAGTCAGACACGCTGCTTGTCCTTGATATTTTACTGTATAGTCAGATACACTGCTTGATATTTTACTGTATAGTCAGACACGCTGCTTGTCCTTGATATTTTACTGTATAGTCAGACACACTGCTTGATATTTTACTGTATAGTCAGACACACTGCTTGATATTTTACTGTATAGTCAGACACACTGCTTGTCCTTGATATTTTACTGTATATTCAGACACACTGATTGATATTTTACTGTATAGTCAGACACGCTGCTTGTCCTTGATATTTTATTGTATAGTCAGACACACTGCTTGATATTTTAATGTATAGTCAGACACACTGCTTGATATTTTACTGTATAGTCAGACACGCTGCTTGATATTTTACTGTATAGTCAGACACACTGCTTGTCCTTGATATTTTACTGTATTGTCAGAAACACTGCTTGATATTTTACTGTATAGTCAGACACACTGCTTGATGTTTTACAGTATAGTCAGACACGCTGCTTGATATTTTACTGTATAGTCAGACACATTGATTGTCCTTGATATTTTACTGTATAGTCAGACGCACAGCTTGATATTTTACTGTACAGTCAGACACTCTGCTTGATAATTTACTGTATAGTCAGACACGCTGCTTGATATTTTACTGTATAGTCAGACACACAGCTTGTCCTTGATATTTTACTGTATAGTCAGACACACTGCTTGTCCTTGATGTTTTACTGTATAGTCAGACACACTGCTTGATATTTTACTGTATAGTCAGACACACTGCTTGATATTTTACTGTATAGACAGACACACTGCTTGATATTTTACTGTATAGTCAGACACACTGCTTGTCCTTGATATTTTACTGTATAGTCAGACACGCTGCTTGTCCTTGATATTTTACTGTATAGTCAGACACACTGCTTGATATTTTACTGTATAGTCAGACACACTGCTTGATTTTTTACTGTATATTCAGACACGCTGCTTGATATTTTACTGTATGGTCAGACACACTGCTTGATATTTTACTGTGTAGTCAGACACACTGCTTGATATTTTACTGTATAGTCAGACACACTGCTTGATGTTTTACTGTATAGTCAGACACACTGCTTGTCCTTGATATTTTACTGTATAGTCAGACACACTGCTTGATATTTTACTGTATAGTCAGACACACAGCTTGTCCTTGATATTTTACTGTATAGTCAGACACACTGCTTGTCCTTGATATTTTACTGTATAGTCAGACACACTGCTTGATATTTTACTGTATAGTCAGACACACTGCTTGATATTTTACTGTATAGTCAGACAGACTGCTTGTCCTTGATATTTTACTGTATAGTCAGACACACTGCTAGATATTTTACTGTATAGTCAGACACACTGCTTGATATTTTACTGTATAGTCAGACACACTGCTTGATATTTTACTGTATAGTCAGACACACTGCTTGTCCTTGATATTTTACTGTATAGTCAGACACACTGCTTGATATTTTACTGTATAGTCAGACATAGTGCTTGTCCTTGATATTTTACTGTATAGTCAGACACACAGCTTGTCCTTGATATTTTACTGTATAGTCAGACACATAGCTTGTCCTTGATATTTTACTGTATAGTCAGACACGCTGCTTGATATTTTACTGTATAGTCAGACACGCTGCTTGATATTTTACTGTATAGTCAGACAAACTGCTTGATATTTTACTGTATAGTCAGACACACTGCTTGATATTTTACTGTATAGTCAGACACGCTGCTTGATATTTTACTGTATAGTCAGACACGCTGCTTGTCCTTGATATTTTACTGTATAGTCAGATACACTGCTTGATATTTTACTGTATAGTCAGACACGCTGCTTGTCCTTGATATTTTACTGTATAGTCAGACACACTGCTTGATATTTTACTGTATAGTCAGACACACTGCTTGTCCTTGATATTTTACTGTATATTCAGACACACTGATTGATATTTTACTGTATAGTCAGACACGCTGCTTGTCCTTGATATTTTATTGTATAGTCAGACACACTGCTTGATATTTTACTGTATAGTCAGACACACTGCTTGATATTTTACTGTATAGTCAGACACGCGCTTGATATTTTACTGTATAGTCAGACACACTGCTTGTCCTTGATATTTTACTGTATTGTCAGACACACTGCTTGATATTTTACTGTATAGTCAGACACACTGCTTGATGTTTTACAGTATAGTCAGACACGCTGCTTGATATTTTACTGTATAGTCAGACACATTGATTGTCCTTGATATTTTACTGTATAGTCAGACGCACAGCTTGATATTTTACTGTACAGTCAGACACACTGCTTGATAATTTACTGTATAGTCAGACACGCTGCTTGTACTTGATATTTTACTGTTTAGTCAGACACACTGCTTGATATTTTACTGTATAGTCAGACACGCTGCTTGATATTTTACTGTATAGTCAGACACGCTGCTTGATGTTTTACTGTATAGTCAGACACGCTGCTTGATATTTTACTGTATAGTCAGACACGCTGCTTGATATTTTACTGTATAGTCAGACACACTGCTTGTCCTTGATATTTTACTGTATAGTCAGACACGCTGCTTGATATTTTACTGTATAGTCAGACACACTGCTTGATATTTTACTGTATAGTCAGACACACTGCTTGTCCTTGATATTTTACTGTATAGTCAGACACGCTGCTTGATATCTTACTGTATAGTCAGACACGCTGCTTGATATCTTACTGTATAGTCAGAAACGCTGCTTGTACTTGATATTTTACTGTATAGTCAGACACGCTGCTTGATTTTTTACTGTATAGTCAGACACGCTGCTTGATATTTTACTGTATAGTCAGACATACTGCTTGATATTTTACTGAATAGTCAGACACACTGCTTGATATTTTACTGTATAGTCAGACAAAGTGCTTGATATTTTACTGTATAGTCAGACAAACTGCTTGATATTTTACTGTATAGTCAGACACACAGCTTGATTTTTTACTGTATATTCAGACACGCTGCTTGATATTTTACTGTATGGTCAGACACACTGCTTGATATTTTACTGTGTAGTCAGACACACTGCTTGATATTTTACTGTATAGTCAGACACACTGCTTGATGTTTTACTGTATAGTCAGACACACTGCTTGTCCTTGATATTTTACTGTATAGTCAGACACACTGCTTGATATTTTACTGTATAGTCAGACACACAGCTTGTCCTTGATATTAAACTGTATAGTCAGACACACTGCTTGTCCTTGATATTTTACTGTATAGTCAGACACACTGCTTGATATTTTACTGTATAGTCAGACACACTGCTTGATATTTTACTGTATAGTCAGACAGACTGCTTGTCCTTGATATTTTACTGTATAGTCAGACACACTGCTAGATATTTTACTGTATAGTCAGAGACACTGCTTGATATTTTACTGTATAGTCAGACACACTGCTTGATATTTTACTGTATAGTCAGACACACTGCTTCATATTTTACGGTATAGTCAGACACACTGCTTGATATTTTACTGTATAGTCAGACACACGGCTTGATATTTTACTGTATAGTCAGACACGCTGCTTGTCCTTGATATTTTACTGTATAGTCAGACACGCTGCTTGATATTTTACTGTATAGTCAAACACACTGCTTGATATTTTACTGTATAGTCAGACACACTGCTTGATATTTTACTGTATAGTCAGACACACAGCTTGTCCTTGATATTTTACTGTATACTCAGACACACTGCTTGATATTTTACTGTATAGTCAGATACACTGCTTGTCCTTGATATTTACCGTATAGTCAGACACGCTGCTTGATATTTTACTGTATAGTCAGACACACTGCTTGATATTTTACTGTATAGTCAGACACACTGCTTGTCCTTGATATTGTACTGTATAGTCAGACACGCTGCTTGATATTTTACTGTATAGTCAGACACGCTGCTTGTCCTTATTATATTACTGTATATTCAGATACGCTGCTTGATATCTTACTGTATAGTCAGACACGCTGCTTGTCCTTGATATTTTACTGTATAGTCAGACACGCTGCTTGATCTTTTACTGTATAGTCAGACACGCTGCTTGATATTTTACTGTATAGTCAGACAAACTGCTTGATATTTTACTGTATAGTCAGACACACTGCTTGATATTTTACTGTATAGTCAGACACACTGCTTGTCCTTGATATTTTACTGTATAGTCAGACACGCTGCTTGTCCTTGATATTTTACTGTATAGTCAGACACACTGCTTGATATTTTACTGTATAGTCAGACACACTGCTTGATTTTTTACTGTATATTCAGACACGCTGCTTGATATTTTACTGTATAGTCAGACACACTGCTTGATATTTTACTGTGTAGTCAGACACACTGCTTGATATTTTACTGTATAGTCAGACACACTGCTTGATGTTTTACTGTATAGTCAGACACACTGCTTGTCCTTGATATTTTACTGTATAGTCAGACACACTGCTTGATATTTTACTGTATAGTCAGACACACAGCTTGTCCTTGATATTTTACTGTATAGTCAGACACACTGCTTGTCCTTGATGTTTTACTGTATAGTCAGACACACTGCTTGATATTTTACTGTATAGTCAGACACACTGCTTGATATTTTACTGTATAGACAGACACACTGCTTGATATTTTACTGTATAGTCAGACACACTGCTTGTCCTTGATATTTTACTGTATAGTCAGACACGCTGCTTGTCCTTGATATTTTACTGTATAGTCAGACACACTGCTTGATATTTTACTGTATAGTCAGACACACTGCTTGATTTTTTACTGTATATTCAGACACGCTGCTTGATATTTTACTGTATGGTCAGACACACTGCTTGATATTTTACTGTGTAGTCAGACACACTGCTTGATATTTTACTGTATAGTCAGACACACTGCTTGATGTTTTACTGTATAGTCAGACACACTGCTTGTCCTTGATATTTTACTGTATAGTCAGACACACTGCTTGATATTTTACTGTATAGTCAGACACACAGCTTGTCCTTGATATTTTACTGTATAGTCAGACACACTGCTTGTCCTTGATATTTTACTGTATAGTCAGACACACTGCTTGATATTTTACTGTATAGTCAGACACACTGCTTGATATTTTACTGTATAGTCAGACAGACTGCTTGTCCTTGATATTTTACTGTATAGTCAGACACACTGCTAGATATTTTACTGTATAGTCAGACACACTGCTTGATATTTTACTGTATAGTCAGACACACTGCTTGATATTTTACTGTATAGTCAGACACACTGCTTGTCCTTGATATTTTACTGTATAGTCAGACACACTGCTTGATATTTTACTGTATAGTCAGACATGCTGCTTGTCCTTGATATTTTACTGTATAGTCAGACACGCTGCTTGATATTTTACTGTATAGTCAGAAACACTGCTTGATATTTTACTGTATAATCAGACACACAGCTTGTCCTTGATATTTTACTGTATAGTCAGACACACAGCTTGTCCTTGATATTTTACTGTATAGTCAGACACATAGCTTGTCCTTGATATTTTACTGTATAGTCAGACACGCTGCTTGATATTTTACTGTATAGTCAGACACGCTGCTTGATATTTTACTGTAGTTTCAGACAAACTGCTTGATATTTTACTGTATAGTCAGACACACTGCTTGATATTTTACTGTATAGTCAGACACGCTGCTTGATATTTTACTGTATAGTCAGACACGCTGCTTGTCCTTGATATTTTACTGTATAGTCAGATACACTGCTTGATATTTTACTGTATAGTCAGACACGCTGCTTGTCCTTGATATTTTACTGTATAGTCAGACACACTGCTTGATATTTTACTGTATAGTCAGACACACTGCTTGTCCTTGATATTTTACTGTATATTCAGACACACTGATTGATATTTTACTGTATAGTCAGACACGCTGCTTGTCCTTGATATTTTATTGTATAGTCAGACACACTGCTTGATATTTTACTGTATAGTCAGACACACTGCTTGATATTTTACTGTATAGTCAGACACGCGCTTGATATTTTACTGTATAGTCAGACACACTGCTTGTCCTTGATATTTTACTGTATTGTCAGACACACTGCTTGATATTTTACTGTATAGTCAGACACACTGCTTGATGTTTTACAGTATAGTCAGACACGCTGCTTGATATTTTACTGTATAGTCAGACACATTGATTGTCCTTGATATTTTACTGTATAGTCAGACGCACAGCTTGATATTTTACTGTACAGTCAGACACACTGCTTGATAATTTACTGTATAGTCAGACACGCTGCTTGTACTTGATATTTTACTGATTAGTCAGACACACTGCTTGATATTTTACTGTATAGTCAGACACGCTGCTTGATATTTTACTGTATAGTCAGACACGCTGCTTGATGTTTTACTGTATAGTCAGACACGCTGCTTGATATTTTACTGTATAGTCAGACACGCTGCTTGATATTTTACTGTATAGTCAGACACACTGCTTGTCCTTGATATTTTACTGTATAGTCAGACACGCTGCTTGATATTTTACTGTATAGTCAGACACACTGCTTGATATTTTACTGTATAGTCAGACACACTGCTTGTCCTTGATATTTTACTGTATAGTCAGACACGCTGCTTGATATCTTACTGTATAGTCAGACACGCTGCTTGATATCTTACTGTATAGTCAGAAACGCTGCTTGTACTTGATATTTTACTGTATAGTCAGACACACTGCTTGATATTTTACTGTATAGTCAGACATGCTGCTTGTCCTTGATATTTTACTGTATAGTCAGACACGCTGCTTGATATTTTACTGTATAGTCAGAAACACTGCTTGATATTTTACTGTATAATCAGACACACAGCTTGTCCTTGATATTTTACTGTATAGTCAGACACACAGCTTGTCCTTGATATTTTACTGTATAGTCAGACACATAGCTTGTCCTTGATATTTTACTGTATAGTCAGACACGCTGCTTGATATTTTACTGTATAGTCAGACACGCTGCTTGATATTTTACTGTATAGTCAGACACACTGCTTGATATTTCACTGTATAGTCAGACACACTGCTTGATATTTTACTGTATAGTCAGACACGCTGCTTGATATTTTACTGTATAGTCAGACACGCTGCTTGTCCTTGATATTTTACTGTATAGTCAGATACACTGCTTGATATTTTACTGTATAGTCAGACACGCTGCTTGTCCTTGATATTTTACTGTATAGTCAGACACACTGCTTGATATTTTACTGTATAGTCAGACACACTGCTTGATATTTTACTGTATAGTCAGACACACTGCTTGTCCTTGATATTTTACTGTATATTCAGACACACTGATTGATATTTTACTGTATAGTCAGACACGCTGCTTGTCCTTGATATTTTATTGTATAGTCAGACACACTGCTTGATATTTTAATGTATAGTCAGACACACTGCTTGATATTTTACTGTATAGTCAGACACGCTGCTTGATATTTTACTGTATAGTCAGACACACTGCTTGTCCTTGATATTTTACTGTATTGTCAGAAACACTGCTTGATATTTTACTGTATAGTCAGACACACTGCTTGATGTTTTACAGTATAGTCAGACACGCTGCTTGATATTTTACTGTATAGTCAGACACATTGATTGTCCTTGATATTTTACTGTATAGTCAGACGCACAGCTTGATATTTTACTGTACAGTCAGACACTCTGCTTGATAATTTACTGTATAGTCAGACACGCTGCTTGTACTTGATATTTTACTGTTTAGTCAGACACACTGCTTGATATTTTACTGTATAGTCAGACACACTGCTTGATATTTTACTGTATAGTCAGACACGCTGCTTGATGTTTTACTGTATAGTCAGACACGCTGCTTGATATTTTACTGTATAGTCAGACAGACTGCTTGTCCTTGATATTTTACTGTATAGTCAGACACACTGCTAGATATTTTACTGTATAGTCAGAGACACTGCTTGATATTTTACTGTATAGTCAGACACACTGCTTGATATTTTACTGTATAGTCAGACACACTGCTTGTCCTTGATATTTTACTGTATAGTCAGACACACTGCTTGATATTTTACTGTATAGTCAGACATGCTGCTTGTCCTTGATATTTTACTGTATAGTCAGACACGCTGCTTGATATTTTACTGTATAGTCAGAAACACTGCTTGATATTTTACTGTATAATCAGACACACAGCTTGTCCTTGATATTTTACTGTATAGTCAGACACACAGCTTGTCCTTGATATTTTACTGTATAGTCAGACACATAGCTTGTCCTTGATATTTTACTGTATAGTCAGACACGCTGCTTGATATTTTACTGTATAGTCAGACACGCTGCTTGATATTTTACTGTATAGTCAGACACACTGCTTGATATTTCACTGTATAGTCAGACACACTGCTTGATATTTTACTGTATAGTCAGACACGCTGCTTGATATTTTACTGTATAGTCAGACACGCTGCTTGTCCTTGATATTTTACTGTATAGTCAGATACACTGCTTGATATTTTACTGTATAGTCAGACACGCTGCTTGTCCTTGATATTTTACTGTATAGTCAGACACACTGCTTGATATTTTACTGTATAGTCAGACACACTGCTTGATATTTTACTGTATAGTCAGACACACTGCTTGTCCTTGATATTTTACTGTATATTCAGACACACTGATTGATATTTTACTGTATAGTCAGACACGCTGCTTGTCCTTGATATTTTATTGTATAGTCAGACACACTGCTTGATATTTTACTGTATAGTCAGACACACTGCTTGATATTTTACTGTATAGTCAGACACGCTGCTTGATATTTTACTGTATAGTCAGACACACTGCTTGTCCTTGATATTTTACTGTATTGTCAGACACACTGCTTGATATTTTACTGTATAGTCAGACACACTGCTTGATGTTTTACAGTATAGTCAGACACGCTGCTTGATATTTTACTGTATAGTCAGACACATTGATTGTCCTTGATATTTTACTGTATAGTCAGACGCACAGCTTGATATTTTACTGTACAGTCAGACACACTGCTTGATAATTTACTGTATAGTCAGACACGCTGCTTGTACTTGATATTTTACTGTTTAGTAAGACACACTGCTTGATATTTTACTGTATAGTCAGACACACTGCTTGATATTTTACTGTATAGTCAGACACGCTGCTTGATGTTTTACTGTATAGTCAGACACGCTGCTTGATATTTTACTGTATAGTCAGACACGCTGCTTGATATTTTACTGTATAGTCAGACACACTGCTTGTCCTTGATATTTTACTGTATAGTCAGACACGCTGCTTGATATTTTACTGTATAGTCAGACACACTGCTTGATATTTTACTGTATAGTCAGACACACTGCTTGTCCTTGATATTTTACTGTATAGTCAGACACGCTGCTTGATATCTTACTGTATAGTCAGACACGCTGCTTGATATCTTACTGTATAGTCAGAAACGCTGCTTGTAATTGATATTTTACTGTATAGTCAGACACGCTGCTTGATATTTTACTGTATAGTCAGACACGCTGCTTGATATTTTACTGTATAGTCAGACATACTGCTTGATATTTTACTGAATAGTCAGACACACTGCTTGATATTTTACTGTATAGTCAGACAAAGTGCTTGATATTTTACTGTATAGTCAGACAAACTGCTTGATATTTTACTGTATAGTCAGACACACTGCTTGTCCTTGATATTTTACTGTATAGTCAGACACGCTGCTTGTCCTTGATATTTTACTGTATAGTCAGACACACTGCTTGATATTTTACTGTATAGTCAGACACACTGCTTGATTTTTTACTGTATATTCAGACACGCTGCTTGATATTTTACTGTATGGTCAGACACACTGCTTGATATTTTACTGTGTAGTCAGACACACTGCTTGATATTTTACTGTATAGTCAGACACACTGCTTGATGTTTTACTGTATAGTCAGACACACTGCTTGTCCTTGATATTTTACTGTATAGTCAGACACACTGCTTGATATTTTACTGTATAGTCAGACACACAGCTTGTCCTTGATATTTTACTGTATAGTCAGACACACTGCTTGTCCTTGATATTTTACTGTATAGTCAGACACACTGCTTGATATGTTACTGTATAGTCAGACACACTGCTTGATATTTCACTGTATAGTCAGACACACTGCTTGATATTTTTCTGTATAGTCAGACACACTGCTTGATATTTTACTATATAGTCAGACACACTGCTTGATATTTTACGGTATAGTCAGACACACTGCTTGATATTTTACTGTATAGTCAGACACACGGCTTGATATTTTACTGTATAGTCAGACACGCTGCTTGTCCTTGATATTTTACTGTATAGTCAGACACGCTGCTTGATATTTTACTGTATAGTCAGACACACTGCTTGTCCTTGATATTTTACTGTATAGTCAGACACGCTGCTTGTCCTCTATATTTTACTGTATAGTCAGACACACTGCTTGATATTTTACTGTATAGTCAGACACACTGCTTGATTTTTTACTGTATATTCAGACACGCTGCTTGATATTTTACTGTATGGTCAGACACACTGCTTGATATTTTACTGTGTAGTCAGACACACTGCTTGATATTTTACTGTATAGTCAGACACACTGCTTGATGTTTTACTGTATAGTCAGACACACTGCTTGTCCTTGATATTTTACTGTATAGTCAGACACACTGCTTGATATTTTACTGTATAGTCAGACACACAGCTTGTCCTTGATATTTTACTGTATAGTCAGACACACTGCTTGTCCTTGATATTTTACTGTATAGTCAGACACACTGCTTGATATTTTACTGTATAGTCAGACACACTGCTTGATGTTTTACTGTATAGTCAGACACACTGCTTGTCCTTGATATTTTACTGTATAGTCAGACACACTGCTAGATATTTTACTGGATAGTCAGACACACTGCTTGATATTTTACTGTATAGTCAGACACACTGCTTGATATTTTACTGTATAGTCAGACACACTGCTTGTCCTTGATATTTTACTGTATAGTCAGACACACTGCTTGAAATTTTACTGTATAGTCAGACATGCTGCTTGTCCTTGATATTTTACTGTATAGTCAGACACGCTGCTTGATATTTTACTGTATAGTCAGAAACACTGCTTGATATTTTACTGTATAATCAGACACGCTGCTTGTCCTCTATATTTTACTGTATAGTCAGACACACTGCTTGATATTTTACTGTATAGTCAGACACACTGCTTGATTTTTTACTGTATATTCAGACACGCTGCTTGTCCTTGATATTTTATTGTATAGTCAGACACGCTGCTTGATATTTTACTGTATAGTCAGACACACTGCTTGTCCTTGATATTTTACTGTATTGTCAGACACACTGCTTGATATTTTACTGTATAGTCAGACACACTGCTTGATGTTTTACAGTATAGTCAGACACGCTGCTTGATATTTTACTGTATAGTCAGACACATTGATTGTCCTTGATATTTTACTGTATAGTCAGACGCACAGCTTGATATTTTACTGTACAGTCAGACACACTGCTTGATAATTTACTGTATAGTCAGACACGCTGCTTGTACTTGATATTTTACTGTTTAGTAAGACACACTGCTTGATATTTTACTGTATAGTCAGACACACTGCTTGATATTTTACTGTATAGTCAGACACGCTGCTTGATGTTTTACTGTATAGTCAGACACGCTGCTTGATATTTTACTGTATAGTCAGACACGCTGCTTGATATTTTACTGTATAGTCAGACACACTGCTTGTCCTTGATATTTTACTGTATAGTCAGACACGCTGCTTGATATTTTACTGTATAGTCAGACACACTGCTTGATATTTTACTGTATAGTCAGACACACTGCTTGTCCTTGATATTTTACTGTATAGTCAGACACGCTGCTTGATATCTTACTGTATAGTCAGACACGCTGCTTGATATCTTACTGTATAGTCAGAAACGCTGCTTGTAATTGATATTTTACTGTATAGTCAGACACGCTGCTTGATATTTTACTGTATAGTCAGACACGCTGCTTGATATTTTACTGTATAGTCAGACATACTGCTTGATATTTTACTGAATAGTCAGACACACTGCTTGATATTTTACTGTATAGTCAGACAAAGTGCTTGATATTTTACTGTATAGTCAGACAAACTGCTTGATATTTTACTGTATAGTCAGACACACTGCTTGTCCTTGATATTTTACTGTATAGTCAGACACGCTGCTTGTCCTTGATATTTTACTGTATAGTCAGACACACTGCTTGATATTTTACTGTATAGTCAGACACACTGCTTGATTTTTTACTGTATATTCAGACACGCTGCTTGATATTTTACTGTATGGTCAGACACACTGCTTGATATTTTACTGTGTAGTCAGACACACTGCTTGATATTTTACTGTATAGTCAGACACACTGCTTGATGTTTTACTGTATAGTCAGACACACTGCTTGTCCTTGATATTTTACTGTATAGTCAGACACACTGCTTGATATTTTACTGTATAGTCAGACACACAGCTTGTCCTTGATATTTTACTGTATAGTCAGACACACTGCTTGTCCTTGATATTTTACTGTATAGTCAGACACACTGCTTGATATGTTACTGTATAGTCAGACACACTGCTTGATATTTCACTGTATAGTCAGACACACTGCTTGATATTTTTCTGTATAGTCAGACACACTGCTTGATATTTTACTATATAGTCAGACACACTGCTTGATATTTTACGGTATAGTCAGACACACTGCTTGATATTTTACTGTATAGTCAGACACACGGCTTGATATTTTACTGTATAGTCAGACACGCTGCTTGTCCTTGATATTTTACTGTATAGTCAGACACGCTGCTTGATATTTTACTGTATAGTCAGACACACTGCTTGTCCTTGATATTTTACTGTATAGTCAGACACGCTGCTTGTCCTCTATATTTTACTGTATAGTCAGACACACTGCTTGATATTTTACTGTATAGTCAGACACACTGCTTGATTTTTTACTGTATATTCAGACACGCTGCTTGATATTTTACTGTATGGTCAGACACACTGCTTGATATTTTACTGTGTAGTCAGACACACTGCTTGATATTTTACTGTATAGTCAGACACACTGCTTGATGTTTTACTGTATAGTCAGACACACTGCTTGTCCTTGATATTTTACTGTATAGTCAGACACACTGCTTGATATTTTACTGTATAGTCAGACACACAGCTTGTCCTTGATATTTTACTGTATAGTCAGACACACTGCTTGTCCTTGATATTTTACTGTATAGTCAGACACACTGCTTGATATTTTACTGTATAGTCAGACACACTGCTTGATGTTTTACTGTATAGTCAGACACACTGCTTGTCCTTGATATTTTACTGTATAGTCAGACACACTGCTAGATATTTTACTGGATAGTCAGACACACTGCTTGATATTTTACTGTATAGTCAGACACACTGCTTGATATTTTACTGTATAGTCAGACACACTGCTTGTCCTTGATATTTTACTGTATAGTCAGACACACTGCTTGAAATTTTACTGTATAGTCAGACATGCTGCTTGTCCTTGATATTTTACTGTATAGTCAGACACGCTGCTTGATATTTTACTGTATAGTCAGAAACACTGCTTGATATTTTACTGTATAATCAGACACGCTGCTTGTCCTCTATATTTTACTGTATAGTCAGACACACTGCTTGATATTTTACTGTATAGTCAGACACACTGCTTGATTTTTTACTGTATATTCAGACACGCTGCTTGATATTTTACTGTATGGTCAGACACACTGCTTGATATTTTACTGTGTAGTCAGACACACTGCTTGATATTTTACTGTATAGTCAGACACACTGCTTGATGTTTTACTGTATAGTCAGACACACTGCTTGTCCTTGATATTTTACTGTATAGTCAGACACACTGCTTGATATTTTACTGTATAGTCAGACACACAGCTTGTCCTTGATATTTTACTGTATAGTCAGACACACTGCTTGTCCTTGATATTTTACTGTATAGTCAGACACACTGCTTGATATTTTACTGTATAGTCAGACACACTGCTTGATATTTTACTGTATTGTCAGACACACTGCTTGTCCTTGATATTTTACTGTATATTCAGACACACTGCTTGATATTTTACTGTATAGTCAGACACACTGCTTGATATTTTACTGTATAGTCAGACACACTGCTTGTCCTTGATATTTTACTGTATAGTCAGACACACTGCTTGAAATTTTACTGTATAGTCAGACATGCTGCTTGTCCTTGATATTTTACTGTATAGTCAGACACGCTGCTTGATATTTTACTGTATAGTCAGAAACACTGCTTGATATTTTACTGTATAATCAGACACACAGCTTGTCCTTGATATTTTACTGTATAGTCAGACACACAGCTTGTCCTTGATATTTTACTGTATAGTCAGACACATAGCTTGTCCTTGATATTTTACTGTATAGTCAGACACGCTGCTTGATATTTTACTGTATAGTCAGACACATTGATTGTCCTTGATATTTTACTGTATAGTCAGACGCACAGCTTGATATTTTACTGTACAGTCAGACACACTGCTTGATAATTTACTGTATAGTCAGACACGCTGCTTGTACTTGATATTTTACTGTTTAGTAAGACACACTGCTTGATATTTTACTGTATAGTCAGACACACTGCTTGATATTTTACTGTATAGTCAGACACGCTGCTTGATGTTTTACTGTATAGTCAGACACGCTGCTTGATATTTTACTGTATAGTCAGACACGCTGCTTGATATTTTACTGTATAGTCAGACACACTGCTTGTCCTTGATATTTTACTGTATAGTCAGACACGCTGCTTGATATTTTACTGTATAGTCAGACACACTGCTTGATATTTTACTGTATAGTCAGACACACTGCTTGTCCTTGATATTTTACTGTATAGTCAGACACGCTGCTTGATATCTTACTGTATAGTCAGACACGCTGCTTGATATCTTACTGTATAGTCAGAAACGCTGCTTGTAATTGATATTTTACTGTATAGTCAGACACGCTGCTTGATATTTTACTGTATAGTCAGACACGCTGCTTGATATTTTACTGTATAGTCAGACATACTGCTTGATATTTTACTGAATAGTCAGACACACTGCTTGATATTTTACTGTATAGTCAGACAAAGTGCTTGATATTTTACTGTATAGTCAGACAAACTGCTTGATATTTTACTGTATAGTCAGACACACTGCTTGTCCTTGATATTTTACTGTATAGTCAGACACGCTGCTTGTCCTTGATATTTTACTGTATAGTCAGACACACTGCTTGATATTTTACTGTATAGTCAGACACACTGCTTGATTTTTTACTGTATATTCAGACACGCTGCTTGATATTTTACTGTATGGTCAGACACACTGCTTGATATTTTACTGTGTAGTCAGACACACTGCTTGATATTTTACTGTATAGTCAGACACACTGCTTGATGTTTTACTGTATAGTCAGACACGCTGCTTGATATTTTACTGTATAGTCAGACATACTGCTTGATATTTTACTGAATAGTCAGACACACTGCTTGATATTTTACTGTATAGTCAGACAAAGTGCTTGATATTTTACTGTATAGTCAGACAAACTGCTTGATATTTTACTGTATAGTCAGACACACTGCTTGTCCTTGATATTTTACTGTATAGTCAGACACGCTGCTTGTCCTTGATATTTTACTGTATAGTCAGACACACTGCTTGATATTTTACTGTATAGTCAGACACACTGCTTGATTTTTTACTGTATATTCAGACACGCTGCTTGATATTTTACTGTATGGTCAGACACACTGCTTGATATTTTACTGTGTAGTCAGACACACTGCTTGATATTTTACTGTATAGTCAGACACACTGCTTGATGTTTTACTGTATAGTCAGACACACTGCTTGTTCTTGATATTTTACTGTATAGTCAGACACACTGCTTGATATTTTACTGTATAGTCAGACACACAGCTTGTCCTTGATATTTTACTGTATAGTCAGACACACTGCTTGTCCTTGATATTTTACTGTATAGTCAGACACACTGCTTGATATGTTACTGTATAGTCAGACACACTGCTTGATATTTCACTGTATAGTCAGACACACTGCTTGATATTTTTCTGTATAGTCAGACACACTGCTTGATATTTTACTATATAGTCAGACACACTGCTTGATATTTTACGGTATAGTCAGACACACTGCTTGATATTTTACTGTATAGTCAGACACACGGCTTGATATTTTACTGTATAGTCAGACACGCTGCTTGTCCTTGATATTTTACTGTATAGTCAGACACGCTGCTTGATATTTTACTGTATAGTCAGACACACTGCTTGTCCTTGATATTTTACTGTATAGTCAGACACGCTGCTTGTCCTCTATATTTTACTGTATAGTCAGACACACTGCTTGATATTTTACTGTATAGTCAGACACACTGCTTGATTTTTTACTGTATATTCAGACACGCTGCTTGATATTTTACTGTATGGTCAGACACACTGCTTGATATTTTACTGTGTAGTCAGACACACTGCTTGATATTTTACTGTATAGTCAGACACACTGCTTGATGTTTTACTGTATAGTCAGACACACTGCTTGTCCTTGATATTTTACTGTATAGTCAGACACACTGCTTGATATTTTACTGTATAGTCAGACACACAGCTTGTCCTTGATATTTTACTGTATAGTCAGACACACTGCTTGTCCTTGATATTTTACTGTATAGTCAGACACACTGCTTGATATTTTACTGTATAGTCAGACACACTGCTTGATGTTTTACTGTATAGTCAGACACACTGCTTGTCCTTGATATTTTACTGTATAGTCAGACACACTGCTAGATATTTTACTGGATAGTCAGACACACTGCTTGATATTTTACTGTATAGTCAGACACACTGCTTGATATTTTACTGTATAGTCAGACACACTGCTTGTCCTTGATATTTTACTGTATAGTCAGACACACTGCTTGAAATTTTACTGTATAGTCAGACATGCTGCTTGTCCTTGATATTTTACTGTATAGTCAGACACGCTGCTTGATATTTTACTGTATAGTCAGAAACACTGCTTGATATTTGACTGTATAATCAGACACGCTGCTTGTCCTCTATATTTTACTGTATAGTCAGACACACTGCTTGATATTTTACTGTATAGTCAGACACACTGCTTGATTTTTTACTGTATATTCAGACACGCTGCTTGATATTTTACTGTATGGTCAGACACACTGCTTGATATTTTACTGTGTAGTCAGACACACTGCTTGATATTTTACTGTATAGTCAGACACACTGCTTGATGTTTTACTGTATAGTCAGACACACTGCTTGTCCTTGATATTTTACTGTATAGTCAGACACACTGCTTGATATTTTACTGTATAGTCAGACACACAGCTTGTCCTTGATATTTTACTGTATAGTCAGACACACTGCTTGTCCTTGATATTTTACTGTATAGTCAGACACACTGCTTGATATTTTACTGTATAGTCAGACACACTGCTTGATATTTTACTGTATAGTCAGACACACTGCTTGTCCTTGATATTTTACTGTATATTCAGACACACTGCTTGATATTTTACTGTATAGTCAGACACACTGCTTGATATTTTACTGTATAGTCAGACACACTGCTTGTCCTTGATATTTTACTGTATAGTCAGACACACTGCTTGAAATTTTACTGTATAGTCAGACATGCTGCTTGTCCTTGATATTTTACTGTATAGTCAGACACGCTGCTTGATATTTTACTGTATAGTCAGAAACACTGCTTGATATTTTACTGTATAATCAGACACACAGCTTGTCCTTGATATTTTACTGTATAGTCAGACACACAGCTTGTCCTTGATATTTTACTGTATAGTCAGACACATAGCTTGTCCTTGATATTTTACTGTATAGTCAGACACGCTGCTTGATATTTTACTGTATAGTCAGACACGCTGCTTGATATTTTACTGTATAGTCAGACACACTGCTTGATATTTCACTGTATAGTCAGACACACTGCTTGATATTTTACTGTATAGTCAGACACACTGCTTGATATTTTACTGTATAGTCAGACACACTGCTTGTCCTTGATATTTTACTGTATATTCAGACACACTGATTGATATTTTACTGTATAGTCAGACACATTGCTTGTCCTTGATATTTTACTGTATAGTCAGACGCACAGCTTTATATTTTACTGTACAGTCAGACACACTGCTTGATATTTTACTGTATAGTCAGACACGCTGCTTGTACTTGATATTTTACTGTATAGTCAGACACACTGCTTGATGTTTTACAGTATAGTCAGACACGCTGCTTGATATTTTACTGTATAGTCAGACACATTGCTTGTCCTTGATATTTTACTGTATAGTCAGACGCACAGCTTGATATTTTACTGTACAGTCAGACACACTGCTTGATATTTTACTGTATAGTCAGACACACTGCTTGATATTTTACTGTATAGTCAGACACGCTGCTTGATATTTTACTGTATAGTCAGACACACAACTTGTCCTTGATATTTTACTGTATAGTCAGACACACTGCTTGATATTTTACTGTATAGTCAGACACACTGCTTGATATTTTACTGTATGTTCAGACACGATGCTTGATGTTTTACTGTATAGTCAGACACGCTGCTTGATATTTTACTGTATAGTCAGACACGCTGCTTGATATTTTACTGTATAGTCAGACACACTGCTTGTCCTTGATATTTTACTGTATAGTCAGACACGCTGCTTGATATTTTACTGTATAGTCAGACACACTGCTTGATATTTTACTGTATAGTCAGACACACTGCTTGTCCTTGATATTTTACTGTATAGTCAGACACGCTGCTTGATATCTTACTGTATAGTCAGACACGCTGCTTGATATCTTACTGTATAGTCAGACACTCTGCTTGTCCTTGATATTTTACTGTATAGTCAGACACGCTGCTTGATATTTTACTGTATAGTCAGACACGCTGCTTGATATTTTACTGTATAGTCAGACATACTGCTTGATATTTTATGAATAGTCAGACACGCTGCTTGATATTTTACTGTATAGTCAGACACATAGCTTGTCCTTGATATTTTACTGCATAGTCAGACACGCTGCTTGATATTTTACTGTATAGTCAGACACGCTGCTTGATATTTTACTGTATAGTCAGACACACTGCTTGATATTTCACTGTATAGTCAGACACACTGCTTGATATTTTACTGTATAGTCAGACACGCTGCTTGATATTTTACTGTATAGTCAGACACGCTGCTTGTCCTTGATATTTTACTGTATAGTCAGACGCACAGCTTGATATTTTACTGTACAGTCAGACACACTGCTTGATATTTTACTGTATAGTTAGACACACTGCTTGATATTTTACTGTATAGTCAGATACGCTGCTTGATATTTTACTGTATAGTCAGACACACTGCTTGTCCTTGATATTTTACTGTATAGTCAGACACACTGATTGATATTTTACTGTATAGTCAGACACGCTGCTTGTCCTTGATATTTTATTGTATAGTCAGACACACTGCTTGATATTTTACTGTATAGTCAGACACAATGCTTGATATTTTACTGTATAGTCAGACACACTGCTTGATATTTTACTGTATAGTCAGACACACTGCTTGATATTTTACTGTATATTCAGACACGCTGCATGATATTTTACTGTATAGTCAGACACATTGCTTGTCCTTGATATTTTACTGTATAGTCAGACGCACAGCTTTATATTTTACTGTACAGTCAGACACACTGCTTGATATTTTACTGTATAGTCAGACACGCTGCTTGTACTTGATATTTTACTGTATAGTCAGACACACTGCTTGATATTTTAATGTATAGTCAGACACACTACTTGATATTTTACTGTATAGTCAGACACGCTGCTTGATATTTTACTGTATAGTCAGACACACTGCTTGTCCTTGATATTTTACTGTATAGTCAGACACACTGCTTGATGTTTTACAGTATAGTCAGACACATTGCTTGATATTTTACTGTATAGTCAGACACATTGCTTGTCCTTGATATTTTACTGTATAGTCAGACGCACAGCTTGATATTTTACTGTACAGTCAGACACACTGCTTGATATTTTACTGTATAGTCAGACACACTGCTTGATATTTTACTGTATAGTCAGACACGCTGCTTGATATTTTACTGTATAGTCAGACACACTGCTTGTCCTTGATATTTTACTGTATAGTCAGACACACTGCTTGATATTTTACTGTATAGTCAGACACACTGCTTGATATTTTACTGTATGTTCAGACACGATGCTTGATGTTTTACTGTATAGTCAGACACGCTGCTTGATATTTTACTGTATAGTCAGACACGCTGCTTGATATTTTACTGTATAGTCAGACACACTGCTTGTCCTTGATATTTTACTGTATAGTCAGACACGCTGCTTGATATTTTACTGTATAGTCAGACACACTGCTTGATATTTTACTGTATAGTCAGACACACTGCTTGTCCTTGATATTTTACTGTATAGTCAGACACGCTGCTTGATATCTTACTGTATAGTCAGACACGCTGCTTGATATCTTACTGTATAGTCAGACACTCTGCTTGTCCTTGATATTTTACTGTATAGTCAGACACGCTGCTTGATATTTTACTGTATAGTCAGACACGCTGCAAGATATTTTACTGTATAGTCAGACATACTGCTTGATATTTTATGAATAGTCAGACACGCTGCTTGATATTTTACTGTATAGTCAGACACATAGCTTGTCCTTGATATTTTACTGCATAGTCAGACACGCTGCTTGATATTTTACTGTAAAGTCAGACACGCTGCTTGATATTTTACTGTATAGTCAGACACACTGCTTCATATTTCACTGTATAGTCAGACACACTGCTTGATATTATACTGTATAGTCAGACACGCTGCTTGATATTTTACTGTATAGTCAGACACGCTGCTTGTCCTTGATATTTTACTGTATAGTCAGACGCACAGCTTGATATTTTACTGTACAGTCAGACACACTGCTTGATATTTTACTGTATAGTTAGACACACTGCTTGATATTTTACTGTATAGTCAGACACGCTGCTTGATATTTTACTGTATAGTCAGACACACTGCTTGTCCTTGATATTTTACTGTATAGTCAGACACACTGCTTGATATTTTACTGTATAGTCAGACACACTGCTTGATATTTTACTGTATAGTCAGACACGCTGCTTGATGTTTTACTGTATAGTCAGACACGCTGCTTGATATTTTACTGTATAGTCAGACACGCTGCTTGATATTTTACTGTATAGTCAGACACACTGCTTGTCCTTGATATTTTACTGTATAGTCAGACACGCTGCTTGATATTTTACTGTATAGTCAGACACACTGCTTGTCCTTGATATTTTACTGTATAGTCAGACACGCTGCTTGATATCTTACTGTATAGTATGACACGCTGCTTGATATCTTACTGTATAGTCAGACACGCTGCTTGTCCTTGATATTTTACTGTATAGTCAGACACGCTGCTTGATATTTTACTGTATAGTCAGACACGCTGCTTGATATTTTACTGTATAGTCAGACATACTGCTTGATATTTTATGAATAGTCAGACACGCTGCTTGATATTTTACTGTATAGTCAGACACATAGTTTGTCCTTGATATTTTACTGTATAGTCAGACACGCTGCTTGATATTTTACTGTATAGTCAGACACGCTGCTTGATATTTTACTGTATAGTCAGACACACTGCTTGATATTTCACTGTATAGTCAGACACACTGCTTGATATTTTACTGTATAGTCAGACACGCTGTTTGATATTTTACTGTATAGTCAGACACGCTGCTTGTCCTTGATATTTTACTGTATAGTCAGACACGCTGCTTGATATTTTACTGTATAGTCAGAAACACTGCTTGATATTTTACTGTATAATCAGACACACAGCTTGTCCTTGATATTTTACTGTATAGTCAGACACACAGCTTGTCCTTGATATTTTACTGTATAGTCAGACACATAGCTTGTCCTTGATATTTTACTGTATAGTCAGACACGCTGCTTGATATTTTACTGTATAGTCAGACACGCTGCTTGATATTTTACTGTATAGTCAGACACACTGCTTGATATTTCACTCTATAGTCAGACACACTGCTTGATATTTTAATGTATAGTCAGACACACTGCTTGATATTTTACTGTATAGTCAGACACACTGCTTGTCCTTGATATTTTACTGTATATTCAGACACACTGATTGATATTTTACTGTATAGTCAGACACGCTGCTTGTCCTTGATATTTTATTGTATAGTCAGACACACTGCTTGATATTTTACTGTATAGTCAGACACAATGCTTGATATTTTACTGTATAGTCAGACACACTGCTTGATATTTTACTGTATAGTCAGACACACTGCTTGATATTTTACTGTATATTCAGACACGCTGCTTGATATTTTACTGTATAGTCAGACACATTGCTTGTCCAAGATATTTTACTGTATAGTCAGACGCACAGCTTTATATTTTACTGTACAGTCAGACACACTGCTTGATATTTTACTGTATAGTCAGACACGCTGCTTGTACTTGATATTTTACTGTATAGTCAGACACACTGCTTGATATTTTAATGTATAGTCAGACACACTACTTGATATTTTACTGTATAGTCAGACACGCTGCTTGATATTTTACTGTATAGTCAGACACACTGCTTGTCCTTGATATTTTACTGTATTGTCAGACACACTGCTTGATATTTTACTGTATAGTCAGACACACTGCTTGATGTTTTACAGTATAGTCAGACACGCTGCTTGATATTTTACTGTATAGTCAGACACATTGCTTGTCGTTGATATTTTACTGTAAAGTCAGACGCACAGCTTGATATTTTACTGTACAGTCAGACACACTGCTTGATAGTTTACTGTATAGTCAGACACACTGCTTGATATTTTACTGTATAGTCAGACACGCTGCTTGATATTTTACTGTATAGTCAGACACACTGCATGTCCTTGATATTTTACTGTATAGTCAGACACACTGCTTGATATTTTACTGTATAGTCAGACACACTGCTTGATATTTTACTGTATGTTCAGACACGATGCTTGATGTTTTACTGTATAGTCAGACACGCTGCTTGATATTTTACTGTATAGTCAGACACGCTGCTTGATATTTTACTGTATAGTCAGACACACTGCTTGTCCTTGATATTTTACTGTATAGTCAGACACGCTGCTTGATATTTTACTGTATAGTCTGACACACTGCTTGATATTTTACTGTATAGTCAGACACACTGCTTGTCCTTGATATTTTACTGTATAGTCAGACACGCTGCTTGATATCTTACTGTATAGTCAGACACGCTGCTTGATATCTTACTGTATAGTCAGACACGCTGCTTGTCCTTGATATTTTACTGTATAGTCAGACACAGTGCTTGATATTTTACTGTATAGTCAGACACGCTGCTTGATATTTTACTGTATAGTCAGACATACTGCTTGATATTTTATGAATAGTCAGACACGCTGCTTGATATTTTACTGTATAGTCAGACACATAGCTTGTCCTTGATATTTTACTGCATAGTCAGACACGCTGCTTGATATTTTACTGTATAGTCAGACACGCTGCTTGTCCTTGATATTTTACTGTATAGTCAGACACGCTGCTTGATATTTTACTGTATAGTCAGACACGCTGCTTGATATTTTACTGTATAGTCAGACACATTGCTTGTCCTTGATATTTTACTGTATAGTCAGACGCACAGCTTTATATTTTACTGTACAGTCAGACACACTGCTTGATATTTTACTGTATAGTCAGACACGCTGCTTGTACTTGATATGTTACTGTATAGTCAGACACACTGCTTGATATTTCACTGTATAGTCAGACACACTGCTTGATATTTTTCTGTATAGTCAGACACACTGCTTGATATTTTACTATATAGTCAGACACACTGCTTGATATTTTACGGTATAGTCAGACACACTGCTTGATATTTTACTGTATAGTCAGACACACGGCTTGATATTTTACTGTATAGTCAGACACGCTGCTTGTCCTTGATATTTTACTGTATAGTCAGACACGCTGCTTGATATTTTACTGTATAGTCAGACACACTGCTTGTCCTTGATATTTTACTGTATAGTCAGACACGCTGCTTGTCCTCTATATTTTACTGTATAGTCAGACACACTGCTTGATATTTTACTGTATAGTCAGACACACTGCTTGATTTTTTACTGTATATTCAGACACGCTGCTTGATATTTTACTGTATGGTCAGACACACTGCTTGATATTTTACTGTGTAGTCAGACACACTGCTTGATATTTTACTGTATAGTCAGACACACTGCTTGATGTTTTACTGTATAGTCAGACACACTGCTTGTCCTTGATATTTTACTGTATAGTCAGACACACTGCTTGATATTTTACTGTATAGTCAGACACACAGCTTGTCCTTGATATTTTACTGTATAGTCAGACACACTGCTTGTCCTTGATATTTTACTGTATAGTCAGACACACTGCTTGATATTTTACTGTATAGTCAGACACACTGCTTGATGTTTTACTGTATAGTCAGACACACTGCTTGTCCTTGATATTTTACTGTATAGTCAGACACACTGCTAGATATTTTACTGGATAGTCAGACACACTGCTTGATATTTTACTGTATAGTCAGACACACTGCTTGATATTTTACTGTATAGTCAGACACACTGCTTGTCCTTGATATTTTACTGTATAGTCAGACACACTGCTTGAAATTTTACTGTATAGTCAGACATGCTGCTTGTCCTTGATATTTTACTGTATAGTCAGACACGCTGCTTGATATTTTACTGTATAGTCAGAAACACTGCTTGATATTTTACTGTATAATCAGACACGCTGCTTGTCCTCTATATTTTACTGTATAGTCAGACACACTGCTTGATATTTTACTGTATAGTCAGACACACTGCTTGATTTTTTACTGTATATTCAGACACGCTGCTTGATATTTTACTGTATGGTCAGACACACTGCTTGATATTTTACTGTGTAGTCAGACACACTGCTTGATATTTTACTGTATAGTCAGACACACTGCTTGATGTTTTACTGTATAGTCAGACACACTGCTTGTCCTTGATATTTTACTGTATAGTCAGACACACTGCTTGATATTTTACTGTATAGTCAGACACACAGCTTGTCCTTGATATTTTACTGTATAGTCAGACACACTGCTTGTCCTTGATATTTTACTGTATAGTCAGACACACTGCTTGATATTTTACTGTATAGTCAGACACACTGCTTGATATTTTACTGTATAGTCAGACACACTGCTTGTCCTTGATATTTTACTGTATATTCAGACACACTGCTTGATATTTTACTGTATAGTCAGACACACTGCTTGATATTTTACTGTATAGTCAGACACACTGCTTGTCCTTGATATTTTACTGTATAGTCAGACACACTGCTTGAAATTTTACTGTATAGTCAGACATGCTGCTTGTCCTTGATATTTTACTGTATAGTCAGACACGCTGCTTGATATTTTACTGTATAGTCAGAAACACTGCTTGATATTTTACTGTATAATCAGACACACAGCTTGTCCTTGATATTTTACTGTATAGTCAGACACACAGCTTGTCCTTGATATTTTACTGTATAGTCAGACACATAGCTTGTCCTTGATATTTTACTGTATAGTCAGACACGCTGCTTGATATTTTACTGTATAGTCAGACACATTGATTGTCCTTGATATTTTACTGTATAGTCAGACGCACAGCTTGATATTTTACTGTACAGTCAGACACACTGCTTGATAATTTACTGTATAGTCAGACACGCTGCTTGTACTTGATATTTTACTGTTTAGTAAGACACACTGCTTGATATTTTACTGTATAGTCAGACACACTGCTTGATATTTTACTGTATAGTCAGACACGCTGCTTGATGTTTTACTGTATAGTCAGACACGCTGCTTGATATTTTACTGTATAGTCAGACACGCTGCTTGATATTTTACTGTATAGTCAGACACACTGCTTGTCCTTGATATTTTACTGTATAGTCAGACACGCTGCTTGATATTTTACTGTATAGTCAGACACACTGCTTGATATTTTACTGTATAGTCAGACACACTGCTTGTCCTTGATATTTTACTGTATAGTCAGACACGCTGCTTGATATCTTACTGTATAGTCAGACACGCTGCTTGATATCTTACTGTATAGTCAGAAACGCTGCTTGTAATTGATATTTTACTGTATAGTCAGACACGCTGCTTGATATTTTACTGTATAGTCAGACACGCTGCTTGATATTTTACTGTATAGTCAGACATACTGCTTGATATTTTACTGAATAGTCAGACACACTGCTTGATATTTTACTGTATAGTCAGACAAAGTGCTTGATATTTTACTGTATAGTCAGACAAACTGCTTGATATTTTACTGTATAGTCAGACACACTGCTTGTCCTTGATATTTTACTGTATAGTCAGACACGCTGCTTGTCCTTGATATTTTACTGTATAGTCAGACACACTGCTTGATATTTTACTGTATAGTCAGACACACTGCTTGATTTTTTACTGTATATTCAGACACGCTGCTTGATATTTTACTGTATGGTCAGACACACTGCTTGATATTTTACTGTGTAGTCAGACACACTGCTTGATATTTTACTGTATAGTCAGACACACTGCTTGATGTTTTACTGTATAGTCAGACACACTGCTTGTCCTTGATATTTTACTGTATAGTCAGACACACTGCTTGATATTTTACTGTATAGTCAGACACACAGCTTGTCCTTGATATTTTACTGTATAGTCAGACACACTGCTTGTCCTTGATATTTTACTGTATAGTCAGACACACTGCTTGATATGTTACTGTATAGTCAGACACACTGCTTGATATTTCACTGTATAGTCAGACACACTGCTTGATATTTTTCTGTATAGTCAGACACACTGCTTGATATTTTACTATATAGTCAGACACACTGCTTGATATTTTACGGTATAGTCAGACACACTGCTTGATATTTTACTGTATAGTCAGACACACGGCTTGATATTTTACTGTATAGTCAGACACGCTGCTTGTCCTTGATATTTTACTGTATAGTCAGACACGCTGCTTGATATTTTACTGTATAGTCAGACACACTGCTTGTCCTTGATATTATACTGTATAGTCAGACACGCTGCTTGTCCTCTATATTTTACTGTATAGTCAGACACACTGCTTGATATTTTACTGTATAGTCAGACACACTGCTTGATTTTTTACTGTATATTCAGACACGCTGCTTGATATTTTACTGTATGGTCAGACACACTGCTTGATATTTTACTGTGTAGTCAGACACACTGCTTGATATTTTACTGTATAGTCAGACACACTGCTTGATGTTTTACTGTATAGTCAGACACACTGCTTGTCCTTGATATTTTACTGTATAGTCAGACACACTGCTTGATATTTTACTGTATAGTCAGACACACAGCTTGTCCTTGATATTTTACTGTATAGTCAGACACACTGCTTGTCCTTGATATTTTACTGTATAGTCAGACACACTGCTTGATATTTTACTGTATAGTCAGACACACTGCTTGATGTTTTACTGTATAGTCAGACACACTGCTTGTCCTTGATATTTTACTGTATAGTCAGACACACTGCTAGATATTTTACTGGATAGTCAGACACACTGCTTGATATTTTACTGTATAGTCAGACACACTGCTTGATATTTTACTGTATAGTCAGACACACTGCTTGTCCTTGATATTTTACTGTATAGTCAGACACACTGCTTGAAATTTTACTGTATAGTCAGACATGCTGCTTGTCCTTGATATTTTACTGTATAGTCAGACACGCTGCTTGATATTTTACTGTATAGTCAGAAACACTGCTTGATATTTTACTGTATAATCAGACACGCTGCTTGTCCTCTATATTTTACTGTATAGTCAGACACACTGCTTGATATTTTACTGTATAGTCAGACACACTGCTTGATTTTTTACTGTATATTCAGACACGCTGCTTGATATTTTACTGTATGGTCAGACACACTGCTTGATATTTTACTGTGTAGTCAGACACACTGCTTGATATTTTACTGTATAGTCAGACACACTGCTTGATGTTTTACTGTATAGTCAGACACACTGCTTGTCCTTGATATTTTACTGTATAGTCAGACACACTGCTTGATATTTTACTGTATAGTCAGACACACAGCTTGTCCTTGATATTTTACTGTATAGTCAGACACACTGCTTGTCCTTGATATTTTACTGTATAGTCAGACACACTGCTTGATATTTTACTGTATAGTCAGACACACTGCTTGATATTTTACTGTATAGTCAGACACACTGCTTGTCCTTGATATTTTACTGTATATTCAGACACACTGCTTGATATTTTACTGTATAGTCAGACACACTGCTTGATATTTTACTGTATAGTCAGACACACTGCTTGTCCTTGATATTTTACTGTATAGTCAGACACACTGCTTGAAATTTTACTGTATAGTCAGACATGCTGCTTGTCCTTGATATTTTACTGTATAGTCAGACACGCTGCTTGATATTTTACTGTATAGTCAGAAACACTGCTTGATATTTTACTGTATAATCAGACACACAGCTTGTCCTTGATATTTTACTGTATAGTCAGACACACAGCTTGTCCTTGATATTTTACTGTATAGTCAGACACATAGCTTGTCCTTGATATTTTACTGTATAGTCAGACACGCTGCTTGATATTTTACTGTATAGTCAGACACGCTGCTTGATATTTTACTGTATAGTCAGACACACTGCTTGATATTTCACTGTATAGTCAGACACACTGCTTGATATTTTACTGTATAGTCAGACACACTGCTTGATATTTTACTGTATAGTCAGACACACTGCTTGTCCTTGATATTTTACTGTATATTCAGACACACTGATTGATATTTTACTGTATAGTCAGACACATTGCTTGTCCTTGATATTTTACTGTATAGTCAGACGCACAGCTTTATATTTTACTGTACAGTCAGACACACTGCTTGATATTTTACTGTATAGTCAGACACGCTGCTTGTACTTGATATTTTACTGTATAGTCAGACACACTGCTTGATGTTTTACAGTATAGTCAGACACGCTGCTTGATATTTTACTGTATAGTCAGACACATTGCTTGTCCTTGATATTTTACTGTATAGTCAGACGCACAGCTTGATATTTTACTGTACAGTCAGACACACTGCTTGATATTTTACTGTATAGTCAGACACACTGCTTGATATTTTACTGTATAGTCAGACACGCTGCTTGATATTTTACTGTATAGTCAGACACACAACTTGTCCTTGATATTTTACTGTATAGTCAGACACACTGCTTGATATTTTACTGTATAGTCAGACACACTGCTTGATATTTTACTGTATGTTCAGACACGATGCTTGATGTTTTACTGTATAGTCAGACACGCTGCTTGATATTTTACTGTATAGTCAGACACGCTGCTTGATATTTTACTGTATAGTCAGACACACTGCTTGTCCTTGATATTTTACTGTATAGTCAGACACGCTGCTTGATATTTTACTGTATAGTCAGACACACTGCTTGATATTTTACTGTATAGTCAGACACACTGCTTGTCCTTGATATTTTACTGTATAGTCAGACACGCTGCTTGATATCTTACTGTATAGTCAGACACGCTGCTTGATATCTTACTGTATAGTCAGACACTCTGCTTGTCCTTGATATTTTACTGTATAGTCAGACACGCTGCTTGATATTTTACTGTATAGTCAGACACGCTGCTTGATATTTTACTGTATAGTCAGACATACTGCTTGATATTTTATGAATAGTCAGACACGCTGCTTGATATTTTACTGTATAGTCAGACACATAGCTTGTCCTTGATATTTTACTGCATAGTCAGACACGCTGCTTGATATTTTACTGTATAGTCAGACACGCTGCTTGATATTTTACTGTATAGTCAGACACACTGCTTGATATTTCACTGTATAGTCAGACACACTGCTTGATATTTTACTGTATAGTCAGACACGCTGCTTGATATTTTACTGTATAGTCAGACACGCTGCTTGTCCTTGATATTTTACTGTATAGTCAGACGCACAGCTTGATATTTTACTGTACAGTCAGACACACTGCTTGATATTTTACTGTATAGTTAGACACACTGCTTGATATTTTACTGTATAGTCAGATACGCTGCTTGATATTTTACTGTATAGTCAGACACACTGCTTGTCCTTGATATTTTACTGTATAGTCAGACACACTGATTGATATTTTACTGTATAGTCAGACACGCTGCTTGTCCTTGATATTTTATTGTATAGTCAGACACACTGCTTGATATTTTACTGTATAGTCAGACACAATGCTTGATATTTTACTGTATAGTCAGACACACTGCTTGATATTTTACTGTATAGTCAGACACACTGCTTGATATTTTACTGTATATTCAGACACGCTGCATGATATTTTACTGTATAGTCAGACACATTGCTTGTCCTTGATATTTTACTGTATAGTCAGACGCACAGCTTTATATTTTACTGTACAGTCAGACACACTGCTTGATATTTTACTGTATAGTCAGACACGCTGCTTGTACTTGATATTTTACTGTATAGTCAGACACACTGCTTGATATTTTAATGTATAGTCAGACACACTACTTGATATTTTACTGTATAGTCAGACACGCTGCTTGATATTTTACTGTATAGTCAGACACACTGCTTGTCCTTGATATTTTACTGTATAGTCAGACACACTGCTTGATGTTTTACAGTATAGTCAGACACATTGCTTGATATTTTACTGTATAGTCAGACACATTGCTTGTCCTTGATATTTTACTGTATAGTCAGACGCACAGCTTGATATTTTACTGTACAGTCAGACACACTGCTTGATATTTTACTGTATAGTCAGACACACTGCTTGATATTTTACTGTATAGTCAGACACGCTGCTTGATATTTTACTGTATAGTCAGACACACTGCTTGTCCTTGATATTTTACTGTATAGTCAGACACACTGCTTGATATTTTACTGTATAGTCAGACACACTGCTTGATATTTTACTGTATGTTCAGACACGATGCTTGATGTTTTACTGTATAGTCAGACACGCTGCTTGATATTTTACTGTATAGTCAGACACGCTGCTTGATATTTTACTGTATAGTCAGACACACTGCTTGTCCTTGATATTTTACTGTATAGTCAGACACGCTGCTTGATATTTTACTGTATAGTCAGACACACTGCTTGATATTTTACTGTATAGTCAGACACACTGCTTGTCCTTGATATTTTACTGTATAGTCAGACACGCTGCTTGATATCTTACTGTATAGTCAGACACGCTGCTTGATATCTTACTGTATAGTCAGACACTCTGCTTGTCCTTGATATTTTACTGTATAGTCAGACACGCTGCTTGATATTTTACTGTATAGTCAGACACGCTGCAAGATATTTTACTGTATAGTCAGACATACTGCTTGATATTTTATGAATAGTCAGACACGCTGCTTGATATTTTACTGTATAGTCAGACACATAGCTTGTCCTTGATATTTTACTGCATAGTCAGACACGCTGCTTGATATTTTACTGTATAGTCAGACACGCTGCTTGATATTTTACTGTATAGTCAGACACACTGCTTCATATTTCACTGTATAGTCAGACACACTGCTTGATATTTTACTGTATAGTCAGACACGCTGCTTGATATTTTACTGTATAGTCAGACACGCTGCTTGTCCTTGATATTTTACTGTATAGTCAGACGCACAGCTTGATATTTTACTGTACAGTCAGACACACTGCTTGATATTTTACTGTATAGTTAGACACACTGCTTGATATTTTACTGTATAGTCAGACACGCTGCTTGATATTTTACTGTATAGTCAGACACACTGCTTGTCCTTGATATTTTACTGTATAGTCAGACACACTGCTTGATATTTTACTGTATAGTCAGACACACTGCTTGATATTTTACTGTATAGTCAGACACGCTGCTTGATGTTTTACTGTATAGTCAGACACGCTGCTTGATATTTTACTGTATAGTCAGACACGCTGCTTGATATTTTACTGTATAGTCAGACACACTGCTTGTCCTTGATATTTTACTGTATAGTCAGACACGCTGCTTGATATTTTACTGTATAGTCAGACACACTGCTTGTCCTTGATATTTTACTGTATAGTCAGACACGCTGCTTGATATCTTACTGTATAGTATGACACGCTGCTTGATATCTTACTGTATAGTCAGACACGCTGCTTGTCCTTGATATTTTACTGTATAGTCAGACACGCTGCTTGATATTTTACTGTATAGTCAGACACGCTGCTTGATATTTTACTGTATAGTCAGACATACTGCTTGATATTTTATGAATAGTCAGACACGCTGCTTGATATTTTACTGTATAGTCAGACACATAGTTTGTCCTTGATATTTTACTGTATAGTCAGACACGCTGCTTGATATTTTACTGTATAGTCAGACACGCTGCTTGATATTTTACTGTATAGTCAGACACACTGCTTGATATTTCACTGTATAGTCAGACACACTGCTTGATATTTTACTGTATAGTCAGACACGCTGTTTGATATTTTACTGTATAGTCAGACACGCTGCTTGTCCTTGATATTTTACTGTATAGTCAGACACGCTGCTTGATATTTTACTGTATAGTCAGAAACACTGCTTGATATTTTACTGTATAATCAGACACACAGCTTGTCCTTGATATTTTACTGTATAGTCAGACACACAGCTTGTCCTTGATATTTTACTGTATAGTCAGACACATAGCTTGTCCTTGATATTTTACTGTATAGTCAGACACGCTGCTTGATATTTTACTGTATAGTCAGACACGCTGCTTGATATTTTACTGTATAGTCAGACACACTGCTTGATATTTCACTCTATAGTCAGACACACTGCTTGATATTTTAATGTATAGTCAGACACACTGCTTGATATTTTACTGTATAGTCAGACACACTGCTTGTCCTTGATATTTTACTGTATATTCAGACACACTGATTGATATTTTACTGTATAGTCAGACACGCTGCTTGTCCTTGATATTTTATTGTATAGTCAGACACACTGCTTGATATTTTACTGTATAGTCAGACACAATGCTTGATATTTTACTGTATAGTCAGACACACTGCTTGATATTTTACTGTATAGTCAGACACACTGCTTGATATTTTACTGTATATTCAGACACGCTGCTTGATATTTTACTGTATAGTCAGACACATTGCTTGTCCAAGATATTTTACTGTATAGTCAGACGCACAGCTTTATATTTTACTGTACAGTCAGACACACTGCTTGATATTTTACTGTATAGTCAGACACGCTGCTTGTACTTGATATTTTACTGTATAGTCAGACACACTGCTTGATATTTTAATGTATAGTCAGACACACTACTTGATATTTTACTGTATAGTCAGACACGCTGCTTGATATTTTACTGTATAGTCAGACACACTGCTTGTCCTTGATATTTTACTGTATTGTCAGACACACTGCTTGATATTTTACTGTATAGTCAGACACACTGCTTGATGTTTTACAGTATAGTCAGACACGCTGCTTGATATTTTACTGTATAGTCAGACACATTGCTTGTCGTTGATATTTTACTGTAAAGTCAGACGCACAGCTTGATATTTTACTGTACAGTCAGACACACTGCTTGATAGTTTACTGTATAGTCAGACACACTGCTTGATATTTTACTGTATAGTCAGACACGCTGCTTGATATTTTACTGTATAGTCAGACACACTGCATGTCCTTGATATTTTACTGTATAGTCAGACACACTGCTTGATATTTTACTGTATAGTCAGACACACTGCTTGATATTTTACTGTATGTTCAGACACGATGCTTGATGTTTTACTGTATAGTCAGACACGCTGCTTGATATTTTACTGTATAGTCAGACACGCTGCTTGATATTTTACTGTATAGTCAGACACACTGCTTGTCCTTGATATTTTACTGTATAGTCAGACACGCTGCTTGATATTTTACTGTATAGTCTGACACACTGCTTGATATTTTACTGTATAGTCAGACACACTGCTTGTCCTTGATATTTTACTGTATAGTCAGACACGCTGCTTGATATCTTACTGTATAGTCAGACACGCTGCTTGATATCTTACTGTATAGTCAGACACGCTGCTTGTCCTTGATATTTTACTGTATAGTCAGACACAGTGCTTGATATTTTACTGTATAGTCAGACACGCTGCTTGATATTTTACTGTATAGTCAGACATACTGCTTGATATTTTATGAATAGTCAGACACGCTGCTTGATATTTTACTGTATAGTCAGACACATAGCTTGTCCTTGATATTTTACTGCATAGTCAGACACGCTGCTTGATATTTTACTGTATAGTCAGACACGCTGCTTGTCCTTGATATTTTACTGTATAGTCAGACACGCTGCTTGATATTTTACTGTATAGTCAGACACGCTGCTTGATATTTTACTGTATAGTCAGACACATTGCTTGTCCTTGATATTTTACTGTATAGTCAGACGCACAGCTTTATATTTTACTGTACAGTCAGACACACTGCTTGATATTTTACTGTATAGTCAGACACGCTGCTTGTACTTGATATTTTACTGTATAGTCAGACACACTGCTTGATATTTTAATGTATAGTCAGACACACTACTTGATATTTTACTGTATAGTCAGACACGCTGCTTGATATTTTACTGTATAGTCAGACACACTGCTTGTCCTTGATATTTTACTGTATTGTCAGACACACTGCTTGATATTTTACTGTATAGTCAGACACACTGCTTGATATTTTACTGTATAGTCAGACACACTGCTTGATGTTTTACAGTATAGTCAGACACTCTGCTTGATATTTTACTGTATAGTCAGACACATTGCTTGTCCTTGATATTTTACTGTATAGTCAGACGCACAGCTTGATATTTTACTGTACAGTCAGACACACTGCTTGATATTTTACTGTATAGTCAGACACACTGCTTGATATTTTACTGTATAGTCAGACACGCTGCTTGATATTTTACTGTATAGTCAGACACACTGCTTGTCCTTGATATTTTACTGTATAGTCAGACACACTGCTTGATATTTTACTGTATAGTCAGACACACTGCTTGATATTTTACTGTATGTTCAGACACGATGCTTGATGTTTTACTGTATAGTCAGACACGCTGCTTGATATTTTACTGTATAGTCAGACACGCTGCTTGATATTTTACTGTATAGTCAGACACACTGCTTGTCCTTGATATTTTACTGTATAGTCAGACACGCTGCTTGATATTTTACTGTATAGTCAGACACACTGCTTGATATTTTACTGTATAGTCAGACACACTGCTTGTCCTTGATATTTTACTGTATAGTCAGACACGCTGCTTGATATCTTACTGTATAGTCAGACATGCTGCTTGATATCTTACTGTATAGTCAGACACTCTGCTTGTCCTTGATATTTTACTGTATAGTCAGACACGCTGCTTGATATTTTACTGTATAGTCAGACACGCTGCTTGATATTTTACTGTATAGTCAGACATACTGCTTGATATTTTATGAATAGTCAGACACGCTGCTTGATATTTTACTGTATAGTCAGACACATAGCTTGTCCTTGATATTTTACTGCATAGTCAGACACGCTGCTTGATATTATACTGTATAGTCAGACACGCTGCTTGATATTTTACTGTATAGTCAGACACACTGCTTGATATTTCACTGTATAGTCAGACACACTGCTTGATATTTTAATGTAAAGTCAGACACGCTGCTTGATATTTTACTGTATAGTCAGACACGCTGCTTGTCCTTGATATTTTACTGTATAGTCAGACGCACAGCTTGATATTTTACTGTACAGTCAGACACACAGCTTGATATTTTACTGTATAGTTAGACACACTGCTTGATATTTTACTGTATAGTCAGACACGCTGCTTGATATTTTACTGTATAGTCAGACACACTGCTTGTCCTTGATATTTTACTGTATAGTCAGACACACTGCTTGATATTTTACTGTATAGTCAGACACACTGCTTGATATTTTACTGTATAGACAGACACGCTGCTTGATGTTTTACTGTATAGTCAGACACGCTGCTTGATATTTTACTGTATAGTCAGACACGCTGCTTGATATTTTACTGTATAGTCAGACACACTGCTTGTCCTTGATATTTTACTGTATAGTCAGACACGCTGCTTGATATTTTACTGTATAGTCAGACACACTGCTTGTCCTTGATATTTTACTGTATAGTCAGACACGCTGCTTGATATCTTACTGTATAGTATGACACGCTGCTTGATATCTTACTGTATAGTCAGACACGCTGCTTGTCCTTGATATTTTACTGTATAGTCAGACACGCTGCTTGATATTTTACTGTATAGTCAGACACGCTGCTTGATATTTTACTGTATAGTCAGACATACTGCTTGATATTTTATGAATAGTCAGACACGCTGCTTGATATTTTACTGTATAGTCAGACACATAGCTTGTCCTTGATATTTTACTGTATAGTCAGACACGCTGCTTGATATTTTACTGTATAGTCAGACACGCTGCTTGATATTTTACTGTATAGTCAGACACACTGCTTGATATTTCACTGTATAGTCAGACACACTGCTTGATATTTTACTGTATAGTCAGACACGCTGCTTGATATTTTACTGTATAGTCAGACACGCTGCTTGTCCTTGATATTTTACTGTATAGTCAGACACGCTGCTTGATATTTTACTGTATAGTCAGAAACACTGCTTGATATTTTACTGTATAATCAGACACACAGCTTGTCCTTGATATTTTACTGTATAGTCAGACACACAGCTTGTCCTTGATATTTTACTGTATAGTCAGACACATAGCTTGTCCTTGATATTTTACTGTATAGTCAGACACGCTGCTTGATATTTTACTGTATAGTCAGACACGCTGCTTGATATTTTACTGTATAGTCAGACACACTGCTTGATATTTCACTGTATAGTCAGACACACTGCTTGATATTTTACTGTATAGTCAGACACACTGCTTGATATTTTACTGTATAGTCAGACACACTGCTTGTCCTTGATATTTTACTGTATATTCAGACACACTGATTGATATTTTACTGTATAGTCAGACACGCTGCTCGTCCTTGATATTTTATTGTATAGTCAGACACACTGCTTGATATTTTACTGTATAGTCAGACACAATGCTTGATATTTTACTGTATAGTCAGACACACTGCTTGATATTTTACTGTATAGTCAGACACACTGCTTGATATTTTACTGTATATTCAGACACGCTGCTTGATATTTTACTGTATAGTCAGACACATTGCTTGTCCTTGATATTTTACTGTATAGTCAGACGCACAGCTTTATATTTTACTGTACAGTCAGACACACTGCTTGATATTTTACTGTATAGTCAGACACGCTGCTTGTACTTGATATTTTACTGTATAGTCAGACACACTGCTTGATATTTTAATGTATAGTCAGACACACTACTTGATATTTTACTGTATAGTCAGACACGCTGCTTGATATTTTACTGTATAGTCAGACACACTGCTTGTCCTTGATAATTTACTGTATTGTCAGACACACTGCTTGATATTTTACTGTATAGTCAGACACACTGCTTGATGTTTTACAGTATAGTCAGACACGCTGCTTGATATTTTACTGTATAGTCAGACACATTGCTTGTCCTTGATATTTTACTGTATAGTCAGACGCACAGCTTGATATTTTACTGTACAGTCAGACACACTGCTTGATAGTTTACTGTATAGTCAGACACACTGCTTGATATTTTACTGTATAGTCAGACACGCTGCTTGATATTTTACTGTATAGTCAGACACACTGCATGTCCTTGATATTTTACTGTATAGTCAGACACACTGCTTGATATTTTACTGTATAGTCAGACACACTGCTTGATATTTTACTGTATGTTCAGACACGATGCTTGATGTTTTACTGTATAGTCAGACACGCTGCTTGAGTTTTTACTGTATAGTCAGACACGCTGCTTGATATTTTACTGTATAGTCAGACACACTGCTTGTCCTTGATATTTTACTGTATAGTCAGACACGCTGCTTGATATTTTACTGTATAGTCTGACATACTGCTTGATATTTTACTGTATAGTCAGACACACTGCTTGTCCTTGATATTTTACTGTATAGTCAGACACGCTGCTTGATATCTTACTGTATAGTCAGACACGCTGCTTGATATCTTACTGTATAGTCAGACACGCTGCTTGTCCTTGATATTTTACTGTATAGTCAGACACACTGCTTGATATTTTACTGTATAGTCAGACACGCTGCTTGATATTTTACTGTATAGTCAGACATACTGCTTGATATTTTATGAATAGTCAGACACGCTGCTTGATATTTTACTGTATAGTCAGACACATAGCTTGTCCTTGATATTTTACTGCATAGTCAGACACGCTGCTTGATATTTTACTGTATAGTCAGACACGCTGCTTGATATTTTACTGTATAGTCAGACACACTGCTTGATATTTCACTGTATAGTCAGACACACTGCTTGATATTTTACTGTATAGTCAGACACGCTGCTTGATATTTTACTGTATAGTCAGACACGCTGCTTGTCCTTGATATTTTACTGTATAGTCAGACGCACAGCTTGATATTTTACTGTACAGTCAGACACACTGCTTGATATTTTACTGTATAGTCAGACACACTGCTTGATATTTTACTGTATAGTCAGACACGCTGCTTGATATTTTACTGTATAGTCAGACACACTGCTTGTCCTTGATATTTTACTGTATAGTCAGACACACTGCTTGATATTTTACTGTATAGTCAGACACACTGCTTGATATTTTACTGTATAGTCAGACACGCTGCTTGATGTTTTACTGTATAGTCAGACACGCTGCTTGATATTTTACTGTATAGTCAGACACGCTGCTTGATGATTTACTGTATAGTCAGACACACTGCTTGTCCTTGATATTTTACTGTATAGTCAGACACGCTGCTTGATATTTTACTGTATAGTCAGACACACTGCTTGATATTTTACTGTATAGTCAGACACACTGCTTGTCCTTGATATTTTACTGTATAGTCAGACACGCTGCTTGATATCTTACTGTATAGTCAGACATGCTGCTTGATATCTTACTGTATAGTCAGACACGCTGCTTGTCCTTGATATTTTACTGTATAGTCAGACACGCTGCTTGATATTTTACTGTATAGTCAGACACGCTGCTTGATATTTTACTGTATAGTCAGACATACTGCTTGATATTTTATGAATAGTCAGACACGCTGCTTGATATTTTACTGTATAGTCAGACACATAGCTTGTCCTTGATATTTTACTGTATAGTCAGACACGCTGCTTGATATTTTACTGTATAGTCAGACACGCTGCTTGATATTTTACTGTATAGTCAGACACACTGCTTGATATTTCACTGTATAGTCAGACACACTGCTTGATATTTTACTGTATAGTCAGACACGCTGCTTGATATTTTACTGTATAGTCAGACACGCTGCTTGTCCTTGATATTTTACTGTATAGTCAGATACACTGCTTGATATTTTACTGTATAGTCAGACACGCTGCTTGTCCTTGATATTTTACTGTATAGTCAGACACACTGCTTGATATTTTACTGTATAGTCAGGCACAATGCTTGTCCTTTATATTTTACTGTATAGTCAGACACATAGCTTGTCCTTGATATTTTACTGCATAGTCAGACACGCTGCTTGATATTTTACTGTATAGTCAGACACGCTGCTTGATATTTTACTGTATAGTCAGACACACTGCTTGATATTTCACTGTATAGTCAGACACACTGCTTGATATTTTACTGTATAGTCAGACACGCTGCTTGATATTTTACTGTATAGTCAGACACGCTGCTTGTCGTTGATATTTTACTGTATAGTCAGAAGCACAGCTTGATATTTTACTGTACAGTCAGACACACTGCTTGATATTTTACTGTATAGTCAGACACACTGCTTGATATTTTACTGTATAGTCAGACACACTGCTTGATATTTTACTGTATAGTCAGACACGCTGCTTGATATTTTACTGTACAGTCAGACACACTGCTTGATATTTTACTGTATAGTCAGACACACTGCTTGATATTTTACTGTATAGTCAGACACGCTGCTTGATATTTTACTGTATAGTCAGACACACTGCTTGTCCTTGATATTTTACTGTATAGTCAGACACACTGCTTGATATTTTACTGTATAGTCAGACACACTGCTTGATATTTTACTGTATAGTCAGACACGCTGCTTGATGTTTTACTGTATAGTCAGACACGCTGCTTGATATTTTACTGTATAGTCAGACACGCTGCTTGATGATTTACTGTATAGTCAGACACACTGCTTGTCCTTGATATTTTACTGTATAGTCAGACACGCTGCTTGATATTTTACTGTATAGTCAGACACACTGCTTGATATTTTACTGTATAGTCAGACACACTGCTTGTCCTTGATATTTTACTGTATAGTCAGACACGCTGCTTGATATCTTACTGTATAGTCAGACATGCTGCTTGATATCTTACTGTATAGTCAGACACGCTGCTTGTCCTTGATATTTTACTGTATAGTCAGACACGCTGCTTGATATTTTACTGTATAGTCAGACACGCTGCTTGATATTTTACTGTATAGTCAGACATACTGCTTGATATTTTATGAATAGTCAGACACGCTGCTTGATATTTTACTGTATAGTCAGACACATAGCTTGTCCTTGATATTTTACTGTATAGTCAGACACGCTGCTTGATATTTTACTGTATAGTCAGACACGCTGCTTGATATTTTACTGTATAGTCAGACACACTGCTTGATATTTCACTGTATAGTCAGACACACTGCTTGATATTTTACTGTATAGTCAGACACGCTGCTTGATATTTTACTGTATAGTCAGACACGCTGCTTGTCCTTGATATTTTACTGTATAGTCAGATACACTGCTTGATATTTTACTGTATAGTCAGACACGCTGCTTGTCCTTGATATTTTACTGTATAGTCAGACACACTGCTTGATATTTTACTGTATAGTCAGGCACAATGCTTGTCCTTTATATTTTACTGTATAGTCAGACACATAGCTTGTCCTTGATATTTTACTGCATAGTCAGACACGCTGCTTGATATTTTACTGTATAGTCAGACACGCTGCTTGATATTTTACTGTATAGTCAGACACACTGCTTGATATTTCACTGTATAGTCAGACACACTGCTTGATATTTTACTGTATAGTCAGACACGCTGCTTGATATTTTACTGTATAGTCAGACACGCTGCTTGTCCTTGATATTTTACTGTATAGTCAGACGCACAGCTTGATATTTTACTGTACAGTCAGACACACTGCTTGATATTTTACTGTATAGTCAGACACACTGCTTGATATTTTACTGTATAGTCAGACACGCTGCTTGATATTTTACTGTATAGTCAGACACACTGCTTGTCCTTGATATTTTACTGTATAGTCAGACACACTGCTTGATATTTTACTGTATAGTCAGACACACTGCTTGATATTTTACTGTATAGTCAGACACGCTGCTTGATGTTTTACTGTATAGTCAGACACGCTGCTTGATATTTTACTGTATAGTCAGACACGCTGCTTGATGATTTACTGTATAGTCAGACACACTGCTTGTCCTTGATATTTTACTGTATAGTCAGACACGCTGCTTGATATTTTACTGTATAGTCAGACACACTGCTTGATATTTTACTGTATAGTCAGACACACTGCTTGTCCTTGATATTTTACTGTATAGTCAGACACGCTGCTTGATATCTTACTGTATAGTCAGACATGCTGCTTGATATCTTACTGTATAGTCAGACACGCTGCTTGTCCTTGATATTTTACTGTATAGTCAGACACGCTGCTTGATATTTTACTGTATAGTCAGACACGCTGCTTGATATTTTACTGTATAGTCAGACATACTGCTTGATATTTTATGAATAGTCAGACACGCTGCTTGATATTTTACTGTATAGTCAGACACATAGCTTGTCCTTGATATTTTACTGTATAGTCAGACACGCTGCTTGATATTTTACTGTATAGTCAGACACGCTGCTTGATATTTTACTGTATAGTCAGACACACTGCTTGATATTTCACTGTATAGTCAGACACACTGCTTGATATTTTACTGTATAGTCAGACACGCTGCTTGATATTTTACTGTATAGTCAGACACGCTGCTTGTCCTTGATATTTTACTGTATAGTCAGATACACTGCTTGATATTTTACTGTATAGTCAGACACGCTGCTTGTCCTTGATATTTTACTGTATAGTCAGACACACTGCTTGATATTTTACTGTATAGTCAGGCACAATGCTTGTCCTTTATATTTTACTGTATAGTCAGACACATAGCTTGTCCTTGATATTTTACTGCATAGTCAGACACGCTGCTTGATATTTTACTGTATAGTCAGACACGCTGCTTGATATTTTACTGTATAGTCAGACACACTGCTTGATATTTCACTGTATAGTCAGACACACTGCTTGATATTTTACTGTATAGTCAGACACGCTGCTTGATATTTTACTGTATAGTCAGACACGCTGCTTGTCGTTGATATTTTACTGTATAGTCAGAAGCACAGCTTGATATTTTACTGTACAGTCAGACACACTGCTTGATATTTTACTGTATAGTCAGACACACTGCTTGATATTTTACTGTATAGTCAGACACACTGCTTGATATTTTACTGTATAGTCAGACACGCTGCTTGATATTTTACTGTACAGTCAGACACACTGCTTGATATTTTACTGTATAGTCAGACACACTGCTTGATATTTTACTGTATAGTCAGACACGCTGCTTGATATTTTACTGTATAGTCAGACACACTGCTTGTCCTTGATATTTTACTGTATAGTCAGACACACTGCTTGATATTTTACTGTATAGTCAGACACACTGCTTGATATTTTACTGTATAGTCAGACACGCTGCTTGATGTTTTACTGTATAGTCAGACACGCTGCTTGATATTTTACTGTATAGTCAGACACGCTGCTTGATGATTTACTGTATAGTCAGACACACTGCTTGTCCTTGATATTTTACTGTATAGTCAGACACGCTGCTTGATATTTTACTGTATAGTCAGACACACTGCTTGATATTTTACTGTATAGTCAGACACACTGCTTGTCCTTGATATTTTACTGTATAGTCAGACACGCTGCTTGATATCTTACTGTATAGTCAGACATGCTGCTTGATATCTTACTGTATAGTCAGACACGCTGCTTGTCCTTGATATTTTACTGTATAGTCAGACACGCTGCTTGATATTTTACTGTATAGTCAGACACGCTGCTTGATATTTTACTGTATAGTCAGACATACTGCTTGATATTTTATGAATAGTCAGACACGCTGCTTGATATTTTACTGTATAGTCAGACACATAGCTTGTCCTTGATATTTTACTGTATAGTCAGACACGCTGCTTGATATTTTACTGTATAGTCAGACACGCTGCTTGATATTTTACTGTATAGTCAGACACACTGCTTGATATTTCACTGTATAGTCAGACACACTGCTTGATATTTTACTGTATAGTCAGACACGCTGCTTGATATTTTACTGTATAGTCAGACACGCTGCTTGTCCTTGATATTTTACTGTATAGTCAGATACACTGCTTGATATTTTACTGTATAGTCAGACACGCTGCTTGTCCTTGATATTTTACTGTATAGTCAGACACACTGCTTGATATTTTACTGTATAGTCAGGCACAATGCTTGTCCTTTATATTTTACTGTATAGTCAGACACATAGCTTGTCCTTGATATTTTACTGCATAGTCAGACACGCTGCTTGATATTTTACTGTATAGTCAGACACGCTGCTTGATATTTTACTGTATAGTCAGACACACTGCTTGATATTTCACTGTATAGTCAGACACACTGCTTGATATTTTACTGTATAGTCAGACACGCTGCTTGATATTTTACTGTATAGTCAGACACGCTGCTTGTCGTTGATATTTTACTGTATAGTCAGAAGCACAGCTTGATATTTTACTGTACAGTCAGACACACTGCTTGATATTTTACTGTATAGTCAGACACACTGCTTGATATTTTACTGTATAGTCAGACACGCTGCTTGATATTTTACTGTATAGTCAGACACACTGCTTGTCCTTGATATTTTACTGTATAGTCAGACACACTGCTTGATATTTTACTGTATAGTCAGACACACTGCTTGATATTTTACTGTATAGTCAGACACGCTGCTTGATGTTTTACTGTATAGTCAGACACGCTGCTTGATATTTTACTGTATAGTCAGACACGCTGCTTGATATTTTACTGTATAGTCAGACACACTGCTTGTCCTTGATATTTTACTGTATAGTCAGACACGCTGCTTGATATTTTACTGTATAGTCAGACACACTGCTTGATATTTTACTGTATAGTCAGACACACTGCTTGTCCTTGATATTTTACTGTATAGTCAGACACGCTGCTTGATATCTTACTGTATAGTCAGACACGCTGCTTGATATCTTACTGTATAGTCAGACACGCTGCTTGTCCTTGATATTTTACTGTATAGTCAGACACGCTGCTTGATATTTTACTGTATAGTCAGACACGCTGCTTGATATTTTCCTGTATAGTCAGACATACTGCTTGATGTTTTACTGTATAGTCAGACACACTGCTTGTCCTTGATATTTTACTGTATAGTCAGACACACTGCTTGATATTTTACTGTATAGTCAGACACACAGCTTGTCCTTGATATTTTACTGTATAGTCAGACACACTGCTTGATATTTCACTGTATAGTCAGACACACTGCTTGATATTTTTCTGTATAGTCAGACACACTGCTTGATATTTTACTATATAGTCAGACACACTGCTTGATATTTTACGGTATAGTCAGACACACTGCTTGATATTTTACTGTATAGTCAGACACACGGCTTGATATTTTACTGTATAGTCAGACACGCTGCTTGTCCTTGATATTTTACTGTATAGTCAGACACGCTGCTTGATATTTTACTGTATAGTCAGACACACTGCTTGTCCTTGATATTTTACTGTATAGTCAGACACGCTGCTTGTCCTTGATATTTTACTGTATAGTCAGACACACTGCTTGATATTTTACTGTATAGTCAGACACACTGCTTGATTTTTTACTGTATATTCAGACACTCTGCTTGATATTTTACTGTATGGTCAGACACACTGCTTGATATTTTACTGTGTAGTCAGACACACTGCTTGATATTTTACTGTATAGTCAAACACACAGCTTGTCCTTGATATTTTACTGTATAGTCAGACACACTGCTTGTCCTTGATATTTTACTGTATAGTCAGACACACTGCTTGTCCTTGATATTTTACTGTATAGTCAGACACACTGCTTGATATTTTACTGTATAGTCAGACACACTGCTTGATTTTTTACTGTATATTCAGACACGCTGCTTGATATTTTACTGTATAGTCAGACATACTGCTTGATATTTTATGAATAGTCAGACACTCTGCTTGATATTTTACTGTATAGTCAGACACATAGCTTGTCCTTGATATTTTACTGTATAGTCAGACACGCTGCTTGATATTTTACTGTATAGTCAGACACGCTGCTTGATATTTTACTGTATAGTCAGACACACTGCTTGATATTTCACTGTATAGTCAGACACACTGCTTGATATTTTACTGTATAGTCAGACACGCTGCTTGATATTTTACTGTATAGTCAGACACGCTGCTTGTCCTTGATATTTTACTGTATAGTCAGACACGCTGCTTGATATTTTACTGTATAGTCAGAAACACTGCTTGATATTTTACTGTATAATCAGACACACAGCTTGTCCTTGATATTTTACTGTATAGTCAGACACACAGCTTGTCCTTGATATTTTATTGTATAGTCAGACACACTGCTTGATATTTTACTGTATAGTCAGACACACTGCTTGTCCTTGATATTTTACTGTATAGTCAGACACACTGCTTGATATTTTACTGTATAGTCAGACACACAGGTTGTCCTTGATATTTTACTGTATAGTCAGACACACTGCTTGATATTTCACTGTATAGTCAGACACACTGCTTGATATTTTTCTGTATAGTCAGACACACTGTTTGATATTTTACTGTATAGTCAGACACACTGCTTGTCCTTGATATTTTACTGTATAGTCAGACACGCTGCTTGATATTTTACTGTATAGTCAGACACACTGCTTGTCCTTGATATTTTACTGTATAGTCAGACACGCTGCTTGATATTTTACTGTATAGTCAGACACACTGCTTGATATTTTACTGTATAGTCAGACACACTGCTTGTCCTTGATATTTTACTGTATAGTCAGACACGCTGCTTGATATCTTACTGTATAGTCAGACACGCTGCTTGATATCTTACTGTATAGTCAGACACTCTGCTTGTCCTTGATATTTTACTGTATAGTCAGACACGCTGCTTGATATTTTACTGTATAGTCAGACACGCTGCTTGATATTTTACTGTATAGTCAGACATACTGCTTGATATTTTATGAATAGTCAGACACGCTGCTTGATATTTTACTGTATAGTCAGACACATAGCTTGTCCTTGATATTTTACTGCATAGTCAGACACGCTGCTTGATATTATACTGTATAGTCAGACACGCTGCTTGATATTTTACTGTATAGTCAGACACACTGCTTGATATTTCACTGTATAGTCAGACACACTGCTTGATATTTTAATGTATAGTCAGACACGCTGCTTGATATTTTACTGTATAGTCAGACACGCTGCTTGTCCTTGATATTTTACTGTATAGTCAGACGCACAGCTTGATATTTTACTGTACAGTCAGACACACAGCTTGATATTTTACTGTATAGTTAGACACACTGCTTGATATTTTACTGTATAGTCAGACACGCTGCTTGATATTTTACTGTATAGTCAGACACACTGCTTGTCCTTGATATTTTACTGTATAGTCAGACACACTGCTTGATATTTTACTGTATAGTCAGACACACTGCTTGATATTTTACTGTATAGTCAGACACGCTGCTTGATGTTTTACTGTATAGTCAGACACGCTGCTTGATATTTTACTGTATAGTCAGACACGCTGCTTGATATTTTACTGTATAGTCAGACACACTGCTTGTCCTTGATATTTTACTGTATAGTCAGACACGCTGCTTGATATTTTACTGTATAGTCAGACACACTGCTTGTCCTTGATATTTTACTGTATAGTCAGACACGCTGCTTGATATCTTACTGTATAGTATGACACGCTGCTTGATATCTTACTGTATAGTCAGACACGCTGCTTGTCCTTGATATTTTACTGTATAGTCAGACACGCTGCTTGATATTTTACTGTATAGTCAGACACGCTGCTTGATATTTTACTGTATAGTCAGACATACTGCTTGATATTTTATGAATAGTCAGACACGCTGCTTGATATTTTACTGTATAGTCAGACACATAGCTTGTCCTTGATATTTTACTGTATAGTCAGACACGCTGCTTGATATTTTACTGTATAGTCAGACACGCTGCTTGATATTTTACTGTATAGTCAGACACACTGCTTGATATTTCACTGTATAGTCAGACACACTGCTTGATATTTTACTGTATAGTCAGACACGCTGCTTGATATTTTACTGTATAGTCAGACACGCTGCTTGTCCTTGATATTTTACTGTATAGTCAGACACGCTGCTTGATATTTTACTGTATAGTCAGAAACACTGCTTGATATTTTACTGTATAATCAGACACACAGCTTGTCCTTGATATTTTACTGTATAGTCAGACACACAGCTTGTCCTTGATATTTTACTGTATAGTCAGACACATAGCTTGTCCTTGATATTTTACTGTATAGTCAGACACGCTGCTTGATATTTTACTGTATAGTCAGACACGCTGCTTGATATTTTACTGTATAGTCAGACACACTGCTTGATATTTCACTGTATAGTCAGACACACTGCTTGATATTTTACTGTATAGTCAGACACACTGCTTGATATTTTACTGTATAGTCAGACACACTGCTTGTCCTTGATATTTTACTGTATATTCAGACACACTGATTGATATTTTACTGTATAGTCAGACACGCTGCTTGTCCTTGATATTTTATTGTATAGTCAGACACACTGCTTGATATTTTACTGTATAGTCAGACACAATGCTTGATATTTTACTGTATAGTCAGACACACTGCTTGATATTTTACTGTATAGTCAGACACACTGCTTGATATTTTACTGTATATTCAGACACGCTGCTTGATATTTTACTGTATAGTCAGACACATTGCTTGTCCTTGATATTTTACTGTATAGTCAGACGCACAGCTTTATATTTTACTGTACAGTCAGACACACTGCTTGATATTTTACTGTATAGTCAGACACGCTGCTTGTACTTGATATTTTACTGTATAGTCAGACACACTGCTTGATATTTTAATGTATAGTCAGACACACTACTTGATATTTTACTGTATAGTCAGACACGCTGCTTGATATTTTACTGTATAGTCAGACACACTGCTTGTCCTTGATAATTTACTGTATTGTCAGACACACTGCTTGATATTTTACTGTATAGTCAGACACACTGCTTGATGTTTTACAGTATAGTCAGACACGCTGCTTGATATTTTACTGTATAGTCAGACACATTGCTTGTCCTTGATATTTTACTGTATAGTCAGACGCACAGCTTGATATTTTACTGTACAGTCAGACACACTGCTTGATAGTTTACTGTATAGTCAGACACACTGCTTGATATTTTACTGTATAGTCAGACACGCTGCTTGATATTTTACTGTATAGTCAGACACACTGCATGTCCTTGATATTTTACTGTATAGTCAGACACACTGCTTGATATTTTACTGTATAGTCAGACACACTGCTTGATATTTTACTGTATGTTCAGACACGATGCTTGATGTTTTACTGTATAGTCAGACACGCTGCTTGATATTTTACTGTATAGTCAGACACGCTGCTTGATATTTTACTGTATAGTCAGACACACTGCTTGTCCTTGATATTTTACTGTATAGTCAGACACGCTGCTTGATATTTTACTGTATAGTCTGACATACTGCTTGATATTTTACTGTATAGTCAGACACACTGCTTGTCCTTGATATTTTACTGTATAGTCAGACACGCTGCTTGATATCTTACTGTATAGTCAGACACGCTGCTTGATATCTTACTGTATAGTCAGACACGCTGCTTGTCCTTGATATTTTACTGTATAGTCAGACACACTGCTTGATATTTTACTGTATAGTCAGACACGCTGCTTGATATTTTACTGTATAGTCAGACATACTGCTTGATATTTTATGAATAGTCAGACACGCTGCTTGATATTTTACTGTATAGTCAGACACATAGCTTGTCCTTGATATTTTACTGCATAGTCAGACACGCTGCTTGATATTTTACTGTATAGTCAGACACGCTGCTTGATATTTTACTGTATAGTCAGACACACTGCTTGATATTTCACTGTATAGTCAGACACACTGCTTGATATTTTACTGTATAGTCAGACACGCTGCTTGATATTTTACTGTATAGTCAGACACGCTGCTTGTCCTTGATATTTTACTGTATAGTCAGACGCACAGCTTGATATTTTACTGTACAGTCAGACACACTGCTTGATATTTTACTGTATAGTCAGACACACTGCTTGATATTTTACTGTATAGTCAGACACGCTGCTTGATATTTTACTGTATAGTCAGACACACTGCTTGTCCTTGATATTTTACTGTATAGTCAGACACACTGCTTGATATTTTACTGTATAGTCAGACACACTGCTTGATATTTTACTGTATAGTCAGACACGCTGCTTGATGTTTTACTGTATAGTCAGACACGCTGCTTGATATTTTACTGTATAGTCAGACACGCTGCTTGATGATTTACTGTATAGTCAGACACACTGCTTGTCCTTGATATTTTACTGTATAGTCAGACACGCTGCTTGATATTTTACTGTATAGTCAGACACACTGCTTGATATTTTACTGTATAGTCAGACACACTGCTTGTCCTTGATATTTTACTGTATAGTCAGACACGCTGCTTGATATCTTACTGTATAGTCAGACATGCTGCTTGATATCTTACTGTATAGTCAGACACGCTGCTTGTCCTTGATATTTTACTGTATAGTCAGACACGCTGCTTGATATTTTACTGTATAGTCAGACACGCTGCTTGATATTTTACTGTATAGTCAGACATACTGCTTGATATTTTATGAATAGTCAGACACGCTGCTTGATATTTTACTGTATAGTCAGACACATAGCTTGTCCTTGATATTTTACTGTATAGTCAGACACGCTGCTTGATATTTTACTGTATAGTCAGACACGCTGCTTGATATTTTACTGTATAGTCAGACACACTGCTTGATATTTCACTGTATAGTCAGACACACTGCTTGATATTTTACTGTATAGTCAGACACGCTGCTTGATATTTTACTGTATAGTCAGACACGCTGCTTGTCCTTGATATTTTACTGTATAGTCAGATACACTGCTTGATATTTTACTGTATAGTCAGACACGCTGCTTGTCCTTGATATTTTACTGTATAGTCAGACACACTGCTTGATATTTTACTGTATAGTCAGGCACAATGCTTGTCCTTTATATTTTACTGTATAGTCAGACACATAGCTTGTCCTTGATATTTTACTGCATAGTCAGACACGCTGCTTGATATTTTACTGTATAGTCAGACACGCTGCTTGATATTTTACTGTATAGTCAGACACACTGCTTGATATTTCACTGTATAGTCAGACACACTGCTTGATATTTTACTGTATAGTCAGACACGCTGCTTGATATTTTACTGTATAGTCAGACACGCTGCTTGTCGTTGATATTTTACTGTATAGTCAGAAGCACAGCTTGATATTTTACTGTACAGTCAGACACACTGCTTGATATTTTACTGTATAGTCAGACACACTCCTTGATATTTTACTGTATAGTCAGACACACTGCTTGATATTTTACTGTATAGTCAGACACGCTGCTTGATATTTTACTGTACAGTCAGACACACTGCTTGATATTTTACTGTATAGTCAGACACACTGCTTGATATTTTACTGTATAGCCAGACACGCTGCTTGATATTTTACTGTATAGTCAGACACACTGCTTGTCCTTGATATTTTACTGTATAGTCAGACACACTGCTTGATATTTACTGTATAGTCAGACACACTGCTTGATATTTTACTGTATAGTCAGACACGCTGCTTGATGTTTTACTGTATAGTCAGACACGCTGCTTGATATTTTACTGTATAGTCAGACACGCTGCTTGATGATTTACTGTATAGTCAGACACACTGCTTGTCCTTGATATTTTACTGTATAGTCAGACACGCTGCTTGATATTTTACTGTATAGTCAGACACACTGCTTGATATTTTACTGTATAGTCAGACACACTGCTTGTCCTTGATATTTTACTGTATAGTCAGACACGCTGCTTGATATCTTACTGTATAGTCAGACATGCTGCTTGATATCTTACTGTATAGTCAGACACGCTGCTTGTCCTTGATATTTTACTGTATAGTCAGACACGCTGCTTGATATTTTACTGTATAGTCAGACACGCTGCTTGATATTTTACTGTATAGTCAGACATACTGCTTGATATTTTATGAATAGTCAGACACGCTGCTTGATATTTTACTGTATAGTCAGACACATAGCTTGTCCTTGATATTTTACTGTATAGTCAGACACGCTGCTTGATATTTTACTGTATAGTCAGACACGCTGCTTGATATTTTACTGTATAGTCAGACACACTGCTTGATATTTCACTGTATAGTCAGACACACTGCTTGATATTTTACTGTATAGTCAGACACGCTGCTTGATATTTTACTGTATAGTCAGACACGCTGCTTGTCCTTGATATTTTACTGTATAGTCAGATACACTGCTTGATATTTTACTGTATAGTCAGACACGCTGCTTGTCCTTGATATTTTACTGTATAGTCAGACACACTGCTTGATATTTTACTGTATAGTCAGGCACAATGCTTGTCCTTTATATTTTACTGTATAGTCAGACACATAGCTTGTCCTTGATATTTTACTGCATAGTCAGACACGCTGCTTGATATTTTACTGTATAGTCAGACACGCTGCTTGATATTTTACTGTATAGTCAGACACACTGCTTGATATTTCACTGTATAGTCAGACACACTGCTTGATATTTTACTGTATAGTCAGACACGCTGCTTGATATTTTACTGTATAGTCAGACACGCTGCTTGTCGTTGATATTTTACTGTATAGTCAGAAGCACAGCTTGATATTTTACTGTACAGTCAGACACACTGCTTGATATTTTACTGTATAGTCAGACACACTGCTTGATATTTTACTGTATAGTCAGACACGCTGCTTGATATTTTACTGTATAGTCAGACACACTGCTTGTCCTTGATATTTTACTGTATAGTCAGACACACTGCTTGATATTTTACTGTATAGTCAGACACACTGCTTGATATTTTACTGTATAGTCAGACACGCTGCTTGATGTTTTACTGTATAGTCAGACACGCTGCTTGATATTTTACTGTATAGTCAGACACGCTGCTTGATATTTTACTGTATAGTCAGACACACTGCTTGTCCTTGATATTTTACTGTATAGTCAGACACGCTGCTTGATATTTTACTGTATAGTCAGACACACTGCTTGATATTTTACTGTATAGTCAGACACACTGCTTGTCCTTGATATTTTACTGTATAGTCAGACACGCTGCTTGATATCTTACTGTATAGTCAGACACGCTGCTTGATATCTTACTGTATAGTCAGACACGCTGCTTGTCCTTGATATTTTACTGTATAGTCAGACACGCTGCTTGATATTTTACTGTATAGTCAGACACGCTGCTTATTATTTTCCTGTATAGTCAGACATACTGCTTGATGTTTTACTGTATAGTCAGACACACTGCTTGTCCTTGATATTTTACTGTATAGTCAGACACACTGCTTGATATTTTACTGTATAGTCAGACACACAGCTTGTCCTTGATATTTTACTGTATAGTCAGACACACTGCTTGATATTTCACTGTATAGTCAGACACACTGCTTGATATTTTTCTGTATAGTCAGACACACTGCTTGATATTTTACTATATAGTCAGACACACTGCTTGATATTTTACGGTATAGTCAGACACACTGCTTGATATTTTACTGTATAGTCAGACACACGGCTTGATATTTTACTGTATAGTCAGACACGCTGCTTGTCCTTGATATTTTACTGTATAGTCAGACACGCTGCTTGATATTTTACTGTATAGTCAGACACACTGCTTGTCCTTGATATTTTACTGTATAGTCAGACACGCTGCTTGTCCTTGATATTTTACTGTATAGTCAGACACACTGCTTGATATTTTACTGTATAGTCAGACACACTGCTTGATTTTTTACTGTATATTCAGACACTCTGCTTGATATTTTACTGTATGGTCAGACACACTGCTTGATATTTTACTGTGTAGTCAGACACACTGCTTGATATTTTACTGTATAGTCAAACACACAGCTTGTCCTTGATATTTTACTGTATAGTCAGACACACTGCTTGTCCTTGATATTTTACTGTATAGTCAGACACACTGCTTGTCCTTGATATTTTACTGTATAGTCAGACACACTGCTTGATATTTTACTGTATAGTCAGACACACTGCTTGATTTTTTACTGTATATTCAGACACGCTGCTTGATATTTTACTGTATAGTCAGACATACTGCTTGATATTTTATGAATAGTCAGACACTCTGCTTGATATTTTACTGTATAGTCAGACACATAGCTTGTCCTTGATATTTTACTGTATAGTCAGACACGCTGCTTGATATTTTACTGTATAGTCAGACACGCTGCTTGATATTTTACTGTATAGTCAGACACACTGCTTGATATTTCACTGTATAGTCAGACACGCTGCTTGATATTTTACTGTATAGTCAGACACACTGCTTGTCCTTGATATTTTACTGTATAGTCAGACACACTGCTTGATTTTTTACTGTATATTCAGACACGCTGCTTGATATTTTACTGTATAGTCAGACATACTGCTTGATATTTTATGAATAGTCAGACACTCTGCTTGATATTTTACTGTATAGTCAGACACATAGCTTGTCCTTGATATTTTACTGTATAGTCAGAAGCACAGCTTGATATTTTACTGTACAGTCAGACACACTGCTTGATATTTTACTGTATAGTCAGACACACTGCTTGATATTTTACTGTATAGTCAGACACGCTGCTTGATATTTTACTGTATAGTCAGACACACTGCTTGTCCTTGATATTTTACTGTATAGTCAGACACACTGCTTGATATTTTACTGTATAGTCAGACACACTGCTTGATATTTTACTGTATAGTCAGACACGCTGCTTGATGTTTTACTGTATAGTCAGACACGCTGCTTGATATTTTACTGTATAGTCAGACACGCTGCTTGATATTTTACTGTATAGTCAGACACACTGCTTGTCCTTGATATTTTACTGTATAGTCAGACACGCTGCTTGATATTTTACTGTATAGTCAGACACACTGCTTGATATTTTACTGTATAGTCAGACACACTGCTTGTCCTTGATATTTTACTGTATAGTCAGACACGCTGCTTGATATCTTACTGTATAGTCAGACACGCTGCTTGATATCTTACTGTATAGTCAGACACGCTGCTTGTCCTTGATATTTTACTGTATAGTCAGACACGCTGCTTGATATTTTACTGTATAGTCAGACACGCTGCTTATTATTTTCCTGTATAGTCAGACATACTGCTTGATGTTTTACTGTATAGTCAGACACACTGCTTGTCCTTGATATTTTACTGTATAGTCAGACACACTGCTTGATATTTTACTGTATAGTCAGACACACAGCTTGTCCTTGATATTTTACTGTATAGTCAGACACACTGCTTGATATTTCACTGTATAGTCAGACACACTGCTTGATATTTTTCTGTATAGTCAGACACACTGCTTGATATTTTACTATATAGTCAGACACACTGCTTGATATTTTACGGTATAGTCAGACACACTGCTTGATATTTTACTGTATAGTCAGACACACGGCTTGATATTTTACTGTATAGTCAGACACGCTGCTTGTCCTTGATATTTTACTGTATAGTCAGACACGCTGCTTGATATTTTACTGTATAGTCAGACACACTGCTTGTCCTTGATATTTTACTGTATAGTCAGACACGCTGCTTGTCCTTGATATTTTACTGTATAGTCAGACACACTGCTTGATATTTTACTGTATAGTCAGACACACTGCTTGATTTTTTACTGTATATTCAGACACTCTGCTTGATATTTTACTGTATGGTCAGACACACTGCTTGATATTTTACTGTGTAGTCAGACACACTGCTTGATATTTTACTGTATAGTCAAACACACAGCTTGTCCTTGATATTTTACTGTATAGTCAGACACACTGCTTGTCCTTGATATTTTACTGTATAGTCAGACACACTGCTTGTCCTTGATATTTTACTGTATAGTCAGACACACTGCTTGATATTTTACTGTATAGTCAGACACACTGCTTGATTTTTTACTGTATATTCAGACACGCTGCTTGATATTTTACTGTATAGTCAGACATACTGCTTGATATTTTATGAATAGTCAGACACTCTGCTTGATATTTTACTGTATAGTCAGACACATAGCTTGTCCTTGATATTTTACTGTATAGTCAGACACGCTGCTTGATATTTTACTGTATAGTCAGACACGCTGCTTGATATTTTACTGTATAGTCAGACACACTGCTTGATATTTCACTGTATAGTCAGACACACTGCTTGATATTTTACTGTATAGTCAGACACGCTGCTTGATATTTTACTGTATAGTCAGACACGCTGCTTGTCCTTGATATTTTACTGTATAGTCAGACACGCTGCTTGATATTTTACTGTATAGTCAGAAACACTGCTTGATATTTTACTGTATAATCAGACACACAGCTTGTCCTTGATATTTTACTGTATAGTCAGACACACAGCTTGTCCTTGATATTTTATTGTATAGTCAGACACACTGCTTGATATTTTACTGTATAGTCAGACACACTGCTTGTCCTTGATATTTTACTGTATAGTCAGACACACTGCTTGATATTTTACTGTATAGTCAGACACACAGGTTGTCCTTGATATTTTACTGTATAGTCAGACACACTGCTTGATATTTCACTGTATAGTCAGACACACTGCTTGATATTTTTCTGTATAGTCAGACACACTGTTTGATATTTTACTATATAGTCATACACACTGCTTGATATTTTACGGTATAGTCAGACACACTGCTTGATATTTTACTGTATAGTCAGACACACGGCTTGATATTTTACTGTATAGTCAGACACGCTGCTTGTCCTTGATATTTTACTGTATAGTCAGACACGCTGCTTGATATTTTACTGTATAGTCAGACACACTGCTTGTCCTTGATATTTTACTGTATAGTCAGACACGCTGCTTGTCCTTGATATTTTACTGTATAGTCAGACACACTGCTTGATATTTTACTGTATAGTCAGACACACTGCTTGATTTTTTACTGTATATTCAGACACTCTGCTTGATATTTTACTGTATGGTCAGACACACTGCTTGATATTTTACTGTGTAGTCAGACACACTGCTTGATATTTTACTGTATAGTCAAACACACAGCTTGTCCTTGATATTTTACTGTATAGTCAGACACACTGCTTGTCCTTGATATTTTACTGTATAGTCAGACACACTGCTTGTCCTTGATATTTTACTGTATAGTCAGACACACTGCTTGATATTTTACTGTATAGTCAGACACACTGCTTGATTTTTTACTGTATATTCAGACACGCTGCTTGATATTTTACTGTATAGTCAGACATACTGCTTGATATTTTATGAATAGTCAGACACGCTGCTTGATATTTTACTGTATAGTCAGACACATAGCTTGTCCTTGATATTTTACTGTATAGTCAGACACGCTGCTTGATATTTTACTGTATAGTCAGACACGCTGCTTGATATTTTACTGTATAGTCAGACACACTGCTTGATATTTCACTGTATAGTCAGACACACTGCTTGATATTTTACTGTATAGTCAGACACGCTGCTTGATATTTTACTGTATAGTCAGACACGCTGCTTGTCCTTGATATTTTACTGTATAGTCAGACACGCTGCTTGATATTTTACTGTATAGTCAGAAACACTGCTTGATATTTTACTGTATAATCAGACACACAGCTTGTCCTTGATATTTTACTGTATAGTCAGACACACAGCTTGTCCTTGATATTTTATTGTATAGTCAGACACACTGCTTGATATTTTACTGTATAGTCAGACACTATCCTTGATATTTTACTGTATAGTCAGACAAACTGCTTGATATTTTACTGTATAGTCAGACACACTGCTTGATATTTTACTGTATATTCAGACACGCTGCTTGATATTTTACTGTATAGTCAGACACATTGCTTGTCCTTGATATTTTACTGTATAGTCAGACGCACAGCTTTATATTTTACTGTACAGTCAGACACACTGCTTGATATTTTACTGTATAGTCAGACACGCTGCTTGTACTTGATATTTTACTGTATAGTCAGACACACTGCTTGATATTTTAATGTATAGTCAGACACACTACTTGATATTTTACTGTATAGTCAGACACGCTGCTTGATATTTTACTGTATAGTCAGACACACTGCTTGTCCTTGATATTTTACTGTATTGTCAGACACACTGCTTGATATTTTACTGTATAGTCAGACACACTGCTTGATGTTTTACAGTATAGTCAGACACGCTGCTTGATATTTTACTGTATAGTCAGACACATTGCTTGTCCTTGATATTTTACTGTATAGTCAGACGCACAGCTTGATATTTTACTGTATAGTCAGACACACTGCTTGATATTTTACTGTATGTTCAGACACGATGCTTGATGTTTTACTGTATAGTCAGACACGCTGCTTGATATTTTACTGTATAGTCAGACACACTGCTTGTCCTTGATATTTTACTGTATAGTCAGACACGCTGCTTGATATTTTACTGTATAGTCTGACACACTGCTTGATATTTTACTGTATAGTCAGACACACTGCTTGTCCTTGATATTTTACTGTATAGTCAGACACGCTGCTTGATATCTTACTGTATAGTCAGACACGCTGCTTGATATCTTACTGTATAGTCAGACACGCTGCTTGTCCTTGATATTTTACTGTATAGTCAGACACACTGCTTGATATTTTACTGTATAGTCAGACACGCTGCTTGATATTTTACTGTATAGTCAGACATACTGCTTGATATTTTATGAATAGTCAGACACGCTGCTTGATATTTTACTGTATAGTCAGACACATAGCTTGTCCTTGATATTTTACTGCATAGTCAGACACGCTGCTTGATATTTTACTGTATAGTCAGACACGCTGCTTGATATTTTACTGTATAGTCAGACACACTGCTTGATATTTCACTGTATAGTCAGACACACTGCTTGATATTTTACTGTATAGTCAGACACGCTGCTTGATATTTTACTGTATAGTCAGACACGCTGCTTGTCCTTGATATTTTACTGTATAGTCAGACGCACAGCTTGATATTTTACTGTACAGTCAGACACACTGCTTGATATTTTACTGTATAGTCAGACACGCTGCTTGATATTTTACTGTATAGTCAGACACACTGCTTGTCCTTGATATTTTACTGTATAGTCAGACACACTGCTTGATATTTTACTGTATAGTCAGACACACTGCTTGATATTTTACTGTATAGTCAGACACGCTGCTTGATGTTTTACTGTATAGTCAGACACGCTGCTTGATATTTTACTGTATAGTCAGACACGCTGCTTGATATTTTACTGTATAGTCAGACACACTGCTTGATATTTTACTGTATAGTCAGACACGCTGCTTGATATTTTACTGTATAGTCAGACACACTGCTTGATATTTTACTGTATAGTCAGACACACTGCTTGTCCTTGATATTTTACTGTATAGTCAGACACGCTGCTTGATATCTTACTGTATAGTCAGACACGCTGCTTGATATCTTACTGTATAGTCAGACACGCTGCTTGTCCTTGATATTTTACTGTATAGTCAGACACGCTGCTTGATATTTTACTGTATAGTCAGACACGCTGCTTGATATTTTACTGTATAGTCAGACATACTGCTTGATATTTTATGAATAGTCAGACACTCTGCTTGATATTTTACTGTATAGTCAGACACATAGCTTGTCCTTGATATTTTACTGTATAGTCAGACACGCTGCTTGATATTTTACTGTATAGTCAGACACGCTGCTTGATATTTTACTGTATAGTCAGACACACTGCTTGATATTTCACTGTATAGTCAGACACACTGCTTGATATTTTACTGTATAGTCAGACACGCTGCTTGATATTTTACTGTATAGTCAGACACGCTGCTTGTCCTTGATATTTTACTGTATAGTCAGACACGCTGCTTGATATTTTACTGTATAGTCAGAAACACTGCTTGATATTTTACTGTATAATCAGACACACAGCTTGTCCTTGATATTTTACTGTATAGTCAGACACACAGCTTGTCCTTGATATTTTATTGTATAGTCAGACACACTGCTTGATATTTTACTGTATAGTCAGACACACTGCTTGTCCTTGATATTTTACTGTATAGTCAGACACACTGCTTGATATTTTACTGTATAGTCAGACACACAGGTTGTCCTTGATATTTTACTGTATAGTCAGACACACTGCTTGATATTTCACTGTATAGTCAGACACACTGCTTGATATTTTTCTGTATAGTCAGACACACTGTTTGATATTTTACTATATAGTCATACACACTGCTTGATATTTTACGGTATAGTCAGACACACTGCTTGATATTTTACTGTATAGTCAGACACACGGCTTGATATTTTACTGTATAGTCAGACACGCTGCTTGTCCTTGATATTTTACTGTATAGTCAGACACGCTGCTTGATATTTTACTGTATAGTCAGACACACTGCTTGTCCTTGATATTTTACTGTATAGTCAGACACGCTGCTTGTCCTTGATATTTTACTGTATAGTCAGACACACTGCTTGATATTTTACTGTATAGTCAGACACACTGCTTGATTTTTTACTGTATATTCAGACACTCTGCTTGATATTTTACTGTATGGTCAGACACACTGCTTGATATTTTACTGTGTAGTCAGACACACTGCTTGATATTTTACTGTATAGTCAAACACACAGCTTGTCCTTGATATTTTACTGTATAGTCAGACACACTGCTTGTCCTTGATATTTTACTGTATAGTCAGACACACTGCTTGTCCTTGATATTTTACTGTATAGTCAGACACACTGCTTGATATTTTACTGTATAGTCAGACACACTGCTTGATTTTTTACTGTATATTCAGACACGCTGCTTGATATTTTACTGTATAGTCAGACATACTGCTTGATATTTTATGAATAGTCAGACACGCTGCTTGATATTTTACTGTATAGTCAGACACATAGCTTGTCCTTGATATTTTACTGTATAGTCAGACACGCTGCTTGATATTTTACTGTATAGTCAGACACGCTGCTTGATATTTTACTGTATAGTCAGACACACTGCTTGATATTTCACTGTATAGTCAGACACACTGCTTGATATTTTACTGTATAGTCAGACACGCTGCTTGATATTTTACTGTATAGTCAGACACGCTGCTTGTCCTTGATATTTTACTGTATAGTCAGACACGCTGCTTGATATTTTACTGTATAGTCAGAAACACTGCTTGATATTTTACTGTATAATCAGACACACAGCTTGTCCTTGATATTTTACTGTATAGTCAGACACACAGCTTGTCCTTGATATTTTATTGTATAGTCAGACACACTGCTTGATATTTTACTGTATAGTCAGACACTATCCTTGATATTTTACTGTATAGTCAGACAAACTGCTTGATATTTTACTGTATAGTCAGACACACTGCTTGATATTTTACTGTATATTCAGACACGCTGCTTGATATTTTACTGTATAGTCAGACACATTGCTTGTCCTTGATATTTTACTGTATAGTCAGACGCACAGCTTTATATTTTACTGTACAGTCAGACACACTGCTTGATATTTTACTGTATAGTCAGACACGCTGCTTGTACTTGATATTTTACTGTATAGTCAGACACACTGCTTGATATTGTAATGTATAGTCAGACACACTACTTGATATTTTACTGTATAGTCAGACACGCTGCTTGATATTTTACTGTATAGTCAGACACACTGCTTGTCCTTGATATTTTACTGTATTGTCAGACACACTGCTTGATATTTTACTGTATAGTCAGACACACTGCTTGATGTTTTACAGTATAGTCAGACACGCTGCTTGATATTTTACTGTATAGTCAGACACATTGCTTGTCCTTGATATTTTACTGTATAGTCAGACGCACAGCTTGATATTTTACTGTATAGTCAGACACACTGCTTGATATTTTACTGTATGTTCAGACACGATGCTTGATGTTTTACTGTATAGTCAGACACGCTGCTTGATATTTTACTGTATAGTCAGACACGCTGCTTGATATTTTACTGTATAGTCAGACACACTGCTTGTCCTTGATATTTTACTGTATAGTCAGACACGCTGCTTGATATTTTACTGTATAGTCTGACACACTGCTTGATATTTTACTGTATAGTCAGACACACTGCTTGTCCTTGATATTTTACTGTATAGTCAGACACGCTGCTTGATATCTTACTGTATAGTCAGACACGCTGCTTGATATCTTACTGTATAGTCAGACACGCTGCTTGTCCTTGATATTTTACTGTATAGTCAGACACACTGCTTGATATTTTACTGTATAGTCAGACACGCTGCTTGATATTTTACTGTATAGTCAGACATACTGCTTGATATTTTATGAATAGTCAGACACGCTGCTTGATATTTTACTGTATAGTCAGACACATAGCTTGTCCTTGATATTTTACTGCATAGTCAGACACGCTGCTTGATATTTTACTGTATAGTCAGACACGCTGCTTGATATTTTACTGTATAGTCAGACACACTGCTTGATATTTCACTGTATAGTCAGACACACTGCTTGATATTTTACTGTATAGTCAGACACGCTGCTTGATATTTTACTGTATAGTCAGACACGCTGCTTGTCCTTGATATTTTACTGTATAGTCAGACGCACAGCTTGATATTTTACTGTACAGTCAGACACACTGCTTGATATTTTACTGTATAGTCAGACACGCTGCTTGATATTTTACTGTATAGTCAGACACACTGCTTGTCCTTGATATTTTACTGTATAGTCAGACACACTGCTTGATATTTTACTGTATAGTCAGACACACTGCTTGATATTTTACTGTATAGTCAGACACGCTGCTTGATGTTTTACTGTATAGTCAGACACGCTGCTTGATATTTTACTGTATAGTCAGACACGCTGCTTGATATTTTACTGTATAGTCAGACACACTGCTTGATATTTTACTGTATAGTCAGACACGCTGCTTGATATTTTACTGTATAGTCAGACACACTGCTTGATATTTTACTGTATAGTCAGACACACTGCTTGTCCTTGATATTTTACTGTATAGTCAGACACGCTGCTTGATATCTTACTGTATAGTCAGACACGCTGCTTGATATCTTACTGTATAGTCAGACACGCTGCTTGTCCTTGATATTTTACTGTATAGTCAGACACGCTGCTTGATATTTTACTGTATAGTCAGACACGCTGCTTGATATTTTACTGTATAGTCAGACATACTGCTTGATGTTTTACTGTATAGTCAGACACACTGCTTGTCCTTGATATTTTACTGTATAGTCAGACACACTGCTTGATATTTCACTGTATAGTCAGACACACTGCTTGATATTTTTCTGTATAGTCAGACACACTGCTTGATATTTTACTATATAGTCAGACACGCTGCTTGATATTTTACTGTATAGTCAGACACACTGCTTGATATTTCACTGTATAGTCAGACACACTGCTTGATATTTTACTGTATAGTCAGACACACTGCTTGATATTTTACTGTATAGTCAGACACACTGCTTGTCCTTGATATTTTACTGTATATTCAGACACACTGATTGATATTTTACTGTATAGTCAGACACGCTGCTTCTCCTTGATATTTTATTGTATAGTCAGACACACTGCTTGATATTTTACTGTATAGTCAGACACAATGCTTGATATTTTACTGTATATTTCAGACACACTGCTTGATATTTTACTGTATAGTCAGACACACTGCTTGATATTTTACTGTATATTCAGACACGCTGCTTGATATTTTACTGTATAGTCAGACACATTGCTTGTCCTTGATATTTTACTGTATAGTCAGACGCACAGCTTTATATTTTACTGTACAGTCAGACACACTGCTTGATATTTTACTGTATAGTCAGACACGCTGCTTGTACTTGATATTTTACTGTATAGTCAGACACACTGCTTGATATTTTAATGTATAGTCAGACACACTACTTGATATTTTACTGTATAGTCAGACACGCTGCTTGATATTTTACTGTATAGTCAGACACACTGCTTGTCCTTGATATTTTACTGTATTGTCAGACACACTGCTTGATATTTTACTGTATAGTCAGACACACTGCTTGATGTTTTACAGTATAGTCAGACACGCTGCTTGATATTTTACTGTATAGTCAGACACATTGCTTGTCCTTGATATTTTACTGTATAGTCAGACGCACAGCTTGATATTTTACTGTACAGTCAGACACACTGCTTGATAGTTTACTGTATAGTCAGACACACTGCTTGATATTTTACTGTATAGTCAGACACACTGCTTGATATTTTACTGTATGTTCAGACACGATGCTTGATGTTTTACTGTATAGTCAGACACGCTGCTTGATATTTTACTGTATAGTCAGACACGCTGCTTGATATTTTACTGTATAGTCAGACACACTGCTTGTCCTTGATATTTTACTGTATAGTCAGACACGCTGCTTGATATTTTACTGTATAGTCTGACACACTGCTTGATATTTTACTGTATAGTCAGACACACTGCTTGTCCTTGATATTTTACTGTATAGTCAGACACGCTGCTTGATATCTTACTGTATAGTCAGACACGCTGCTTGATATCTTACTGTATAGTCAGACACTCTGCTTGTCCTTGATATTTTACTGTATAGTCAGACACACTGCTTGATATTTTACTGTATAGTCAGACACGCTGCTTGATATTTTACTGTATAGTCAGACATACTGCTTGATATTTTATGAATAGTCAGACACGCTGCTTGATATTTTACTGTATAGTCAGACACATAGCTTGTCCTTGATATTTTACTGCATAGTCAGACACGCTGCTTGATATTTTACTGTATAGTCAGACACGCTGCTTGATATTTTACTGTATAGTCAGACACACTGCTTGATATTTCACTGTATAGTCAGACACACTGCTTGATATTTTACTGTATAGTCAGACACGCTGCTTGATATTTTACTGTATAGTCAGACACGCTGCTTGTCCTTGATATTTTACTGTATAGTCAGACGCACAGCTTGATATTTTACTGTACAGTCAGACACACTGCTTGATATTTTACTGTATAGTCAGACACACTGCTTGATATTTTACTGTATAGTCAGACACGCTGCTTGATATTTTACTGTATAGTCAGACACACTGCTTGTCCTTGATATTTTACTGTATAGTCAGACACACTGCTTGATATTTTACTGTATAGTCAGACACACTGCTTGATATTTTACTGTATAGTCAGACACGCTGCTTGATGTTTTACTGTATAGTCAGACACGCTGCTTGATATTATACTGTATAGTCAGACACGCTGCTTGATATTTTACTGTATAGTCAGACACACTGCTTGATATTTTACTGTATAGTCAGACACGCTGCTTGATATTTTACTGTATAGTCAGACACACTGCTTGATATTTTACTGTATAGTCAGACACACTGCTTGTCCTTGATATTTTACTGTATAGTCAGACACGCTGCTTGATATCTTACTGTATAGTCAGACACGCTGCTTGATATCTTACTGTATAGTCAGACACGCTGCTTGTCCTTGATATTTTACTGTATAGTCAGACATGCTGCTTGATATTTTACTGTATAGTCAGACACGCTGCTTGATATTTTACTGTATAGTCAGACATACTGCTTGATGTTTTACTGTATAGTCAGACACACTGCTTGTCCTTGATATTTTAATGTATAGTCAGACACACTGCTTGATATTTTACTGTATAGTCAGACACACAGCTTGTCCTTGATATTTTACTGTATAGTCAGACACACTGCTTGATATTTCACTGTATAGTCAGACACACTGCTTGATATTTTTCTGTATAGTCAGACACACTGCTTGATATTTTACTATATAGTCAGACACACTGCTTGATATTTTACGGTATAGTCAGACACACTGCTTGATATTTTACTGTATAGTCAGACACACGGCTTGATATTTTACTGTATAGTCAGACACGCTGCTTGTCCTTGATATTTTACTGTATAGTCAGACACGCTGCTTGATATTTTACTGTATAGTCAGACACACTGCTTGTCCTTGATATTTTACTGTATAGTCAGACACGCTGCTTGTCCTTGATATTTTACTGTATAGTCAGACACACTGCTTGATATTTTACTGTATAGTCAGACACACTGCTTGATTTTTTACTGTATATTCAGACACGCTGCTTGATATTTTACTGTATGGTCAGACACACTGCTTGATATTTTACTGTGTAGTCAGACACACTGCTTGATATTTTACTGTATAGTCAGACACACAGCTTGTCCTTGATATTTTACTGTATAGTCAGACACACTGCTTGTCCTTGATATTTTACTGTATAGTCAGACACACTGCTTGATATTTTACTGTATAGTCAGACACACTGCTTGATTTTTTACTGTATATTCAGACACGCTGCTTGATATTTTACTGTATAGTCAGACATACTGCTTGATATTTTATGAATAGTCAGACACGCTGCTTGATATTTTACTGTATAGTCAGACACATAGCTTGTCCTTGATATTTTACTGTATAGTCAGACACGCTGCTTGATATTTTACTGTATAGTTAGACACGCTGCTTGATATTTTACTGTATAGTCAGACACATTGCTTGATATTTCACTGTATAGTCAGACACACTGCTTGATATTTTACTGTATAGTCAGACACGCTGCTTGATATTTTACTGTATAGTCAGACACGCTGCTTGTCCTTGATATTTTACTGTATAGTCAGACACGCTGCTTGATATTTTACTGTATAGTCAGAAACACTGCTTGATATTTTACTGTATAATCAGACACACAGCTTGTCCTTGATATTTTACTGTATAGTCAGACACACAGCTTGTCCTTGATATTTTACTGTATAGTCAGACACATAGCTTGTCCTTGATATTTTACTGTATAGTCAGACACGCTGCTTGATATTTTACTGTATAGTCAGACACGCTGCTTGATATTTTACTGTATAGTCAGACACACTGCTTGATATTTCACTGTATAGTCAGACACACTGCTTGATATTTTACTGTATAGTCAGACACACTGCTTGATATTTTACTGTATAGTCAGACACACTGCTTGTCCTTGATATTTTACTGTATATTCAGACACACTGATTGATATTTTACTGTATAGTCAGACACGCTGCTTGTCCTTGATATTTTATTGTATAGTCAGACACACTGCTTGATATTTTACTGTATAGTCAGACACAATGCTTGATATTTTACTGTATAGTCAGACACACTGCTTGATATTTTACTGTATAGTCAGACACACTGCTTGATATTTTACTGTATATTCAGACACGCTGCTTGATATTTTACTGTATAGTCAGACACATTGCTTGTCCTTGATATTTTACTGTATAGTCAGACGCACAGCTTTATATTTTACTGTACAGTCAGACACACTGCTTGATATTTTACTGTATAGTCAGACACGCTGCTTGTACTTGATATTTTACTGTATAGTCAGACACACTGCTTGATATTTTAATGTATAGTCAGACACACTACTTGATATTTTACAGTATAGTCAGACACGCTGCTTGATATTTTACTGTATAGTCAGACACACTGCTTGTCCTTGATATTTTACTGTATTGTCAGACACACTGCTTGATATTTTACTGTATAGTCAGACACACTGCTTGATGTTTTACAGTATAGTCAGACACGCTGCTTGATATTTTACTGTATAGTCAGACACATTGCTTGTCCTTGATATTTTACTGTATAGTCAGACGCACAGCTTGATATTTTACTGTACAGTCAGACACACTGCTTGATAGTTTACTGTATAGTCAGACACACTGCTTGATATTTTACTGTATAGTCAGACACGCTGCTTGATATTTTACTGTATAGTCAGACACACTGCATGTCCTTGATATTTTACTGTATAGTCAGACACACTGCTTGATATTTTACTGTATAGTCAGACACACTGCTTGATATTTTACTGTATGTTCAGACACGATGCTTGATGTTTTACTGTATAGTCAGACACGCTGCTTGATATTTTACTGTATAGTCTGACACACTGCTTGATATTTTACTGTATAGTCAGACACACTGCTTGTCCTTGATATTTTACTGTATAGTCAGACACGCTGCTTGATATCTTACTGTATAGTCAGACACGCTGCTTGATATCTTACTGTATAGTCAGACACGCTGCTTGTCCTTGATATTTTACTGTATAGTCAGACACACTGCTTGATATTTTACTGTATAGTCAGACACGCTGCTTGATATTTTACTGTATAGTCAGACATACTGCTTGATTTTTTATGAATAGTCAGACATACTGCTTGAAATTTTAATGTATAGTCAGACACATAGCTTGTCCTTGATATTTTACTGCATAGTCAGACACGCTGCTTGATATTTTACTGTATAGTCAGACACGCTGCTTGATATTTTACTGTATAGTCAGACACACTGCTTGATATTTCACTGTATAGTCAGACACACTGCTTGATATTTTACTGTATAGTCAGACACGCTGCTTGATATTTTACTGTATAGTCAGACACGCTGCTTGTCCTTGATATTTTACTGTATAGTCAGACGCACAGCTTGATATTTTACTGTACAGGCAGACACACTGCTTGATATTTTACTGTATAGTCAGACACACTGCTTGATATTTTACTGTATAGTCAGACACGCTGCTTGATATTTTACTGTATAGTCAGACACACTGCTTGTCCTTGATATTTTACTGTATAGTCAGACACACTGCTTGATATTTTACTGTATAGTCAGACACACTGCTTGATATTTTACTGTATAGTCAGACACGCAGCTTGATGTTTTACTGTATAGTCAGACACGCTGCTTGATATTTTACTGTATAGTCAGACACGCTGCTTGATATTTTACTGTATAGTCAGACACACTGCTTGTCCTTGATATTTTACTGTATAGTCAGACACGCTGCTTGATATTTTACTGTATAGTCAGACACACTGCTTGATATTTTACTGTATAGTCAGACACACTGCTTGTCCTTGATATTTTACTGTATAGTCAGACACGCTGCTTGATATCTTACTGTATAGTCAGACATGCTGCTTGATATCTTACTGTATAGTCAGATACGCTGCTTGTCCTTGATATTTTACTGTATAGTCAGACAAGCTGCTTGATATTTTACTGTATAGTCAGACACGCTGCTTGATATTTTACTGTATAGTCAGACATACTGCTTGATATTTTATGAATAGTCAGACACGCTGCTTGATATTTTACTGTATAGTCAGACACATAGCTTGTCCTTGATATTTTACTGTATAGTCAGACACGCTGATTGATATTTTACTGTATAGTCAGACACGCTGCTTGATATTTTACTGTATAGTCAGACACACTGCTTGATATTTCACTGTATAGTCAGACACACTGCTTGATATTTTACTGTATAGTCAGACACGCTGCTTGATATTTTACTGTATAGTCAGACACGCTGCTTGTCCTTGATATTTTACTGTATAGTCAGATACACTGCTTGATATTTTACTGTATAGTCAGACACGCTGCTTGTCCTTGATATTTTACTGTATAGTCAGACACACTGCTTGATATTTTACTGTATAGTCAGACACACTGCTTGATATTTTACTGTATAGTCAGGCACACTGCTTGTCCTTTATATTTTACTGTATAGTCAGACACATAGCTTGTCCTTGATATTTTACTGCATAGTCAGACACGCTGCTTGATATTTTACTGTATAGTCAGACACGCTGCTTGATATTTTACTGTACAGACAGACACACTGCTTGATATTTTACTGTATAGTCAGACACGCTGCTTGTACTTGATATTTTACTGTATAGTCAGACACACTGCTTGATATTTTAATGTATAGTCAGACACACTACTTGATATTTTACTGTATAGTCAGACACGCTGCTTGATATTTTACTGTATAGTCAGACACACTGCTTGTCCTTGATATTTTACTGTATTGTCAGACACACTGCTTGATATTTTACTGTATAGTCAGACACACTGCTTGATGTTTTACAGTATAGTCAGACACGCTGCTTGATATTTTACTGTATAGTCAGACACACTGCTTGATATTTCACTGTATAGTCAGACACACTGCTTGATATTTTACTGTATAGTCAGACACTCTGCTTGATATTTTACTGTATAGTCAGACACGCTGCTTGTCCTTGATATTTTACTGTATAGTCAGACGCACAGCTTGATATTTTACTGTACAGTCAGACACACTGCTTGATATTTTACTGTATAGTCAGACACACTGCTTGATATTTTACTGTATAGTCAGACACGCTGCTTGATATTTTACTGTATAGTCAGACACACTGCTTGTCCTTGATATTTTACTGTATAGTCAGACACACTGCTTGATATTTTACTGTATAGTCAGACACACTGCTTGATATTTTACTGTATAGTCAGACACGCTGCTTGATGTTTTACTGTATAGTCAGACACGCTGCTTGATATTTTACTGTATAGTCAGACACGCTGCTTGATATTTTACTGTATAGTCAGACACACTGCTTGTCCTTGATATTTTACTGTATAGTCAGACACGCTGCTTGATATTTTACTGTATAGTCAGACACACTGCTTGATATTTTACTGTATAGTCAGACACACTGCTTGTCCTTGATATTTTACTGTATAGTCAGACACGCTGCTTGATATCTTACTGTATAGTCAGACATGCTGCTTGATATCTTACTGTATAGTCAGATACGCTGCTTGTCCTTGATATTTTACTGTATAGTCAGACACGCTGCTTGATATTTTACTGTATAGTCAGACACGCTGCTTGATATTTTACTGTATAGTCAGACATACTGCTTGATATTTTATGAATAGTCAGACACGCTGCTTGATATTTTACTGTATAGTCAGACACATAGCTTGTCCTTGATATTTTACTGTATAGTCAGACACGCTGCTTGATATTTTACTGTATAGTCAGACACGCTGCTTGATATTTTACTGTATAGTCAGACACACTGCTTGATATTTCACTGTATAGTCAGACACACTGCTTGATATTTTACTGTATAGTCAGACACGCTGCTTGATATTTTACTGTATAGTCAGACACGCTGCTTGTCCTTGATATTTTACTGTATAGTCAGATACACTGCTTGATATTTTACTGTATAGTCAGACACGCTGCTTGTCCTTGATATTTTACTGTATAGTCAGACACACTGCTTGATATTTTACTGTATAGTCAGACACACTGCTTGATATTTTACTGTATAGTCAGGCACACTGCTTGTCCTTTATATTTTACTGTATAGTCAGACACATAGCTTGTCCTTGATATTTTACTGCATAGTCAGACACGCTGCTTGATATTTTACTGTATAGTCAGACACGCTGCTTGATATTTTACTGTACAGTCAGACACACTGCTTGATATTTTACTGTATAGTCAGACACGCTGCTTGTACTTGATATTTTACTGTATAGTCAGACACACTGCTTGATATTTTAATGTATAGTCAGACACACTACTTGATATTTTACTGTATAGTCAGACACGCTGCTTGATATTTTACTGTATAGTCAGACACACTGCTTGTCCTTGATATTTTACTGTATTGTCAGACACACTGCTTGATATTTTACTGTATAGTCAGACAAACTGCTTGATGTTTTACAGTATAGTCAGACACGCTGCTTGATATTTTACTGTATAGTCAGACACATTGCTTGTCCTTGATATTTTACTGTATAGACAGACGCACAGCTTGATATTTTACTGTACAGTCAGACACACTGCTTGATAGTTTACTGTATAGTCAGACACACTGCTTGATATTTTACTGTATAGTCAGACACGCTGCTTGATATTTTACTGTATAGTCAGACACACTGCATGTCCTTGATATTTTACTGTATAGTCAGACACACTGCTTGATATTTTACTGTATAGTCAGACACACTGCTTGATATTTTACTGTATGTTCAGACACGATGCTTGATGTTTTACTGTATAGTCAGACACGCTGCTTGATATTTTACTGTATAGTCAGACACGCTGCTTGATATTTTACTGTATAGTCAGACACACTGCTTGTCCTTGATATTTTACTGTATAGTCAGACACGCTGCTTGATATTTTACTGTATAGTCTGACACACTGCTTGATATTTTACTGTATAGTCAGACACACTGCTTGTCCTTGATATTTTACTGTATAGTCAGACACGCTGCTTGATATCTTACTGTATAGTCAGACACGCTGCTTGATATCTTACTGTATAGTCAGACACGCTGCTTGTCCTTGATATTTTACTGTATAGTCAGACACACTGCTTGATATTTTACTGTATAGTCAGACACGCTGCTTGATATTTTACTGTATAGTCAGACATACTGCTTGATATTTTATGAATAGTCAGACACGCTGCTTGATATTTTACTGTATAGTCAGACACATAGCTTGTCCTTGATATTTTACTGCATAGTCAGACACGCTGCTTGATATTTTACTGTATAGTCAGACACGCTGCTTGATATTTTACTGTATAGTCAGACACACTGCTTGATATTTCACTGTATAGTCAGACACACTGCTTGATATTTTACTGTATAGTCAGACACGCTGCTTGATATTTTACTGTATAGTCAGACACGCTGCTTGTCCTTGATATTTTACTGTATAGTCAGACGCACAGCTTGATATTTTACTGTACAGTCAGACACACTGCTTGATATTTTACTGTATAGTCAGACACACTGCTTGATATTTTACTGTATAGTCAGACACGCTGCTTGATATTTTACTGTATAGTCAGACACACTGCTTGTCCTTGATATTTTACTGTATAGTCAGACACACTGCTTGATATTTTACTGTATAGTCAGACACACTGCTTGATATTTTACTGTATAGTCAGACACGCTGCTTGATGTTTTACTGTATAGTCAGACACGCTGCTTGATATTTTAGTGTATAGTCAGACACGCTGCTTGATATTTTACTGTATAGTCAGACACACTGCTTGTCCTTGATATTTTACTGTATAGTCAGACACGCTGCTTGATATTTTACTGTATAGTCAGACACACTGCTTGATATTTTACTGTATAGTCAGACACACTGCTTGTCCTTGATATTTTACTGTATAGTCAGACACGCTGCTTGATATCTTACTGTATAGTCAGACATGCTGCTTGATATCTTACTGTATAGTCAGATACGCTGCTTGTCCTTGATATTTTACTGTATAGTCAGACACTCTGCTTGATATTTTACTGTATAGTCAGACACGCTGCTTGATATTTTACTGTATAGTCAGACATACTGCTTGATATTTTATGAATAGTCAGACACGCTGCTTGATATTTTACTGTATAGTCAGACACATAGCTTGTCCTTGATATTTTACTGTATAGTCAGACACGCTGCTTGATATTTTACTGTATAGTCAGACACGCTGCTTGATATTTTACTGTATAGTCAGACACACTGCTTGATATTTCACTGTATAGTCAGACACACTGCTTGATATTTTACTGTATAGTCAGACACGCTGCTTGATATTTTACTGTATAGTCAGACACGCTGCTTGTCCTTGATATTTTACTGTATAGTCAGATACACTGCTTGATATTTTACTGTATAGTCAGACACGCTGCTTGTCCTTGATATTTTACTGTATAGTCAGACACACTGCTTGATATTTTACTGTATAGTCAGACACACTGCTTGATATTTTACTGTATAGTCAGGCACACTGCTTGTCCTTTATATTTTACTGTATAGTCAGACACATAGCTTGTCCTTGATATTTTACTGCATAGTCAGACACGCTGCTTGATATTTTCCTGTATAGTCAGACACGCTGCTTGATATTTTACTGTATAGTCAGACACACTGCTTGATATTTCACTGTATAGTCAGACACACTGCTTGATATTTTACTGTATAGTCAGACACGCTGCTTGATATTTTACTGTATAGTCAGACACGCTGCTTGTCCTTGATATTTTACTGTATAGTCAGAAGCACAGCTTGATATTTTACTGTACAGTCAGACACACTGCTTGATATTTTACTGTATAGTCAGACACACTGCTTGATATTTTACTGTATAGTCAGACACGCTGCTTGATATTTTACTGTATAGTCAGACACACTGCTTGTCCTTGATATTTTACTGTATAGTCAGACACACTGCTTGATATTTTACTGTATAGTCAGACACACTGCTTGATATTTTACTGTATAGTCAGACACGCTGCTTGATGTTTTACTGTATAGTCAGACACGCTGCTTGATATTTTACTGTATAGTTAGACACGCTGCTTGATATTTTACTGTATAGTCAGACACACTGCTTGTCCTTGATATTTTACTGTATAGTCAGACACGCTGCTTGATATTTTACTGTATAGTCAGACACACTGCTTGATATTTTACTGTATAGTCAGACACACTGCTTGTCCTTGATATTTTACTGTATAGTCAGACACGCTGCTTGATATCTTACTGTATAGTCAGACACGCTGCTTGATATCTTACTGTATAGTCAGACACGCTGCTTGTCCTTGATATTTTACTGTATAGTCAGACACGCTGCTTGATATTTTACTGTATAGTCAGACACGCTGCTTGATATTTTACTGTATAGTCAGACATACTGCTTGATGTTTTACTGTATAGTCAGACACACTGCTTGTCCTTGATATTTTACTGTATAGTCAGACACACTGCTTGATATTTTACTGTATAGTCAGACACACAGCTTGTCCTTGATATTTTACTGTATAGTCAGACACACTGCTTGATATTTCACTGTATAGTCAGACACACTGCTTGATATTTTTCTGTATAGTCAGACACACTGCTTGATATTTTACTATATAGTCAGACACACTGCTTGATATTTTACGGTATAGTCAGACACACTGCTTGATATTTTACTGTATAGTCAGACACACGGCTTGATATTTTACTGTATAGTCACACACGCTGCTTGTCCTTGATATTTTACTGTATAGTCAGACACGCTTCTTGATATTTTACTGTATAGTCAGACACACTGCTTGTCCTTGATATTTTACTGTATAGTCAGACACGCTGCTTGTCCTTGATATTTTACTGTATAGTCAGACACACTGCTTGATATTTTACTGTATAGTCAGACACACTGCTTGATTTTTTACTGTATATTCAGACACGCTGCTTGATATTTTACTGTATGGTCAGACAAACTGCTTGATATTTTACTGTGTAGTCAGACACACTGCTTGATATTTTACTGTATAGTCAGACACACAGCTTGTCCTTGATATTTTACTGTATAGTCAGACACACTGCTTGTCCTTGATATTTTACTGTATAGTCAGACACACTGCTTGATATTTTACTGTATAGTCAGACACACTGCTTGATTTTTTACTGTATATTCAGACACGCTGCTTGATATTTTACTGTATAGTCAGACATACTGCTTGATATTTTATGAATAGTCAGACACGCTGCTTGATATTTTACTGTATAGTCAGACACATAGCTTGTCCTTGATATTTTACTGTATAGTCAGACACGCTGCTTGATATTTTACTGTATAGTTAGACACGCTGCTTGATATTTTACTGTATAGTCAGACACATTGCTTGATATTTCACTGTATAGTCAGACACACTGCTTGATATTTTACTGTATAGTCAGACACGCTGCTTGATATTTTACTGTATAGTCAGACACGCTGCTTGTCCTTGATATTTTACTGTATAGTCAGACACGCTGCTTGATATTTTACTGTATAGTCAGAAACACTGCTTGATATTTTACTGTATAATCAGACACACAGCTTGTCCTTGATATTTTACTGTATAGTCAGACACACAGCTTGTCCTTGATATTTTACTGTATAGTCAGACACATAGCTTGTCCTTGATATTTTACTGTATAGTCAGACACGCTGCTTGATATTTTACTGTATAGTCAGACACGCTGCTTGATATTTTACTGTATAGTCAGACACACTGCTTGATATTTCACTGTATAGTCAGACACACTGCTTGATATTTTACTGTATAGTCAGACACACTGCTTGATATTTTACTGTATAGTCAGACACACTGCTTGTCCTTGATATTTTACTGTATATTCAGACACACTGATTGATATTTTACTGTATAGTCAGACACGCTGCTTGTCCTTGATATTTTATTGTATAGTCAGACACACTGCTTGATATTTTACTGTATAGTCAGACACAATGCTTGATATTTTACTGTATAGTCAGACACACTGCTTGATATTTTACTGTATAGTCAGACACACTGCTTGATATTTTACTGTATATTCAGACACGCTGCTTGATATTTTACTGTATAGTCAGACACATTGCTTGTCCTTGATATTTTACTGTATAGTCAGACGCACAGCTTTATATTTTACTGTACAGTCAGACACACTGCTTGATATTTTACTGTATAGTCAGACACGCTGCTTGTACTTGATATTTTACTGTATAGTCAGACACACTGCTTGATATTTTAATGTATAGTCAGACACACTACTTGATATTTTACAGTATAGTCAGACACGCTGCTTGATATTTTACTGTATAGTCAGACACACTGCTTGTCCTTGATATTTTACTGTATTGTCAGACACACTGCTTGATATTTTACTGTATAGTCAGACACACTGCTTGATGTTTTACAGTATAGTCAGACACGCTGCTTGATATTTTACTGTATAGTCAGACACATTGCTTGTCCTTGATATTTTACTGTATAGTCAGACGCACAGCTTGATATTTTACTGTACAGTCAGACACACTGCTTGATAGTTTACTGTATAGTCAGACACACTGCTTGATATTTTACTGTATAGTCAGACACGCTGCTTGATATTTTACTGTATAGTCAGACACACTGCATGTCCTTGATATTTTACTGTATAGTCAGACACACTGCTTGATATTTTACTGTATAGTCAGACACACTGCTTGATATTTTACTGTATGTTCAGACACGATGCTTGATGTTTTACTGTATAGTCAGACACGCTGCTTGATATTTTACTGTATAGTCTGACACACTGCTTGATATTTTACTGTATAGTCAGACACACTGCTTGTCCTTGATATTTTACTGTATAGTCAGACACGCTGCTTGATATCTTACTGTATAGTCAGACACGCTGCTTGATATCTTACTGTATAGTCAGACACGCTGCTTGTCCTTGATATTTTACTGTATAGTCAGACACACTGCTTGATATTTTACTGTATAGTCAGACACGCTGCTTGATATTTTACTGTATAGTCAGACATACTGCTTGATTTTTTATGAATAGTCAGACATACTGCTTGAAATTTTAATGTATAGTCAGACACATAGCTTGTCCTTGATATTTTACTGCATAGTCAGACACGCTGCTTGATATTTTACTGTATAGTCAGACACGCTGCTTGATATTTTACTGTATAGTCAGACACACTGCTTGATATTTCACTGTATAGTCAGACACACTGCTTGATATTTTACTGTATAGTCAGACACGCTGCTTGATATTTTACTGTATAGTCAGACACGCTGCTTGTCCTTGATATTTTACTGTATAGTCAGACGCACAGCTTGATATTTTACTGTACAGGCAGACACACTGCTTGATATTTTACTGTATAGTCAGACACACTGCTTGATATTTTACTGTATAGTCAGACACGCTGCTTGATATTTTACTGTATAGTCAGACACACTGCTTGTCCTTGATATTTTACTGTATAGTCAGACACACTGCTTGATATTTTACTGTATAGTCAGACACACTGCTTGATATTTTACTGTATAGTCAGACACGCAGCTTGATGTTTTACTGTATAGTCAGACACGCTGCTTGATATTTTACTGTATAGTCAGACACGCTGCTTGATATTTTACTGTATAGTCAGACACACTGCTTGTCCTTGATATTTTACTGTATAGTCAGACACGCTGCTTGATATTTTACTGTATAGTCAGACACACTGCTTGATATTTTACTGTATAGTCAGACACACTGCTTGTCCTTGATATTTTACTGTATAGTCAGACACGCTGCTTGATATCTTACTGTATAGTCAGACATGCTGCTTGATATCTTACTGTATAGTCAGATACGCTGCTTGTCCTTGATATTTTACTGTATAGTCAGACAAGCTGCTTGATATTTTACTGTATAGTCAGACACGCTGCTTGATATTTTACTGTATAGTCAGACATACTGCTTGATATTTTATGAATAGTCAGACACGCTGCTTGATATTTTACTGTATAGTCAGACACATAGCTTGTCCTTGATATTTTACTGTATAGTCAGACACGCTGATTGATATTTTACTGTATAGTCAGACACGCTGCTTGATATTTTACTGTATAGTCAGACACACTGCTTGATATTTCACTGTATAGTCAGACACACTGCTTGATATTTTACTGTATAGTCAGACACGCTGCTTGATATTTTACTGTATAGTCAGACACGCTGCTTGTCCTTGATATTTTACTGTATAGTCAGATACACTGCTTGATATTTTACTGTATAGTCAGACACGCTGCTTGTCCTTGATATTTTACTGTATAGTCAGACACACTGCTTGATATTTTACTGTATAGTCAGACACACTGCTTGATATTTTACTGTATAGTCAGGCACACTGCTTGTCCTTTATATTTTACTGTATAGTCAGACACATAGCTTGTCCTTGATATTTTACTGCATAGTCAGACACGCTGCTTGATATTTTACTGTATAGTCAGACACGCTGCTTGATATTTTACTGTACAGACAGACACACTGCTTGATATTTTACTGTATAGTCAGACACGCTGCTTGTACTTGATATTTTACTGTATAGTCAGACACACTGCTTGATATTTTAATGTATAGTCAGACACACTACTTGATATTTTACTGTATAGTCAGACACGCTGCTTGATATTTTACTGTATAGTCAGACACACTGCTTGTCCTTGATATTTTACTGTATTGTCAGACACACTGCTTGATATTTTACTGTATAGTCAGACACACTGCTTGATGTTTTACAGTATAGTCAGACACGCTGCTTGATATTTTACTGTATAGTCAGACACACTGCTTGATATTTCACTGTATAGTCAGACACACTGCTTGATATTTTACTGTATAGTCAGACACTCTGCTTGATATTTTACTGTATAGTCAGACACGCTGCTTGTCCTTGATATTTTACTGTATAGTCAGACGCACAGCTTGATATTTTACTGTACAGTCAGACACACTGCTTGATATTTTACTGTATAGTCAGACACACTGCTTGATATTTTACTGTATAGTCAGACACGCTGCTTGATATTTTACTGTATAGTCAGACACACTGCTTGTCCTTGATATTTTACTGTATAGTCAGACACACTGCTTGATATTTTACTGTATAGTCAGACACACTGCTTGATATTTTACTGTATAGTCAGACACGCTGCTTGATGTTTTACTGTATAGTCAGACACGCTGCTTGATATTTTACTGTATAGTCAGACACGCTGCTTGATATTTTACTGTATAGTCAGACACACTGCTTGTCCTTGATATTTTACTGTATAGTCAGACACGCTGCTTGATATTTTACTGTATAGTCAGACACACTGCTTGATATTTTACTGTATAGTCAGACACACTGCTTGTCCTTGATATTTTACTGTATAGTCAGACACGCTGCTTGATATCTTACTGTATAGTCAGACATGCTGCTTGATATCTTACTGTATAGTCAGATACGCTGCTTGTCCTTGATATTTTACTGTATAGTCAGACACGCTGCTTGATATTTTACTGTATAGTCAGACACGCTGCTTGATATTTTACTGTATAGTCAGACATACTGCTTGATATTTTATGAATAGTCAGACACGCTGCTTGATATTTTACTGTATAGTCAGACACATAGCTTGTCCTTGATATTTTACTGTATAGTCAGACACGCTGCTTGATATTTTACTGTATAGTCAGACACGCTGCTTGATATTTTACTGTATAGTCAGACACACTGCTTGATATTTCACTGTATAGTCAGACACACTGCTTGATATTTTACTGTATAGTCAGACACGCTGCTTGATATTTTACTGTATAGTCAGACACGCTGCTTGTCCTTGATATTTTACTGTATAGTCAGATACACTGCTTGATATTTTACTGTATAGTCAGACACGCTGCTTGTCCTTGATATTTTACTGTATAGTCAGACACACTGCTTGATATTTTACTGTATAGTCAGACACACTGCTTGATATTTTACTGTATAGTCAGGCACACTGCTTGTCCTTTATATTTTACTGTATAGTCAGACACATAGCTTGTCCTTGATATTTTACTGCATAGTCAGACACGCTGCTTGATATTTTACTGTATAGTCAGACACGCTGCTTGATATTTTACTGTACAGTCAGACACACTGCTTGATATTTTACTGTATAGTCAGACACGCTGCTTGTACTTGATATTTTACTGTATAGTCAGACACACTGCTTGATATTTTAATGTATAGTCAGACACACTACTTGATATTTTACTGTATAGTCAGACACGCTGCTTGATATTTTACTGTATAGTCAGACACACTGCTTGTCCTTGATATTTTACTGTATTGTCAGACACACTGCTTGATATTTTACTGTATAGTCAGACAAACTGCTTGATGTTTTACAGTATAGTCAGACACGCTGCTTGATATTTTACTGTATAGTCAGACACATTGCTTGTCCTTGATATTTTACTGTATAGACAGACGCACAGCTTGATATTTTACTGTACAGTCAGACACACTGCTTGATAGTTTACTGTATAGTCAGACACACTGCTTGATATTTTACTGTATAGTCAGACACGCTGCTTGATATTTTACTGTATAGTCAGACACACTGCATGTCCTTGATATTTTACTGTATAGTCAGACACACTGCTTGATATTTTACTGTATAGTCAGACACACTGCTTGATATTTTACTGTATGTTCAGACACGATGCTTGATGTTTTACTGTATAGTCAGACACGCTGCTTGATATTTTACTGTATAGTCAGACACGCTGCTTGATATTTTACTGTATAGTCAGACACACTGCTTGTCCTTGATATTTTACTGTATAGTCAGACACGCTGCTTGATATTTTACTGTATAGTCTGACACACTGCTTGATATTTTACTGTATAGTCAGACACACTGCTTGTCCTTGATATTTTACTGTATAGTCAGACACGCTGCTTGATATCTTACTGTATAGTCAGACACGCTGCTTGATATCTTACTGTATAGTCAGACACGCTGCTTGTCCTTGATATTTTACTGTATAGTCAGACACACTGCTTGATATTTTACTGTATAGTCAGACACGCTGCTTGATATTTTACTGTATAGTCAGACATACTGCTTGATATTTTATGAATAGTCAGACACGCTGCTTGATATTTTACTGTATAGTCAGACACATAGCTTGTCCTTGATATTTTACTGCATAGTCAGACACGCTGCTTGATATTTTACTGTATAGTCAGACACGCTGCTTGATATTTTACTGTATAGTCAGACACACTGCTTGATATTTCACTGTATAGTCAGACACACTGCTTGATATTTTACTGTATAGTCAGACACGCTGCTTGATATTTTACTGTATAGTCAGACACGCTGCTTGTCCTTGATATTTTACTGTATAGTCAGACGCACAGCTTGATATTTTACTGTACAGTCAGACACACTGCTTGATATTTTACTGTATAGTCAGACACACTGCTTGATATTTTACTGTATAGTCAGACACGCTGCTTGATATTTTACTGTATAGTCAGACACACTGCTTGTCCTTGATATTTTACTGTATAGTCAGACACACTGCTTGATATTTTACTGTATAGTCAGACACACTGCTTGATATTTTACTGTATAGTCAGACACGCTGCTTGATGTTTTACTGTATAGTCAGACACGCTGCTTGATATTTTACTGTATAGTCAGACACGCTGCTTGATATTTTACTGTATAGTCAGACACACTGCTTGTCCTTGATATTTTACTGTATAGTCAGACACGCTGCTTGATATTTTACTGTATAGTCAGACACACTGCTTGATATTTTACTGTATAGTCAGACACACTGCTTGTCCTTGATATTTTACTGTATAGTCAGACACGCTGCTTGATATCTTACTGTATAGTCAGACATGCTGCTTGATATCTTACTGTATAGTCAGATACGCTGCTTGTCCTTGATATTTTACTGTATAGTCAGACACTCTGCTTGATATTTTACTGTATAGTCAGACACGCTGCTTGATATTTTACTGTATAGTCAGACATACTGCTTGATATTTTATGAATAGTCAGACACGCTGCTTGATATTTTACTGTATAGTCAGACACATAGCTTGTCCTTGATATTTTACTGTATAGTCAGACACGCTGCTTGATATTTTACTGTATAGTCAGACACGCTGCTTGATATTTTACTGTATAGTCAGACACACTGCTTGATATTTCACTGTATAGTCAGACACACTGCTTGATATTTTACTGTATAGTCAGACACGCTGCTTGATATTTTACTGTATAGTCAGACACGCTGCTTGTCCTTGATATTTTACTGTATAGTCAGATACACTGCTTGATATTTTACTGTATAGTCAGACACGCTGCTTGTCCTTGATATTTTACTGTATAGTCAGACACACTGCTTGATATTTTACTGTATAGTCAGACACACTGCTTGATATTTTACTGTATAGTCAGGCACACTGCTTGTCCTTTATATTTTACTGTATAGTCAGACACATAGCTTGTCCTTGATATTTTACTGCATAGTCAGACACGCTGCTTGATATTTTCCTGTATAGTCAGACACGCTGCTTGATATTTTACTGTATAGTCAGACACACTGCTTGATATTTCACTGTATAGTCAGACACACTGCTTGATATTTTACTGTATAGTCAGACACGCTGCTTGATATTTTACTGTATAGTCAGACACGCTGCTTGTCCTTGATATTTTACTGTATAGTCAGAAGCACAGCTTGATATTTTACTGTACAGTCAGACACACTGCTTGATATTTTACTGTATAGTCAGACACACTGCTTGATATTTTACTGTATAGTCAGACACGCTGCTTGATATTTTACTGTATAGTCAGACACACTGCTTGTCCTTGATATTTTACTGTATAGTCAGACACACTGCTTGATATTTTACTGTATAGTCAGACACACTGCTTGATATTTTACTGTATAGTCAGACACGCTGCTTGATGTTTTACTGTATAGTCAGACACGCTGCTTGATATTTTACTGTATAGTTAGACACGCTGCTTGATATTTTACTGTATAGTCAGACACACTGCTTGTCCTTGATATTTTACTGTATAGTCAGACACGCTGCTTGATATTTTACTGTATAGTCAGACACACTGCTTGATATTTTACTGTATAGTCAGACACACTGCTTGTCCTTGATATTTTACTGTATAGTCAGACACGCTGCTTGATATCTTACTGTATAGTCAGACACGCTGCTTGATATCTTACTGTATAGTCAGACACGCTGCTTGTCCTTGATATTTTACTGTATAGTCAGACACGCTGCTTGATATTTTACTGTATAGTCAGACACGCTGCTTGATATTTTACTGTATAGTCAGACATACTGCTTGATGTTTTACTGTATAGTCAGACACACTGCTTGTCCTTGATATTTTACTGTATAGTCAGACACACTGCTTGATATTTTACTGTATAGTCAGACACACAGCTTGTCCTTGATATTTTACTGTATAGTCAGACACACTGCTTGATATTTCACTGTATAGTCAGACACACTGCTTGATATTTTTCTGTATAGTCAGACACACTGCTTGATATTTTACTATATAGTCAGACACACTGCTTGATATTTTACGGTATAGTCAGACACACTGCTTGATATTTTACTGTATAGTCAGACACACGGCTTGATATTTTACTGTATAGTCACACACGCTGCTTGTCCTTGATATTTTACTGTATAGTCAGACACGCTTCTTGATATTTTACTGTATAGTCAGACACACTGCTTGTCCTTGATATTTTACTGTATAGTCAGACACGCTGCTTGTCCTTGATATTTTACTGTATAGTCAGACACACTGCTTGATATTTTACTGTATAGTCAGACACACTGCTTGATTTTTTACTGTATATTCAGACACGCTGCTTGATATTTTACTGTATGGTCAGACAAACTGCTTGATATTTTACTGTGTAGTCAGACACACTGCTTGATATTTTACTGTATAGTCAGACACACAGCTTGTCCTTGATATTTTACTGTATAGTCAGACACACTGCTTGTCCTTGATATTTTACTGTATAGTCAGACACACTGCTTGATATTTTACTGTATAGTCAGACACACAGCTTGTCCTTGATATTTTACTGTATAGTCAGACACACTGCTTGTCCTTGATATTTTACTGTATAGTCAGACACACTGCTTGATATTTTACTGTATAGTCAGACACACTGCTTGATATTTTACTGTATAGTCAGACAGACTGCTTGTCCTTGATATTTTACTGTATAGTCAGACACACTGCTAGATATTTTACTGTATAGTCAGACACACTGCTTGATATTTTACTGTATAGTCAGACACACTGCTTGATATTTTACTGTATAGTCAGACACACTGCTTGTCCTTGATATTTTACTGTATAGTCAGACACACTGCTTGATATTTTACTGTATAGTCAGACATGCTGCTTGTCCTTGATATTTTACTGTATAGTCAGACACGCTGCTTGATATTTTACTGTATAGTCAGAAACACTGCTTGATATTTTACTGTATAATCAGACACACAGCTTGTCCTTGATATTTTACTGTATAGTCAGACACACAGCTTGTCCTTGATATTTTACTGTATAGTCAGACACATAGCTTGTCCTTGATATTTTTGTGTATAGTCAGACACGCTGCTTGATATTTTACTGTATAGTCAGACACGCTGCTTGATATTTTACTGTATAGTCAGACACACTGCTTGATATTTCACTGTATAGTCAGACACACTGCTTGATATTTTACTGTATAGTCAGACACGCTGCTTGATATTTTACTGTATAGTCAGACACGCTGCTTGTCCTTGATATTTTACTGTATAGTCAGATACACTGCTTGATATTTTACTGTATAGTCAGACACGCTGCTTGTCCTAGATATTTTACTGTATAGTCAGACACACTGCTTGATATTTTACTGTATAGTCAGACACACTGCTTGTCCTTGATATTTTACTGTATATTCAGACACACTGATTGATATTTTACTGTATAGTCAGACACGCTGCTTGTCCTTGATATTTTATTGTATAGTCAGACACACTGCTTGATATTTTACTGTATAGTCAGACACACTGCTTGATATTTTACTGTATAGTCAGACACGCTGCTTGATATTTTACTGTATAGTCAGACACACTGCTTGTCCTTGATATTTTACTGTATTGTCAGACACACTGCTTGATATTTTACTGTATAGTCAGACACACTGCTTGATGTTTTACAGTATAGTCAGACACGCTGCTTGATATTTTACTGTATAGTCAGACACATTGATTGTCCTTGATATTTTACTGTATAGTCAGACGCACAACTTGATATTTTACTGTACAGTCAGACACACTGCTTGATAATTTACTGTATAGTCAGACACGCTGCTTGTACTTGATATTTTACTGTTTAGTCAGACACACTGCTTGATATTTTACTGTATAGTCAGACACACTGCTTGATATTTTACTGTATAGTCAGACACGCTGCTTGATGTTTTACTGTATAGTCCGACACACTGCTTGATATTTTACTGTATAGTCAGACACACTGCTTGATATTTTACTGTATAGTCAGACACACTGCTTGTCCTTGATATTTTACTGTATAGTCAGAAACACTGCTTGATATTTTACTGTATAATCAGACACACAGCTTGTCCTTGATATTTTACTGTATAGTCAGACACACAGCTTGTCCTTGATATTTTACTGTATAGTCAGACACATAGCTTGTCCTTGATATTTTTGTGTATAGTCAGACACGCTGCTTGATATTTTACTGTATAGTCAGACACGCTGCTTGATATTTTACTGTATAGTCAGACACACTGCTTGATATTTCACTGTATAGTCAGACACACTGCTTGATATTTTACTGTATAGTCAGACACGCTGCTTGATATTTTACTGTATAGTCAGACACGCTGCTTGTCCTTGATATTTTACTGTATAGTCAGATACACTGCTTGATATTTTACTGTATAGTCAGACACGCTGCTTTTCCTAGATATTTTACTGTATAGTCAGACACACTGCTTGATATTTTACTGTATAGTCAGACACACTGCTTGTCCTTGATATTTTACTGTATATTCAGACACACTGATTGATATTTTACTGTATAGTCAGACACGCTGCTTGTCCTTGATATTTTATTGTATAGTCAGACACACTGCTTGATATTTTACTGTATAGTCAGACACACTGCTTGATATTTTACTGTATAGTCAGACACGCTGCTTGATATTTTACTGTATAGTCAGACACACTGCTTGTCCTTGATATTTTACTGTATTGTCAGACACACTGCTTGATATTTTACTGTATAGTCAGACACACTGCTTGATGTTTTACAGTATAGTCAGACACGCTGCTTGATATTTTACTGTATAGTCAGACACATTGATTGTCCTTGATATTTTACTGTATAGTCAGACGCACAGCTTGATATTTTACTGTACAGTCAGACACACTGCTTGATAATTTACTGTATAGTCAGACACGCTGCTTGTACTTGATATTTTACTGTTTAGTCAGACACACTGCTTGATATTTTACTGTATAGTCAGACACACTGCTTGATATTTTACTGTATAGTCAGACACGCTGCTTGATGTTTTACTGTATAGTCAGACACGCTGCTTGATATTTTACTGTATAGTCAGACACGCTGCTTGATATTTTACTGTATAGTCAGACACACTGCTTGTCCTTGATATTTTACTGTATAGTCAGACACGCTGCTTGATATTTTACTGTATAGTCAGACACACTGCTTGATATTTTACTGTATAGTCAGACACACTGCTTGTCCTTGATATTTTACTGTATAGTCAGACACGCTGCTTGATATCTTACTGCATTTTACATTTACATTTTAGTCATTTAGCAGACGCTCTTATCCAGAGCGACTTACAGTAGTGAATGCATACATTTCATACATTTTTTTTTTTTTTCTGTGCTGGACCCCCGTGGGAATCGAACCCACAACCCTGGTGTTGCAAACACCATGCTCTACCAACTGAGCTACAGGGACTTACTGTATAGTCAGACACGCTGCTTGATATCTTACTGTATAGTCAGAAACGCTGCTTGTACTTGATATTTTACTGTATAGTCAGACACGCTGCTTGATATTTTACTGTATAGTCAGACACGCTGCTTGATATTTTACTGTATAGTCAGACATACTGCTTGATATTTTACTGAATAGTCAGACACACTGCTTGATATTTTACTGTATAGTCAGACAAAGTGCTTGATATTTTACTGTATAGTCAGACAAACTGCTTGATATTTTACTGTATAGTCAGACACACTGCTTGATATTTTACTGTATAGTCAGACACACTGCTTGATTTTTTACTGTATATTCAGACACGCTGCTTGATATTTTACTGTATGGTCAGACAAACTGCTTGATATTTTACTGTGTAGTCAGACACACTGCTTGATATTTTACTGTATAGTCAGACACACAGCTTGTCCTTGATATTTTACTGTATAGTCAGACACACTGCTTGTCCTTGATATTTTACTGTATAGTCAGACACACTGCTTGATATTTTACTGTATAGTCAGACACACAGCTTGTCCTTGATATTTTACTGTATAGTCAGACACACTGCTTGTCCTTGATATTTTACTGTATAGTCAGACACACTGCTTGATATTTTACTGTATAGTCAGACACACTGCTTGATATTTTACTGTATAGTCAGACAGACTGCTTGTCCTTGATATTTTACTGTATAGTCAGACACACTGCTAGATATTTTACTGTATAGTCAGACACACTGCTTGATATTTTACTGTATAGTCAGACACACTGCTTGATATTTTACTGTATAGTCAGACACACTGCTTGTCCTTGATATTTTACTGTATAGTCAGACACACTGCTTGATATTTTACTGTATAGTCAGACATGCTGCTTGTCCTTGATATTTTACTGTATAGTCAGACACGCTGCTTGATATTTTACTGTATAGTCAGAAACACTGCTTGATATTTTACTGTATAATCAGACACACAGCTTGTCCTTGATATTTTACTGTATAGTCAGACACACAGCTTGTCCTTGATATTTTACTGTATAGTCAGACACATAGCTTGTCCTTGATATTTTACTGTATAGTCAGATACACTGCTTGATATTTTACTGTATAGTCAGACACGCTGCTTGATATTTTACTGTATAGTCAGACACACTGCTTGATATTTCACTGTATAGTCAGACACACTGCTTGATATTTTACTGTATAGTCAGACACGCTGCTTGATATTTTACTGTATAGTCAGACACGCTGCTTGTCCTTGATATTTTACTGTATAGTCAGATACACTGCTTGATATTTTACTGTATAGTCAGACACGCTGCTTGTCCTTGATATTTTACTGTATAGTCAGACACACTGCTTGATATTTTACTGTATAGTCAGACACACTGCTTGTCCTTGATATTTTACTGTATATTCAGACACACTGATTGATATTTTACTGTATAGTCAGACACGCTGCTTGTCCTTGATATTTTATTGTATAGTCAGACACACTGCTTGATATTTTACTGTATAGTCAGACACACTGCTTGATATTTTACTGTATAGTCAGACACGCTGCTTGATATTTTACTGTATAGTCAGACACGCTGCTTGATATTTTACTGTATAGTCAGACACACTGCTTGATATTTTACTGTATAGTCAGACACACTGCTTGATATTTTACTGTATAGTCAGACACACTGCTTGATATTTTACTGTATAGTCAGACACGCTGCTTGATATTTTACTGTATAGTCAGACACGCTGCTTGATATTTTACTGTATAGTCAGAAACACTGCTTGATATTTTACTGTATAGTCAGACACGCTGCTTGATATTTTACTGTATAGTCAGACACGCTGCTTGATATTTTACTGTATAGTCAGACACGCTGCTTGATATTTTACTGTATAGTCAGACACACTGCTTGATATTTTACTGTATAGTCAGACACGCTGCTTGTCCTTGATATTTTACTGTATAGTCAGACATACTGCTTGATATTTTACTGAATAGTCAGACACACTGCTTGATATTTTACTGTATAGTCAGACAAAGTGCTTGATATTTTACTGTATAGTCAGACAAACTGCTTGATATTTTACTGTATAGTCAGACACACTGCTTGATATTTTACTGTATAGTCAGACACACTGCTTGATTTTTTACTGTATATTCAGACACGCTGCTTGATATTTTACTGTATGGTCAGACAAACTGCTTGATATTTTACTGTGTAGTCAGACACACTGCTTGATATTTTACTGTATAGTCAGACACACAGCTTGTCCTTGATATTTTACTGTATAGTCAGACACACTGCTTGTCCTTGATATTTTACTGTATAGTCAGACACACTGCTTGATATTTTACTGTATAGTCAGACACACAGCTTGTCCTTGATATTTTACTGTATAGTCAGACACACTGCTTGTCCTTGATATTTTACTGTATAGTCAGACACACTGCTTGATATTTTACTGTATAGTCAGACACACTGCTTGATATTTTACTGTATAGTCAGACAGACTGCTTGTCCTTGATATTTTACTGTATAGTCAGACACACTGCTAGATATTTTACTGTATAGTCAGACACACTGCTTGATATTTTACTGTATAGTCAGACACACTGCTTGATATTTTACTGTATAGTCAGACACACTGCTTGTCCTTGATATTTTACTGTATAGTCAGACACACTGCTTGATATTTTACTGTATAGTCAGACATGCTGCTTGTCCTTGATATTTTACTGTATAGTCAGACACGCTGCTTGATATTTTACTGTATAGTCAGAAACACTGCTTGATATTTTACTGTATAATCAGACACACAGCTTGTCCTTGATATTTTACTGTATAGTCAGACACACAGCTTGTCCTTGATATTTTACTGTATAGTCAGACACATAGCTTGTCCTTGATATTTTACTGTATAGTCAGATACACTGCTTGATATTTTACTGTATAGTCAGACACGCTGCTTGATATTTTACTGTATAGTCAGACACACTGCTTGATATTTCACTGTATAGTCAGACACACTGCTTGATATTTTACTGTATAGTCAGACACGCTGCTTGATATTTTACTGTATAGTCAGACACGCTGCTTGTCCTTGATATTTTACTGTATAGTCAGATACACTGCTTGATATTTTACTGTATAGTCAGACACGCTGCTTGTCCTTGATATTTTACTGTATAGTCAGACACACTGCTTGATATTTTACTGTATAGTCAGACACACTGCTTGTCCTTGATATTTTACTGTATATTCAGACACACTGATTGATATTTTACTGTATAGTCAGACACGCTGCTTGTCCTTGATATTTTATTGTATAGTCAGACACACTGCTTGATATTTTACTGTATAGTCAGACACACTGCTTGATATTTTACTGTATAGTCAGACACGCTGCTTGATATTTTACTGTATAGTCAGACACGCTGCTTGATATTTTACTGTATAGTCAGACACACTGCTTGATATTTTACTGTATAGTCAGACACACTGCTTGATATTTTACTGTATAGTCAGACACACTGCTTGATATTTTACTGTATAGTCAGACACGCTGCTTGATATTTTACTGTATAGTCAGACACGCTGCTTGATATTTTACTGTATAGTCAGAAACACTGCTTGATATTTTACTGTATAGTCAGACACGCTGCTTGATATTTTACTGTATAGTCAGACACGCTGCTTGATATTTTACTGTATAGTCAGACACGCTGCTTGATATTTTACTGTATAGTCAGACACACTGCTTGATATTTTACTGTATAGTCAGACACGCTGCTTGTCCTTGATATTTTACTGTATAGTCAGACACGCTGCTTGATATTTTACTGTATAGTCAGACACGCTGCTTGTCCTTGATATGTTACTGTATAGTCAGACACACTGCTTGATATTTTACTGTATAGTCAGACACACTGCTTGATATTTTACTGTATAGTCAGACACACTGCTTGCCCTTGATATTTTACTGTATAGTCAGACACACTGCTTGATATTTTACTGTATAGTCAGACACACTGCTTGATATTTTACTGTATAGTCAGACACGCTGCTTGATGTTTTACTGTATAGTCAGACACGCTGCTTGATATTTTATTGTATAGTCAGACACGCAGCTTGATATTTTACTGTATAGTCAGAAACACTGCTTGTCCTTGATATTTTACTGTATAGTCAGACACACAGCTTGTCCTTCATATTTTACTGTATAGTCAGACACACTGCTTGATAATTTACTGTATAGTCAGACACGCTGCTTGTACTTGATATTTTACTGTATAGTCAGACACACTGCTTGATATTTTACTGTATAGTCAGACACACTGCTTGATATTTTACTGTATAGTCAGACGCACAGCTTGATATTTTACTGTACAGTCAGACACACTGCTTGATAATTTACTGTATGTCAGACACGCTGCTTGTACTTGATATTTTACTGTATAGTCAGACACACTGCTTGATATTTTACTGTATAGTCAGACACACTGCTTGATATTTTACTGTATAGTCAGACACTCTGCTTGATATTTTACTGTATAGTCAGACACACTGCTTGTCCTTGATATTTTACTGTATAGTCAGACACACTGCTTGATATTTTACTGTATAGTCAGACACACTGCTTGATATTTTACTGTATAGTCAGACACGCTGCTTGATGTTTTACTGTATAGTCAGACACGCTGCTTGATATTTTACTGTATAGTCAGACACGCAGCTTGATATTTTACTGTATAGTCAGACACGCTGCTTGATATTTTCCTGTATAGTCAGACACACTTCTTGATATTTTACTGTATAGTCAGACACACTGCTTGTCCTTGATATTTTACTGTATAGTCAGACACGTTGCTTGATATCTTACTGTATAGTCAGACATGCTGCTTGATATCTTACTGTATAGTCAGACACGCTGCTTGTCCTTGATATTTTACTGTATAGTCAGACACGCTGCTTGATATTTTACTGTATAGTCAGACACGCTGCTTGATATTTTACTGTATAGTCAGACATACTGCTTGATATTTTATGAATAGTCAGACACACTGCTTGATATTTTACTGTATAGTCAGACAAAGTGCTTGATATTTTACTGTATAGTCAGACACACTGCTTGATATTTTACTGTATAGTCAGACAGACTGCTTGTCCTTGATATTTTACTGTATAGTCAGACACGCTGCTTGATATTTTCCTGTATAGTCAGACACACTTCTTGATATTTTACTGTATAGTCAGACACACTGCTTGTCCTTGATATTTTACTGTATAGTCAGACACGTTGCTTGATATCTTACTGTATAGTCAGACATGCTGCTTGATATCTTACTGTATAGTCAGACACGCTGCTTGTCCTTGATATTTTACTGTATAGTCAGACACGCTGCTTGATATTTTACTGTATAGTCAGACACGCTGCTTGATATTTTACTGTATAGTCAGACATACTGCTTGATATTTTATGAATAGTCAGACACACTGCTTGATATTTTACTGTATAGTCAGACAAAGTGCTTGATATTTTACTGTATAGTCAGACACACTGCTTGATATTTTACTGTATAGTCAGACAGACTGCTTGTCCTTGATATTTTACTGTATAGTCAGACACGCTGCTTGTCCTTGATATTTTACTGTATAGTCAGACACACTGCTTGATATTTTATTGTGTAGTCAGACACACTGCTTGATATTTTACTGTATAGTCAGACACACTGCTTGATGTTTTACTGTATAGTCAGACACAAAGCTTGTCCTTGATATTTTACTGTATAGTCAGACACACTGCTTGATATTTTACTGTATAGTCAGGCACACTGCTTGATATTTTACTGTATAGACAGACACACTGCTTGATATTTTACTGTATAGTCAGACACACTGCTTGTCCTTGATATTTTACTGTATAGTCAGACACACTGCTTGATATTTTATTGTATAGTCAGACACACTGCTTGATATTTTACTGTATAGTCAGACACACTGCTTGATATTTTACTGTATAGTCAGACACACTGCTTGTCCTTGATATTTTACTGTATAGTCAGACACACTGCTTGATATTTTACTGTATAGTCAGACATGCTGCTTGTCCTTGATATTTTACTGTATAGTCAGACACGCTGCTTGATATTTTACTGTATAGTCAGACACACTGCTTGATATTTTACTGTATAATCAGACACACAGCTTGTCCTTGATATTTTACTGTATAGTCAGACACATTACTTGTCCTTGATATTTTACTGTATAGTCAGACATGCTGCTTGATATTTTACTGTATAGTCAGACACGCTGCTTGATATTTTACTGTATAGTCAGACACACTGCTTGATATTTTACTGTATAGTCAGACACGCTGCTTGATATTTTACTGTATAGTCAGACACGCTGCTTGATATTTTACTGTATAGTCAGACACACTGCTTGATATTTTACTGTATAGTCAGACACGCTGCTTGATATTTTACTGTATAGTCAGACACTGCTTGCCCTTGATATTTTACTGTATAGTCAGACACACTGCTTGATATTTTACTGTATAGTCAGACACACTGCTTGATATTTTACTGTATAGTCAGACACGCTGCTTGATGTTTTACTGTATAGTCAGACACGCTGCTTGATATTTTATTGTATAGTCAGACACGCAGCTTGATATTTTACTGTATATTCAGACACACTGCTTGTCCTTGATATTTTACTGTATAGTCAGACACACTGCTTGATATTTTACTGTATAGTCAGACGCACAGCTTGATATTTTACTGTACAGTCAGACACACTGCTTGATAATTTACTGTATGTCAGACACGCTGCTTGTACTTGATATATTACTGTATAGTCAGACACACTGCTTGATATTTTACTGTATAGTCAGACACACTGCTTGATATTTTACTGTATAGTCAGACACACTGCTTGTCCTTGATATTTTACTGTATAGTCAGACACACTGCTTGATATTTTACTGTATAGTCAGACACACTGCTTGATATTTTACTGTATAGTCAGACACGCTGCTTGATGTTTTACTGTATAGTCAGACACGCTGCTTGATATTTTACTGTATAGTCAGACACGCTGCTTGATATTTTACTGTATAGTCAGACACACTGCTTGTCCTTGATATTTTACTGTATAGTCAGACACGCTGCTTGATATTTTCCTGTATAGTCAGACACACTGCTTGATATTTTACTGTATAGTCAGACACACTGCTTGTCCTTGATATTTTACTGTATAGTCAGACACGTTGCTTGATATTTTACTGTATAGTCAGACACGCTGCTTGATATCTTACTGTATAGTCAGACACGCTGCTTGTCCTTGATATTTTACTGTATAGTCAGACACGCTGCTTGATATTTTACAGTATAGTCAGACACGTTGCTTGATATTTTATGAATAGTCAGACACATTGCTTGATATTTTACTGTATAGTCAGACAAAGTGCTTGATATTTTACTGTATAGTCAGACACACTGCTTGATATTTTACTGTATAGTCAGACACACTGCTTGTCCTTGATATTTTACTGTATAGTCAGACACGCTGATTGTCCTTGATATTTTACTGTATAGTCAGACACACTGCTTGATATTTTACTGTGTAGTCAGACACACTGCTTGATATTTTACTGTATAGTCAGACACACTGCTTGATGTTTTACTGTATAGTCAGACACACAGCTTGTCCTTGATATTTTACTGTATAGTCAGACACACTGCTTGATATTTTACTGTATAGTCAGACACACTGCTTGATATTTTACTGTATAGACAGACACACTGCTTGATATTTTACTGTATAGTCAGACACACTGCTTGTCCTTGATATTTTACTGTATAGTCAGACACACTTTTTGATATTTTACTGTATAGTCAGACACTCTGCTTGATATTTTACTGTATAGTCAGACACACTGCTTGTCCTTGATATTTTACTGTATAGTCAGACACACTGCTTGATATTTTACTGTATAGTCAGACACACTGCTTGATATTTTACTGTATAGTCAGACACGCTGCTTGATGTTTTACTGTATAGTCAGACACGCTGCTTGATATTTTACTGTATAGTCAGACACACTGCTTGATATTTTACTGTATAGTCAGACACACTGCTTGTCCTTGATATTTTACTGTATAGCCAGACACGCTGCTTGATATTTTCCTGTATAGTCAGACACACTGCTTGATATTTTACTATATAGTCAGACACACTGCTTGTCCTTGATATTTTACTGTATAGTCAGACACGTTGCTTGATATCTTACTGTATAGTCAGACACGCTGCTTGATATCTTACTGTATAGTCAGACACGCTGCTTGTCCTTGATATTTTACTGTATAGTCATACACGCTGCTTGATATTTTACTGTATAGTCAGACACACTGCTTGATATTTTATGAATAGTCAGACACACTGCTTGATATTTTACTGTATAGTCAGACACAATGCTTGTCCTTGATATTTTACTGTATAGTCAGACACGCTGCTTGTCCTTGATATTTTACTGTATAGTCAGACACACTGCTTGATATTTTACTGTGTAGTCAGACACACTGCTTGATATTTTACTGTATAGTCAGACACACTGCTTGATGTTTTACTGTATAGTCAGACACACAGCTTGTCCTTGATATTTTACTGTATAGTCAGACACACTGCTTGATATTTTACTGTATAGTCAGACACACTGCTTGATATTTTACTGTATAGACAGACACACTGCTTGATATTTTACTGTATAGTCAGACACACTGCTTGTCCTTGATATTTTACTGTATAGTCAGACACTCTTCTTGATATTTTACTGTATAGTCAGACACACTGCTTGATATTTTACTGTATAGTCAGACACACTGCTTGATATTTTACTGTATAGTCAGACACACTGCTTGTCCTTGATATTTTACTGTATAGTCAGACACACTGCTTGATATTTTACTGTATAGTCAGACATGCTGCTTGTCCTTGGTATTTTACTGTATAGTCAGACACGCTGCTTGATATTTTACTGTATAGTCAGACACACTGCTTGATATTTTACTGTATAATCAGACACACAGCTTGTCCTTGATATTTTACTGTATAGTCAGACACACAGCTTGTCCTTGATATTTTACTGTATAGTCAGACACACAGCTTGTCCTTGATATTTTACTGTATAGTCAGACACGCTGCTTGATATTTTACTGTATAGTCAGACACGCTGCTTGATATTTTACTGTATAGTCAGACACACTGCTTGATATTTTACTGTATAGTCAGACACGCTGCTTGATATTTTACTGTATAGTCAGACATGCTGCTTGATATTTTACTGTATAGTCAGACACACTGCTTGATATTTTACTGTATAGTCAGACACGCTGCTTGATATTTTACTGTATAGTCAGACACGCTGCTTGTCCTTGATATTTTACTGTATAGTCAGACACGCTGCTTGATATTTTACTGTATAGTCAGACACGCTGCTTGTCCTTGATATTTTACTGTATAGTCAGACACACTGCTTGATATTTTACTGTATAGTCAGACACGCTGCTTGATATTTTACTGTGTAGTCAGACACACAGCTTGCCCTTGATATTTTACTGTATAGTCAGACACACTGCTTGATATTTTACTGTATAGTCAGACACACTGCTTGATATTTTACTGTATAGTCAGACACGCTGCTTGATGTTTTACTGTATAGTCAGACACGCTGCTTGATATTTTATTGTATAGTCAGCCACGCAGCTTGATATTTTACTGTATACTCAGACACACTGCTTGTCCTTGATATTTTACTGTATAGTCAGACACACTGCTTGATATTTTACTGTATAGTCAGACACACTGCTTGATATTTTACTGTATAGTCAGACACGCTGCTTGATGTTTTACTGTATAGTCAGACACGCTGCTTGATATTTTATTGTATAGTCAGCCACGCAGCTTGATATTTTACTGTATACTCAGACACACTGCTTGTCCTTGATATTTTACTGTATAGTCAGACACACTGCTTGATATTTTACTGTATAGTCAGACACACTGCTTGATATTTTACTGTATAGACAGACACACTGCATGATATTTTACTGTATAGTCAGACACACTGCTTGTCCTTGATATTTTACTGTATAGTCAGACACACTGCTTGATATTTTACTGTATAGTCAGACACACTGCTTGATATTTTACTGTATAGTCAGACACACTGCTTGATATTTTACTGTATAGTCAGACACACTCCTTGTCCTTGATATTTTACTGTATAGTCAGACACACTGCTTGATATTTTACTGTATAGTCAGACATGCTGCTTGTCCTTGATATTTTACTGTATAGTCAGACACGCTGCTTGATATTTTACTGTATAGTCAGACACACTGCTTGATATTTTACTGTATAATCAGACACACAGCTTGTCCTTGATATTTTACTGTATAGTCAGACACACAGCTTGTCCTTGATATTTTACTGTATAGTCAGACACACAGCTTGTCCTTGATATTTTACTGTATAGTCAGACACGCTGCTTGATATTTTACTGTATAGTCAGACACGCTGCTTGATATTTTACTGTATAGTCAGACACACTGCTTGATATTTTACTGTATAGTCAGACACGCTGCTTGATATTTTACTGTATAGTCAGACACGCTGCTTGATATTTTACTGTATAGTCAGACACACTGCTTGATATTTTACTGTATAGTCAGACACACTGCTTGATATTTTACTGTATAGTCAGACACGCTGCTTGTCCTTGATATTTTACTGTATAGTCAGACACGCTGCTTGATATTTTACTGTATAGTCAGACACGCTGCTTGTCCTTGATATGTTACTGTATAGTCAGACACACTGCTTGATATTTTACTGTATAGTCAGACACGCTGCTTGATATTTTACTGTATAGTCAGACACACTGCTTGCCCTTGATATTTTACTGTATAGTCAGACACACTGCTTGATATTTTACTGTATAGTCAGACACACTGCTTGATATTTTACTGTATAGTCAGACACGCTGCTTGATGTTTTACTGTATAGTCAGACACGCTGCTTGATATTTTATTGTATAGTCAGACACGCAGCTTGATATTTTACTGTATAGTCAGACACACTGCTGGTCCTTGATATTTTACTGTATAGTCAGACACACAGCTTGTCCTTGAAATTTTACTGTATAGTCAGACACACTGCTTGATATTTTACTGTATAGTCAGACACGCTGCTTGTCCTTGATATTTTACTGTATAGTCAGACACACTGCTTGATATTTTACTGTATAGTCAGACACGCTGCTTGATATTTTACTGTATAGTCAGACACACTGCTTGATATTTTACTGTATAATCAGACACACAGGTTGTCCTTGATATTTTACTATATAGTCAGACACACAGCTTGTCCTTGATATTTTACTGTATAGTCAGACACACAGCTTGTCCTTGATATTTTACTGTATAGTCAGACACGCTGCTTGATATTTTACTGTATAGTCAGACACGCTGCTTGATATTTTACTGTATAGTCAGACACACTGCTTGATATTTTACTGTATAGTCAGACACGCTGCTTGATATTTTACTGTATAGTCAGACACGCTGCTTGATATTTTACTGTATAGTCAGACACACTGCTTGATATTTTACTGTATAGTCAGACACACTGCTTGATATTTTACTGTATAGTCAGACACGCTGCTTGTCCTTGATATTTTACTGTATAGTCAGACACGCTGCTTGATATTTTACTGTATAGTCAGACACGCTGCTTGTCCTTGATATGTTACTGTATAGTCAGACACACTGCTTGATATTTTACTGTATAGTCAGACACGCTGCTTGATATTTTACTGTATAGTCAGACACACTGCTTGCCCTTGATATTTTACTGTATAGTCAGACACGCTGCTTGATATTTTACTGTATAGTCAGACACGCTGCTTGTCCTTGATATGTTACTGTATAGTCAGACACACTGCTTGATATTTTACTGTATAGTCAGACACGCTGCTTGATATTTTACTGTATAGTCAGACACACTGCTTGCCCTTGATATTTTACTGTATAGTCAGACACACTGCTTGATATTTTACTGTATAGTCAGACACACTGCTTGATATTTTACTGTATAGTCAGACACGCTGCTTGATGTTTTACTGTATAGTCAGACACGCTGCTTGATATTTTATTGTATAGTCAGACACGCAGCTTGATATTTTACTGTATAGTCAGACACACTGCTGGTCCTTGATATTTTACTGTATAGTCAGACACACAGCTTGTCCTTGAAATTTTACTGTATAGTCAGACACACTGCTTGATATTTTACTGTATAGTCAGACACGCTGCTTGTCCTTGATATTTTACTGTATAGTCAGACACACTGCTTGATATTTTACTGTATAGTCAGACACGCTGCTTGATATTTTACTGTATAGTCAGACACACTGCTTGATATTTTACTGTATAATCAGACACACAGCATGTCCTTGATATTTTACTGTATAGTCAGACACACAGCTTGTCCTTGATATTTTACTGTATAGTCAGACACACAGCTTGTCCTTGATATTTTACTGTATAGTCAGACACGCTGCTTGATATTTTACTGTATAGTCAGACACGCTGCTTGATATTTTACTGTATAGTCAGACACACTGCTTGATATTTTACTGTATAGTCAGACACGCTGCTTGATATTTTACTGTATAGTCAGACACGCTGCTTGATATTTTACTGTATAGTCAGACACACTGCTTGATATTTTACTGTATAGTCAGACACACTGCTTGATATTTTACTGTATAGTCAGACACGCTGCTTGTCCTTGATATTTTACTGTATAGTCAGACACGCTGCTTGATATTTTACTGTATAGTCAGACACGCTGCTTGTCCTTGATATGTTACTGTATAGTCAGACACACTGCTTGATATTTTACTGTATAGTCAGACACGCTGCTTGATATTTTACTGTATAGTCAGACACACTGCTTGCCCTTGATATTTTACTGTATAGTCAGACACACTGCTTGATATTTTACTGTATAGTCAGACACACTGCTTGATATTTTACTGTATAGTCAGACACGCTGCTTGATGTTTTACTGTATAGTCAGACACGCTGCTTGATATTTTATTGTATAGTCAGACACGCAGCTTGATATTTTACTGTATAGTCAGACACACTGCTGGTCCTTGATATTTTACTGTATAGTCAGACACACAGCTTGTCCTTGATATTTTACTGTATAGTCAGACACACTGCTTGATATTTTACTGTATAGTCAGACACGCTGCTTGTCCTTGATATTTTACTGTATAGTCAGACACACTGCTTGATATTTTACTGTATAGTCAGACACGCTGCTTGATATTTTACTGTATAGTCAGACACACAGCTTGCCCTTGATATTTTACTGTATAGTCAGACACACTGCTTGATATTTTACTGTATAGTCAGACACACTGCTTGATATTTTAATGTATAGTCAGACACGCTGCTTGATGTTTTACTGTATAGTCAGACACGCTGCTTGATATTTTATTGTATAGTCAGCCACGCAGCTTGATATTTTACTGTATACTCAGACACACTGCTTGTCCTTGATATTTTACTGTATAGTCAGACACACTGCTTGATATTTTACTGTATAGTCAGACACACTGCTTGATATTTTACTGTATAGACAGACACACTGCATGATATTTTACTGTATAGTCAGACACACTGCTTGTCCTTGATATTTTACTGTATAGTCAGACACACTGCTTGATATTTTACTGTATAGTCAGACACACTGCTTGATATTTTACTGTATAGTCAGACACACTGATTGATATTTTACTGTATAGTCAGACACACTCCTTGTCCTTGATATTTTACTGTATAGTCAGACACACTGCTTGATATTTTACTGTATAGTCAGACATGCTGCTTGTCCTTGATATTTTACTGTATAGTCAGACACGCTGCTTGATATTTTACTGTATAGTCAGACACACTGCTTGATATTTTACTGTATAATCAGACACACAGCTTGTCCTTGATATTTTACTGTATAGTCAGACACACAGCTTGTCCTTGATATTTTACTGTATAGTCAGACACACAGCTTGTCCTTGATATTTTACTGTATAGTCAGACACGCTGCTTGATATTTTACTGTATAGTCAGACACACTGCTTGATATTTTACTGTATAATCAGACACACAGCTTGTCCTTGATATTTTACTGTATAGTCAGACACACAGCTTGTCCTTGATATTTTACTGTATAGTCAGACACACAGCTTGTCCTTGATATTTTACTGTATAGTCAGACACGCTGCTTGATATTTTACTGTATAGTCAGATACGCTGCTTGATATTTTACTGTATAGTCAGACACACTGCTTGATATTTTACTGTATAGTCAGACACGCTGCTTGATATTTTACTGTATAGTCAGACACGCTGCTTGATATTTTACTGTATAGTCAGACACACTGCTTGATATTTTACTGTATAGTCAGACACACTGCTTGATATTTTACTGTATAGTCAGACACGCTGCTTGTCCTTGATATTTTACTGTATAGTCAGACACGCTGCTTGATATTTTACTGTATAGTCAGACACGCTGCTTGTCCTTGATATGTTACTGTATAGTCAGACACACTGCTTGATATTTTACTGTATAGTCAGACACGCTGCTTGATATTTTACTGTATAGTCAGACACACTGCTTGCCCTTGATATTTTACTGTATAGTCAGACACACTGCTTGATATTTTACTGTATAGTCAGACACACTGCTTGATATTTTACTGTATAGTCAGACACGCTGCTTGATGTTTTACTGTATAGTCAGACACGCTGCTTGATATTTTATTGTATAGTCAGACACGCAGCTTGATATTTTACTGTATAGTCAGACACACTGCTGGTCCTTGATATTTTACTGTATAGTCAGACACACAGCTTGTCCTTGATATTTTACTGTATAGTCAGACACACTGCTTGATATTTTACTGTATAGTCAGACACGCTGCTTGTCCTTGATATTTTACTGTATAGTCAGACACACTGCTTGATATTTTACTGTATAGTCAGACACGCTGCTTGATATTTTACTGTATAGTCAGACACACAGCTTGCCCTTGATATTTTACTGTATAGTCAGACACACTGCTTGATATTTTACTGTATAGTCAGACACACTGCTTGATATTTTACTGTATAGTCAGACACGCTGCTTGATGTTTTACTGTATAGTCAGACACGCTGCTTGATATTTTATTGTATAGTCAGCCACGCAGCTTGATATTTTACTGTATACTCAGACACACTGCTTGTCCTTGATATTTTACTGTATAGTCAGACACACTGCTTGATATTTTACTGTATAGTCAGACACACTGCTTGATATTTTACTGTATAGTCAGACACACTCCTTGTCCTTGATATTTTACTGTATAGTCAGACACACTGCTTGATATTTTACTGTATAGTCAGACATGCTGCTTGTCCTTGATATTTTACTGTATAGTCAGACACGCTGCTTGATATTTTACTGTATAGTCAGACACACTGCTTGATATTTTACTGTATAATCAGACACACAGCTTGTCCTTGATATTTTACTGTATAGTCAGACACACAGCTTGTCCTTGATATTTTACTGTATAGTCAGACACACAGCTTGTCCTTGATATTTTACTGTATAGTCAGACACGCTGCTTGATATTTTACTGTATAGTCAGACACGCTGCTTGATATTTTACTGTATAGTCAGACACACTGCTTGATATTTTACTGTATAGTCAGACACGCTGCTTGATATTTTACTGTATAGTCAGACACGCTGCTTGATATTTTACTGTATAGTCAGACACACTGCTTGATATTTGACTGTATAGTCAGACACACTGCTTGATATTTTACTGTATAGTCAGACACGCTGCTTGTCCTTGATATTTTACTGTATAGTCAGACACGCTGCTTGATATTTTACTGTATAGTCAGACACGCTGCTTGTCCTTGATATGTTACTGTATAGTCAGACACACTGCTTGATATTTTACTGTATAGTCAGACACGCTGCTTGATATTTACTGTATAGTCAGACACACTGCTTGCCCTTGATATTTTACTGTATAGTCAGACACACTGCTTGATATTTTACTGTATAGTCAGACACACTGCTTGATATTTTACTGTATAGTCAGACACGCTGCTTGATGTTTTACTGTATAGTCAGACACGCTGCTTGATATTTTATTGTATAGTCAGACACGCAGCTTGATATTTTACTGTATAGTCAGACACACTGCTTGTCCTTGATATTTTACTGTATAGTCAGACACACAGCTTGTCCTTGATATTTTACTGTATAGTCAGACACACTGCTTGATAATTTACTGTATAGTCAGACACGCTGCTTGTACTTGATATTTTACTGTATAGTCAGACACACTGCTTGATATTTTACTGTATAGTCAGACACACTGCTTGATATTTTACTGTATAGTCAGACGCACAGCTTGATATTTTACTGTACAGTCAGACACACTGCTTGATAATTTACTGTATGTCAGACACACTGCTTGTACTTGATATTTTACTGTATAGTCAGACACACTGCTTGATATTTTACTGTATAGTCAGACACACTGCTTGATATTTTACTGTATAGTCAGACACACAGCTTGTCCTTGATATTTTACTGTATAGTCAGACACACTGCTTGATATTTTACTGTATAGTCAGACACGCTGCTTGTCCTTGATATTTTACTGTATAGTCAGACACACTGCTTGATATTTTACTGTATAGTCAGACACGCTGCTTGATATTTTACTGTATAGTCAGACACACAGCTTGCCCTTGATATTTTACTGTATAGTCAGACACACTGCTTGATATTTTACTGTATAGTCAGACACACTGCTTGATATTTTAATGTATAGTCAGACACGCTGCTTGATGTTTTACTGTATAGTCAGACACGCTGCTTGATATTTTATTGTATAGTCAGCCACGCAGCTTGATATTTTACTGTATACTCAGACACACTGCTTGTCCTTGATATTTTACTGTATAGTCAGACACACTGCTTGATATTTTACTGTATAGTCAGACACACTGCTTGATATTTCACTGTATAGACAGACACACTGCTTGATATTTTACTGTATAGTCAGACACGCTGCTTGATATTTTACTGTATAGTCAGACACACTGCTTGATATTTTACTGTATAATCAGACACACAGCTTGTCCTTGATATTTTACTGTATAGTCAGACACACAGCTTGTCCTTGATATTTTACTGTATAGTCAGACACACTGCTTGATATTTTAATGTATAGTCAGACACGCTGCTTGATGTTTTACTGTATAGTCAGACACGCTGCTTGATATTTTATTGTATAGTCAGCCACGCAGCTTGATATTTTACTGTATACTCAGACACACTGCTTGTCCTTGATATTTTACTGTATAGTCAGACACACTGCTTGATATTTTACTGTATAGTCAGACACACTGCTTGATATTTTACTGTATAGTCAGACACACTGCTTGATATTTTACTGTATAGTCAGACACGCTGCTTGATATTTTACTGTATAGTCAGACACACTGCTTGATATTTTACTGTATAATCAGACACACAGCTTGTCCTTGATATTTTACTGTATAGTCAGACACACAGCTTGTCCTTGATATTTTACTGTATAGTCAGACACACAGCTTGTCCTTGATATTTTACTGTATAGTCAGACACGCTGCTTGATATTTTACTGTATAGTCAGACACGCTGCTTGATATTTTACTGTATAGTCAGACACACTGCTTGATATTTTACTGTATAGTCAGACACGCTGCTTGATATTTTACTGTATAGTCAGACACGCTGCTTGATATTTTACTGTATAGTCAGACACACTGCTTGATATTTGACTGTATAGTCAGACACACTGCTTGATATTTTACTGTATAGTCAGACACGCTGCTTGTCCTTGATATTTTACTGTATAGTCAGACACGCTGCTTGATATTTTACTGTATAGTCAGACACGCTGCTTGTCCTTGATATGTTACTGTATAGTCAGACACACTGCTTGATATTTTACTGTATAGTCAGACACGCTGCTTGATATTTACTGTATAGTCAGACACACTGCTTGCCCTTGATATTTTACTGTATAGTCAGACACACTGCTTGATATTTTACTGTATAGTCAGACACACTGCTTGATATTTTACTGTATAGTCAGACACGCTGCTTGATGTTTTACTGTATAGTCAGACACGCTGCTTGATATTTTATTGTATAGTCAGACACGCAGTTTGATATTTTACTGTATAGTCAGACACACTGCTTGTCCTTGATATTTTACTGTATAGTCAGACACACAGCTTGTCCTTGATATTTTACTGTATAGTCAGACACACTGCTTGATAATTTACTGTATAGTCAGACACGCTGCTTGTACTTGATATTTTACTGTATAGTCAGACACACTGCTTGATATTTTACTGTATAGTCAGACACACTGCTTGATATTTTACTGTATAGTCAGACGCACAGCTTGATATTTTACTGTACAGTCAGACACACTGCTTGATAATTTACTGTATGTCAGACACACTGCTTGTACTTGATATTTTACTGTATAGTCAGACACACTGCTTGATATTTTACTGTATAGTCAGACACACTGCTTGATATTTTACTGTATAGTCAGACACACAGCTTGTCCTTGATATTTTACTGTATAGTCAGACACACTGCTTGATATTTTACTGTATAGTCAGACACGCTGCTTGTCCTTGATATTTTACTGTATAGTCAGACACACTGCTTGATATTTTACTGTATAGTCAGACACGCTGCTTGATATTTTACTATATAGTCAGACACACAGCTTGCCCTTGATATTTTACTGTATAGTCAGACACACTGCTTGATATTTTACTGTATAGTCAGACACACTGCTTGATATTTTAATGTATAGTCAGACACGCTGCTTGATGTTTTACTGTATAGTCAGACACGCTGCTTGATATTTTATTGTATAGTCAGCCACGCAGCTTGATATTTTACTGTATACTCAGACACACTGCTTGTCCTTGATATTTTACTGTATAGTCAGACACACTGCTTGATATTTTACTGTATAGTCAGACACACTGCTTGATATTTTACTGTATAGACAGACACACTGCATGATATTTTACTGTATAGTCAGACACACTTCCTGTCCTTGATATTTTACTGTATAGTCAGACACACTGCTTGATATTTTACTGTATAGTCAGACACACTGCTTGATATTTTACTGTATAGTCAGACACACTGATTGATATTTTACTGTATAGTCAGACACACTCCTTGTCCTTGATATTTTACTGTATAGTCAGACACACTGCTTGATATTTTACTGTATAGTCAGACATGCTGCTTGTCCTTGATATTTTACTGTATAGTCAGACACGCTGCTTGATATTTTACTGTATAGTCAGACACACTGCTTGATATTTTACTGTATAATCAGACACACAGCTTGTCCTTGATATTTTACTGTATAGTCAGACACACAGCTTGTCCTTGATATTTTACTGTATAGTCAGACACACAGCTTGTCCTTGATATTTTACTGTATAGTCAGACACGCTGCTTGATATTTTACTGTATAGTCAGACACACTGCTTGATATTTTACTGTATAATCAGACACACAGCTTGTCCTTGATATTTTACTGTATAGTCAGACACACAGCTTGTCCTTGATATTTTACTGTATAGTCAGACACACAGCTTGTCCTTGATATTTTACTGTATAGTCAGACACGCTGCTTGATATTTTACTGTATAGTCAGATACGCTGCTTGATATTTTACTGTATAGTCAGACACACTGCTTGATATTTTACTGTATAGTCAGACACGCTGCTTGATATTTTACTGTATAGTCAGACACGCTGCTTGATATTTTACTGTATAGTCAGACACACTGCTTGATATTTTACTGTATAGTCAGACACACTGCTTGATATTTTACTGTATAGTCAGACACGCTGCTTGTCCTTGATATTTTACTGTATAGTCAGACACACTGCTTGATATTTTACTGTATAGTCAGACACGCTGCTTGATATTTTACTGTATAGTCAGACACACTGCTTGATATTTTACTGTATAATCAGACACACAGCTTGTCCTTGATATTTTACTGTATAGTCAGACACACAGCTTGTCCTTGATATTTTACTGTATAGTCAGACACACAGCTTGTCCTTGATATTTTACTGTATAGTCAGACACGCTGCTTGATATTTTACTGTATAGTCAGACACGCTGCTTGATATTTTACTGTATAGTCAGACACACTGCTTGATATTTTACTGTATAGTCAGACACGCTGCTTGATATTTTACTGTATAGTCAGACACGCTGCTTGATATTTTACTGTATAGTCAGACACACTGCTTGATATTTTACTGTATAGTCAGACACACTGCTTGATATTTTACTGTATAGTCAGACACGCTGCTTGTCCTTGATATTTTACTGTATAGTCAGACACGCTGCTTGATATTTTACTGTATAGTCAGACACGCTGCTTGTCCTTGATATGTTACTGTATAGTCAGACACACTGCTTGATATTTTACTGTATAGTCAGACACGCTGCTTGATATTTTACTGTATAGTCAGACACACTGCTTGCCCTTGATATTTTACTGTATAGTCAGACACACTGCTTGATATTTTACTGTATAGTCAGACACACTGCTTGATATTTTACTGTATAGTCAGACACGCTGCTTGATGTTTTACTGTATAGTCAGACACGCTGCTTGATATTTTATTGTATAGTCAGACACGCAGCTTGATATTTTACTGTATAGTCAGACACACTGCTGGTCCTTGATATTTTACTGTATAGTCAGACACACAGCTTGTCCTTGATATTTTACTGTATAGTCAGACACACTGCTTGATATTTTACTGTATAGTCAGACACGCTGCTTGTCCTTGATATTTTACTGTATAGTCAGACACACTGCTTGATATTTTACTGTATAGTCAGACACGCTGCTTGATATTTTACTGTATAGTCAGACACACAGCTTGTCCTTGATATTTTACTGTATAGTCAGACACACTGCTTGATATTTTACTGTATAGTCAGACACACTGCTTGATATTTTACTGTATAGTCAGACACGCTGCTTGATGTTTTACTGTATAGTCAGACACGCTGCTTGATATTTTATTGTATAGTCAGCCACGCAGCTTGATATTTTACTGTATACTCAGACACACTGCTTGTCCTTGATATTTTACTGTATAGTCAGACACACTGCTTGATATTTTACTGTATAGTCAGACACACTGCTTGATATTTTACTGTATAGTCAGACACACTCCTTGTCCTTGATATTTTACTGTATAGTCAGACACACTGCTTGATATTTTACTGTATAGTCAGACATGCTGCTTGTCCTTGATATTTTACTGTATAGTCAGACACGCTGCTTGATATTTTACTGTATAGTCAGACACACTGCTTGATATTTTACTGTATAATCAGACACACAGCTTGTCCTTGATATTTTACTGTATAGTCAGACACACAGCTTGTCCTTGATATTTTACTGTATAGTCAGACACACAGCTTGTCCTTGATATTTTACTGTATAGTCAGACACGCTGCTTGATATTTTACTGTATAGTCAGACACGCTGCTTGATATTTTACTGTATAGTCAGACACACTGCTTGATATTTTACTGTATAGTCAGACACGCTGCTTGATATTTTACTGTATAGTCAGACACGCTGCTTGATATTTTACTGTATAGTCAGACACACTGCTTGATATTTGACTGTATAGTCAGACACACTGCTTGATATTTTACTGTATAGTCAGACACGCTGCTTGTCCTTGATATTTTACTGTATAGTCAGACACGCTGCTTGATATTTTACTGTATAGTCAGACACGCTGCTTGTCCTTGATATGTTACTGTATAGTCAGACACACTGCTTGATATTTTCCTGTATAGTCAGACACGCTGCTTGATATTTACTGTATAGTCAGACACACTGCTTGCCCTTGATATTTTACTGTATAGTCAGACACACTGCTTGATATTTTACTGTATAGTCAGACACACTGCTTGATATTTTACTGTATAGTCAGACACGCTGCTTGATGTTTTACTGTATAGTCAGACACGCTGCTTGATATTTTATTGTATAGTCAGACACGCAGCTTGATATTTTACTGTATAGTCAGACACACTGCTTGTCCTTGATATTTTACTGTATAGTCAGACACACAGCTTGTCCTTGATATTTTACTGTATAGTCAGACACACTGCTTGATAATTTACTGTATAGTCAGACACGCTGCTTGTACTTGATATTTTACTGTATAGTCAGACACACTGCTTGATATTTTACTGTATAGTCAGACACACTGCTTGATATTTTACTGTATAGTCAGACGCACAGCTTGATATTTTACTGTACAGTCAGACACACTGCTTGATAATTTACTGTATGTCAGACACACTGCTTGTACTTGATATTTTACTGTATAGTCAGACACACTGCTTGATATTTTACTGTATAGTCAGACACACTGCTTGATATTTTACTGTATAGTCAGACACTCTGCTTGATATTTTACTGTATAGTCAGACACACTGCTTGTCCTTGATATTTTACTGTATAGTCAGACACACTGCTTGATATTTTACTGTATAGTCAGACACACTGCTTGATATTTTACTGTATAGTCAGACACGCTGCTTGATGTTTTACTGTATAGTCAGACACGCTGCTTGATATTTTACTGTATAGTCAGACACGCAGCTTGATATTTTACTGTATAGTCAGACACGCTGCTTGATATTTTCCTGTATAGTCAGACACACTTCTTGATATTTTACTGTATAGTCAGACACACTGCTTGTCCTTGATATTTTACTGTATAGTCAGACACGTTGCTTGATATCTTACTGTATAGTCAGACATGCTGCTTGATATCTTACTGTATAGTCAGACACGCTGCTTGTCCTTGATATTTTACTGTATAGTCAGACACGCTGCTTGATATTTTACTGTATAGTCAGACACGCTGCTTGATATTTTACTGTATAGTCAGACATACTGCTTGATATTTTATGAATAGTCAGACACACTGCTTGATATTTTACTGTATAGTCAGACAAAGTGCTTGATATTTTACTGTATAGTCAGACACACTGCTTGATATTTTACTGTATAGTCAGACAGACTGCTTGTCCTTGATATTTTACTGTATAGTCAGACACGCTGCTTGTCCTTGATATTTTACTGTATAGTCAGACACACTGCTTGATATTTTATTGTGTAGTCAGACACACTGCTTGATATTTTACTGTATAGTCAGACACACTGCTTGATGTTTTACTGTATAGTCAGACACAAAGCTTGTCCTTGATATTTTACTGTATAGTCAGACACACTGCATGATATTTTACTGTATAGTCAGGCACACTGCTTGATATTTTACTGTATAGACAGACACACTGCTTGATATTTTACTGTATAGTCAGACACACTGCTTGTCCTTGATATTTTACTGTATAGTCAGACACACTGCTTGATATTTTACTGTATAGTCAGACACACTGCTTGATATTTTACTGTATAGTCAGACACACTGCTTGTCCTTGATATTTTACTGTATAGTCAGACACACTGCTTGATATTTTACTGTATAGTCAGACATGCTGCTTGTCCTTGATATTTTATTGTATAGTCAGACACGCAGCTTGATATTTTACTGTATATTCAGACACACTGCTTGTCCTTGATATTTTACTGTATAGTCAGACACACTGCTTGATATTTTACTGTATAGTCAGACATGCTGCTTGTCCTTGATATTTTACTGTATAGTCAGACACGCTGCTTGATATTTTACTGTATAGTCAGACACACTGCTTGATATTTTACTGTATAGTCAGACACACTGCTTGATATTTTACTGTATAGTCAGACACGCTGCTTGATATTTTACTGTATAGTCAGACACGCTGCTTGATATTTTACTGTATAGTCAGACACACTGCTTGATATTTTACTGTATAGTCAGACACGCTGCTTGATATTTTACTGTATAGTCAGACACTGCTTGCCCTTGATATTTTACTGTATAGTCAGACACACTGCTTGATATTTTACTGTATAGTCAGACACACTGCTTGATGTTTTACTGTATAGTCAGACACGCTGCTTGATATTTTATTGTATAGTCAGACACGCAGCTTGATATTTTACTGTATATTCAGACACACTGCTTGTCCTTGATATTTTACTGTATAGTCAGACACACTGCTTGATATTTTACTGTATAGTCAGACACGCTGCTTGTCCTTGATATGTTACTGTATAGTCAGACACACTGCTTGATATTTTACTGTATAGTCAGACACGCTGCTTGATATTTACTGTATAGTCAGACACACTGCTTGCCCTTGATATTTTACTGTATAGTCAGACACACTGCTTGATATTTTACTGTATAGTCAGACACACTGCTTGATATTTTACTGTATAGTCAGACACGCTGCTTGATGTTTTACTGTATAGTCAGACACGCTGCTTGATATTTTATTGTATAGTCAGACACGCAGCTTGATATTTTACTGTATAGTCAGACACACTGCTTGTCCTTGATATTTTACTGTATAGTCAGACACACAGCTTGTCCTTGATATTTTACTGTATAGTCAGACACACTGCTTGATAATTTACTGTATAGTCAGACACGCTGCTTGTACTTGATATTTTACTGTATAGTCAGACACACTGCTTGATATTTTACTGTATAGTCAGACACACTGCTTGATATTTTACTGTATAGTCAGACGCACAGCTTGATATTTTACTGTACAGTCAGACACACTGCTTGATAATTTACTGTATGTCAGACACACTGCTTGTACTTGATATTTTACTGTATAGTCAGACACACTGCTTGATATTTTACTGTATAGTCAGACACACTGCTTGATATTTTACTGTATAGTCAGACACGCTGCTTGATGTTTTACTGTATAGTCAGACACGCTGCTTGATATTTTACTGTATAGTCAGACACGCAGCTTGATATTTTACTGTATAGTCAGACACGCTGCTTGATATTTTCCTGTATAGTCAGACACACTTCTTGATATTTTACTGTATAGTCAGACACACTGCTTGTCCTTGATATTTTACTGTATAGTCAGACACGTTGCTTGATATCTTACTGTATAGTCAGACATGCTGCTTGATATCTTACTGTATAGTCAGACACGCTGCTTGTCCTTGATATTTTACTGTATAGTCAGACACGCTGCTTGATATTTTACTGTATAGTCAGACACGCTGCTTGATATTTTACTGTATAGTCAGACATACTGCTTGATATTTTATGAATAGTCAGACACACTGCTTGATATTTTACTGTATAGTCAGACAAAGTGCTTGATATTTTACTGTATAGTCAGACACACTGCTTGATATTTTACTGTATAGTCAGACAGACTGCTTGTCCTTGATATTTTACTGTATAGTCAGACACGCTGCTTGTCCTTGATATTTTACTGTATAGTCAGACACACTGCTTGATATTTTATTGTGTAGTCAGACACACTGCTTGATATTTTACTGTATAGTCAGACACACTGCTTGATGTTTTACTGTATAGTCAGACACAAAGCTTGTCCTTGATATTTTACTGTATAGTCAGACACACTGCTTGATATTTTACTGTATAGTCAGGCACACTGCTTGATATTTTACTGTATAGACAGACACACTGCTTGATATTTTACTGTATAGTCAGACACACTGCTTGTCCTTGATATTTTACTGTATAGTCAGACACACTGCTTGATATTTTACTGTATAGTCAGACACACTGCTTGATATTTTACTGTATAGTCAGACACACTGCTTGTCCTTGATATTTTACTGTATAGTCAGACACACTGCTTGATATTTTACTGTATAGTCAGACATGCTGCTTGTCCTTGATATTTTACTGTATAGTCAGACACGCTGCTTGATATTTTACTGTATAGTCAGACACACTGCTTGATATTTTACTGTATAATCAGACACACAGCTTGTCCTTGATATTTTACTGTATAGTCAGACACACAGCTTGTCCTTGATATTTTACTGTATAGTCAGACATGCTGCTTGATATTTTACTGTATAGTCAGACACGCTGCTTGATATTTTACTGTATAGTCAGACACACTGCTTGATATTTTACTGTATAGTCAGACATGCTGCTTGATATTTTACTGTATAGTCAGACACGCTGCTTGATATTTTACTGTATAGTCAGACACACTGCTTGATATTTTACTGTATAGTCAGACACGCTGCTTGATATTTTACTGTATAGTCAGACACTGCTTGCCCTTGATATTTTACTGTATAGTCAGACACACTGCTTGATATTTTACTGTATAGTCAGACACACTGCTTGATGTTTTACTGTATAGTCAGACACGCTGCTTGATATTTTATTGTATAGTCAGACACGCAGCTTGATATTTTACTGTATATTCAGACACACTGCTTGTCCTTGATATTTTACTGTATAGTCAGACACACTGCTTGATATTTTACTGTATAGTCAGGCACACTGCTTGTCCTTGATATTTTAGTCTCATGGGATTTATAGAAAAGACCGTTGAAAGACTGATGAATGAATGGAACCATTCACAGACATATGAGGTAAAGGCCTAGCTGTCCGTTACTTTCAGATGCAGAGTTAGGGTTTCAAAATTAGGGGTTACTTTTCCAAAAGATCCAGGTCGTCCAGAGATCCTGGTTGGAAGATGTCTACGCAGGGTACAGATTTTTTAAGTGCCTATATCCTGATCGCTTATTGGCTAACCTCTGACCTCTACAGTGTTTTGTTCGGAGGTTGGAGTCCCCTGGCCAGCAAGGCCTACAAAAGTCAGCATGGCAAAGATCTGCACAGACCAGTCCTACCCGGCAACGACCAGGCAACAGCCGCTTCTCGGCACACCCGATGATGACCTGGACTCCATCGAGAACGAAACCTCCAGGTGAGAAGTCAAGGCTCCATTTCTTATTGTTTAGCATTGACAATGAGTAACACAGATTTGGCATGATAGCACAAACAGATTGGCATTAAGGCTAGGAACATACAGGCTGTCTCAATCCAACGATCTAGCTACAGTCAGGCTAGGAACATACAGGCTGTCTCAATCCAACGATCTAGCTACAGTCAGGCTAGGAACATACAGGCTGTCTCAATCCAACGATCTAGCTACAGTCAGGCTAGGAACATACAGGCTGTCTCAATCCAATGCCAGCTGCCGGATGTCTAGCTGCCATAAAAGGCAGCGTCCTTGTGGATTAACACAACCACATTGTGTTCAGTAGTTAACCTCCCTCTCTCTCTCTCTCTCTCTCTCTCTCTCTCTCTCTCTCTCTCTGTCTCTGTCTCTGTCTCTGTCTCTCTGTCTCTGTCTCTGTCTCTGTCTCTGTCTCTGTCTCTCTCTCTCTCTCTCTCTCAGGGCCAACTCAGAGTGTGAGGACACGTTGTCAGAGGTTCAGGGTGCTGTCTCTGTGTTAACCAGCAGACACACAGAGTCTCACAGAGATTCCTTTACAGGGTCAGGAGCCCTGGCCAGGTATCCCCCCACCTCACAGCATTGCACCATCTCAGTCATTCATGTTCATTCAGTGTTTCACTTGTCCATCATCACTTGTTGCTTGTCCATCGTCACTTGTCAATCATCACTTGTTGCTTGTCCATCGTCACTTGTTGCTTATCCATCGTCACTTGTTGCTTGTCCATCGTCACTTGTTGCTTGTCCATCGTCACTTGTTGCTTGTCCATCGTCACTTGTTGCTTGTCTATTGTCACTTGTCCATTGTCAGTTTCATATCATGCAAAGTCATCCGCTCCTGATTCTCTTTGTCACAAACTCAGCAGCCATAATATAACCCAGTCCACACAACCTGGCAGCCATAATATAACCCAGTCCATACAACCTGGCAGCCATAATATAACCCAGTCCATACAACCTGGCAGCCATAATATAACCCAGTCCATACAACCAGACAGAGAGTGTTTTGTTTTCGCTGATTGTCTAGGCTCTCTCACTTCCTGTTCATGCTGCGGACCTGGGCCTCTCACAAGATGCACCACGAGGTGGAGAGACCGGACTCCTTCCTGGAGCGCTTCAGGGGCCCTGAGCTCAAAGAGGCCTCCAGCAGAGAGAGCAACGCACAGTCACTGGGATACCCCGACAGAGTCCGCAAGAGGAAGTAAGTCTGGACTAGAGATGGGGATGGTCAACTGGGGTTGCAAAATTCCCTGAATGTTTTCAAAATTCCCGGATTTTTGCAGAAATCCCGATTGGAGGAATTCTGGATTTCCTCCTTATTCTGGGAATCTTGGAACCAAACCCGTTATTTATGGCAAATTTGGGAATTTGGGGAAAAATCACAGAAGTTTGCCACTCTATGCTCATTGAAAAACGTTTTCTTCTTTCAAAAGAGATGTTCTGATCTCAGCGGGTCTAACCTGTATAAAAGAACGGTTCAATGAAAACAAACTTAAAAGTTCTAACTTGGAATATCCTTTCATAGACCTGTGATTTAATAGCGTAACTTCAGATGGCTTTAATAGACCTGTGATTTAATATCGTAACTTCAGATGGCTTTAATAGACCTGTGAATAATATCGTAACTTCAGATGGCTTTCATAGACCTGTGATTTAATATCTTAAAATGACACAGAAACCTTCTAATACATCATCTCAGCATACTGGATTAAATCATGTTAAATTTGGATTAAATTATGCTCAATTTGGATTAAATCATGTTAAATTTGGATTAAATTATGCAAAATTTGGATTAATTCATGTTAAATATGGATTAAATTATGCTCAATTTGGATTAAATCATGTTAAATTCGGATTAAATTATGCAAAATGTGGATTAAATCATGTTAAATTTGGATTAAATTATGCTAAATTTGAGACATAAGGAGGTAAATAGCAGTCCCTCCTCAAGCCAAATCAGTACCACAATTAACCCTGCCAACCTGTCCCTATCTTTCCCTCTCAAGCCAAGTCAGTCAGTGGACTCTGGCTATGTACAATATGAACAACTGCAACAACACAGATGAGTAAGTGGAAATAGAAGATGAGAAAGTGGAAATAGAAGATGAGAAAGTGGAAATAGAAGATGAGAAAGTGGAACTAGAAGATGAGAAAGTGGAACTAGAAGATGAGAAAGTGGAACTAGAAGATGTGTAAGTGGAACTAGAAGATGAGTAAGTGGAACTAGAAGATGAGAAAGTGGAACTAGACTAGAGGTAGCTCTATAGAGAGAAAGTAGAAAGTAGCCTCCGATACTAGTTTATACTGGACACTGGAATTCTTGGAGGTCTTAATTTAAAAAAAAATATTTCAACCTCAGTTTCAACATACTCTCCTGCAACCCACCTCACCCAATGTGTTATGGATCTCCTATTTTCTATACTTTAGAACCGGAACCCCCAACAGAAGCTAGCCAGCTAACTAGCTACTAGCTAATAGTCAGTTAGCCACGGCTAGCAGTCATCAGCTAACCTTTAGCCAGGTCAACCTCCCAGTCTGCACAGTGCGATTCAACCCAGAGCATTATTGCTCTTTCTCCATCTCCAGTTTCTTACTGCATGCTCTGAACCTTTTCAGCTGGATCATCGCAGCTAGCTAGCTGCTATCCGAGTGGCTACCCCCCTGGCTAACGTCTCTGTCCCGAAGCAAGCACCAGTTAGCCTGGAACTAGCCTCGTGCTAGGCCCATCACCCGGCTAGCTGAAGAGGTCCATCAGCCACTCCTTGAGCTACAATACCTATTTTGCCAGAGTTACACATGGAATAAACAAACGTACAGTCAATAACACAACAGAAAAATCTATATACAGTGTGTGCAAATTAGGTAAGATTAGGGAGGTAAGGCAATAAATAGCCCGAAGTGGCGAAGTAATTACAATTTAGCAATTAAACACTGGAGTGATAGATATGCAGAAGATGAATGTGCAAGTAGAGATACTGTGGTGCAAATGAGCAAAAAAAAGAAATAACAATATGGGGATGAGGTAGTTGGATGGGTTAATTACAGATGGGCTATGTACAGGTGCAATGATCTGTAAGCTGCTCTGACAGCTGATGCTTAAAGTTAGTGAGGGAGATATAAGTCTCCAGCTTCAGTGATTCTTGTAATTTGTTCCAGTCATTGGCAGCAGAGAACTGGAAGGAAAGGCAGCCAAAGGAGGAATTGGTTTTGGGGGTGACCAGTGAAGTATACCTGCTGGAGCGCGTGCTACGGGTGGGTGCTGCTATGGTGACCAGTGAAGTATACCTGCTGGAGCGCGTGCTACGGGTGGGTGCTGCTATGGTGACCAGTGAAGTATACCTGCTGGAGCGCGTGCTATGGGTGACCAGTGAAATATACCTGCTGGAGCGCGTGCTACGGGTGGGTGCTGCTACAGGTGACCAGTGAGCTGAGATAAGGCGGGTGAATGGTTGAACTATACTGTTTCATATTTATGTAAATATGAAGTTGACGTTAGACTCGTGAGGAGTGAACTGTATTGGTGAACATAAACAGGAGTGGTGCTGCCACCTGCAGGGTTGTTGTTTAACCTGCACTTCCATATTTCAGCTGACACTACATGACCAAAATATACATTACATATACACTACATGACCAAAATATACACTACATGACCAAAATATACATTACATGACCAAAATATACGACATATACACTACATGACCAGAATATACATTACATGACCAGAATATACACTACATGACCAAAATATACACTACATGACCAAATATACACTACATGACCAGAATATACATTGCATGTAAACTACATGACCAAAATATACAAAATATACATGACCAGAGTATACACTACATGACCAAAATATACACTACATGACCAAAATATACACTACATGACCAGAATATACATTACATGACCAAAATATACGACATATACACTACATGACCAGAATATACATTACATGACCAAAATATACATGACATATACACTACATGACCAAAATATACACTACATGACCAGAATATACACTACATGACCAAAATATACACTACATGACCAAAATATACATTACATGACCAAAATATACACTACATGACCAAAATATACACTACATGGCCAAAATATACACTACATGGCCAAAATATACATTACATGGCCAAAATATAAACTACATGACCAGAACATACACTACATGACCAGAATATACACTACATGACCAGAATATACACTACATGACCAGAATATACACTACATGACCAAAATATACACTACATGACCAGAATATACACTACATGAACAGAATATACACTACATGACCAAAATATACACTACATGACCAGAATATACATTACATGACCAGAATATACATTGCATGTAAACTACATGACCAAAATATACAAAAATTACATGACCAGAATATACACTACATGACCAGAATATACATTGCATGTAAACTACATGACCAAAATATACAAAATATACATGACCAGAATATACACTACATGAGCAGAATATACACTACATGACCAGAATATACACTACATGGCCAAAATATACACTACATGACCAGAATATACATTGCATATAAACTACATGACCAAAATATACAAAATATACATGACCAGAATATACACTACATGACCAAAATATACACTACATGACCAAAATATACACTACATATACAATAGTACTGTATGTGGACACCCCTTCAAATGAGTCGATTTGGCTGACAGGTTTATAAAATCAAGCACACAGCCATGCAATCTCCATAGACAAACATTGGCATTAGAATGGCCTTACTTTAGAGCTCAGTGGCCTTCATCATGGCACCGTCATAAGATGCCACCTTTCCAACAAGTCAGTTTGTCAAATTTCTGCCCTGCTAGAGCTGCCCCGGTCAACTGTAAGTGCTGTTATTGTGAAGTGAAAACATCTAGGAGCAACAACGGCTCAGCCGCAAAGTGGTAGGCCACACAGGCTCACAGAACAGGACCGCTGAGTACTGAAGCGCGTATCGTGTAAAAATCATCTGTCCATCGGTTGCAACATTACCGAGTTCCAAACTGCCTCTGGAAGCAATGTCAGCACAAGAACTGTTCGTAGGTAGCTTCATGAAATGGGTTTCCACGGCCGAGCAGCCGCACACAAACCTAAGATCACCATGCGCAATGCCAAGCGTTGGCTGGAGTTGTGTAAAGCTCCCCGCCATTGGACTCTGGAGCAGTGGAAACGCGTTCTCTGGAGTGATGAATCACTCTTCACCATCTTGTAGTCCGAAGGACAAATCTGGGTTTGGCGGATGCCAGGAGAACGCTACCTGCTCCAATGCATAGTGCCAACTGTAAAGTTTGGTGGAGGAGGGCTAATGGTCTGGGGCTGTTTTTCATGAGTCTAGGCTAGGCCCCTTAGTTCCAGTGAAAGGCAATCTTAACGCTACAGCATACAAAGACATTCTAGATGATTCTGTGCTTCTAACTTTGTGGCAACAGTTTGATTTGGATTTATTTGGATCCCCATTTGCCGACGCCAATGGCAACAGCTAGTCTTACTGTGGTCCGACACATAACGAAAAAGACATTAGAGACAAAATGCTTTACAATTTACATACACTACATGTTAACGTTTTTAAATGTGTTTATGTGCATCTATCAATTGCACATATACAGTGCATTCAGAAAGTATTCAGACCCCTTGACTTTTACACATTTTGTTACGTTACAGCCTAATTCTTAAATCAATTAAATCATTTTATTTCCTCATCAATCTACACACAATACCCCATAATGATAAAGCAAAAACAGGTTTTTAGGCATTTTTGCAAATATCACATTTACGTAAGTATTCAGAACCTTTACTCAGTACTTTGTTGAAGCACCTTTGGCAGCGATTACAGCCTCGAGTCTTCTTTATTCTTTATTTATTTATTAAATAAACACTTATTTCCCTCTTTAAAATGCTAATCAATTTAGAACATTTTTGACATGCGTTTTTCTAGATTTTTTTGTTGTTATTCTGTCTCTCACTGTTCAAATAAACCTACCATTAAAATTATAGACTGATCATTTCTTTGTCAGTGGGCAAACATACAAAATCAGCAGGGGATCAAATACTTTTTTCCCTCACCGTAGTTCCTGTATGTCACGTCCTGACCAGTATAAGGTTAATTGGTATTGTAGTTTGGTCAGGACGTGGCAGAGGGTATTCGTTTTATGTGGTTCGGGGTGGTGTGTTTTGTTGAAGGGGCATTTGGTTTAAGTATTCCGGGGTTTTTGGGCACTGTTTGGTTTTCAGGTATTCTATGATTTTGTCTAGTATGTCTGTTTCTATGTTTGGTTAATTGGGGTTGGGACTCTCAGTTGAAGGCAGGTGTTGTCTATCTGCCTTTGATTGAGAGTCCCATATATGAGGGTGTGTTTGTTTGTTATTTGTGGGTGATTGTTCTGTGTTGAGCCTATGCTTTGCCAGACTGTTGGTTGTTCGTTCATTCTCGTGGTTTGTTATTTTGGCATTCATTTTGAATATAAATAAACGTCAAGATGAGCCTGCACTTACCTGCTGCGTTTTGGTCCTCCTTCACCGACGACAACCGTGACACTGTAAGTGTGATGGTAGTCTGCCCCAAGATGTGAAGGACAAGGAGAAGCTGCCGTAAGAATCGTGGTAGTCCATAAGGTAGTCTGCACCAAGATGTGAAGGACAAGGAGAAGCTGCCGTAAGTATGACGGTAGTAGATAAGGCAGCCTGCCCCAAGATGTGAAGGACAAGGAGGAGCTCCCATAAATTGGATGGTAGTCCATATGGCAGTCTGCCCCAAGATGTGAAGGAGAAGGAGGAGCTCCCATAAATTGGATGGTAGTCCATATGGCAGTCTGCCCCAAGATGTGAAGGACAAGGAGGAGTTCCCATAAATTGGATGGTAGTCCAAATGGCAGTCTGCCCCAAGATGTGAAGGACAAGGAGGAGCTCCCATAAATTGGATGGTAGTCCATATGGCAGTCTGCCCCAAGATGTGAAGGAGAAGGCACACCTGGCATCATTTACATTTTACATTTTAGTCATTTAGCAGACGCTCTTATCCAGAGCGACTTACAGTAGTGAATGCATACATTTCATACACGTTGTTTTTTTGTTCGTACTGGTCCCCCGTGTTCATTAACATGAAAAATAGCTCTATTCTGGTAGGATGGGTGGGAGAGTAACACTATGTGGGTGTTGGTAAGAAAACACGCAGGAGAAAAGGGTAACCTTTGCACTACCAATTCCAGGGTTTTGGCACCATTGCGGCCATTGATTGTACAATGTCAAAACACACACATTTAACAATGTGTTCATTGTAATGAACAGTATATGCAAGATGGTGGTAATTTTGTTACTTGATCATAATTAAATACTAGCTCTTTTGTGATGACTGAACAATCTGTGAGAAATATTTTTAAAAGTTTGCTTAAAAATGAATCCGAAGTCATGTTTCAGGAAAGAGATTTGGATCATGGACCCATCAGCAGATCATTACTACAGATGGCTGACCATCATCGCTGCACCATGCTTCTACAACCTCATGATACTAGTGACCAGGTCTGTTCTCATACAGTACAGTTCACTTCTTCATTTAAGCTCATATATTTTTGTTGCTGAATGTTTGTTTGTGTTTATTGTTTAATGTTGTATATTGGTTGTTTGACTATTTGTCGTCCCACAGGGCATGTTTTAATGAACTCCAGAGCACATACACGACTCTGTGGATTGTCCTGGACTACACCTCAGACTTAATCTACTACACAGACACATTCGTCAGGTCTAGAACAGGTGAGGTTCTATGGTTCTACTACTCAGACATTCTAGACCAGGTGAGGTTATATGGTTCTACTACTCACAGTCTAAAAGAGGTGAGGTTATATGGTTCTACCACTCAGACAGTCTAGAACAGGTGAGGTTATATGGTTCTACTACTCAGACATTCTAGACCAGGTGAGGTTATATGGTTCTACTACTCACAGTCTAAAAGAGGTGAGGTTATATGGTTCTACCACTCAGACAGTCTAGAACAGGTGAGGTTATATGGTTCTACTACTCAGGCAGTCTAGAACAGGTGAGGTTATATGGTTCTACTACTCAGACATTCTAGACCAGGTGAGGTTATATGGGTCTACTACTCACAGTCTAAAACAGGTGAGGTTATATGGTTCTACCACTCAGACAGTCTAGAACAGGTGAGGTTATATGGTTCTACCACTCAGACAGTCTAGAACAGGTGAGGTTATATGGTTCTACTACTCAGGCAGTCTAGAACAGGTGAGGTTATATGGTTCTACTACTCAGACATTCTAGACCAGGTGAGGTTATATGGGTCTACTACTCACAGTCTAAAACAGGTGAGGTTATATGGTTCTACCACTCAGACGGTCTAGAACAGGTGAGGTTATATGGTTCTACTACTCAGACATTCTAGACCAGGTGAGGTTATATGGTTCTACTACTCAGTCTAAAACAGGTGAGGTTCTATGGTTCTACCACTCAGACAGTCTAGAACAGGTGAGGTTATATGGTTCTACTACTCAGACAGTCTAGAACAGGTGAGGTTATATGGTTCTACTTCTCAGACAGTCTAGAACAGGTGAGGTTCTATGGTTCTACTACTCAGACAGTATAGAACAGGTGAGGTTCTATGGTTCTACTGCTCAGACAGTCTAGAACAGGTGGGGTTCTATGGTTCTACTGCTCAGGCAGTCTAGAACAGGTGGGGTTCTATGGTTCTACTACTCAGGCAGTCTAGAACAGGTGGGGTTATATGGTTCTACTGCTCAGACAGTCTAGAACAGGTGAGGTTCTATGGTTCTACTGCTCAGACAGTCTAGAACAAGTGGGGTTCTATGGTTCTACTACTCAGACATTATAGAACAACTGAGGTTCTATGGTTCAGCTACTCAGACAGTCTAGAACAGGTGAGATTATATGGTTCTACTACTCAAACATTCTAGAACAGGTGAGGTTCTACTACTTAGACACATTCTAGAACAGGTGAGGTTCTACTACTCAGACACATTCTCGAACATATGAGGTTCTAATACTCAGACTCATTATAGAACATGTGAGGTTCTACTACTCAGACACATTCTAGAACATGTGAGTTTCTACTACTCAGACACATTCTAGAATAGATTAGGCTTTATGGTTCTACTACTCAGACACATCGTCAGATTTAGAACAGGTGAGGTTCTACTACTCAGACACATTGTCAGGTCTAGAACAGCTGAGGTTCTTCAACTGAAATTTGATCAATTGTGATTTGTCAAGGAAGTGAGGCGTGGCACTGAAAAATGTTATTCAATGTTTTATTTGTCACATGCTTGGTAAACAACAGGTGTAGACTAACAGTGAAATACTTACATGCCCTTCCCAAGAATACACAATAATAGAAAAATAATAATATGAGAAATGAATACAAAATGAGTATCAATAACTGTATACACGGGGTACCAGTACCGAGTCAATGTGCAGGGTACGAGGTAAATACAGTATGTACATACAGTGCATTCATAAAATATTCAGACCCCTTGACTTTTCCCACATTTTGTTACGTTACAGCCTTACTCTAAAATGGATAAAATAAGGTTTTCCCCTCATCAATCTACACACAATACTTACATAATAAGAAAGCAAAAACAGGTTTGTGGAAATGTTTGCATATTTAAAAAAAAAAATAAGAAATACCTTATTTACATAAGTATTTAGACCCTTTAGTATGAGACTCGAAATTGAGCTCAGGTGCATCCTGTTTCCATTGATCATCCTTCAGATGTTTGTACAACTTGATTGGATTCCACCTGTGGTAAATTAAATTGATTGAACATGATTCAGAAAGGCACACACTTGTCTATATAAGGTCCCACATTTGACAGTGCATGTCAGAGCAAAAACCAAGCCATGAGGTTGTAAGAATTGTTTGTAGAGCTCTGAGAGAACCATTCTGCAGCATTGAAGGTCCCCAAGAACAAAGTGGCCTCCATCATTCTTAAATGGAAGAAGTTTGGAACCACCAAGACTCTTCCTAGAGCTGGCCGCCCGGCCAAACTGAGCAATCGGGGGAGAACGGCCTTGGTGAGGGAGGTGACCAAGAACTCGATGGTCACTCTAAGAGAGCTACAGAGTTCCTCTGTGGAGATGGGAGAACCTTCCAGAAGGACAACCATCTCTGCAGCACTCCACCAATCAGGCCTTTATGGTAGAGTGGCTGGACAGAAGCCACTCCTCAGTAAAAGGCACATGACAGCCCGCTTGGAGTTTGCCAAAAGGCACCTAAAGGACTCTCGGGCCATGAGAAACAAGATTCTCTGGTCTGATGAAACCAAGATTGAATTCTTTGGCCTGAATGCCAAGCATCACGTCTGGAGGAAACCTGGCACCATCCCTATGGTGAAGCATGGTGGTGGCAGCATCATGGTGTGGGGATGTTTTTAAGCGGCAGGGACTGGGAGACTAGTCAGGATCAAGGGAAAGATGAACGGAGCAAAGTACAGAGAGATCCTTGACGAAAACCTGCTCCAGAGCACTTAGGACCTCAGACTGGGGCGAAGGTTCACCTTCCAACAGGACAACAACCCTAAGCACACAGCCAAGACAATGCAGGAGTGGCTTCAGGACAAGTCTCTGATTGTCCTTGATTGGCCCAGCCAGAGCCCGGACTTGAACCCGATCTAACATCTCTGTAGAAAACTGAAAATAGCTATGCAGCGACGCTCCCCATCCAACCCGACAGAACTTGAGAGGATCTGCAGAGAAGAATGGGAGAAACTCCCCAAATACAGGTGTGCCAAACTTTTAGCGTCATACCCAAGAAGACTCAAGGCTGTAATCGCTGCCAAAAGTGCTTCAACAAAGCACTGAGTAAACGGTACATTTCCTAAAAACATGTTTTTGCTTTATGTGGTATTTTGTGTAGATTGATGAGGGAAATCCAACCGGGACGGGAAGATCACGACAGTGACTCAACCCACTCAAGCGACGCACCCCTCCTAGGGACGGCATGGAATAGCACCAGTAAGCCAGTGACTCAGCCCCCGTAATAGGGTTTGAGGCAGAGAATCCCAGTGACGAGAGGGGAACCGGCCAGGCAGAGACAGCAAGGGCTGTTCGTTGCTCAAGTGCCTTTCTGTTTACCTTCACACACCTGGGCCAGACTACACTCAATCATAGGACCTAATGAAGAGTTTTCAATAAAGACTTAAAGGTTGAGACCGAGTCTGCGTCTCTCACATGGGTAGGCAGACCATTCCATAAAATGGGAGCTCTATAGGAGAATGCCCTGCCTCCAGCTGTTTGCTTAGAATTCTAGGGACAGTAAGGAGGCCTGCGTCTTGTGACTGTAGCGTACGTGTACAGCAGGACCAAATAGGAAAGATAGGAAGGAGCAAGCCCATGTAATGCTTTGTAGGTTAGCAGTAAAACCTTGAAATCAGCCCTTGCCTTAACAGGAAGCCAGTGTAGAGAGGCTAGCACTGGAGTAATATGATCACATTCTTTGGGTTTAGTCAAGATTCTAGCAGCCGTATTTAGCACTAATTGGAGTTTATTTAGTGCTTTATCCGGGTAGCCGGAAAGTAGAGCATTGCAGTAGTCTAACCTAGAAGTGACAAAAGCATGGATACATTTTTCTGCATCATTTCTGGACAGAAATGTTCTGATTTTTGCAATGTTACGTAGATGGAAAAAAACTGTCCTTGAAACAGTCTTGATATATTCGTCAAAAGAGAGATCAGGGTCCAGAGTAACGCCGAGGTCCTTTACAGTTTTATTTGAGATGACTGTACAACCATCAAGAATAATTGTCATATTCAAAAGAAGATCTCTTTGTTTCTTGGGACCTAGAACTTGCGTCTTTGTTTTGCGCGAATTTAAAAGTAGAACATTTGCAGAATGTGGTGATCAATGGTATCTTAAGCAGCACTAAGGTCTAGGAGCATGAGGACAAATGCAGAGCCTCGGTCTGACGCCATTAAAAGGTAATTTGCCACCTTCACAAGTGCAGTCTCAGTGCTATGATGGGGTCTAAAACTAGACTGAAGCATTTCGTATACATTGTTTGTCTTCAGGAAGGCAGTGAGATGCTGCGCAACAGCTTTTTCGCAATTTTTTTTTAGAGGAATGGAAGATTCGATATAGGCCGATAGTTTTTTATATTTTCTGGGTCAAGGTTTGGCTTTTTTCAAGAGAGGCTTTATTACTGCCACTTTTAGTGAGTTTGGTACACATCCGGTGGATAGAGAGCCATTTATTATGTTCAACATAGGAGGGCCAAGCACAGGAAGCAGCTCTTTCAGTAGTTTAGTTTGAATAGGGTTCAGTATGCAGCTTGAAGGTTTAGAGGCCATGACTACTTTCATCAATGTGTCAAGAGATATAGTATTAAAACACTTGAGTGTCTCCCTTGATCCTAGGTCCTGGCAGAGTTGTGCAGACTCAGGACAACTGACCTTTGGAGAAATACACAGATTTAAAGAGGAGTCCATAATTTGCTTTCTAATCATAATGATCTTTTCATCAAAAAAGTTAATGAATTTATCACTGCTGATGTGAAAGCCATCCTCTCTTGGGGAATGCTGCTTTTTAGTTAGCTTAGCGACATTTTTGGGATTGTTCTTATTTTCCTCAATTAAGTTGGAAAAATAGGATGATCGAGCAGCAGTGAGGGAGGGCTCTTCGATACTACACGGTACTGTCTTTCCAAGCTAGTCGGAAGACTTCCAGTTTGGTGTAGCTCCATTTCCGTTCCAATTTTCTGGAAGCTTGCTTCAGAGCTCGGGTATTTTCTGTATACCAGGGAGCTAGTTTCTTATGACAAATGTTTTTTTGTTTTTAGGGGTGCGACTGCATCTAGGATATTTCGCAAGGATCCACAACATTTATTCAACGGGACAAAACTAGGTCCAGAGTATGACTGTGGCAGTGAGTAGGTCCGGAGACATGTTGGACAAAACCCACTGAGACGATGATGATGATGATGCTCCGAAAGCCTTTTGGAGTGGGTCTGTGGACTTTTCCATGTGAATATTAAAGTCACCAAAAATGTGAATATTATCTGCCATGACTACAAGATCCGATAGGAATTCAGGGAACTCAGTGAAGAACGCTGCATATGGCCCAGGAGGCCTGTAAACAGTAGCAATAAAAGTGATTGAGTAGGCTGCATAGATTTCATGACTAGAAGCTCAAAAGACGAAAACACAGTCATTTATTTTTTTTGCAAATTGAAATTTGCTATCGAAAATGTTAGCAACACCTCCGCCTTTGCGGGATGCGCGGGGGATATGGTCACTAGTGTAACCAGGAGAAGAGGGACTGCCTTGGTAGTGAGGGATCTAACATTAAGTAGCCCTATTTGAGATGTGAGATATCACAATCTCTTTCAATAATGACAGAAATGGAGGTCTTTATTCCAGTGAGATTGCTGGAGCGAACAACGCCATGTTTAGTTTTGCCCAACCTAGATCGAGGCAAAGACACGGTCTCAATGGGGAAGGCTGAGCTGACTACACTGACTGTGCTACTGGGAGACTCCACTGGGCTGCCAGACTGGCTGACAGCCTGCTGCCTGGCCTGCACCATTATGGAGCTAGGGGAGTTAGAGCCCTGTCTATGTTCGTAGATAAGATGAGAGCACCCCTCCAGCTAGGATGGAGTCCGTCACTCCTCAGCAGGCCAGGCTAGGTCCCAACCAGCGATTGAGTTGTGAGACTCTGCTGTAGAGCTCATCACTCCCCCTAACTGGGAGGGGGCCAGAGACAATTACTCGATGCCGACACATATTTCTAGCTGATTTACACGCTGTAGCTATGTTGCGCTTGGTGACCTCTGACTGTTTCATCCTAACATCGTTGGTGCTGACATGGATAACAATATCCCTATACTCTCTACACGTGCCAGTTTTAGCCTTAGCCAGCACCATCTTCAGATTAGCCTTAACGTCGGTAGCAATGCCCCCTGGTAAACAGTGTATGATCACTGGATGATTTGTTTTAAGTCTAATACTGTGGGTAATGGAGTCGCCAATAGGGTTTTCAATTTGTCAGAGCTAATGGTGGGAGGCTTCGGCGTCTCTGACCCCGTAACGGGAGGGGGAGAGACCAGAGAAGGCTCTGACCCCGTAACGGGAGGGGGAGAGACCAGAGAAGGCTCAGACCCCGTAACGGGAGGGGGAGAGACCAGAGAAGGCTCTGACCCCATAACGGGAGGAGTAGAGACCAGAGAAGGCTCTGACCCCGTAACGGGAGGGGGAGAGACCAGAGAAGGCTCTGACCCCGTAACGAGAGGGGGAGAGACCAGAGAAGGCTCTGACCCCGTAACGGGAGGGGGAGAGACCAGAGAAGGCTCTGACCCCGTAACGGGAGGGGGAGAGACCAGAGAAGGCTCTGACCCCGTAACGGGAGGGGGAGAGACCAGAGAAGGCTCTGACCCCGTAACGGGAGGGGGAGAGACCAGAGAAGGCTCTGACCCCGTAACGGGAGGAGTAGAGACCAGAGAAGGCTCTGACCCCGTAACGGGTGGAGTAGAGACCTGAGAAGGCTCTGACCCCGTAACGGGTGGAGTAGAGACCTGAGAAGGCTCTGACCCCGTAACGGGTGGAGGAGAGACCTGAGAAGGCTCTGACCCCGTAACGGGTGGAGGAGAGACCAGAGAAGGCTCTGACCCCGTAACGGGAGGGGGAGAGACCAGAGAAGGCTCTGACCCCGTAACGGGTGGAGTAGAGACCTGAGAAGGCTCTGACCCCGTAACGGGAGGAGTAGAGACATGAGAAGGCTCTGACCCCGTAACGGAAGGAGTAGAGACCAGAGAAGGCTCTGGCGTCGCTGGAGGCTCCGGACTGGGTATGCGCACTGGAGGTCTGATGCGTGGGACTGGCATAGGTGGTGCCAGACTGGAGGCTCCGGGCTGGGGAGCGTCGCTGGAGGCTCCGGGCTGCGGAGCGTCGCTGGAGGCTCCGGGCTGGGGAGCGTCGCTGGAGGCTCCGGACTGGGTTTGCGCACTGGAGGTCTGATGCGTGGGACTGGCATAGGTGGTGCCAGACTGGTAACACGCACCTCAGGTCGAGTGCGGGGAGGAGGCACAGGACGTACTGGGCTGTGGGAGCGCACTGGAGGGAGAGTGCAAGGAGCAGGCACAGGATGTACTGGGCTGTGGAGGTGCACCGGATGTCTGATGCGTGGGACCAGTACAGGTGGCACCGGGCTGATGACACGCACCTCAGGGCGAGTGCGGAGAGGAGGCACAGGACGTACTGGGCTGTTGAGATGTACTGGAGACCTGATGTGTATCACCGGTATCACTTGTTCCGGAACTTCCACACACTTCTCAGGATGAATACGGGGAGCTGACTCAGGTGGCCCCAAACTGACGACACGTTCCTTCGGGAAAAACTTGTGCGTCCTCAACCAACTCAATAACTCTCCCATTTCTCCCTTCTCCAAATGTTCCCTCTTCTCCCGGATTGGCTCTGGTTTGCTCCTCGGCTCCGCTGACTGCTCCATGTGCCCCCCCCCCCCCCCCCCACCAAAAAAATGTTTTGGTTTCTGTAGCCTCTCGTGCGTCCCTGGCAGGCTTCTATATCTGTCTATTACTTGGCCCCAAGTCCAGTTTACCCTCTCTAGCCTCTCCTTCAGAGACCAGGTATCCATCTCCTCCCGAGCACGCTGCTTGATCCAGTTGTAGTGGGCAGTTCTGTAACGGCTGTCGTATAGAGGGGACCAAAGCGCAGCGTGTTGAGTGCTCATTATGATCATTTATTATAACTCAAAATACTGAAGCAAAATAACAAACGGAAAACAATCAACTTGCAGTTCTGTCAGGTACAGAGACTAAACAGAATGCAACTGCCCACAAACACAGGTGGAAAAAAAACATACTTAAATATTATCTCCAATTAGAGACAACGAGGACCAGCTGCCTCTAATTGGAGATCATCCCAAAAAACAACAACATAGAAACCTAGAACTTAAACATAGAAATAGAAAACATAGAAAAACACAAAACACCCCCTGTCACGCCCTGACCTACTCTACCATAGAAAACAATATCTTACTATGGTCAGGACGTGACATATGGGCAGTCCCATGATAACATAATTCAATACTGTCACCCTTCACTAACACATTGAAAGCCCCGTAGGTTTATTGCATATCTATGAGGGTGCTTTTTAAGAGATCTAACTAAATAACATGGAAAAACAGTTTACAAAAATAACATTATAACAATAATAGACGATACTAATAGAAATAATAACAGCACAACATTATAAATTCATGTTCATGTCCCAGCAAGTCTATTAGCATGTCAGCCCAGCCTGCTCAGTTCATAAGATCCAATTTGTTCGAAAACAACCTACAGTAGATACGTTTATCTCCAGACCAGGTCTTTATGTCCATTACATATAAGACATATTTCATGAGGTCCTCATTATATCCTGTTATATTCCTATCAACAGAGACATGTAGACCTCATTATATCCTGTTATATTCCTATCAGCAGAGACATGTAGTCCTCATTATATCCTGTTATATTCCTACCAGCAGAGAGACATGTAGTCCTCATTATATCCTGTTATATTCCTACCAGCAGAGAGACATGCAGTCCTCATTATATCCTGTTATATTCCTATCAGCAGAGAGACATGCAGTCCTCATTATATCCTGTTATATTCCTATCAGCAGAGAGACATGCAGTCCTCATTATATCCTGTTATATTCCTATCAACAGAGAGACATGTAGTCCTCATTATCTCCTGTTATATTCCTATCAGCAGAGAGACATGTAGTCCTCATTATATCCTGTTATATTCCTATCAACAGAGAGACACGTAGTCCTCAGTATATCCTGTTATATTCCTACCAGCAGAGAGACATGTAGTCCTCATTATATCCTGTTATATTCTTATCAACAGAGAGACATGTAGTCCTCATTATATAATGTATTTTCCTATCAGCAGAGACATGCAGTTCTCATTATATCCTGTTATATTCCTATCAACAGAGAGACACGTAGTCCTCATTATATCCTGTTATATTCCTACCAGCAGAGAGACATGTAGTCCTCATTATATCCTGTTATATTCCTATCAACAGAGAGACATGTAGTCCTCATTATATCATGTATTTTCCTATCAGCAGAGACATGCAGTTCTCATTATATCATGTATTTTCCTATCAACAGAGAGACATGTTGTCCTCATTATATCATGTATTTTCCTATCAGCAGAGAGACATGCAGTCACAGCTCCAATCCAGATGTGTTGGTCATTACTGAAACAATCGCATGTCACATCTCATCTTGTATAATATTGTCAATAATCGCCTACCTTTAGTTGTCTTCATCAGAAAGCATCCCAGGTCCACAACAGATGTATTTTCGGTCAAAAAGTCCATACTTCACGTTCCATTAGCCTGCTGTTGGTAGCGCGTCCTATGGCTCTCTCCAAGCGCAGGGCTGAAGTTCCGGATAAAATGAGATTCTCCCGCCTGTAGGTTCGTTCAAACATGTCAAACGTTGTAAAACAATCATCTTCAGGGCCTGTAACACCAAGAGAGCCAATAAGATTCGAGGGGGATGATTTCATTGCCTTTAAAACCGTTTCCAAAGGTGGGGGTAGACATGGCCGCCGGCGTCATAATGGTGATGGCCCATCCCCTGTGACCAATTTCCAACGCGTCTCATTCACTGAGTTTCGACTGTATAAGGCTCAAACCACTGTGAAAAGACTGGCGACATCTAGTGGAAGCAATAGGAAGTGCTCACTGAACCATGGTTAACGGTGTGATTTATAGGGAAAGATGAGAAGTCGAGTCCACAATTCTGAATTCCACTTCCTGTTTCAATCGGTCTCGGGGTTTTGACTGCCATTTGAGTTCTGTTATACTCACAGACACCATTCAAACAGTTTTAGAAACTTTAGGGTGTTTTCTATCCATATATAATAAGTATATGCATGCCCTAGCATCTGAGTTTGATTAGTAGGCCGTTGAAAATGGGAAAGATTTTTTTTGTAAATGCGCTGTGGCGCCCCCTATCCTAGGGTATCCTCAAGAGGTTAAGGAAGACTGTTTTAAATACTGACGTTAACCTTTCTGGTTATAACCTTTTTCGGCAAGACAGATCTTCCAAAGGTGGTGGAGTGGCAATCTTTACCAAAGAACACCTTCAGTGCTCGGTTGTCTCCACCAAGTCTGTCCCCAAACAATTTGATTTGCTGGTTTTAAGCATTAAAGTTTCAAATAGCTCTTTATTGACTGTTGCTGGGTAGGGTACAGCACCGGCTTGTACCCTACCTGCCCTAAGCTCTCTCCTGGCCCCTTACACTAAGTCTGAATTTGTCCTGCTAGGTGACCTAAACTGGGACATGCTTAAACTACCTGACCAAATCCAAATGGGACTCCCTAGATCTTTCTCAGATTATTACCAATCCCACAAGGTATGACTCCAAACACCCAGAAAAGGCTACTCTTCTTGATATTATCCTCACAAATAATCCTGATAGGTATCAGTCTGGTGTTTTCTGTAATGACCTCAGTGATCACTGTTTTACAGCCTGTGTTTGTAATGGCTGCTCAGTAAAAATTGGTGTAGAAATTGATATAGAATCAGCTTGATCCCCCTCTGTCGGAGATGCTTGGACTTTCTTTTTTGATATTTTAAGTGATTTTGTTAACAAACACGACACCATAAAGAAAATGAGAATTAAAAACAGATTCAGCCGCTGGTTCAACCGTGATCTTGCAGTTACTCCACCTCAAGAATTACATTTGGCTAAAGGCTTGATACACGCATACTCAGGCTGACGCATTCAGGCAAATGAGAAATAAAGAAATAAGTGCACTCAGGCTATCCGGAATGCCAAAGGTAGTTACTTTAAGGAGCGGTTCTCTCTCTGTGAGTCTAACCCCAAGAAGTTCTGGAAAACGGTTTAAGATCTGGAGAATAAACCCTCCTCCTCACAGCTGCCCATGTCCCTTAATGTTGATGATGTGGTTGTTACTGATAAGAAGCACATGGCTGAGCTCTTTAATCACTACTTCATGATGTCAGGATTCCTATTTGACTCAGCCATGCCTCCCTGCCCGTCCAACGTTTCCTCATCTCCCACGCCTTCTAATGCGACTATCCCTGAGGATTCTCCCTCTTTTTCCCCTGCCCCGCAACAAAGTTTCTCCCTGCAGGTGGTCACTGAGTGCGAGGTACTAAAGGAGCTCCTTAAACTTGACCCCAAAAAAACATCTTAGACCCTTTCTTCTTTAAGGTTGCTGTCCCTGTAACCGCCAAGCCTATCGCTGACCTTTTTAACCTGTCTCTCCTTTCTGGGGAGGTTCCCATTGCTTGGAAGGCAGCCATGGTTCGTCCTTTATTTGAAGGGGGAGATCACGCTGATCCTAACTGTTATAGGCCTATTTCTATTTTGCCCTGTTTATCAAAAGTGTTGGAAAAACATGTCAATAATCAACTGACTGGCTTTCTTGATGTCTATAGTATTCTCTCTGGTATGCAATCTAGTTTCCTCTCATGTTATGGATGTGTCACTGCAACCTTAAAGGTCCTCAATGATGTCACCATTGCCCTTGATTCTAAGCAATGCTGTGCTGCTATTTTTATTGACTTGGCCAAAGCTTTTGATATGGTAGACCATTCCATTCTTGTGGGCCGGCTAAGGAGTATTGGTGTCTCTGAAGGGTCTTTGGCCTGGTTTGCTAACTACCTCTCTCAAAGAGTGCAGTGTATAATGTCAGAACATCTGCTGTCTCAGCCCTTACCTGCCAGCAAGGGAGTACCCCAAGGCTCGATCCTAGGCCCCACGCTCTTCTCAATTTACATCAACAACATAGCTCAGGCAGTAGGAAGCTCTCTCATCCATTTATATGCAGATCATACAGTCTTATCCTCAGCTGGCCCCTCCCCGGATTTTGTGTTAAATGTTCTTCAACAAAGATTTCTTAGTGTCCAACAAGCTTTCTCTACCCTTAACCTTGTTCTGAACACCTCCAAAACAAAGGTCATGTGGTTTGGTAAGAAGAATGCCCCTCTCCCCACAGGTGTGATTACTTCCTTTGAGGGTTTAGATCTTGAGGTCGTCACCTCATACAAGTACTTGGGAGTATGGCTAGATGATACACTGTCCTTCTCTCAGCACATATCAAAGCTGCAGGCTAAAGTTAAATCTAGACTTAGTTTCCTCTATCGTTTTAAGTAACATTTGATGGTTTTGTCACTAAAATGTTGTGTAAGTATAGTGAATGTGCCCAGTCTGGTCTTGGCATGTGCGCTCTACTTAACAGCTGGCAGATACATCGCGAGTATAGCCTACTACAGTACATGATGAGATTATTTTTAAAGAAAATCAAGCTCATCACCATGTACTTTCACTACCCTGTGAAGTTCATCATAACTTATTTCATCTGTAGCCTAATAAACTGCATTCTTTCTCATGATGTCGTGAAAAATGAAATCCCCAACGTACTTTATTTGCATAAAAAGGTTGAAAGCAAACCTGGTTAATGTCATGCCATTTTTATGACGCTGGAATTATATTTTGGACCAACGTGCGCATGCCTACAGGAGACTTTTTCAAGTAGCCTAATCAGATTAGAACATTGTAACTGTCACAACTTCTGCCCGAAGTCGGCTCCTCTCCTTGTTCGGGCGGCGTTCGGCGGTCGACGTCACCGGTCTTCTAGCCATCGCCGCTCCACTTGTCATTGTTCCATTTGTTTTGTCTTGTTTCCCCGCACACCTGGTTTACATTCCCTAATCACACTACATATATATTCCCTCTGTTTCCTCCATGTCTTTTTGTGGAATTGTTTTGTTACATGTTTCGTGTTATGCGCCAGGCTGGTTTTTCCCCGGGTACCGTGTTGTACCCGAGTGTGTTTAATTGTTTAACTACCCCAGTAAATGTAGAACTGTCCCTTATTTGGTATCACTAATTTCTCTTGAATTATTTCAACAGGTTTTCTGGAACAGGGACTGCTTGTGAAAGACAACAAGAAGCTTAGAGACAAATACAAATCAACGCCACAGTTCAAATGGGACATGATTTCAATGATACCCACAGACCTGCTGTTTCTGAAAGTGGGTTTCAACTACCCCGAGCTCCGACTGAACCGACTCGCAAAGATGAACCGTCTCTTTGAGTTCTTTGACCGCACTGAAACCAGAACCAGCTTCCCCAACATTTTCCGAATCAGCAACCTGGTACTTTACATCCTGATCATCATCCACTGGAACGCCTGCATCTTCTTCGCCATCTCCAAGACCATCGGGTTCGGGTCTGACACCTGGGTGTACCCCAACATCAGTCATCCTGAGCACGGTCGCCTTGCCAGGAAGTACATCTACTGTCTTTATTGGTCAACCCTGACCCTGACCACCATCGGAGAAACCCCGCCACCTGTTAGAGACTTCGAGTACCTCTTCGTGGTCGCTGACTTCCTCATCGGTGTGCTGATTTTCGCCACCATCGTTGGTAACGTTGGCGCCATGATCTCAAACATGAACAAAACCCGTGCAGAATTCCAGGCTAAAATCGACTCCATCAAGCAATACATGCAGTTCCGTAAGGTCTCCAAGGATCTGGAGGTCAGGGTCATCAAGTGGTTCGACTACCTCTGGACGGAGAAGAAGACCTGCGATGAGAAGGAGGTGCTGAAGAACCTGCCAGACAAGCTGAAGGCCGAAATTGCCATCAACGTCCATCTGGACACCCTGAAGAAGGTGCGTATCTTCCAGGACTGTGAGGCTGGTCTTCTGATTGAGCTGGTGCTGAAGCTGCAGCCTCAGGTGTTCTCCCCAGGAGATTACATCTGTAAGAAGGGAGACATCGGCAGAGAGATGTACATCATTAAGGAAGGGAAGCTGGCTGTGGTGGCAGACGATGGGGTGACACAGTTTGTGGTGCTCAGCGATGGAGCGTACTTCGGAGAGATCAGTATCCTGGGCATCAAGGGTTCCAAGGCTGGCAACAGGAGAACGGCCAACATCAGGAGCATAGGTTACTCTGACCTCTTCGCCCTGTCGAAAGACGATCTCATGGAGGCCCTCACTGAGTACCCCGACGCCAAGAAGGCTCTGGAAGAAAAGGGAAAGGCTATGCTGATGAAAGACAACATGATCGATGAGGACGTCGCTAACGCGGGCGCTGACCCTAAGGACACGGAGGAGAAGATCCAAAGGTTGGAGAGCAATATTGAAATCATCAAGACTAAGTTAGCCAAGATCATGGCTGAGTTCACATCCAGCCAGAGCAAGATCAAACAGAGGATCACCAACATAGAGTCAACAGTCAAGTCAGTCCGGCCCGAGGATATATCTGAGGTGGTGGCCGACAACAAGACACAGTAGTCCCACAACGCAACGTATTTACCCAGAGACTTTTTCTTTTGAACCTTTATATTGACAGGGAACCATTCTGAGAACAATGTCTCTTTTAATGATGAGCATGTAAAAAATACACGAAAAGTGAGACAGAGATACAAAACACAATTATAGAAAACAAACACATTCTTCAGAAATGCCCTAGAGGCACCAACTCATCACATTTTAGAGAGTTTGGGAGATTATTATATTCCATAAATAAGGTGTAAAAAAACTAAAGCAGATTTACCTAACTCAGTGGAGATCAAATGGATCTCCAGAGTAAGCTATCCCGGAGATCGGGTATGGTATCTCTTTCGTCTGTAGGTTAATAACAATTAAGTAAGGTACTGCGGAAGTGCAATGCATCGATCTACGAAATTTCAAAAGAAAGCCAGCTTACTTTAAGATGAATGTACACTTCAAACATTTTTCGCAATATTTTTGGAGGCAATATTGCAGAGTAATTCTGCAACTTTTTTCCATTTAAAATGAGAAACTTTTTTGTTATCTGGGGAGTTTTGATCAGCAGTGCCACCAAGCAGAGAATTTTTTTAATCCTCCAATCAGAGCGCAGATATTAGTCATGTGATCAGTCTGCCATTTTAAACTATTTTGAAAAACATGGCGTAAGTTTTTTGAGCTGAAGTGAAAGAAAATCAACTCCTGTTTTGAAGTGAAATGTTTCCTCATTGCAATATTTGATCATGATACGTTAATACATTCACACTGTGTTAATTTTGTCATGTTTAACTAACAAAAATATCCACGGTGGGGTACATGCTAATCGATTAGCAAGCCCATGTAAAGTAAATGGTACAAACTGGCTAAATTACCTAGCTACCTAGCCACATCCTCCACATTTGGGGCGGCAGGTAGCCTAACGGTTAGAGCATTGGGCTAGTGACCAAAAGGTTGCTGGATTGAATCCCCGAGCTGACATCTGTTGTTCTGCCCCTGAACAAGGCTGTTCCCTGGTAGGCTGTCATTGTAAATAAGAATTTGTTCTGACTTGACTAGTTAAATAAATGTTAAAAAAATAGATTGTTAGCAAGCTATAGCCATTTCATTTTTTTGTATGTTTAGCTAGCTGGCTAGCTAGCTTATTCCCATTCACATCTTTCTAGTTTATGAAGTTAAGACATTGCTAAATGTAGATATCTTTATGTTTATTTATTTATTTATATATATATTTATATCTTTATGCACTGCCATTGACTTGACTGGCAGCAGGTTGAGTGGATAAACAGGGCTCTTTATTTATTGTTTGTGAGCTGATTAATGTCAGTATGGCTCTGGCAGTCAACAGGTATTAACAAAATATAGTAGATTAGGGAATCGATCTTCATAAGAAGTCTATTATTCATGTCTGTTTTGCTTATCAATAAGTGTGTGTCAATAACTTATCAATAAGTGTCTCATATCCCATTCCTTTATCAGCAACACTGTTGCTTTGATAACATATATCATCCTCAGAATCTCCAAAATACAACAGCCCCAGCACAACTTTGTTAGGACGTTGTAAAGGATAATTCACCGAAAACTGAAAAGAAATAGCTAGCTAACAACCTCATTTTCCACATGGAAAAGATGGTGGACAAAGACTTGTTAGCAAGCTAGCTGGGGTTTTCCACAAGGAATCTGCCTCCAGAAAAAAGCTTCTCCCAAGTGGGTGTGACACCTACTCCTGTTGCCTGCTGCACAGCTGCTTGGATTCCACCTGGCGATCTGTTCACCGTCTGCCCTGGCCTGTCTCCCCCTGACTGGTACAGGTACCCCCGCCACACTCCCCCCTCTCTCCCGAACTTTCGCTCACCTCCAGCACACATGCACTGTTGGGGCGAGTGACTCTGAACTTACAATGGCTAGCCCCAAGTCGTTATATCTTTATGCTATTTGCCTCATGACTCCTGCGTGCTTTGTTGACTATGAACTTGCTTGTTTACCCAACATGGGACAGATTATGTTTGTTCCCACACTCGACACTCTGACTTTCTATTGGTTACACGGACTCTTGGCCTCCCATCCTATTCTAACCACCTCTTGCCGGCTTTGTATTCATGTTATCTGATGAAACATTCACAAAGAGGGCAACAGATGCTACTGAGCCAGATGTCTATGTGTCAGGGGAGAAGCTCCAAGTGGTATCTGATTTTAAGTACCTTGGAATCATACTTGATTCCAACCTCTCTTTTAAAAAGCATGTGAAAAAGGTAATTCAAATAACCAAATTCAACCTAGCTAATTTCCGATTTATACGAAATTGTTTGACCACAGAGGTAGCAAAACTGTATTTCAAATCGATGATACTCCCCCACTTAACATACTGCTTGACTAGTTGGACCCAAGCTTGCTATACAACATTAAAACCTATTAAGTCTGTCTACAAACAGGCTCTCAAAGTGCTCGATAGAAAGCCCAATAGCCATCATCACTGTTACATCCTCAGAAAGCATGAGCTCCTGAGTTGGGAAAATCTTGTGCAATACACCGACGCATGTCTTGTATTCAAGATCCTAAATGGCCTGGCTCCCCCTCCACTCAGTATTTTTGTAAAACAGAAAACCCAAACATATGGCAGCAGATCCACAAGGTCTGCCATGAGAGGTGACTGTATAGTTCCCTTAAGGAAAAGCACCTTTAGTAAATCTGCTTTCTCTGTGAGAGCTTCCCATGTCTGGAATACACTGCCATCAGACACACATAACTGCACCACATATCACACTTTCACAAAATGCATGAAGACATGGCTAAAGGTCAATCAGACTTGTGAACATAATCCCTAGCTGTGTATTGCCGCTTTCCATGTGTCTGTTGTCTGTAGCTTGTGAGGTGTTGTTTTTATGGATTTTGTCTTGTTGCTTTTTGTTCTATGTTGCTCTGTCTGTATGCTACATCTTGCTTGTCCTATGTTGCTCTGTCTGTATGCTATGTCTTGCTTGTCCTATGTTACTCTGCGTGTGCTCACTGTTCAATGATTGTCTATATTGTAATTGTTTTTAATAACCTGCCCAGGGACTGCGGTTGAAAATTAGCCGGCTGGCTAAAACCGGCACTTTTACTGAAACGTTGATTAATGTGCACTGTCCCTGTAAAAATAAAATAAACTCAAACTCAATAAACTGCTGTACAATATGATCTTGTTGCCATCTGATGCAAATTCAAATGTTATAACTCTCCCTGTCCTCTGCCGAGCCCTAATTTTATTTCTGCTGATGATATCTGGAAATGTGCATGTACACCCTGGCCTATCTACTGTTGCTAGCCCCAATTCTGATTTGTGCTCTGATATCTGCTTCGCTCTCATAAAAGCCTGGGTTTTCTGCACGTTAACACTATAAGCTTATTACCTAAAATCTATCAATTGAAAGTGTGAGTTCACAGCTCCAATCCAGATGTGTTGGTCATTACTGAGACGTGGTTAAGAAAGAGTGTATTGAACACTGATGTTAACCTTTCTGGTTATAACCTTTTTCGGCAAGACAGATATTCCAAATGTGGTGGAGTGGCAATCTTTACCAAGGATCACCTTCAGTGCTCGGTTGTCCCCACCAACAATTTGATTTGATGGTTTTAAGCATTAAACTTTCAAATAGCTTTTTGTTGACTGTTGCTGGGTGCTATCGTCCTCCATCAGCACCGGCCTGTACCCCACCTGTACCCTACCTGCCCTCAGCACCGGCCTGTACCCTACTTGTACCCTACCTGTACCCTACCTGCCCTAAGCTCTCTCCTGGCCCCTTACACTAAGTCTGAATTTGTCCTGCTAGGTGACCTAAACTGGGACTAGCTTAAACCACCTGACAAAGTCCTAAAGCAATGGGACTCCATTTCTGACTGCAAACATCCAGAAAAGGCTACTCTCCTTGATGCTATCCTTACAAATAATCCTGATAGGTATCAGTCTGGTGTTTTCTGTAATGACCTCAGTGATCACTGTTTTACAGCCTGTGTTCGTAATGGCTGCTCAGTGAAACAACCTGTTCTGATTAGTCATAGACGCATGCTAAATAACTTTAATGAGCAAGCCTTCCTTCATGACCTGGCCTCTGTAAAAGGGTATAGAATCAGCTTGATCCTCTCTGTTGAAGACACTTGGACCTTCTTTTTTGATATTTTCAGTGGTATCGTCAACAAAATATTTTCTGTGATATTGTTAACAAACACACCCCCATAAAGAAAATGAGAATTAAAAACAAGTTCAGCCCCTGGTTCGACCATGATTTGGCAGAGTTAGTCAAGAATTCCATTTGGCAAATCGCTCGGCACACGCATACTCAGGCTGACTGGTTCTCGTTCAGGCAAATGAGAAATACGTTCACTCAGGCTATCCGGAAGGCTAAAGTTAGTTACTTTAAGGCGCAGTTCTCTCTCTGTGGGTCTAACCCCAAGAAGTTCTGGAAAATGGATAAAGACCTGGAGAATAAACCCTCCTCCTCACAGCTTCCCATGTCCAACATTTCCTCATCTCCCACCCCTTCTTATGTCTATTATCCCCGATGCTCCTCCCTCTATTTCCCCTGCCTGCTACAAAGTTTCTCCCTGCAGGCAGTCACTAAGTCCGTGGTGATAGAGGAGCTCCTTAAACTTGACCCCCAAAAAACATCTGGGTCAGATGGTTTAGACCCTTTCTTCTTGCTGCCCCTATCATCGCCAAGCCTATCTCTGACCTTTTTGACCTGTCTCTCCTTTCTGGGGAGGTTCCCATTGCTTGGAAGGCATCCACGGTGCGTCCTTAATTCGAAGGGGGAGATCAAGCTGATCCTAACTGTTATAGGCCTATATCTGTTTTCTCTGTTTATCAAAAGTGTTGGAAAAACTTGTCAATAATCAACTAACTGGCTTTCTTGATGTCCATAGTATTCTATCTGGTATGCAATCTGGTTTCCGCTCAGGTTATGGATGTGTCACTGCAACCTTAAAGGTCTTCAATGCTGTCATCATTGCCCTTGATCGTAAGCAATGTTGTGCTGCTATTTTTATTGACTTGAACAAAGCTTAGGATACGGTAGACCTTTCCATTCTTGTTGGCTGGCTAAGGAGTATTGATGTCTCTGAGGGGCCTTTGGCCTGGTTTGCTAACTCTCTCTCTCTCAAAGAGGTCAGTTTATAAAGTCAGAACATCTGCTGTCTCAGCCACTGTTGTCACCAAGGGAGTACCCCAAGGCTCGATCCTAGGCCCCATGCTCTTCTCAATTTACATCAACAACATATCTCAGGCAGTAGGAAGCTCTATCATCCATTTACAGTTGAAGTCGGAAGTTTACATACACTTAGATTGGAGTCATTAAAACTCATTTTTCAACCACTCCACAAATTTCTTGTTAACAAACTACAGTTTTGGCAAGTCGGTTAGGACATCTACTTTGTGCATAACCACAATACATTTTTCCAACAATTGTTTACAGACAGATTATTTCACTTATAATTCACTGTATCACAATTCCAGTGGGTGAGAAGTTTACATACACTAAGTTGACTATGCCTTTAAACAGCTTGGAAAATTCCAGAAAATGATGTCATGGCTTTCGAAGCTTCTGATAGGCTAATTGACATCCTTTGAGTCAATTGGAGGTGTACCTGTGGGTGTATTTCAAGGCCTACCTTCAAACTCAGTGCCTCTTTGCTTGACATCATGGAAAAATCAAAAGTAATCAGCCAAATCCACAGAAAAAAATTGTAGACCTCCACAAGTCTGGTTCATCCTTGGGAGCAATTTCCAAATGCCTGAAGGTACCACTTTCATCCGTACAAACAATGGTACACAAGTATAAACACCATGGGACCATGAAGCCGTCATACCGCTCAGGAAGGAGACGCGTTCTGTCTCCTAGAGATTAACGTACTTTGGTGCGAAAAGTGAAAATCAATCCTAGAACAACAGTAAAAGTCCTTGTGAAGATGCTGGAGGAAACAGGTCCCAAAGTATCTATAACCAAAGTATCTATAACCACGAGTCCTATATCGACATAACCTGAAAGGCCGCTCAGCAAGGAAGAAGCCACTGCTCCAAAACTGCCATAAAAAAGCCAGACTACGGTTTGCAACTGCACATGGGGACAAAGATCGTAGTTTTTGGAGAAATGTCCTCTGGTCTGATGAAACAAAAATATAACTTTTTGGCCATAATGACCATCATTATGTTTAGAGGAAAAAGGGGGATGCTTGCAAACCAAAGAACACCATCCCAACCATGAAGCACGGGGGTGGCAGCATCATGTTGTGGGGGTGCTTTGCTGTAGGAGGGACTGGCGCACTTCACAAAATAGATGGCATCATGAGGAAGGAAAATTATGTGGATATATTGAAGCAACATCTCAAGACATCAGTCAGGAAGTTAAAGCTTGGTCGCAAATGGGTCTTTCAAATGGACAATGACCCCAAGCATACTTCCAAAGTTGTGGCAAAATGAAAATGGCTTAAGGACAACAAAGTCAAGGTATTGGAGTGACCATCACAAAGCCCTGACCTCAATCCAATAGAACATTTGTTGGCAGAACTGAAAATGCGTGCGCGAGCAAGGAGGCCTACAAACCTGACTCAGTTACACCAGCTCTGTCAGGAGGAATGGGCCAAAATTCACCCAACTTATTGTGGGAAGCTCGTTGAAGGCTACCCGAAACGTTTGACCCAAGTTAAACAATTGAAAGGCAATGCTACCAGATACTAATTGAGTGTATGTAAACTTCTGACCCACTGGGAATGTTATGAAAGAAATAAAAGCTTAAATAAATCACTCTCTCTCCTATTATTCTGACATTTCACATTCTTAAAATGAAGTGGTGATCCTAACTGACCTAAGACAGGGAATTTTTACTAGGATTAAATGTCAGGAATTGTGAAAAACTGAGTTTAAATGTATTTGGCTAAGGTGTATGTAAATTCCGACTTCAACTGTATATGCAGATCTTACAGTCTTATATTAAACTGGCCCCTCCCCAGATTTTGTGTTAAACGTTCTACAACAAAGCTTTCTTAGTGTCCAACAAGCTTTCTCTGCCCTTAACCTTGTTCTGAACACCTCCAAAACAAAGGTCATGTGGTTTGGTAAGAAGAATGCCCCTCTGAAGTCACCTCATACAAGTACTTGGGAGTATGGATAGATGGTACACTGTCCTTCTCTCAGCACATACCAAAGCTGCAGGCTAAAGTTAAATCTAGACTTGGTTTCCTCTATCGTAATCGCTCCTCTTTCACTCCAGCTGCCAAACTAACCCTGATTCAGATGACCATCCTACCCATGCTAGATTACGGAGATGTAATTTATAGATCGGCAGGTAAGGGTGCTCTCAAGCGGCTAGATGTTCTTTACCATTCGGCCGTCAGATTTGCCACAAATGCTCCTTATAGGACACATCACTGCACTCTATACTCCTCTCTATACTCCTCATCTCTGTATACCCGTCGCAAGACCCACTGGTTGATGCTTATTTATAAAACCTTCTTAGGCCTCACTCCCCCTTATCTGAGATACCTACTGCATCCCTCATCCTCTCCTCATCCCTGGGTCGCTCGTCTTTTCAGTTCGCTGCAGCTAGCGACTGGAACGAGCTGCAACAAACACTCAAACTGGACAGTTTTATCTCAATCATGGACACTCTTACTGACAGTTGTGGCTGCTTTGCGTGATGTATTGCCGTCTCTACCTTCTTGCCCTTTGTGCTGTTGTCTGTGCCCAATAATGTTTGTACCATGTTTTGTGCTGCTACCATGTTGTTCTGCTGCCATGTTGTCATGTTGTGTTGCTTCCATTCTGTGTTGTCATGTGTTGTCTGCCTTGCTATGTTGTTGTCTTAGGTCTCTCTTTATGAAGTGTTGTGGTTTCTCTCTTGTTGTGATGTGTGTTTTGTCCTATATTTATATTTTTATTTAATTTATTTTTAATCCCAGCCCCCATCGCTGCAGGAGGCCTTTTGCCTTTTGGTAGGCCGTCATTATAAATCATAATTTGTACCTAATTGACTTGCCTAGTTAAATAAAGGTAAACTAAAAAGTTCAGAAATTGAGGTCCATACAGAAATAGTTAAAAAAAACATCAATAACATAGGAATCACTACAAAGCTTATTGTATGACCCAGCCTTTGGAACTTTGGTTTTCCTAGATATGGCTACTATATTGTGATCACTACATCCGATGGATTTGGATACTGCTTTCAAACTAATTTCTGCAGCATTAGTAAATATGTGATCAATACATGTTGATGATTTAATTCCTGTGCTGGTTGTAACTACCCTGGTAGGTTGACTGATAACCTGAACCAGGTTGCAGGCACTGGTTACAGTTTGAAGTTTTTTCCTGTGTGAGCAACTTGATGAAAACCAGTCAATATTTAAAATCACCCAGAAAATATACTTCTCTGTTGATATCACATTCATTATCAAGCATTTCACACGTATTATCCCTATAATGACTGTAAGCACTTGGTGGTCTATAGCAGCTTCCCACCAGAATGGGCTTTAGGTGAGGCAGATGAACCTGTAGCCATATTACTTCAACAGTATTTAACATGAGATCGTCTCTAATCTTTACAGGAATGTGGTTCTGAATATAAACAGAAACACGTCCACCGTTGGCATTTCTATATTTTCTGTAAATGTTATAACCTTTGTATTTATTACTACCACTGTATCATCAAATGTACTGTATAAGTGAGTTTCAAAGATATCAAATCTCATTAGTCACATGTGTCAAATACAACAGGTGTAGACCTTACAGTGAAATGCTTACCAACCAACAGTGCAGTTAAAAAAAATACGGATAAGAATAAGAGATAAAAGTGTAATTAACAGTCTATGATTAGGGTGGCTGGAGTCTGACAATTTTTAGGGTCTTCCTCTGACACCGCCTGGTATAGAGGTCCTGGATGGCAGGAAGCTTGGCCCCAGTGATGTACTGGTCCGTACGCTCTACCCTCTGTAGCGCCTTGAGGTCGGAGGCCGAGCAGTTGCCACACCAGGCAGTGATGCAACCAGTCAGGATGCTCTCGATGGTGCAGCTGTAGAACATTTTGAGGATCTGAGGACACGTGCCAAATCTTTTCAGTCTCATGAGGGGGAATAGGTTTTGTCGTGCCCTCTTCACGACTGTCATGGTGTACCGTGTTGCGGAATCCTCGCAAAAACAAGTTCTGTATTTGTATTTAATGAATATCGGTTTTGTTTCAATTAAAAATAACAAACCGAGTGTTTTCCAGCATACAATGTTCAGCTGCGCACTCTGATGACTTGTGATGTTTAACAGCAGATACAGAGGAAGAGAAGGTAGAGAGGGAGTGAAAATGTCCTCCTTAGTTTCAGCGTAGCCTGAAATTAACTTGAAGTTCTTGACCGCAGATCGGCAGTTCAGGTATAGAAAACACACACTTAGTTGAGAAACCGTTTCGGCAACTGTCTTAGTTTTGCCAACATGACCACGGCTTCAACCTGCCGCTCAGAAACCAGGGGAGACTGAAATACACCTCCCTGTACTAATTACTGATTGTCTAGGAGAGGAGAAACCACTCCCCTTTCAATACAGCCACTGATTACCAAAACAAGTCACAAATTGCCCTGCCCCTTGATCCTGGTTGATGTGTCAGTAATCATCTACAAGTTATGAGCAGGCAGCAGTTCATACACCAACTAGACTACAGGGAAGACAGGAAGTAGTTCACACACCAACTAGGCTACAGGGAAGACAGGAAGTAGTTCGCACACCAACTAGACTACAGGGAAGACAGGAAGCAGTTCATACACCAACTAGACAACAGGGAAGACAGGAAGTTGTTCACACACCAAGTAGGCTACAGGGAAGACAGGAAGTAGTTCCCACACCAACTAGACTACAGAGAAGACAGGAAGTAGTTCACACACCAACTAGACTACAGGGAAGACAGGAAGTAGTTCACACACCAACTAGACTACAGGGAAGACAGTCAGCAGTTCACACACCAACTAGACTACAGGGAAGACAGGAAGCAGTTCACACACCAACTAGACTACAGGGAAGACAGGAAGCACTAAAGTAGATGGCCCTAGCTAGCAAAAAGACAGTACTAGACCACAACAGATAAAGGCAAAATATATATTTATCACTCCTGGAGATATCAGCGGTCCTCTAACTGTAGAAGGAAATGCAACACACAATATCATAATACATGGAGTGTCTCGGATTTACGTACAGGATAATCCACAATGCTCTGAGACCAGGTTGATCCTCATGAAGTGTTTTACCAGCCGGCGCCATACAGAAAGCTAGCTATTGGCTGGGGATACTTCAGGCTGAGGAGTGCTATGTGTTAACACGATGACAACGTCCACAGATACGATCACACAGAGACAGGGTTAAAAATGTATTATTTTATTTTGCATTATGTTGACACATCAAGTGTTTAATTATAATGTTTGTACTTTCCTTCATTTCCATTATATCAAAATAAACCAGGCAGCAAACAACTAAATACATCACCTTCAGAAAGTATTCACAGCCCTTGATTTTTTCCCCCCACATTTTGTCTTACAGCCTGAAATGAAAATGAATTAAATAGCGATTTCTCACAATGAGGCTCATGGTGATTTTAAAAACAGAGTTTAATGGCTGTGATAGGAGAAAACTGAGGATGGATCAACAACATTGTAGTTACTCCACAATACAAACCTACATGACAAAGTGAAAAGAAGGAAGCCTGTACAGAATAAAAAAATATTCAAAAACATGCATTCTGTTTGCAACAAGGCACTAAAGTAATACTGCAAAAAAATGTGGCAAAGAAATGAACTTTATGTCCTGAATAAAAAGTGTTACGTTTGGGGCAAATCCAACACTTCACTAAGTACTAATATTCATATAATCAATGTGTTATGCATAGTGGCGGTTGCTTTCATGTTATGGGTATGCTTGTCATCAGGAAGGTCTAGGAAAACCTGGTTCAGTCTGCTTTCCAGCAGACACTGGGAGACAAATTCACCTTTCAGCAGGACAATAACCTAAAACACAAGGCCGAATATACACTGGAGTTGTTTACCAAGAAGACATTGAAGGTTCCTGAGTAACCTCGTTACAGTTATGAATTAAAATCTGCTTGAAAATCTATGGCAAGATGTTCAAGTGGCTGTCTAGCAATTATCAAACAACCAACTTGACAGAACTTGAATATTCTTTTTTTAAGAATGTGCGATTATTGTACAATCCAGGTGTGCAAAGCTCTTACAGACTTATTCAGAAATACTCACAGCTGTAATCGCTACCAAAGGGGATTCTACCAGCTATTGATTTAGGGGTGTGAATACTGATGTAAATTGGATATCTTTATTTTATTTAATACATTTGCTAAAATTTCAACACATTTTTTTTTTCACTTTGTAATTGTGGGGTATTGTATGTAGAAGGGTGAAAATAAATTGAATCCATGTTGAATTCAGGCAGTAAAATAACAACATGTGGAATAAATCTAGGAATTGGAAATACTTTCTGAAGGAACTGAACTTCCCTGCCAAGACTGTTGTACACATCATTGGATATTAAACCAAACCATTAAACCCTTCCCTGCCAAGACTGTTGTACACATCACTGGATATTAAACCCAAAAATGTTCTGCATAGCTTGGCAAGGTGTTCAGGTGTATAACATAATGACCAAGAAAACCAAACCACAGTCACACCAAATCAAAACACCAACGAACCAAAATACTTCAGGGAATAAAACACTGTTCTGTGATATTCCCTGAAGTAACATCCAATTGATGTGGCCCATCAATTCAGTGGTATTATTATAAAAAACACTTTTCTCCAAGTCAATATTTCACATTATATATGGGTCAGATTAACTGTGAAGTCAAGATTCGAGTTGCAGAATTCTGCTATAACATTCCTAAAATTCCCAGGTTTTTCCAAAAACTCCTGGATGGAGGATTCTGGATTTCTGGATTTCCTCTTTATTCCCGATTCTGGGACTCTTCCAACCGGGATTTCTAGAAAACCAAGGGATTCTGGGAAAAGCACCCCCCCCCCCCCCCCAAAAAAAATGTTTGCAACTGTAAGCTACCAAACTACTAACATGACCCGACAAGTCACTGGAGCTTTGTAAAGCTAATTACTTACTTTGCGTTTGTAACCATGCATTAAAATAAAATAGAAAAACTGAAAGCACTCCATCAGGGATAAGAGTGCTCTGTTCTGTCTGGCATACAAAAATTAACATTGCAAAAAACATCTACGTATTGAACAGCAAGCTATTCAACACATTAGAAAGAGTGCAGGACTGCAGCCAAAAGTAGCAGGGAGATTTTGCCAAAGAGGCAGCAGTACAGACGATGACGCGACGTCATCCTACGTAGGGTTACGTCCCAAATGGCACCCTATTCCCTATGTGGGGCCCTGGTTAAAAGTAGTGCACTATGTAGGGAATAGGGTTCCACTTGCATAGCTGATAGCAGAGCAGGAACATTGTACTGGTTAGAATAGTCCTGTGCCTTCGACGACACCACGCTAATACGTCATATGAACACCCCCTTCAGGCACAGTGAAAAGTATTTCACAGTACTTCTGCACGTGACAATAAAACTTGAAACAAAGCATTATTAGAGGTCTATGAGAAGCTATAAAAACACCTGGCAGGCATTATAATGCATTATGCATAGCTCATGAGACATTATAAATGTACTTTTCAATGCATTATGAAGAGGGTATTATATTCGGAAGTGTTAGCGACAACACTGCTGGCATTAAAGAATATTATAAACTAACAAAATGTCCTAAGATGGCAGTATACAGTACTGTATATACCATTCACTAACATTCAGAAGGTCTAGTTAAGTGCACTTTCACAACAATCAATAACCTGCTTCTTCTTCTTAAAAGTTTTTACACATCAAAAATCTTTAATAAACACATCAAATAAACCCAGCGAGCTCCAGTAAGAATTATAACTGATTTTCAACTGCTTGAATAACCTACAATGTAAGGAGAGGTTCTACGTACATTAAAAGGGATCTGATGGGGGGGGGGCTAGATCGAATGTCTGCCTGTTTGCTAGTCTAGTTGCTGTTCAGGCACACAGTCTCTGGAGCACTTCCTTGTCAGTAAATGCCACATTCATTTCAACTGTTGCATCGTTGTATAATTCCTCCCTTCTCCATTACAAAACATAAAACCATTGAACTGAAGCCAGGATTTTTTTTTTTTTTTTTTTTTGCAGAGTTGTCATTTTTGTTTGTTTCACAGCATTCCAAATCCTTTGGCATAAGTGATGGCTTTGAGAAGTCTCTCCTTCAGTTTCTCCTTTGAATCGTATTCAGGGAGCAGCAAAGCATTAAAACACGTGTGAGAAGTAGGTAACCTGATGAGACAGAGAGAGAGAGAGGGACAGAGAGAGAGGGGTAAAGAGACAGAAGTTACAGATCAATCCAAGTCGTCTGGGAGGCCCCACTGAAACAGGTCAGGTATAAGGTATAATTCTGCGTCCCAAATGACCCCCTATTGCAGGGTTCCCCAACTGGCGGCACACAGGCTGAATTTGGCTCAGGGTGGTTTTATTTGGCCCCCCAAAGTTTTCTGAGCAAAAAAGAAATACTTTTAACATTTTCATTGTTGGACATAAAATAATGTAAAAACACCAGGAAATCAGTTCCAAGTGATTTTAATTTAACACATCTGTATTCCAAGTTTTCCCACGCATAATAGAGACACGTGATCATATACAAACGTAAGCAAGGTTTGAAAGAATTAGGTTTTAGTGGTCTTCTTGCGGTGAATTTGCAGACTACAAATTATTTGTAATTATTTTCCAGGCCCTGACCAGCCAAACAAGAAAAAAAAATGGCCCCCGGCAGAATCTAGTAGTTGATCCCTGCTCTAGTTGTTCTAATCTAGTAGTTGATCCCTGCTCTAGTTGTTCTAATCTAGTAGTTGATCCCTGCTCTAGTTGCTCTAATCTAGTAGTTGATCCCTGCTCTAGTTGTTCTAATCTAGTAGTTGATCCCTGCTCTAGTTGTTCTAATCTAGTAGTTGATCCCTGCTCTAGTTGCTCTAATCTAGTAGTTGATCCCTGCTCTAGTTGCTCTAATCTAGTAGTTGATCCCTGCTCTAGTTGCTCTAATCTAGTAGTTGATCCCTGCTCTAATCTAGTAGTTGATCCCTGCTCTAATCTAGTAGTTGATCCCTGCTCTAGTTGTTCTAATCTAGTAGTTGATCCCTGCTCTAATCTAGTAGTTGATCCCTGCTCTAGTTGCTCTAATCTAGTAGTTGATCCCTGCTCTAATCTAGTAGTTGATCCCTGCTCTAGTTGTTCTAATCTAGTAGATGATCCCTGTCTCTAATCTAGTAGTTGATCCCTGCTCTAGTTGTTCTAATCTAGTAGTTGATCCCTGCTCTAGTTGTTCTAATCTAGTAGTTGATCCCTGCTCTAGTTGCTCTAATCTAGTAGTTGATCCCTGCTCTAGTTGTTCTAATCTAGTAGTTGATCCCTGCTCTAGTTGCTCTAATCTAGTAGTTGATCCCTGCTCTAGTTGCTCTAATCTAGTAGTTGATCCCTGCTCTAATCTAGTAGTTGATCCCTGCTCTAGTTGCTCTAATCTAGTAGTTGATCCCTGCTCTAATCTAGTAGTTGATCCCTGCTCTAGTTGTCTAATCTAGTAGTTGATCCCTGCTCTAATCTAGTAGTTGATCCCTGCTCTAGTTGCTCTAATCTAGTAGTTGATCCCTGCTCTAGTTGTTCTAATCTAGTAGTTGATCCCTGCTCTAATCTAGTAGTTGATCCCTGCTCTAGTTGCTCTAATCTAGTAGTTGATCCCTGCTCTAGTTGTTCTAATCTAGTAGTTGATCCCTGCTCTAGTTGTTCTAATCTAGTAGTTGATCCCTGCTCTAGTTGTTCTAATCTAGTAGTTGATCCCTGCTCTAATCTAGTAGTTGATCCCTGCTCTAGTTGTTCTAATCTAGTAGTTGATCCCTGCTCTAATCTAGTAGTTGATCCCTGCTCTAATCTAGTAGTTGATCCCTGCTCTAGTTGTTCTAATCTAGTAGTTGATCCCTGCTCTAGTTGTTCTAATCTAGTAGTTGATCCCTGCTCTAGTTGTCTCTAATCTAGTAGTTGATCCCTGCTCTAGTTGCTCTAATCTAGTAGTTGATCCCTGCTCTAGTTGCTCTAATCTAGTAGTTGATCCCTGCTCTAATCTAGTAGTTGATCCCTGCTCTAATCTAGTAGTTGATCCCTGCTCTAGTTGTTCTAATCTAGTAGATGATCCCTGCTCTAATCTAGTAGTTGATCCCTGCTCTAATCTAGTAGTTGATCCCTGCTCTAGTTGTTCTAATCTAGTAGATGATCCCTGCTCTAATCTAGTAGTTGATCCCTGCTCTAGTTGTCTCTAATCTAGTAGTTGATCCCTGCTCTAATCTAGTAGTTGATCCCTGCTCTAGTTGTTCTAATCTAGTAGATGATCCCTGCTCTAATCTAGTAGTTGATCCCTGCTCTAATCTAGTAGTTGATCCCTGCTCTAATCTAGTAGTTGATCCCTGCTCTAGTTGTTCTAATCTAGTAGATGATCCCTGCTCTAATCTAGTAGTTGATCCCTGCTCTAGTTGCTCTAATCTAGTAGTTGATCCCTGCTCTGGTTGTTCTAATCTAGTAGATGATCCCTGCTCTAGTTGTTCTAATCTAGTAGTTGATCCCTGCTCTAGTTGCTCTAATCTAGTAGTTGATCCCTGCTCTGAATCTAGTAGTTGATCCCTGCTCTAGTTGCTCTAATCTAGTAGATGATCCCTGCTCTAATCTAGTAGATGATCCCTGCTCTAATCTAGTAGATGATCCCTGCTCTAATCTAGTAGATGATCCCTGCTCGAGTTGTTCTAATCTAGTAGTTGATCCCTGCTCTAGTTGTTCTAATCTAGTAGTTGATCCCTGCTCTAGTTGCTCTAATCTAGTAGTTGATCCCTGCTCTAGTTGCTCTAATCTAGTAGATGATCCCTGCTCTAGTTGCTCTAATCTAGTAGTTGATCCCTGCTCTAATCTAGTAGTTGATCCCTGTCTCTAGTTGCTTCTAATCTAGTAGATGATCCCTGCTCTAATCTAGTAGTTGATCCCTGCTCTAGTTGCTCTAATCTAGTAGTTGATCCCTGCTCTAATCTAGTAGTTGATCCCTGCTCTCTAGTTGTCTCTAATCTAGTAGTTGATCCCTGCTCTAGTTGTTCTAATCTAGTAGTTGATCCCTGCTCTAGTTGTTCTAATCTAGTAGTTGATCCCTGCTCTAGTTGCTCTAATCTAGTAGTTGATCCCTGCTCTAGTTGCTCTAATCTAGTAGTTGATCCCTGCTCTAGTTGTCTAATCTAGTAGTTGATCCCTGCTCTAGTTGTTCTAATCTAGTAGTTGATCCCTGCTCTAATCTAGTAGTTGATCCCTGCTCTAGTTGTTCTAATCTAGTAGTTGATCCCTGCTCTAATCTAGTAGTTGATCCCTGCTCTAATCTAGTAGATGATCCCTGCTCTAATCTAGTAGTTGATCCCTGCTCTAGTTGCTTCTAATCTAGTAGTTGATCCCTGCTCTAGTTGTTCTAATCTAGTAGATGATCCCTGCTCTAGTTGCTCTAATCTAGTAGTTGATCCCTGCTCTAATCTAGTAGTTGATCCCTGCTCTAGTTGTTCTAATCTAGTAGATGATCCCTGCTCTAATCTAGTAGTTGATCCCTGCTCTAGTTGCTTCTAATCTAGTAGTTGATCCCTGCTCTAATCTAGTAGTTGATCCCTGCTCTAGTTGTTCTAATCTAGTAGATGATCCCTGCTCTAATCTAGTAGTTGATCCCTGCTCTAATCTAGTAGTTGATCCCTGCTCTAGTTGCTCTAATCTAGTAGTTGATCCCTGCTCTAGTTGTTCTAATCTAGTAGTTGATCCCTGCTCTAATCTAGTAGTTGATCCCTGCTCTAATCTAGTAGTTGATCCCTGCTCTAGTTGTTCTAATCTAGTAGATGATCCCTGCTCTAATCTAGTAGTTGATCCCTGCTCTAATCTAGTAGTTGATCCCTGCTCTAGTTGTTCTAATCTAGTAGTTGATCCCTGCTCTAATCTAGTAGTTGATCCCTGCTCTAGTTGTTCTAATCTAGTAGTTGATCCCTGCTCTAGTTGTTCTAATCTAGTAGTTGATCCCTGCTCTAATCTAGTAGTTGATCCCTGCTCTAGTTGCTCTAATCTAGTAGTTGATCCCTGCTCTAATCTAGTAGTTGATCCCTGCTCTAGTTGTTCTAATCTAGTAGATGATCCCTGCTCTAATCTAGTAGTTGATCCCTGCTCTAGTTGCTCTAATCTAGTAGTTGATCCCTGCTCTAATCTAGTAGTTGATCCCTGCTCTAGTTGTTCTAATCTAGTAGTTGATCCCTGCTCTAATCTAGTAGTTGATCCCTGCTCTAGTTGCTCTAATCTAGTAGTTGATCCCTGCTCTAGTTGTTCTAATCTAGTAGATGATCCCTGCTCTAGTTGTTCTAATCTAGTAGTTGATCCCTGCTCTAATCTAGTAGTTGATCCCTGCTCTAGTTGTTCTAATCTAGTAGTTGATCCCTGCTCTAATCTAGTAGTTGATCCCTGCTCTAATCTAGTAGTTGATCCCTGCTCTAATCTAGTAGTTGATCCCTGCTCTAGTTGTTCTAATCTAGTAGTTGATCCCTGCTCTAATCTAGTAGTTGATCCCTGCTCTAGTTGTTCTAATCTAGTAGTTGATCCCTGCTCTAGTTGTTCTAATCTAGTAGTTGATCCCTGCTCTAGTTGCTCTAATCTAGTAGATGATCCCTGCTCTAGTTGCTCTAATCTAGTAGTTGATCCCTGCTCTAATCTAGTAGTTGATCCCTGCTCTAATCTAGTAGTTGATCCCTGCTCTAGTTGCTCTAATCTAGTAGTTGATCCCTGCTCTAATCTAGTAGTTGATCCCTGCTCTAATCTAGTAGTTGATCCCTGCTCTAGTTGTTCTAATCTAGTAGTTGATCCCTGCTCTAGTTGTTCTAATCTAGTAGTTGATCCCTGCTCTAATCTAGTAGTTGATCCCTGCTCTAGTTGTTCTAATCTAGTAGTTGATCCCTGCTCTAATCTAGTAGTTGATCCCTGCTCTAGTTGCTCTAATCTAGTAGTTGATCCCTGCTCTAATCTAGTAGTTGATCCCTGCTCTAATCTAGTAGTTGATCCCTGCTCTAGTTGTTCTAATCTAGTAGTTGATCCCTGCTCTAATCTAGTAGTTGATCCCTGCTCTAGTTGTTCTAATCTAGTAGTTGATCCCTGCTCTAATCTAGTAGTTGATCCCTGCTCTAGTTGTCTCTAATCTAGTAGTTGATCCCTGCTCTAATCTAGTAGTTGATCCCTGCTCTAGTTGTTCTAATCTAGTAGTTGATCCCTGTCTCTAATCTAGTAGTTGATCCCTGCTCTAGTTGCTCTAATCTAGTAGTTGATCCCTGCTCTAGTTGTTCTAATCTAGTAGTTGATCCCTGTCTCTAATCTAGTAGTTGATCCCTGCTCTAGTTGCTCTAATCTAGTAGTTGATCCCTGCTCTAGTTGTTCTAATCTAGTAGTTGATCCCTGCTCTAGTTGCTCTAATCTAGTAGTTGATCCCTGCTCTAGTTGTTCTAATCTAGTAGTTGATCCCTGCTCTAGTTGCTCTAATCTAGTAGTTGATCCCTGCTCTAGTTGCTCTAATCTAGTAGATGATCCCTGCTCTAGTTGCTCTAATCTAGTAGTTGATCCCTGCTCTAATCTAGTAGTTGATCCCTGCTCTAATCTAGTAGTTGATCCCTGCTCTAGTTGTTCTAATCTAGTAGATGATCCCTGCTCTAATCTAGTAGTTGATCCCTGCTCTAGTTGCTCTAATCTAGTAGTTGATCCCTGCTCTAATCTAGTAGTTGATCCCTGCTCTAATCTAGTAGTTGATCCCTGCTCTAATCTAGTAGTTGATCCCTGCTCTAATCTAGTAGTTGATCCCTGCTCTAATCTAGTAGTTGATCCCTGCTCTAGTTGTTCTAATCTAGTAGTTGATCCCTGCTCTAATCTAGTAGTTGATCCCTGCTCTAATCTAGTAGTTGATCCCTGCTCTAGTTGTTCTAATCTAGTAGTTGATCCCTGCTCTAATCTAGTAGTTGATCCCTGCTCTAGTTGCTCTAATCTAGTAGTTGATCCCTGCTCTAGTTGTTCTAATCTAGTAGATGATCCCTGCTCTAGTTGTTCTAATCTAGTAGTTGATCCCTGCTCTAATCTAGTAGTTGATCCCTGCTCTAGTTGTTCTAATCTAGTAGTTGATCCCTGCTCTAATCTAGTAGTTGATCCCTGCTCTAGTTGCTCTAATCTAGTAGTTGATCCCTGCTCTAGTTGTTCTAATCTAGTAGTTGATCCCTGCTCTAGTTGTTCTAATCTAGTAGTTGATCCCTGCTCTAGTTGTTCTAATCTAGTAGTTGATCCCTGCTCTAGTTGCTCTAATCTAGTAGTTGATCCCTGCTCTAGTTGCTCTAATCTAGTAGTTGATCCCTGCTCTAATCTAGTAGTTGATCCCTGCTCTAGTTGTTCTAATCTAGTAGATGATCCCTGCTCTAATCTAGTAGTTGATCCCTGCTCTAGTTGCTCTAATCTAGTAGTTGATCCCTGCTCTAATCTAGTAGTTGATCCCTGCTCTAGTTGCTCTAATCTAGTAGTTGATCCCTGCTCTAATCTAGTAGTTGATCCCTGCTCTAATCTAGTAGTTGATCCCTGCTCTAGTTGCTCTAATCTAGTAGTTGATCCCTGCTCTAGTTGTTCTAATCTAGTAGATGATCCCTGCTCTAGTTGTTCTAATCTAGTAGTTGATCCCTGCTCTAGTTGCTCTAATCTAGTAGTTGATCCCTGCTCTAATCTAGTAGTTGATCCCTGCTCTAGTTGCTCTAATCTAGTAGATGATCCCTGCTCTAATCTAGTAGTTGATCCCTGCTCTAATCTAGTAGTTGATCCCTGCTCTAATCTAGTAGTTGATCCCTGCTCTAGTTGTTCTAATCTAGTAGTTGATCCCTGCTCTAATCTAGTAGTTGATCCCTGCTCTAGTTGCTCTAATCTAGTAGTTGATCCCTGCTCTAGTTGCTCTAATCTAGTAGTTGATCCCTGCTCTAGTTGTTCTAATCTAGTAGTTGATCCCTGCTCTAGTTGCTCTAATCTAGTAGTTGATCCCTGCTCTAATCTAGTAGTTGATCCCTGCTCTAGTTGTTCTAATCTAGTAGTTGATCCCTGCTCTAATCTAGTAGTTGATCCCTGCTCTAGTTGTTCTAATCTAGTAGATGATCCCTGCTCTAGTTGTTCTAATCTAGTAGTTGATCCCTGCTCTAGTTGCTCTAATCTAGTAGTTGATCCCTGCTCTAGTTGTTCTAATCTAGTAGTTGATCCCTGCTCTAGTTGCTCTAATCTAGTAGTTGATCCCTGCTCTAGTTGCTCTAATCTAGTAGTTGATCCCTGCTCTAGTTGCTCTAATCTAGTAGTTGATCCCTGCTCTAATCTAGTAGTTGATCCCTGCTCTAGTTGTTCTAATCTAGTAGTTGATCCCTGCTCTAATCTAGTAGTTGATCCCTGCTCTAATCTAGTAGTTGATCCCTGCTCTAGTTGTTCTAATCTAGTAGTTGATCCCTGCTCTAGTTGTTCTAATCTAGTAGTTGATCCCTGCTCTAGTTGCTCTAATCTAGTAGTTGATCCCTGCTCTAATCTAGTAGTTGATCCCTGCTCTAGTTGTTCTAATCTAGTAGTTGATCCCTGCTCTAATCTAGTAGTTGATCCCTGCTCTAGTTGTTCTAATCTAGTAGTTGATCCCTGCTCTAATCTAGTAGTTGATCCCTGCTCTAATCTAGTAGTTGATCCCTGCTCTAGTTGCTCTAATCTAGTAGATGATCCCTGCTCTAGTTGCTCTAATCTAGTAGTTGATCCCTGCTCTAATCTAGTAGTTGATCCCTGCTCTAATCTAGTAGTTGATCCCTGCTCTAGTTGTTCTAATCTAGTAGATGATCCCTGCTCTAATCTAGTAGTTGATCCCTGCTCTAGTTGCTCTAATCTAGTAGTTGATCCCTGCTCTAGTTGTCTAATCTAGTAGTTGATCCCTGCTCTAATCTAGTAGTTGATCCCTGCTCTAATCTAGTAGATGATCCCTGCTCTAATCTAGTAGTTGATCCCTGCTCTAATCTAGTAGTTGATCCCTGCTCTAATCTAGTAGTTGATCCCTGCTCTAGTTGTTCTAATCTAGTAGATGATCCCTGCTCTAGTTGTTCTAATCTAGTAGTTGATCCCTGCTCTAGTTGTTCTAATCTAGTAGTTGATCCCTGTCTCTAATCTAGTAGTTGATCCCTGCTCTAGTTGCTCTAATCTAGTAGTTGATCCCTGCTCTAATCTAGTAGTTGATCCCTGCTCTAGTTGCTCTAATCTAGTAGTTGATCCCTGTTCTAGTTGTTCTAATCTAGTAGTTGATCCCTGCTCTAGTTGCTCTAATCTAGTAGTTGATCCCTGCTCTAATCTAGTAGTTGATCCCTGCTCTAGTTGCTCTAATCTAGTAGTTGATCCCTGCTCTAGTTGTTCTAATCTAGTAGTTGATCCATGCTCTAGTTGTTCTAATCTACAGTGCTTTAAGAAAGTATTCAAACCCCTTTACTTTTCCCACATTATGTTACGTTACAACCTCATTCTAAAATGGATTAAATAAAAAAAATCATTATGCATCTACACACAGTACCCCATGCTGACATCATAATACCCCACAATGACATCACAGTACCCCATGCTGACAAAGTGAAAACAGGTTAATATGTTTTTGGCAAATTTATAAATGATAAAAAACAGAAATACCTTATTTAACCTGTTAGGGCTAGGGGGCAGCATTTGCACGTCTGGATAAAAAAAATGTACCCGATTTAATCTGGTTACTAATCCTACCCAGTAACTAGAATATGCATATACTTATTATATATGGATAGAAAACACTCTAAAGTTTCTAAAACTGTTTGAATGGTGTCTGTGAGTATAACAGAACTCATTTGGCAGGCAAAACCCTGAGACATTTTCTGACAGGAAGTGGATACCTGATGTGTTGTATTGACTTTAAACCTATCCCATTGAAAAACACAGGGGCTGAGGAATATTTTGGCACTTCCTATTGCTTCCACTAGATGTCACCAGCCTTTACAAAGTGTTTTGAGTCTTCTGGAGGGAGATCTGACCGAACAAGAGCCATGGAACGATGATGTCCCATTAGACACCTGGCGCGCGAGTTCATGTTGGGTACCCTCGTTCCAATACGTTATAAAAGAGTATGCATTCGTCCACCTTGAATATTATTCATGTTCTGGTTAAAAAAGACCCTAATGATTTATGCTATACAACGTTTGACATGTTTGAACGAACGTAAATATATTTTTTCCCCTCGTTCATGACGAGAAGTCCGGCTGGCTTAGATCATGTGCTAACAAGACGGAGATTTTTGGACATAAATTATGAGCTTTTTTGAACAAAACTACATTCGTTATGGACCTGTGATACCTGGAAGTGACATCTGATGAAGAGAATCAAAGGTAATGGATTATTTACATAGTATTTTCGATTTTAGATCTCCCCAACATGACGTCTAGTCTGTATCGCAACGCGTATTTTTCTGGGCGCAGTGCTCAGATTATTGCAAAGTGTGATTTCCCAGTAAGGTTATTTTTAAATCTGGCAAGTTGATTGCGTTCAAGAGATGTAAATCTATAATTCTTTAAATGACAATATAATATTTTACCAATGTTTTCTAATTTTAATTATTTAATTTGTGACGCTGACTTGACTGCCGGTTATTGGAGGGAAACGATTTCCTCAACATCAATGCCATAGTAAAACGCTGTTTTTGGATATAAATATGAACTTGATAGAACTAAAAATGCATGCATTGTCTAACATAATGTCCTAGGAGTGTCATCTGATGGAGATTGTAAAAGGTTAGTGCATCATTTTAGCTGGTTTTATGGTTTTGGTGACCCTGTCTTTGACTTGACAAAACATTACACACAACTCTTGTAAATGTACTGTCCTAACATACTCTAAATTTATGCTTTCGCCGTAAAACCTTTTTGAAATCGTAAAACGTGGTTAGATTAAGGAGATGTTTATCTTTCAAATGGTGTAAAATAGTTGTATTTTAGAAAAATTTGAATTTTGACATTTATTTGGATTCAAATTTGCCGCTCTTGAAATGCACCTGCTGTTGATGGAGTGCACCACGGGTGGCACGCTAGCGTCCCACCTAGCCCATAGAGGTTAAATAAGTATTCAGACCCTTTGCTATGAGACTCGAAATTGAGCTCAGATGCATCTTGTTTTCATTAATCATCCTTGAGATGTTTCTACAACTTGATTTGAGTCCACATGAGGTAAATTCAACTGATTGGACACGATTTGGAAAGGCACACATCTGTCTATATAAAGGTCCCACAGTTGACAGTGCATGTCAGAGCAAAAACCAAGCCATGATGTCGAAGGAATTGTCTGTAGAGCTCCAAAACAGGATTGTGTCGAGAGACATATCTGTGGAAAACATTTCTGCAGCATTTAAGGTCCCCAAGAACACAGTGGCCTCCATCATTCTTCAAGGGAAGAAGTTTGGAACCACCAAGACTCTTTCTAGAGTTGGCTACCTGGCCAAACTGAGCAATCGGGGGAGAAGGGCCTTGGTCAGGGAGGTGACCAAGAACCCAATGGTTCCTCTGTGGAGATGGGAGAACATTCCAGAAGGACAATGATCTCTGCAGCACTCCACCAAGCAGGCCTTTTTGGTAGAGTGGCCAGACGGAATCCACTCCTCAGTAAAAGGCACATGACAGCCCGCTTGGAGTTTGCCAAAAGGCACCTAAGGACTCTCAGACAATGAAAAACAAGATTCTCTGGTCTGATGAAACCAAGATTGAACTCTTTGGCCTGAATGCCAAGCATCATGTCTGGAGGAAACCTGGCACCATCCCTACGGTGAAGCATGGTGGTGGCAGCATCATGCTGTGAGGATTTTTTTCAGCAGCAGCGACTGGGAGACTAGTCAGGATCGAGGCAAAGATTAACAGAGCAAAGTACAGAGAGATCCTTGATGAAAAAGTAGCTCAGGAACTCAAGACTGGGGTGAAGGTTCATCTTCACAACAGAACAGCGACCCTAAGCACACACCCAAGACAACACAGGAGTGGCTTTGGGACAAGTCTCTGAATGTCCTTGAGTGGCCCAGCCAGAGCCAGGACTTGAACCCGATCGAACATCTCTGGAGACCTGAAAATAGCTGTGCAGCGATACTCCCCATCCAACCTGACAGAGCTTGAGAGGAACTGCAGAGAATAATGGGAAGAACTCTGCAAATACAGGTGTGCCAAGCTCGTAGCGTCATACCCAAGAAGACTCGAGGCTGTAATCGCTGCCAGAGGTTCTTCAACAAAGGACTGAGTAAAGGGTCTGAATACTGATGGAAATGTGCTAGTTTTCCTATCTATCTATCTATCTATCTATATCTATATATATCAAATGTAATACATTTTAGAATAAAGCTGAAACGAAACAACGGGTCTGAATACTTTCCCGAATACACTGTATGGATTAGTGTACCATCTGAGACATAAAGTCTGAGCTATGTCCCAAACGGCACCCTATTCCCTATAAAACACCCGTTTCGGTCAAAAACAGTGCACCTATCTATGGAATAGAATGTGGGCCCATACGACTCCGGTCAGTAGTCGTGCACCATATAGGGAACATGATGCCATTTTGGGACCCGAGGCCTGGTCTCACCTGTCTGTGTCGGGGCCGTTCTTGGCGATGATCATCTTTAACTTGCCCAGCCCTCCTACGGGTGCTCTGTCAGTCCCCGTAGTAAACTGGAGGAAAAGTCTCTTATCCTCCTCACCAAATGAATGTACCGTCTCCCAGAAGTCTCTATGAGTGAGAAATAAAGGAAAATAATTTAAAAAGTATTTTTTTTGTTGGTCTGGGTGTATATGGAATCTGTATTCCACTTTTTCCTAATAAAACAGCAGTAGCTTCAGAATGTGACAAAACACACACACACTAAATGGTCAAAGGTATGTGGACATTCTTTCAAACTAATTTGAAGGGGTGTCCACATACTTGTGTGTGTGTGTGTGTGTGTGTGTGTGTGTGTGTGTGTGTGTGTGTGTGTGTGTGTGTGTGTGTGTGTGTATATGCAATAAGGCCTGAGGAGGTATATGGCCAACGGGGATGTTCTTAAGCACGACACAACGCGGAGTCCTTAGCCATGGTATATTGGCCATATACCACAAACCCCCGAGATGCCTTATTGCTATTATAAACTGGTTAGCAACATAATTAGAGCAGTAAAAATACATGTTTTGTCATACCCGTGGAATTCAGTCTGATATACCATGGCTGATATACCATATATATAGTGTATTAACGATACAGCATACAACAACATTCTAGACAATTCTGTGCTTCCAACTTTGTGGCAACAGTTTGGGGAAGGCCCCTTTCCTGTTTCAGCGTGACAATGCCCCCGTGCACAAAGCGAGGACCATATAGAAATGGTTTGTCGAGATCGGTGTGGAAGAACTTGACCGGCATGCACAGAGCCCTGACCTCAACCCCACTGAACACCTTTGGGATGAATTGGAACACCGACCACGAGCCAGGCCTAAATCACCCAACATCAGTGCCCGACCTCACTAATGCTCTTGTGGCTGAATGGAAGCAAGTCCCTGCAGCAATGTACCAACATCTAGTGGAAAGCCTTCCCAGAAGAGTAGAGGCTGTTACTGCAGCAAAGGGGGGGACCAACTCCATATTAATATCCATGGTTTTGGAATGAGATGTTAGATGAGCAGGTGTCCACATACTTTTGGTCATGTGGTGTATATACTGAACAAAAATATAAATGCAACATGCAACAATTTCAAAAGACTTTACAGAGTTACAGTTCATATAAGGAAATCAGTCAATTGAAATAAATAAATTAGGCTCTATGGATTACACATGACTGGGAATACAGATATTCATCTGTTGGTCACTGATGCATAAAAAAAAAGAAAAAAGTTAAGGGCATGGATCAGAAAACCAGTCAGTATCTGCTGTGACCATTTGCCTCATGCAGCGCGACACATCTCCTTCGCATAGAGTTGATCAGGCTGTTGATTGTGGCCTGCTGGAATGAAATATAAAACGCAACATGTAAAGTGTTGGTCCCATGTTTCATGAAATATAAGATCCCAGAAATGTTCCATACTCACAAAAAGTATATTTCTCTCAAATTTTTGTGCCCAAATTTGTTAACATCCCTGTTAGTGAGCATTTCTCCTTTGCCAAGATTATCCATCCACCTGACAGGTGTGGCATATCAAGAAGCCGACTAAACAGCATGATCATTTCACAGGTGCACCTTGCGCTGGGAACAATAAATGGCCACTCTAAAATGTGCAGTTTTGTCACACAACACAATGCCACAGTTTTGAAGGAGCGTGCAATTGGCATGCTGACTGCAGGAATGTCCACCACACCTGTTGCCCGGTAATTTCATGTCAATTTCTCTACCATAAGCCACCTCCAACATTGTTTCAGAGAATTTGGCAGTACATCCAACAGGACTAAAAAAAACACAGCACACGCCAGCCCAGGACCTCCACATTCGGCTTCTTCACCTGCGGATCGTTTGAGATCAGCCATCCGGACAGCTGATGAAAATGAGGAGTATTTTTGTCTGTAATAAAGCCCTTTAGTGGGTAAAAACTCATTAAGATTGGCTGGGCCTGGCTCCCAAGTAGGTGGACCTATGCCCTTCCAGGCCCACCCATGGCTGTGCCCCTGCCCAGTCATGTGAAATCCATAGATTATGGCCTAATGAATTTATTTCAATTGAATGGTTTTCCTTATATGAACTGTAACTCAGTAAAATCTTGAAATTGTTTCATGTTGCGTTAATATTTTTTGTTCAGCATATATTATTTTATATATATATATATATATATGTCATATAATGAAAGTAATATATGCAGATCTTTCATTCAAGAGAGAAATTGAAAGAGATCTTTGTATAGAAATATAGAAATCAATGTCACAACATTGTAATAAATTACATCAAAAACATTTTTTTTTTTTTACTTAATAATGCGACAATCCTTGCTGTAGCCTCCGTCATACTCTGTCGTTTCTTCAAGCGCCTGAAAGTCTAAATTCTGAGAAGGAAGTTGGAACACAAGAGACAGTTAGATCAAGCTACATCAGGTGGCATAGAAAACAATAGTGCAGCTATGGATTTAAATTGTCATATTTTGTTGACGATCTACACAAAATACTCTAATGTCAGAGTGGAAGAAAAATTCTAACTTTTGTACAAAAAGATAATAAAAAATACGAATATATCTTGATTAGATAAGTAATCAACCCTCTGAGTTAATACATGTTAGAATCACCTTTGGCAGTGATTATAGTGGTGAGTCTTTCTGGGTAAGTCTCTAAGAGTGTTCCCACACCTGAATTGTGCAACATTCTTCAAACTCTGTCAAATTGGTTGTTCGTCATTGCTAGACAACCATTTTCAGGTCTTGCTATAGATTTTCAAGCAGATTTATGTCAAAACTGTAACTTGGACACTCAGGAACATTCCCTGTTTTCTTGGTAAGCAACTCCAGAGTAGATTTGGCCTTGTGTTTTAGGTTAATGTCCCGCTGAAAAAGTGAATCTATCTCCTAGTGTCTGGTGGAAAGCAGACTGAACCAGGTTTTCCTCTAGGATTTTGCCTGTGCTTAGCTTATCTTTCTTCTCCCCAGTCCTTAACAATTACAAGCATACCCATCACATGATGCAGCCACCACTATGCTTGAAAATATGGAGAGTGGTACTCAGTAATGTGTTGTATTCAGGATAAAAAGTGAATTGCTTTGCCACATTTTTTTGTAGTATTACTTTAGTGCCTTGTTGCAAACAGGATGCATGTTTTGGAATATTGTTAATATTCTGCAAAGGCTTCCTTCTTTTCACTCTGTAATTTAGGTTAATGTGGAGTAACTACAATGTTTTTATTTAATTAACCTTTTATTTATTAATTTAACCTTTATTTAACTAGGCAAGCCAGTTAAGAACAAATTCTTATTTACAATGACGGCCTACCCTGGCCAAACCCTAACGACGCTGGGCCAATTGTGCGTCGCTCTATGGGACTCCCAATCACAGACGTTTTTTTTTTTAGCACTGTATTTTTCCTCATCAATCTACACACATTACCCCATAATGACGAAGCAAAAACTAGTTTTTAGAAATGTTTGCAAATTCATGAAAAACTGAAATATTACATTTACATAAAGTATTCAGCCCTTTTACTCAGTGCGTTGTTGAAGCACCTTTTGCAGCGATTACAGCCTTGAGTCTTCTTGGGTATGACGCTACAAGCTTGGCACACCTGTATGAGGAGTGTCTCCCATTCTTCTCTGCAGATCCTGTCAAGCTCATTCAGGTTGGATGGGGAGCGTCCCAGCACAGCTATTTTCAGGTCTCTCCAGAGATGTTCGATCGGGTTCAAGTCCGGGCTCTGGCTGGGCCACTCAAGTACATTCAGAGACTTGTCCCGAAGCCAATACTGCGCTGCCTTGGCTGTGGGAATTGGGTAGTTGTCCTGTTAGAAGGTGCCACAGTCTGAGGTCCTGAGCACTCTGGACCTTTCATCAAGGATCTCTGTACTTTGCTCCGTTCATCTTTGCATCGATCCTGACAAGTCTCCCGGTCCCTGCCGCTGAAAAACATCCCCACAGCATGATGCTGCCACCACGCTTCACCGTAGGGATGGTGCCAGGTTTCCTCCAGATGTGATGCTTGGTATTCAAGTCAAGGTTTCATCAGACCAGAGAATCTGGTTTCTCATGGTCTGAGAGTCCTTTAGGTGACTTTTGGCAAACTCCAAGCGGGCTGTCATGTGCCTTTTAAGTGGCTTCCGTCTGGCCATTCTACCATAAAGGCCTGATTGGTGGAGTCCTGCAGAGATGGTTGTCCTTCTGGAAGGTTCTTCGACCTCTACAGAGGAACTCTGACCATCGGGTTCTTGGTCACCTCCCTGACCAAGGTCATTCCCCCGATTGCTCAGTGGCCTGCTATAGGAAGGGTCTTAGTGGTTCCAAACTTCTTCCATTTAAGAATGACGGCGGCCACTGTGTTCCTGTATCACCAGCAGCAAGAGCGACATCATTGATGTATACAGAGATAAGAGTCAGCCCGAGAATTGAACCCTGTGGCACCCCCATAGAGACAACCAGAGGTCCGGACAACAGGCCCTCCGATTTGACACACTGAACTCTTTCAGAGAAGTAGTTGGTGAACCAGGCGAGGCAGTCATTTGAGAAACCAAGGCTGTTGAGTCTACCGATAAGAATGATTGACAGAGTCGAAAGCCTTGGCCAGGTCGATGAATACGGCTGCACAGTATTGTCTTTTATCGATGGCGGTTATGATATCGTTTAGGACCTTGAGCGTGACTGAGGTGCACCCAAGACCAGCTCGGAAAAACCAGATTGCATAGCGGAGAAGGTACGGTGGGATTCAAAATGGTCAGTGATCTATGTGTTAACTTGGCTTTCGAAGACCTTAGAAAGGCAGGGTAGGATAGATATAGGTCTGTAACAGTTAGGGTCTAGAGTGTCTCCCCTTTGAAGAGGGGGATGACCCCGGCAGCTTTCCAATCTTTGGGTATCTCAGACGATACGAAAGAGAGGTTGAATAGGCTAGTAATAGGGGTTGCAACAATTTTGGCAGATAATTTTAGAAAGAGAGGGTCCAGATTGTCTAGCCCAGCTGATTTGTAGGGGTCCAGATATTGCAACTCTTTTAGAACATCAGCTAACTGGATTTGGGTGAAGGAGAAATGGGGGAGGCTTGGGCAAGTTGCTGTGGGGGGTGCAGGGCTGTTGACCGGGATAGGGGTAGCCAGGTGGAAATCATGGCCAGCCTGTAGAAAAAGGCTTATTGCAATTCTCAATTATCGTGGATTTATCGGTGGTGACAGTGTTTCCTAGCCTCAGTGCAGTGGGCAGCTGTTCTTATTCTCCATGGACTTTACAGTGTCCCAGAACTTTTTGGAGTTTGTGCTACAGGATGCAAATTGCTGTATGAAAAGGCTAGCCTTTGCTTTCCTAACAGCCTGTTCCTAACTTCCCTGAAAAGTTGCATATCGCAGGGGCTATTCGATGCTAATGCAGAACGCCACAGGATGTTTTGTGCTGGTCAAGGGCAGTCAGGTCTGGAGAGAACCAAGGGCTATATCTGTTCCTGGTTCTACATTTTTTGAATGGGGCATGCTTATTTAAGTTGGTGAGGAAAACACTTTTAAAGAATAACCAGGCATCCTCTACTGACGGAATGAGGTCAATATCCCTACAGGCAATGAGGAGGTGATCGCTGAGATCCTGGTTGAAGACAGCAGAGGTGTATTTAGAGGGCAGGTTGGTCAGGATGATATCTATGAGGGTGCCCATGGTTACAGATTTGGGGTTGTACCTGGTAGGTTCATTAATAATTTGTGTGAGATTGAGGGTGTCTAGCTTAGATTGTAGGACGGCCGGGGTGTTAAGCATGTCCCAGTTTAGGTCACCTAACAGTACGAGCTCTGAAGATAGATGGGGTGCAATCAATTCACATATGGTGTCCAGGGCTCAGCTGGGGGCTGAAGGTGGTTTATAACAAGCGGCAACGGTGAGAGACTTGTTTCTGGAAAGGTGGATTTTTAGAAGTAGAAGCTCGAATTGTTTGGGCACAGACCTGGATAGTATGACAGAACGCTGCAGGCTCTCTCTGCAGTAGATTGCAACTCCAGCCCCTTTGGCAGTTCTATCTTGTTGGAAAATGTTATAGTTAGGGATAGACATTTCAGGGTTTTTGGTGGCCTTCCTAAGCCAGGATTCAGATACGGCTAGGACATCCGGGTTGGCAGAGTGTGCTAAAGCAGTGAATAAAACAATCTTAGGGAGGAGGCTTCTGATGTTAACATGCATGAAACCAAGGCTTTTACAGTTACAGAAGTCAACAAATGATAGCGCCTGGGGAATGGGAGTGGTGCTGGGGGCTACAGGGCCTGGATTAACCTCTACATCACCAGAGGAACAGAGGAGGAGTAGGATGAGGGTACGGCTAAAGGATATAAGAACTGGTCGTCTAGTGCGTTCAGGAACAGAGAGTAAAAGGAGCAGGTTTCTGGGCGCGGAAGAATAGATTCAAGGCATAATGTACAGACAAGGGTATGGAAGGATGTGAATACAGTGGAGGTAAACCTAGGCATTGAGTGACGATGAGCGAGGTTTTGTCTCGAGACACCATTTAAAGCAGGTGAGGTCACCACATGTGTGGGAGGTGGAACAAAAAGGGCCAGCTAAGGCATATTGAGTATTGCTGGAGGCTCTACAGTGAAATATGAAAATAATCACAAATCAAAACAGCAATGGACAAGGCATATTGACATTAGGGAGAGGCATGCGTAGCCGAGTGATCATAGGGACCAGTGAGTAGCTAGATGAGCTGGAGACACGGCGATTCAGACAGCTAGCGGGCCGGGGCTAGCAGAAGGGCCTTCGGGGGACGTTGCGACGGAAGAGTCGTTTGTAGCCCCCATGGATGGTTACGTCGGCAGACCAGTCGTGATGGATCGGCAGGGTTCCATGTAGGTAGTAAAAGGGTCCAGGCCAATTGGCAAAATAGGTATTGTAGCCCAAGAAATTGGCTGATAGACCTCTTCAGCTAACAATCCAATACGCTCTAGATAGCTAGCGAGCCGCGGCTAGCAAGCTAGCGGATGGGCCTTCAGGGGATGTCACGACGGAGGAGCCTGTTGAAACTTCCTGGCGGCGGATTACGGCAGTAGACCAGTTGTGATGGATCGGCGGGGCTCCATGTCGGCAGTGAAAGTGGTCCAGGCCAATTGGCAAAATAGGTATTGTAGCTCAAGGAGTGGCTGATGGACCTCTTCAGCTAGCTGGGAGATGGGCCTAGCACGAGGCTAGTTCCAGTCTAACTGGTGCTTGCGTCGGGACAGAGACGTTAGCCAGGGGGGTAGCCACTCGGATAGCAGCTAGCTAGCTGCGATGATCCAGGTGAAAAGGTTCAGAGCTTGCAGTAGGAATCTGGAGATGTGGAGAAAAAGCAGTCCGGTATGATCTGGGTTGAATCGCGCTGTGCAGACTGGCAGGAGTTGACCTGGCTAAAGGTTAGCTGAGGACCGCTAGCCGTGGCTAACTGACTACTAGCTAGTAGCTAGTTAGCTGACTAGATTCTGTTGGGGGTTCCGGTTCTAAAGTATAGAAAATAGCAGATCCATAACACATTGGGTGAGGTGGGTTGCAGGAGAGTATGTTGAAACTGAGGTTAAAAATATAACAAATATAGACACGAGATTTTTTTTTAATCTAATGAATACTAATGAAATAAAGGCATTTGTTTTTTCTTTTGTAATAAATGTGCAAACATTTCTAAAAACATGTTTTCACTTTGAATTTATGGGGTATTGTATGTCGAATGATGAGTTTTTTTTATTTATTGAACCCATTTTACAACAAAAATGTGGGAAAAGGGAAGGGGTCTGAATACTTTCCGAATGCATTGTATACATCTGACTGGTGGTTAGAGCATTGGACTAGTAACCGAAAGGTTGCAAGATCGAATCCCTGAGCTGACAAGGTAAAAATCTGTCGTTCTGCCCCCTGAATAAGACAGTTAACCCACTGTTCCTAGGCCGTCGTAGAAAATAAGAATTTGTTCTTAACTGACTTGCCTGGTAAAATAAATACAACTACAGGTGGTTTTCGTGAGAAGACTGATTTTCAGGACGCCTCATGGTCTTAACAAACGCTGTTCTAGCTCTGTCACCTTTCACCGCAGATGCGGAAGTGTTATAGAGATCTATAGCTTAAAGTGACAGATTGTTATGGGGATTTTTTATTATTATGCTAATTTTGATTTCCGTGCATCAACCTGAGGGGGTTAAGCTATTTATTAAATTTTTTCTGAAATTATTTAGGTTTGCCATAACAAAGGGTTTGAATACTTATTGACTCAAGACATTTCAGCTTTAAAACGTTGTATTAATTTGTACAAATTTCAGGGAAAAAATTATTCCACTTTGAAATTATGGGGTATTGTGTGTAGGCCAGTGACAATTTTTTATTTAATTTATTTTTTTTAATCTGTTTTAATACATTTTAAATTCAGGATGTAACACAACAAAATGTGGAAAAAGTCAAGGGGTGTGAATACTTTATGAAGGCACTGCATATGCATGTATCTGTATTCTGTTTTTTTTTTAAATCATATGCTTAAAGTGAAAATCCTAACAAAAATCCTACTTACCCTGCTTCCACAGATAAGTAGCTCCACCTCTTCAGGTCTAAATAAACACTTGAGAGGCGACTCGTTGGTGACCATCTGAAAGCCCCTCCTGAAGGCTTTGAACTGGCGCTCCACACTCTTATTAAGAATGTAATCACCATACAGAGAGACAAACTCCTGGAGATCACACAGGAACACAGATAGGACCAGTCAAAACAACATCATCGTTCACTTCAGTGGTCCTGGGATAGACTGGATACTTCAGTCAGTGGTCCTGTGATACACTAGATACTTCAGTCAGTGGTCCTGTGATAGACTAGATACTTCAGTCAGTGATCCTGTGATAGACTAGATACTTCAGTGGTCCTGTGATAGACTGGATACTTCAGTCAGTGATCCTGTGATAGACTAGATACTTCAGTCAGTGATCCTGTGATAGACTAGATACTTCAGTGGTCCTGTGATAGACTAGATACTTCAGTGGTCCTGTGATAGACTAGATACTTCAGTGGTCCTGTGATAGACTAGATACTTCAGTGGTCCTGTGATAGACTAGATACTTCAGTGGTCCTGTGATAGACTACATACTTCAGTGGTCCTGTGATAGACTAGACAACAGGCATCTCACCTTTCTATTGTCCGCAGTAACAGGTATCTTGTCCCCATTTTCCTTCAGGTCGTAAGTGATGGGTTCTCCAAACAGGTCAGTCTGTGAGATCTGGAAGGTGATCATCATGTCCTCCTCCACGTCTCCTTCATAGTCCAGCAGCTCCTTCAGACTCTGGTATAGAACCTGCGACGGCAGATAACCATAGAGATAGTTAGAGGACGCAACATTGTACCTGTCCTGTTATGGCATCTGTGAGGGCATGGGCAGCGCCATTGAGGTCATCTCCATTTTGAAGTAGTCCGTTTTTCTTCTTCTTCTACTACTTCTATGAAAGGGTGCATAACTGCTATCTGGAGTGTGTTGTTTGAACATGTATTTACTGCCATCTGAAGTTATGAAATGTTTGCATTTTACATTTACATTTTAGTCATTTAGCAGACGCTCTTATCCAGAGCGACTTACAGTAGTGAATGCATACATTTTATTTCATTTTTTTTTTTTTGTACTGGCCCCCTGTGGGAATCGAACCCACAACCCTGGCGTTGCACACACCATGCTGGCGTTGCAAACACCATGCTCTACCAACTGAGCCACAGGGAAGACTGTTTGCTCACCAGTATGATTAATTGGATTATTTCTACTGATTACATGAATGCAATTATGTGATCCTTCATTAATAACAGATGTAACAATTCACCGATACGCATCGTTTTCCGGTTCAAATGTTTAAGATATGAGTACATCGGTCCGTGAGACCCCCAAAAATCGACCAAAATGTAGCATGTGTCGGTCAGAAAATCGTTACAAAATGTTACGCATTGCCGGTTCACTAAAACGTTATGCTCAAACTACTTTCTTTCTACCTTCCAAAAATACCTAATATTTTGTTACATCTGTCTTTCAATAGCCTAGTCAAACTGGGCACTCTGAGCAGCTTCGCTCGCTGACCAACGTAGGCTGTATGCTGATCGGGGCTTCGATTAGATTTTATTTAAAATGGTTCAGGTTTACCATCAGCAAGTCGGAATGAATGTTTGAGTTTCTGCTGTCTCGACCTCTGAATGATTGGCTATGAAAAGCCAACTGACATTTACTCCTGAGGTGCTGACCTGTTGCACCCTCTACAACCACTGTAATTATTATTATTATTATCTGAATATCTTATCTGGTGAAATAATAATCACAGTGGTTGTAGAGGGTGCAACAGGTCAGAGGAGGGTCAGTGTAAATAGTCCGGGTGGTCATTTGATTAATTGTTCAGCATAATACCTCAATTGGCCCGACCAAAGAGTGCTCCCACACATTGGCTAACCGGGCTATCTGCATTGTGTCCCGCCACCCGCCAACCCCTCTTTTACGCTACTGCTACTCTCTGTTTAGCATATATGCATAGTCACTTTAACCAGATCTACATGCACATACTACCTCAATCAGCCTGACTAACTGGTGTCTGTATGTAGCCTCGCTACAGTATATAGCCTCGCTACTGTTATTTTTCACTGTCTTTTTACTGTTGTTTTAATTTCTTTACTTACCTATTGTTCACCTAATACCTTTTTTGCACTGTTGGTTAGAGCCTATAAGTAAGCATTTCACTGTAAGGTCTACACCTGTTGTATTCAGCATTTCACTTTAAGGTCTACACCTGTTGTATTCGGCGCACGTGACAAATAAACTTTGATTTGATTTGCTTCTTCCCTAAATAGTTCTTGCAAAGTTTGGAGCTGTGCTTTGGGTCATTGTCCTGTTGTAGGAGGAAATTGGCTAAATGGAGTGACAGCCTTCCTTCTTCAAGATCCCTTTTACCCTGTACAAATCTCCCACTTTCCCTCCACCAAAGCACCCCCAGACCATCACATTGCCTCCACCATGATGACAGATGGCGTCAAACACTCCTCCAGCATCTTTTCATTTTCTCTGCGTCTCACGAATGTTCTTCTTTGTGATCCGAACACCTCAAACTTAGATTCGTCTGTCCATGACACTTTTTTCCCCAATCTTCCTCTGTCCAGTGTCTGTGTTCTTTTGCCCATCTTAATCTTTTATTTTTATTGGCCAGTCTGAGATATGGCTTTTTCTTTGCAACTCTGCCTAGAAGGCCAGCATCCCGGAGTCGCCTCTTCACTGTTGACGTTGAGACTGGTGTTTTGTGGGTACTATTTAATGAAGCTGCCAGTTGAGAACTTGTGAAGTGTCTGTTTCTCAAACTAGACACTCTAATCTACTTGTCCTCTTGCTCAGTTGTGCACCGGGGCCTCCCACTCCTCTTTCTATTCTGGTTAGAGCCAGTTTGCGCTGTTCTGTGAAGGGAGTAGTACACAGCGTTGTACGAGATCTTCAGTATCTTGGCAATTTCTCGCATGGAATAGCCTTCATTTCTCAGAACAAGAATAGACTGACAAGTTTCAGAAGAAAGTTCTTTGTTTCTGGCCATTTTGAGCCTGTAATCGAACCCACAAATGCTGATGCTCCAGATACTCAACTAGTCTAAAGAAGGCCAGTTTTATTGCTTCTTTAATCAGGACAACAGTTTTCAGCTGTGCTAACATAATTGCAAATGGGTTTTCTAATGATCAATTAGCCTTTTAAAATGATAAACTTGGATTAGCTAACACAACGTGCCATTGGAACACAGGAGTGATGGTTGCTGATAATGGGCCTCTGCACCCCTATTTAGATATTCCATAAAAAATCTGCCGTTTCCAGCTCCAATAGTCATTTACAACATTAACAATGTCTACACTGTATTTCTGATCAATTTTATGTTATTTTAATGGGGGGGGGGGGGGGGGGGGGGAGAGCTTTTCTTTTGAAGTAAATTTCTAAGTGAACCCCAAACTTTTGAACGGTAGAGTATATATTCGTTGGCTATGTCATAGCTCATTTTTAAAGATAAAATATGGATACATTATATAGCTCTAACACTTTAAATCTGCAAAAACGACAAATATACTGCTCAAAAAAATAAAGGGAACACTTAAACAACACAATGTAACTCCAAGTCAATCGCACTTCTGTGAAATCAAACTGTCCACTTAGGAAGCAACACTGATTGACAATAAATTTCACATGCTGTTGTGCAAATGGAATAGACAACAGGTGGAAATTATAGGCAATTAGCAAGACACCCCCAATAAAGGAGTGGTTCTGCAGGTGGTAACCACAGACCACTTCTCAGTTCCTATGCTTCCTGGCTAATGTTTTGGTCACTTTTGAATGCTGGCGGTGCTTTCACTCTAGTGGTAGCATGAGACGGAGTCTACAACCCACACAAGTGGCTCAGGTAGTGCAGCTCATCCAGGATGGCACATCAATGCGAGCTGTGGCAAGAAGGTTTGCTGTGTCCTCTGCCTTTGTGCAAGGAGGAGCACTGCCAGAGCCCTGCAAAATGATCTCCAGCAGGCTACAAATATGCATGTGTCTGCTCAAACGGTCAGAAACAGACTCCATGAGGGTGGTATGAGGGCCCGATGTCCACAGGTGGGGGTTGTGCTTACATCCCAACACCGTGCAGGACGTTTGGCATTTGCCAGAGAACACCAAAATTGGCAAATTCGCCACTGGCGCCCTGTGCTCTTCACAGATGAAAGCAGGTTCACACTGTGCAAATGTGACAGACGTGACAGTCTGGACACGCCGTGGAGAACGTTCTGCTGCCTGCAACATCCTCCAGCATGACCGGTTTGGCGGTGGGTCAGTCATGGTGTGGGGTGGCATTTCTTTGGGGGGCCGCACAGCCCTCCATGTGCTCGCCAGAGGTGGCCTGACTGCCATTAGGTACCGAGATGAGATCCTCAGACCCCTTGTGAGATCATATGCTGGTGCGGTTGGCCCTGGGTTCCTCCTAATGCAAGACAATGCTAGACCTCATGTGGCTGGAGTGTGTCAGCAGTTCCTGCAAGAGGAAGGCATTGATGCTATGGACTGGCCCGCCCGTTCCCCAGACCTGAATCCAATTGAGCACATCTGGGACATCATGTCTCGCTCCATCCACCAACGCCACGTTGCACCACAGACTGTCCAGGAGTTGGCGGATGCTTTAGTCCAGGTCTGGGAGGAGATCCCTCAGGAGACCATCCGCCACCTCATCAGGAGCATGCCCAGGCGTTGTAGGGAGGTCATACAGGCACGTGGAGGCCACACACACTGCTGAGCCTCGTTTTGACTTGTTTTAAGGACATTACATCAAAGTTGGATCAGCCTGTAGTGTGGTTTTCCACTTTAGTTTTGAGTGTGACTCCAAATCCAGACCTCCATGGGTTGATAAATTGGATTTCCATTGATTATTTTTGTGTGATTTTGTTGTCAGCACATTCAACTATGTAAAGAAAAAAGTATTTAATAAGATTATTTCATTCATTCAGATCTAGGATGTGTTATTTTAGTGTTCCCTTTATTTTTTTGAGCAGTGTATATTAGTGGGTGTGTTCAGATCTAAAAGGTGTGTGTTTGTGTGTGTGTGTGTGTGTCTTCTGATCCCTCCTGTCTCAGCCTCCAGTATTTATGCTGCAGTAGTTTATGTGTCGGGGGGCTAGAGTCAGTCTGTTACATCTGGAGTATTTCTCTTGTCTTATCCGGTGTCCTGTGTGAATTTAAATATGCTCTCTCTAATTCTCTCTTTCTCTCTTTCTGTCTTTCTCTCGGAGGACCTGAGCCCTAGGACCATGCCTCAGGACTACCTGGCATAATGACTCCTTGCTGTCCCCAGTCCACCTGGCCGTGCTGCTGCTCCAGTTTCAACTGTTCTGCCTGCGGCTATGGAACCCTGACCTGTTCACCGGACGTGCTTGTTGCACCCTCGACAACTACTATGATTATTATTATTTGACCATGCTGGTCATTTATGAACATTTTAACATCTTGACTATGTTCTGTTATAATATCCACCCTGCACAGCCAGAAGAGGACTGGCCACCCCTCATAGCCTGGTTCCTCTCTAGGTTTCTTCCTAGGTTTTTGGCCTTTCTATGGAGTTTTTCCTAGCCACCGTGCTTCTTTCACATGCATTGCTTGCTGTTTGGGGTTTTAGGCTGGGTTTCTGTACAGCACTTTGAGATATCAGCTGATGTACGAAGGGCTATATAAATAAATTTGATTTGATTTGTGGGGGGGGGGGGGTAAAAAGGTAACATTGCCCCTCCTAACCGAGTGTTGGGTGGTATAGAATTATACATCATTTACACACGTCAGCTCAGAGAGATCCAATTCAGAGAGGCCGAGCTCATGAGCTTCCATCAGCAGCAGATTTGAATTTAGAAAAGAAAATGGATGCGTTTATGCAAATGTTATGCAAATGTTAGTGCATCGATTCGTTCTTCTAAATCCAACTGAATCGCACAGAATCGTTTCAAACTAAAACGTATGGTTCCTGTATTGTATCGGAGCCCACGTATCTAGATACGTATCCAATCGATTTGAAAAGGAAAGACACACATCCATAATAATAATAATAATAAATGACATTTAGCAGAAGCTTTTATCCAAAGTGACTTACAGTCATGCGTGCATACATGTTGTTTTTTTTGTACTTATGGGCAACTCTATTAAAACAATGACATTGGCCTATATCATATCCTTAACTTACCTCATTTGCACTCATTGTATATAGACTTTTTATTTTGTTCTACTGTATTATTGACTGTATGTTTTGTTTATTCCATGTGTAACTCTGTGTTGTTGTATGTGTCGAATTGATACACTTTATCTTGGCCAGGTCGCAGTTGTAAATGAGAACTTGTTCTCAACTAGCCTACCTGTATCAAGCTACTCAGTGGTGTAAAGTACTTAAGTAAAAATACTTGAAAGTACTACTTAAGTAGTTTTTGGGGGTATTTGTACTTTACTATTTATATTTTTGACTACTTTTACTTTCCTTTAGAAAATATTATACTTTTTACTACATTCATTGACACCCAAAAGTACTCGTTAAATTTTGAATGCTTAGCAGGACAGGAAAATAGTCAAATTGACGCATTTATCAACGAAACATCCCTGGTCATCCCTACTGCCTCTGATCTGGAGGACTCACTAAACAGAGAACATCTCTGGTCATCCCTACTGCCTCTGATCTGGAGGACTCACTAAACAGAGAACATCCCTGGTCATCTCTACTGCCTCTGATCTGGAGGACTCACTAAACAGATAACATCCCTGGTCCATCCCTACTGCCTCTGATCTGGAGGACTCACTAAACAGAGAACATCCCTGGTCATCCCTACTGCCTCTGATCTGGAGGACTCACTAAACAGAGAACATCCCTGGTCATCCCTACTGCCTCTGATCTGGAGGACTCACTAAACAGAGAACATCCCTGGTCATCCCTACTGCCTCTGATCTGGAGGACTCACTAAACACACATTCTTCGTTTGTAAATTATGTCTGAATGTTGGGAGTGTGCCCAAGGCTTTCCGTAAATGAAAAAAATAAAAAATAATAAGAAAATGCTGCCATCTAATAGGCTTAATATAAGGAATTTGAAATGATTTCATTTTACTTTTGATACTTAAGGATATTTTAAACCAAATACTTTTACTCAAGTAAAATTTTACTGGCTGACTTTTACTTGAGTCATTTTCTATGAAGGTATCTTTACTTTTACTCAAGTATGATAGTTGGGCACTTTTTCCACCACTGCTAACGCTACAGAAACAGGAGATAAGCTCCTGCCCAGCGGGCCGTTCTGGCACAAGGCTACTTACTATATCACATCTAACAGGTTTAAACATGTTACATTAATGACGTTACAAATCACATTGAAACACGTTGAAATATGTTCCAGTACCGGATGTGAGTCTGCCAGGTCCAGATAGGTGCCTTTCTTCCCCATCAGTTTCCTGTAGACCACCATGGGAAAGTGAACATCCAGGATGCAGTTGTTGTAGATGGCCAGGCCCAGGACGATTCCTATCAGGGTGAACTGGGCCTCATTCTCCAGAGAGGACGGGTTGTACCAGAACAGCTTGGTGGACTCATCATACGTAAACATGCCTGACGGAAGGAACACATTTCATTTCATTCATTCATAATTTTTTATTTATGTAGCCACGATAGTCCACTCAGTAACACTTCGTACTGTCTGCCAGAGTCCTGGGACCCATAAAAATCTATATTATAGTGACTGTCTAAAAAACAAAAGGAACATAAAAACACCATGAGGACAGTTGGACAGTTTGATAGTTTGCTGGTGAATAATACAAAGATGATCAGTAAGACTTGTCATGAGCTCGTCTTCTTCCCTAATGTTAAAGCAGAAGAGTATCTCACCAATATCAGGATTGAACATCTCCTCAAGGACAAGCTGGAAAAACTCTTTAGACACTCCTCCTTCGTCGACGCCCTGCTCTCCTTCAAACTCCACAAACAGCTGCTTCCTCAGGTCCGCAGGGTTCTCCATGGAGATCATCTCTAACTGTAGGACACAGAAAGCAGGTTAGGAGAAACAGAAAGATACTTTTTTGGTCATGAGGTGTATGTGGAACACCTGCTCGTCCAATATCTCATTCCAAAATCATGGGGCATTAATATGGAGTTTGTCCCCCCCCCTTTTACAGCTATAACAGCCTAAACTTTTCTGGGAAGGCTTTCCACTAGATGTTGGAACATTGCTGCGGGGACTAGCTTCCATTCAGCCACAAGAACATTAGTGAGGTCGGGCACTGATGTTGGGCGATTTAGGCCTGGCTCACAGTCTGCGATCCAATTCACCCCAAAGGTGTTCGATGGGGTTGAGGTCAAGGCTCTGTGCAGGCCAATCAAGTTCTTCCACAGCGATCTTAACAAACTATTTCTGTATGGACCTCGCTTTGTGCACAGGGGCATTGTCATGCTGAAACAGGAACTGGCCTTCCCCAATCTGTTGCCACAAAGTTGGAAGCACAGAATCGTCTAGAATGTCATTGTATGCTGTAGCGTTAAGATTTCTCTTCACTGGAACGAAGAGGCCTAGCCCAAACAATGAAAAACAGCCCCAGACCATTATTCCTCCTCCACCAAACTTTACAGTTGGCACTACGCATTCGGGCAAGTAGCGTTCTCCTGGCATCCGCCGAACCTAGATTCTTCCGTTGGACTGCCAGATGGTAAAGCGTGATTCATCACTCCAGAGAATGCATTTCCACTGCTCCATAGTCCAATGGTGGCTAGCTTTACACCACTCCAGCCGACGCTTGGCAATGTGCATGGTGATCTTAGGCTTGTGTGCGGCTGCTCGGCCATGCAAACCCATTTCATGAAGCTCCCGACAGAACAGTTATTGTGCTGACGTTTCTTCCAGAGGCAGTTTGGAACTCGGAAGTGAGTGTTGCAATCGAGGAGAGGCAATTTTCACGCACTACGCGCTTAAGCACTCAGCGGTCCCGTTCTGTGAGCTTGTGTGGCCTACCAATTCGCGGCTGAGCCGTTGTTGCTCCTAGACGTTTTCACTTCACAATAACAGCATTTACAGTTGACCGGGGCAGCTCTAGCAGGACAGAAATTTGACGAACTGACTTGTTGGAGACTTGTCGAGCATTTTATACATCTGACCAGTGTCTGTGTTCTTTTGCCCATCTTAATCTTTTCTTTTTATTGGCCAGTCTGAGATATGGCTTTTTCTTTGCAACTATGCCCAGCATCCCGGAGTCGCCTCTTTACTGTTGACGTTGAGACTGGTGTTTTGCCGGTACTATTTAATGAAGCTGCCAGTTGAGGACTTGTGAGGTGTCTGATTCTCAAACTAGAAACTGTAATGTACTTGTCCTCTTGCTCAGTTATGCACCAGGGCCTCTCACTCTTCTAGAGCCAGTTTGCGCTGCTCTGTGAAGGGAGTAGTACACAGCTTTGTACGAGATCTTCAGTTTCTTGGCAATTTCTCGCATGGAATAGCCTTAATTTCTCAGAACAAGAATAGACTGATGAGTTTCAGAAGATTTGAACAATTTGATATTACAGCCTTATTCTAAAATGGATTAAATTACTTTTGTCCTCATCAACTTGATTCTTAACCAAGACTCTTCCTAGAGCTGGCCGCCCAGCCAAACTGAGCAATTGGGGGAGAAGGGCCTTGGTCAGGGAGGTGACCACAAACCCAATGGTCATTGACAGAGCTCCAGAGTGCCTCTGTGGAGATGCGAGAACCTTCCAGAAGGACAACCATCTCTGCAGCACTCCACCAATCAGGCCTTTATGGTAAAGTGGCCAGACAGAAGCCACTCCTCAGTAAAAGGCACATAACAACCTGCTTGGAGTTTCTCAGATCATGAGAAACAAAATGATCTGGTCTGATGAAACCAAGATTGAACTCTTTGGCCTGAATGCCAAGCGTCACATGTAGAGGAAACCTGGCACCATCCCTACGGTGAATCATGGTGGTGGAAGCATCATGCTGTGGGGATGTTTTTCAGCGGTAAGGACTGGGAGACTAGTCAGGATCAAGGGAAAGATGAATGGAGCAAAGTACAGAGAGATCCTTGATGAAAACCTGCTCCAGAGCGCTCAGGACCTCAGACTGGGGCGAAGTTTCACCTTCCAACAGGACAACGACCCTAAGTACACCGGCAAGACAACGCAGGAGTGGCTTCGGGACAAGTCTCTGAATGTCCTTGAGTGGCCTAGCCAGAGCCCGGACTTGAACCCGATCGAACATCTCTGGAGAGACCTGAAAGGCACACTTTCTGCTACTCTAACTTCCGCGATGCATACAAAGCCCTCCCCCGCCCTCGCTTCGACAAATCCGACCACAATGCCATCTTGCTCCTACCATCATATAGGCAGAAAATCAAACAGGATGTACCAGTGACGAGAACCATTCAACGCTGGTCTGACTAATCGGAAGCAACGCTTCAAGATTGTTTTGATCACGCGGACTGGAATATGTTCCCAGACAGCCTCAGAGAACAACATTGACCTATACGCTGACTCGGTGAGTGAGTTTATAAAGAAGTGCATTGGAGATGTTGGACCCACTGACTATTAAAACCTACCCTAACCAGAAACAGTTGCTGTATTTGCGGCATTCACGCAAAACTGAAAGCGCGAACCACTGCGTTTAACAGAAAGAGGTCTGGGAATATGGCTAAATATAAACAGTGTAGTTATTCAAACAAGCGAAACGCCGGTACAGGGACCTTGTGGAGTCGCAATTCAACGGCTCAGACACAAGACATACATTTTATTTTACATTTTAGTCATTTAGCAGACGCTCTTATCCAGAGCGACTTACAAATTGGTGCATTCACCTATAATATCCAGTGGAACAACCACTTTACAATAGTGCATCTAAATCTTTTAAGGGGGGGTTAGAAGGATTACTTTATCCTATCCCAGGTATTCCTTGAAGAGGTGGGGTTTCAGGTGTCTCCGGAAGGTGGTGATTGACTCCGCTGTCCTGGCGTCGTGAGGGAGCTTGTTCCACCATTGGGGTGCCAGAGCAGCGAACAGTTTTGACTGGGCTGAGCGGGAACTGTGCTTCCTCAGAGGTAGGGAGGCGAGCAGGCCAGAGGTGGATGAACGGAGTGCCCTTGTTTGGGTGTAGGGCCTGATCAGAGCCTGAAGGTACGGAGGTGCCGTTCCCCTCACAGCTCCGTAGGCAAGCACCATGGTCTTGTAGCGGATGCGAGCTTCGACTGGAAGCCAGTGGAGAGAGCTGAGGAGCGGGGTGACGTGAGAGAACTTGGGAAGGTTGAACACCAGACGGGCTGCGGCGTTCTGGATGAGTTGTATGTGGCAAGGGTCTTCAGGAAATCACGGACTATAAAAAGAAAACCAGACACGTCACGGACAAACTAAACACCGACGTCAAGCTTCCAGACAAACTAAACACTTTCTTTGCCCGCTTTGAGGATAATAGAGTGCCACCATCGCGGCTCGCTAACAAGGACTGCGCCCCCCCCCCCCCTCCTTCTCCATGGCCGAAGTGAGTAAAACATTTAAACGTGTTAACCCTCGCAAGGTTGCTGGCTCAGACGGCATCCCTAGCTGCATCCTCTGGCTGGTGTGTTTACGGACATATTCATTCGCTCCCTATAACTGAACTAAATGACTACCACCTCGTAGCACTCACTTCTGTCATCATGAAGTGCTTTGAGAGACTAGTCAAAGATCATATCACCTCCACCTTACCTGATACCCTAGACCCACTTCAATTTGCATACCGCCCCAACAGGTCTACAGACGATGCAATCGCCTTCAAACTTCCCTGTCCCATCTGAACAAAAGGAATACCAATGTAAGAATGCTGTTCATTGACTACAGCTCAGCATTCAACACCATAGTACCCTCCAAGCTCATCATCAAGCTGGAGGCCCTGGGTCACAACCCCGCCCTGGGCAATTGGGTCCTGGACTTTTGAAAGGTTGCCCCCAGGTGGTCAAGGTAGGAAACAACATCTCCACTTCGCTGACCCTCAACACTGGGGCCCCACAAGGGTGCGTGCTCAGGCCCCTCCTGTACTTCCTGTTCAACAATGACTGCGTGGCCATGCACGCCTCCAACTCAATCATCAAGTTTCCAGACGACACAACAGTAATGGGCTTGATTACCAACAACGACGAGACGGCCAACAGGGAGGAGGTGAGGGCCCTCGGAGTGAGGTGTCTGGAAAACAACCTCTCACTCAACGTCAACAAAACAAAGGAGCTGATCGTGGACTTCAGGAAACAGCAGAGGGAGCACCCCCTTATCCACATCGAAGGGACAGCAGTTGAGAAGGTGGAAAGTTTTAAGTTCCTCGGTTTACACATCACTGACAAACTGAAACTCCCCAAATACAGGTATGCCAAGCTTGTAGTGTCATACACTAGAAGACTGGAGGATGTAATCACTGCCAAAGGTGCTTCAACAAAGTACTGAGTAAAGGGTTTGAATACTTATGGAAATGTGATATCAGTTTTCTATTTTTAATAAATTACCAAAAATGTCTAAAACACAGGTTTTGCTTTGTCATTTTGGGGTAATGTGTGTAGATTGATGAGAGGGAAATATATGATTTAATCAAATTTAGAATAAGGCTGTAACCTAACAAAATGTGGAAAAAGTCAATGGGTCTGAATCCTTTACGAAGGCACTGTATTTCATGTAGTCCTCATTATATCCTGTTATATTCCTATCAGCAGAGAGACATGCAGTCCTCATTCTATCCTGTTATATTCCTACCAGCAGAGACATGCAGTTCTCATTATATCCTGTTATATTCCTATCAGCAGAGAGACATATTTCATGAGGTCCTCATTATATCCTGTTATATTCCTATCAGCAGAGAGACATGTAGTCCTCATTATATCCTGTTATATTCCTATCAGCAGAGAGACATGTAGTCCTGATTATATCCTGTTATATTCCTATCAGCAGAGAGACATATAGTCCTCATTATATCCTGTTATATTCCTATCAGCAGAGAGACACGTAGTCCTCATTATATCCTGTTATATTCCTATCAGCAGAGACATGCAGTCCTCATTATCTCCTGTTATATTCCTATCAGCAGAGACATGTAGTCCTCATTATCTCCTGTTATATTCCTATCCGCAGAGACATGTAGTCCTCATTATATCCTGTTATATTCCTATCAGCAGAGAGACATATTTCATGTAGTCCTCATTATATCCTGTTATATTCCTCATTATATCCTGTTATATTCCTACCAGCAGAGACATGTAGTCCTAGTTTCCAAGATCTTATTTTCCGCTCGTATTTCTTCCATCATTTTATTACTGTAATCCATTCCTGTTTTATAAGGCCTCAACCTCCCCCAGCAGCCCAGGCAATAGATCCAGGTTTTTTTTAACTGCTCTCTCATGCTTGTAAACAATTCTCTATCTTCTGGAGACATAGTTATAAAATGTCTTCCTCCAGTGTTACAGTTTAGACGGCGGCTTCCCTTCAGTTGTTTCGCTCACAGAGGAAAGGTCTTCTCGTTCGCCTCAACGTATCCAATTCTTTTTCGAGCGTATCAAAATGCTGATCAATAAATAGTTCAAGTTTCTCTATATTACCAAGAATGTTTGTTTTTCAGCAGTTATCAGCTAATCCTCAATGATTAAATGATGGGACAAGCTGTGCCTACCACGTCATCTGCCACCACCTCTCTCTTTAGCTAGATAGTTCACATGGAGACTTGTAAGATGTGACGGAGTCCTCACCGACAGACAGGCTTGATACTGACGTCTCTGAATGGACAGAGACCAGGCACTCTGACAGACAGGCTAGATACTGATGTCTCTGAATGGACAGAGACCAGGCACTCTGACAGACAGGCTAGATACTGACGTCTATGAATGGAGAGAGACCAGGCACTCAACATATCCGCAATGTGGAACTGAAGGTGATTACTAATAATACAGTACAGTAATTTATTTATTTTATTTTACCAGGTAAGTTGACTGAGAACACATTCTCATTTACAGCAACAACCTGGGGAATAGTTACAGGGGAGAGGAGGAGGAGGAATGAGCCAATTGGAAGCTGGGGATGATTAGGTGACCGTGATGGTTTTGAGGGCCAGATTGGGAATTTAGCCAGGAGACCGGGATTAACACCCCCTACTTTTACGATAAGTGCAATGGGATCTTTAATGACCTCAGAGAGTCAGGACACCCATTTAACATCCCATCCAAAAGACAGCACCCTACACAGGGCAGTGTCCCCAATTCCTGCCCTGGGGCATTGGGATATTTTTTAGACCAGAGGAAAGTGTGCCTCCTACAGGCCCTCCAACACCACTTCCAGCAGCATCTGGTCTCCCATCCAGGGACTGACCAGGACCAACCCTGCTTAGCTTCAGAAGCAAGCCAGCAGTGGTATGCAGGGTGCTATGCTGCTGGTAATAATAGCAACACCCTTTTCATTCCATCGTGTCACTGATGAACTCTGTCTCAACTCTGCCTATATCTACAGATGGAGAGGACTGTAGACTGCTTTTGTCAGACGCCAGCCTCGGTCGTTTGATGGGGAGACCATAATTGGGTAAGTTTAGTTTGCGCGTCAGATACAGTACTACCTATCCTAAATGCCATTGGTAATAGAAACGTTTTTATGTGTGTGTGTGTGTATGTGTTCACAGAAACATGTATGAAGTCCAGACAGACAGGCTTGATACTGACGTCTCTGAATGGAGAGAGACTTGGCACTCTGGATTAAAATTTTACTAGACACAACTTTTACTTGTATTGTCTTTTTTTAAATGTTTTATTATTGAATGACATCAGTCAATATGGGGAGGGAGAAACCCTGTGTATTCTGAACCAGGATCAGTCAATATGGGGAGGGAGAAACCCTGTGTATTCTGGATCAGGTATCAGTCAATATGGGGAGGGAGAAACCCTGTGTATTCTGGACCAGGATCAGGTATCAGTCAATATGGGGAGGGAGAAACCCTGTGTATTCTGGACCAGGATCAGGTAACAGTCAATATGGGGAGGGAGAAACCCTGGGTATTCTGAACCAGGATCAGTCAATATGGGGAGGGAGAAATCCTGTGTATTCTGGACCAGGATCAGGTATCAGTCAATATGGGGAGGGAGAAACCCTGTGTATTCTGGACCAGGATCAGGTATCAGTCAATATGGGGAGGGAGAAACCCTGTGTATTCTGGACCAGGATCAGGTATCAGTCAATATGGGGAGGGAGAAACCCTGTGTATTCTGAACCAGGATCAGGTATCAGTCAATATGGGGATGGAGAAACCCTGGGTATTCTGGACCAGGATCAGGTATCAGTCCATATGGGGAGGGAAAAACCCTGTGTATTCTGGACCAGGATCAGAGAACTCCTGTTATATACGGGGCATCACACAGGAAGAACACTGCTTCTAAGGTATTATGTAAAGGGTTGTTTATTCTACACGGACCTGTTACTACATTTTTTTAAAGTTATCAAAAACACTTTGTTTATAATATCTACATACATGTAGGAATTGCATTCTTCTTATATTACTCTGTAGACTACTGACTTACTAAACGCTTCCTCTGGCATCTCACTGTACATCTGCCTGTAGTTATTGAGCTCAACCTGCAGGAGGTTTTGTTTGTTGTGAACGAGTGGAGAGGAAACCGCTGAGAACAAGGTTCTGACAGATGGGTGTGTCTTGGTGGTGGCAAGGACACACCCACATCAAAACCACACCCCCAAGCCAACTCCCGTTTGGCTTCTGTCATGGCCGCCAGCATTTCATGAGGAGCAAACCAAAAAACAAGGCCAAATCAGCAGGTGCTGTTCCCCTTCAACATTACACCAACAAGTGTCTGTGTGTGTGTGTGTGTGTGTCTGTGTCTGTGTTGTGTCTGTGTCTGTGTTGTGTCTGTGTCTGTGTTGTGTGTGTGTCTGTGTTGTGTGTGTGTCTGTGTTGTGTGTGTGTCTGTGTTGTGTGTGTGTCTGTGTTGTGTGTGTGTCTGTGTGTCTGTGTGTCTGTGTGTCTGTGTGTCTGTGTGTCTGTGTGTCTGTGTGTCTGTGTGTCTGTCTGTCTGTCTGTCTGTCTGTCTGTCTGTCTGTGGTGTGTCGTTTGTGTGTCTGTGTGTGTGTGTCGTTTGTGTGTGTGTGTGTCGTTTGTGACTCACCCTGACGAGGGCGTCGTCGATGATGTGGTCTCGCCGTACTTTGAGCCTGAGGTACGGGTTGAGCTGCTGTCCTTGTACCAGGCTGTAGAGCGCTGTGATCCTCCTCTCGCTGTACATGCTGATGCGGTTGTCGTAGTACAGACCCAGGCTCTTGGTGCAGGCGTTGAGGACGAAGGGACAGCTCTGGAAGGAGAACTTACTCTCCGAGTCCACCTTGAAGAAGGTAAAGTCCTTGTCCATCTCTAGAACATCATTCAACGGTTCGTTGACAAACTCCTCGAAGGGGATGAGGGGTCGTCTGCAGTCCAGGGTCCTGACGCCCAGCTCCTTTTCAAAACGATTCGATTTGAAAATCAAAAAAAGTATTTAAATCTGGATAACGCAGAAACTTGAACAACATATTTACATTTTTTACATTTACATTTTAGTCATTTAGCAGACGCTCTTATCCTGTTAGGGCTAGGGGGCAGTATTTGCACGGCTGGATAAAAAAAATGCACCCGATTTAATCTGGTTACTAATCCTACCCAGTAACTAGAATATGCATATACTTATTATATATGGATAGAAAACACTCTAAAGTTTCTAAAACTGTTTGAATGGTGTCTGTGAGTATAACAGAACTCATTTGGCAGGCAAAACCCTGAGACATTTTCTGACAGGAAGTGGATACCTGATGTGTTGTATTACCTTTAAACCTATCCCATTGAAAAACACAGGGGCTGAGGAATATTTTGGCACTTCCTATTGCTTCCACTAGATGTCACCAGCCTTTACAAAGTGTTTTGAGTCTTCTGGAGGGAGATCTGACCGAACAAGAGCCATGGAACGATGATGGCCCATTAGACACCTGGCGCGCGAGTTCATGTTGGGTACCCTCGTTCCAATACGTTATAAAAGAGTATGCATTCGTCCACCTTGAATATTATTCATGTTCTGGTTAAAAAAGTCCCTAATGATTTATGCTATACAACGTTTGACATGTTTGAACGAACGTAAATATATTTTTTTCCCCTCGTTCATGACGAGAAGTCCGGCTGGCTTAGATCATGTGCTAACAAGACGGAGATTTTTGGACATAAATGATGAGCTTTTTTGAACAAAACTACATTCGTTATGGACCTGTGATACCTGGAAGTGACATCTGATGAAGAGAATCAAAGGTAATGGATTATTTACATAGTATTTTCGATTTTAGATCTCCCCAACATGACGTCTAGTCTGTATCGCAACGCGTATTTTTCTGGGCGCAGTGCTCAGATTATTGCAAAGTGTGATTTCCCAGTAAGGTTATTTTTAAATCTGGCAAGTTGATTGCGTTCAAGAGATGTAAATCTATAATTCTTTAAATGACAATATAATATTTTACCAATGTTTTCTAATTTTAATTATTTAATTTGTGGTGTTGACTTGACTGCCGGTTATTGGAGGGAAACGATTTCCTCAACATCAATGCCATAGTAAAACGCTGTTTTTGGATATAAATATGAACTTGATAGAACTAAAAATGCATGCATTGTCTAACATAATGTCCTAGGAGTGTCATCTGATGGAGATTGTAAAAGGTTAGTGCATCATTTTAGCTGGTTTTATGGTTTTGGTGACCCTGTCTTTGAATTGACAAAACATTACACACAACTCTTGTAAATGTACTGTCCTAACATACTCTAAATTTATGCTTTCGCCGTAAAACCTTTTTGAAATCGTAAAACGTGGTTAGATTAAGGAGATGTTTATCTTTCAAAGGGTGTAAAATAGTTGTATGTTTGAAAAATTTGAATTTTGACATTTATTTGGATTCAAATTTGCCGCTCTTGAAATGCACCTGCTGTTGATGGAGTGCACCACGGGGGGGACGCTAGCGTCCCACCTAGCCCATAGAGGTTATCCAGAGCGACTTGAGTGCATACATTTCTTTTTTTGTACTGGCCCCCCCCCGTGGGAATCGAACCCACAACCCTGGCGTTACAAACACCATGCTCTACCAACTGAGCCACGGAAGACCGGGGCCCATTGTGGTCGTCTCACCTTCTCCAAAGGGTCGACCCGAGGCCCCTTCTTGTTACTCCTCTCCTCCCCCAGGAGCTCCTGCAGGGTGAGCTCGCTGGACTCTGATGCAGGCTCCTCCTCCTCATTATGACCCGTATCCAAGTCTCCTCCCAGGACATTGGCGTAGAACACCAGCTTCAAATAGAATCAAACTTTATTTAACATGCATTTAAAAAAAAAATAATTGCAAAACGCTTTACAGTTTTTTTCCCCAAGACAGATACCCAATCGGGTGGCTTCTAATTGATGCGGTGAGATACCCAAAATCGGGTGGCTCATACTTTTCTCGTCAATGATTTTTATATATTTTTTTCAAACTGGAAAGCAAATGATCCTTCATCACAACGACAGTAGATGAATCAAGTGTATTACTTTTTAAATATTGAAAAGGTACGGATGAAAATAGAACGGTCAATGAGCCATGTGGCATAGAGTAGTACAAGCACGGGAAAGACCCAGGGGATGAAGGATGAGGAGGGTGATGAGGAGGGTGTAGTTGCGAGACTGAGTCTGAGCAGGTGTGATGGCATTGACGTGGTCGTCTGTTTATTGTCTCTTTTATGGTTGTTATTGTTTAAGAATACAAATTAAATCAAATTTTTAAAAAGTCTACAATAAAATATAAATATTAAAAGAATATATATAAAATAATACAGAAATCTTTAAAAGGACAGTAAAATCATTGTTTAAAGGCTAAAAAGGTGCATTTTCAAAAACCTTGACTGTTTCTGTACCTCTTACCTGACAGGGCAAGTCGTTCCATAGCTGTGGGGCGAGAGTGTTCTGCTCCCAGCCTTGGTTCTACTCCTAGGTATTGTTAATAGGCCCCTTGGTTCTACTCCTAGGTATTGCTAATGGACCCCTTGGTTCTACTCCTAGGTATTGCTAATGGACCCCTTGGTTCTACTCCTAGGTATTGCTAATGGACCCCTTGGTTCTACTCCTAGGTATTGCTAATGGACCCCTTGGTTCTACTCCTAGGTATTGCTAATGGACCCCTTGGTTCTACTCCTAGGTATTGCTAATGGACCCCTTGGTTCTACTCCTAGGTACTGCTAATAGACCCCTTGGTTCTACTCCTAGGTATTGCTAATAGACCCCTTGGTTCTACTCCTAGGTATTGCTAATAGACCCCTTGGTTCTACTCCTAGGTATTGCTAATAGACCCCTTGGTTCTACTCCTAGGTATTGCTAATAGACCCCTTGGTTCTACTCCTAGGTATTGCTAATAGACCTTGGTTCTACTCCTAGGTATTGTTAATAGACCTTGGTTCTACTCCTAGGTATTGTTAATAGACCTTGGTTCTACTCCTAGGTATTGTTAATAGACCTTGGTTCTACTCCTAGGTATTGCTAATAGGCCATGGTTCTACTCCTAGGTATTGCTAATAGGCCCCTTGGATCTACTCCTAGGTATTGCTAATGGACCCCTTGGTTCTACTCCTAGGTATTGCTAATGGACCCCTTGGTTCTACTCCTAGGTACTGCTAATGGACCCCTTGGTTCTACTCCTAGGTATTGCTAATAGACCCCTTGGTTCTACTCCTAGGTATTGCTAATAGACCCCTTGGTTCTACTCCTAGGTATTGTTAATAGGCCCCTTGGTTCTACTCCTAGGTATTGCTAATGGACCCCTTGGTTCTACTCCTAGGTATTGCTAATGGACCCCTTGGTTCTACTCCTAGGTATTGCTAATGGACCCCTTGGTTCTACTCCTAGGTATTGCTAATGGACCCCTTGGTTCTACTCCTAGGTATTGCTAATGGACCCCTTGGTTCTACTCCTAGGTATTGCTAATGGACCCCTTGGTTCTACTCCTAGGTATTGCTAATGGACCCCTTGGTTCTACTCCTAGGTACTGCTAATAGACCCCTTGGTTCTACTCCTAGGTATTGCTAATAGACCCCTTGGTTCTACTCCTAGGTATTGCTAATAGACCCCTTGGTTCTACTCCTAGGTATTGCTAATAGACCCCTTGGTTCTACTCCTAGGTATTGCTAATAGACCCCTTGGTTCTACTCCTAGGTATTGCTAATAGACCTTGGTTCTACTCCTAGGTATTGTTAATAGACCTTGGTTCTACTCCTAGGTATTGTTAATAGACCTTGGTTCTACTCCTAGGTATTGTTAATAGACCTTGGTTCTACTCCTAGGTATTGCTAATAGGCCATGGTTCTACTCCTAGGTATTGCTAATAGGCCCCTTGGATCTACTCCTAGGTATTGCTAATGGACCCCTTGGTTCTACTCCTAGGTATTGCTAATGGACCCCTTGGTTCTACTCCTAGGTACTGCTAATGGACCCCTTGGTTCTACTCCTAGGTATTGCTAATAGACCCCTTGGTTCTACTCCTAGGTATTGCTAATAGACCCCTTGGTTCTACTCCTAGGTATTGCTAATAGACCCCTTGGTTCTACTCCTAGGTATTGCTAATAGACCCCTTGGTTCTACTCCTAGGTATTGCTAATAGACCCCTTGGTTCTACTCCTAGGTATTGCTAATAGACCCCTTGGTTCTACTCCTAGGTATTGTTAATAGACCTTGGTTCTACTCCTAGGTATTGTTAATAGACCTTGGTTCTACTCCTAGGTATTGTTAATAGACCTTGGTTCTACTCCTAGGTATTGTTAATAGACCTTGGTTCTACTCCTAGGTATTGCTAATAGACCCCTTGGGTCTACTCCTAGGTATTGCTAATAGACCCCTTGGTTCTACTCCTAGGTAATGGACCATCGTTCTACTCCTAGGTATTGCTAATAGTCCCCTTGGTTCTACTCCTAGGTAATGGACCTTGGTTCTACTCCTAGGTATTGCTAATAGATACCTTGGTTCTACTCCTAGGTATTGCTAATAGGCCATGGTTCTACTCCTAGGTATTGCTAATAGGCCATGGTTCTACTCCTAGGTATTGCTAATAGGCCCCTTGGATCTACTCCTAGGTATTGCTAATAGACCCCTTGGTTCTACTCCTAGGTATTGCTAATAGACCCCTTGGTTCTACTCCTAGGTATTGCTAATAGTTTGTATGGAACGAGCATGTCTGTCAGATCAGATTGACCAAGGCAGTACCTTCAGACACTTGGCTGCAGCCACCACACACTCATCATCGTTGACCAGACTGTCGCTGTCGTACTCGTTGCTGATTACCTTAAGAAATGAGAATAATACATTTAAATGTGTATAACAGCTAAAAGCATTTCACTGTACTGTTTACACCTGCTGTATCCTGTGCATGTGACAAATCACTTCTGGTTTAGATTGAGTTAGCGCTATTCATTACAGAGGAATCAAACTCTAGCTAGGTAGAAAAAAAAATGACAAAATGCATAAAGAATATTGAGCATGTAACTGTGCATTCTGTATAATTCAGTCTTGTCGACTGCGAGCCTGAATGAAATTTAAAAAAAAAACTCTAATCTGATCAAGAATGTAACGTTACCGTGTAGGTGATGAGCTGCTGGAAGGTCTCCATCATACGCCTGATGTGCTCTACACTGTACTGAGACCACAGGCGAGTCAGCTTGGCCAGGGCAGGCAGAGGGAGTTTACTCATACACTTACAGAACAGAGGCATGGCCATCTCCAGGTACTCTGGGCTGTGAAGGCTGCTGTTCTCCATCACGATGATGAAGATGTTTAGGTAGTCTGGGTTGGTGTCGTACACGTCTAGATAGGTTAGATCCAGCTCTACGTTGGGAGTTAGGTAGACCAGGGCGTTGAGGAAGGCTGATTCGATCTTCTCGTTGGAGAGGAGTCTGTCGTACACTCTCCTCACAGCTTCTATGTCCACAGAGACCTCGACAGGACCCAGTCTGTTCTCCGTCGATCCCGTCGCTCCTTCCATGGACGCCGAGGCCTCCGATTCCTCTGATTCCTGCTCCATGGCCGTGGTTCTCTCCTTGTCATCCTCGTCCTTGTCCTCATCTTTGGCCTGGTGGGTCTTGCGCTGCTCCTTGGTGTTGGGGTGTTGTTCCTTGTCTTTCCTGAAGCTCTGCACCAGAGCGTCAGCGCTGGAGAAGATCCTCCCGATGACTCGGATCAGAGGAGAGTAGTCCTTCTTCCCCTCGCAGATACTCAGGATCTCGTACACCTTCTCCTCAGTCAGGTAATGCACCTCTGGACACAGAGAGATCACAGATAAAATGAATACATGGGCAGCCATTTAATTCTCTCTAAAATGAATGCATGGGCAACCATTTGATTCACTCTAAAATGAATGCATGGGCAACCATTTGATTCACTCTAAAATGAATGCATGAGCAACCATTTGATTCTCTAAAATGAATGCATGGGCAGCCATTTAATTCTCTCTAAAATGAATACACGTGCAAAAATGTGATTCTCTCTAAAATTAATGCATGAGCAACCATTTGATTCTCTAAAATGAATGCATGGGCAGCCATTTAATTCTCTCTAAAATGAATACACGTGCAAAAATGTGATTCTCTCTAAAATTAATGCATGAGCAACCATTTGATTCTCTCTAAAATGAATGAACATTGAATAGCAATAGAGGGAAAAAAAAGGTCACACAGGGCAGTGCACTATTCAGGGTGCCATTTTGGGACTGTGAAAATTATTGTGTTTACCTCTGAAGTCTTCCCTAGGGGGAAACAGGTTGTCTTCGTGGTCTGGCATCTTCCCGTGACGGTCGCCCGATAAGGCAGGGTGGGTTTCTTTGGCACTGCTGTTGTCAGGGAAGGCAGCAGAGTGACGACCACACAGTTTGGCATTCATTTTATAGAGCTCCAGGGCTCTGATAGCTGCCGTGTTGTGATCCAGCGGTTGAAAACCAAGACACGAAGCACAGAACTCATTCGTGCAGGCCCCATTTCCACAGCCCTCTGTTAACTGGCAAAAGTAGCGCTCAATTAGATGCTTTGCAGCCGCTCTCTTCCTGTACAGGACATTCAGACAGGAAGTGACAAGGTTTTAGTACGATGACCATTGAAAAGGAAGCTTGCTCATCACACGACTAACAAAAACACACACAGATAGATCAAATTTACAATGTTATTTAAAAAGCACAAAAACAATCAAAACAGTCAGAATAAACTAGCGATGCAACAGCTATGCTAAATGTACTAATCGTAAGTTAAACACAGCACTGCATTCATTTGGAGGAAAATTTTGTAGGCCTATGATTTGGCTCCAATGTTGCAAATTGATACATGTCAAAAATGACGACATGTTAAAAATGAACTGACTGAATCACCATAGTGTCATATCAGACTAACGATCTATCCTTACTTCACAATGTCATATCAGAATGATAATATCTATCCTTACATCACAATGTCATAGACTAACGATCTATCCTTACATCACAATGTTAAATCATATCAGAATGATAATATCTATCCTTATATCACAATGTCATATCATATCAGAATGATAATATCTATCCTTACATCACAATGTCATATCATATCAGAATGATAATATCTATCCTTACATCACAATGTCATATCATATCAGAATGATAATATCTATCCTTACATCACAATGTCATATCATAATGATAATATCTATCCTTACATCACAATGTCATATCAGAATGATAATATCTATCCTTACATCACAATGTCATATATCAGAATGATAATATCTATCCTTACATCACAAAGTCATATCATATCAGAATGATAATATCTATCCTTACATCACAATGTCATATCAGACTAACGATCTATCCTTACATCACAATGTCATGTCATATCAGAATGATAATATCTATCCTTACATCACAATGTTATATCAGAATGATAATATCTATCCTTACATCACAATGTCATATAAGAATGATAATATCTATCCTTACATCACAATGTCATATCAGAATGATAATATCTATCCTTACATCACAATGTCATCATATCAGAATGATAATATCTATCCTTACATCACAATGTCATCATATCAGAATGATAATATCTATCCTTACATCACAATGTCATCATATCAGAATGATAATATCTATCCTTACATCACAATGTCATATCAGAATGATAATATCTATCCTTACATATCAGAATGATAATATCTATCCTTACATATCAGAATTATAATATCTATCCTTACATCACAATTACATATCAGAATGATAATATCTATCTTTACATCACAATGTCATATATGAGAATTATAATATCTATCCTTACATAACAATGTCATATCAGAATGATAATATCTATCCTTACATATCAGAATGATAATATCTATCCTTACATCACAATGACATATCAGAATGATAATATCTATCCTTACATATCAGAATGATAATATCTATCCTTACATCACAATGACATATCAGAATGATAATATCTATCCTTACATCACAATGTCATATAACAGAATGATAATGTCTATCCTTACATCACAATGTCATATCAGAATGATAATATCTATCCTTAAATCACAATGTCATATCAGAATGATAATATCTATCCTTACATATCAGAATGATAATATCTATCCTTACATCACAATGTCATATATCAGAATGATAATATCTATCCTTACATCACAATGTCATATAACAGAATGATAATATCTATCCTTAAATCACAATGTCATATCAGAATGATAATATCTATCCTTACATCACATTGTCATATCATATCAGAATGATAATATCTATCCTTACATCACAATGTCATATCATATCAGAATGATAATATGTATCCTTACATCACAATGTCATATCAGAATTATAATATATATCCTTACATATCAGAATGATAATATCTATCCTTACGTAACAATGTCATATCAGAATGATTATATCAATCCTTACATGACAATGTCATATCATATCAGAATGATAATATCTATCCATACATCACAATGTCATATCAGAATGATAATATCTATCCCTACATGACAATGTCATATGAGAATGATGATATCTATCCTTACATCACAATGTCATATCATATCAGAATGATACTTTCTATCCTTACATCACAACGTCTATCAGAATGGTAATATCTATCCTTACATCACATTGTCATATCAGAATGATAATGTCTATCCTTACATCACAATGTCATATCAGAATGATAATATCTATCCTTACATCACATTGTCATATCATATCAGAATGATAATATCTATCCTTACATCACAATGTCATATCATATCAGAATGATAATATGTATCCTTACATCACAATATCATATCAGAATTATAATATATATCCTTACATATCAGAATGATAATATCTATCCTTACGTAACAATGTCATATCAGAATGATTATATCAATCCTTACATGACAATGTCATATCATATCAGAATGATAATATCTATCCATACATCACAATGTCATATCAGAATGATAATATCTATCCCTACATGACAATGTCATATGAGAATGATGATATCTATCCTTACATCACAATGTCATATCATATCAGAATGATACTTTCTATCCTTACATCACAATGTCATATCAGAATGATAATATCTATCCTTACATCACAATGTCATATCATATCAGAATCGTAATATCTATCCTTACATCACAATGTCATATCAGAATGATAACATCTATCCTTACATCACAATGTCATATCAGAATGATAATATCTATCCTTACATCACAATGTTATATCAGAATGATAATGTCTATCCTTACATCACAATGTTATATCAGAATGATAATATCTATCCTTACATCACAATGTCATATCATATCAGAATCGTAATATCTATCCTTACATCACAATGTCATATCAGAATGATAACATCTATCCTTACATCACAATGTCATATCAGAATGATAATATCTATCCTTACATCACAATGTCATATCAGAATGATAACATCTATCCTTACATCACAATGTCATATCAGAATGATAATATCTATCCTTACATCACAATGTCATATCAGAATGATAATGTCTATCCTTACATCACAATGTTATATCAGAATGATAATGTCTATCCTTACATCACAATGTTATATCAGAATGATAATATCTATCCTTACATCACAATGTCATATCAGAATGATAATGTCTATCCTTACATCACAATGTCATATCAGAATGATAATATCTATCCTTACATCACAATGTCATATCAGAATGATAATATCTATCCTTACATCACAATGTCATATCAGAATGATAATATCTATCCTTACATCACAATGTTATATCAGAATGATAAAATCTATCCTTACATCACAATGACATATCATATCAGAATGATAATATCTATCCTTATATCACAATGTCATATCATATCAGAATGATAATATCTATCCTTACATAACAATGTCATATCAGAATGATAATATCTATCCTTACATCACAATGTCATATCAGAATGACGACATCTATCCTTACATCACAATGTCATATCAGAATGATAATATATATCCTTACATCACAATGTCATATCATATCAGAATGATAATATCTATCCTTACATCACAATGTCATATCAGAATGATAATATCTATCCTTACATCACAATGTCATATCAGAATGATAATATCTATCCTTACATCACAATGTCATATCAGAATGATAATATCTATCCTTACATCACAATGTCATATCAGAATGATAATATCTATCCTTGCATCACAATGTCATATCAGAATGATAATATCTATCCTTACATCACAATGTCATATCGGAATGATTATATCTATCCTTACATCACAAAGTCATATATCAGAATGATAATATCTATCCTTACATCACAATGTCATATCGGAATGATTATATCTATCCTTACATCACAAAGTCATATATCAGAATGATAATATCTATCCTTACATCACAATGTCATATCAGAATGATAATATCTATCCTTGCATCACAATGTCATATCAGAATGATAATGTCTATCCTTACATCACAATGTTATATCAGAATGATAAAATCTATCCTTACATCACAATGACATATCATATCAGAATGATAATATCTATCCTTACATCACAATGTCATATATGAGAATGATGATATCTATCCTAACATCACAATGTCATATCATATCAGAATGATAATATCTATCCTTATATCACAATGTCATATCATATCAGAATGATAATATCTATCCTTACATAACAATGTCATATCAGAATGATAATATCTATCCTTACATCACAATGTCATATCAGAATGACGACATCTATCCTTACATCACAATGTCATATCATATCAGAATGATAATATCTATCCTTACATCACAATGTCATATCACAATGATAATATCTATCCTTACATCACAATGTCATATCAGAATGATAATATCTATCCTTACATCACAATGTCATATCAGAATGATAATATCTATCCTTACATCACAATGTCATATCATATCAGAATGGTAATATCTATCCTTACATCACAATGTCATATCAGAATGACGACATCTATCCTTACATCACAATGTCATATCATATCAGAATGATAATATCTATCCTTACATCACAATGTCATATCAGAATGATAATATCTATCCTTGCATCACAATGTCATATCAGAATGATAATATCTATCCTTACATCACAATGTCATATCGGAATGATTATATCTATCCTTACATCACAAAGTCATATATCAGAATGATAATATCTATCCTTACATCACAATGTCATATCATATCAGAATGATAATATCTATCCTTACATCACAATGTCATATCAGAATGATAATATCTATCCTTACATATCAGAATGATATCTATCCTTACATCACAATGACATATCAGAATGATAATATCTATCATTACATATCAGAATGATAATATCTATCCTTACATCACAATGTCATATCAGAATGATAATATCTATCCTTACATCACAATGTCATATCAGAATGATAATATCTATCCTTACATCACAATGTCATATCAGAATGATAATATCTATCCTTACATCACAATGTCATATCAGAATGATAATATCTATCCTTACATCACAATGTCATATCAGAATGATAATATCTATCCTTACATATCAGAATGAAAATATCTATCCTTACATATCAGAATGATAATGTATATCCTTACATCACAATGTCATATCAGAATGATAATATCTATCCTTACATCACAATGTCATATCATATCAGAATGATAATATCTATCCTTACATCACAATGTCATATATCAGAATGATAATATCTATGCTTACATCACAATGTCATATCAGAATGATAATATCTATCCTTACATCACAATGTCATATCAGAATGATAATATCTATCCTTACATCACAATGTCATATCATATCAGAATGATAATATCTATCCTTACATCACAATGTCATATCATATCAGAATGATAATATCAATCCTTACATCACAATGTCATATCAGAATGATAATATCTATCCTTACATATCAGAATGATAATATCTATCCTTACATCACAATGTCCTATCAGAATGATAATATTTATCCTTACATATCAGAATGATAATATCTATCCTTAAATCACAATGTCATATCAGAATGATAATATCTATCCTTACATCACAATGTTATATCACAATGATATTATCTATCCTTACATCACAATATCATATCAGAATGATAATATCTATCCTTACATCACAATGTCATATCAGAATGATAATATCTATCCTTACATCACAATGTCATATCATATCAGAATGATAATATCAATCTTTATATCACAATGTCATATCAGAATGATAATATCTATCCTTACATATCAGAATGATAATATCTATCCTTACATCACAATGTCATATATCAGAATGATAATATCTATGCTTACATCACAATGTCATATATCAGAATGATAATATCTATCCTTACATCACAATGTCATATCAGAATGATAATATCTATCCTTACATCACAATGTCATATCATATCAGAATGATAATATCTATCCTTACATCACAATGTCATATCATATCAGAATGATAATATCAATCCTTACATCACAATGTCATATCAGAATGATAATATCTATCCTTACATATCAGAATGATAATATCTATCCTTACATCACAATGTCCTATCAGAATGATAATATTTATCCTTACATATCAGAATGATAATATCTATCCTTAAATCACAATGTCATATCAGAATGATAATATCTATCCTTACATCACAATGTTATATCACAATGATATTATCTATCCTTACATCACAATGTCATATCAGAATGATAATATCTATCCTTACATCACAATGTCATATCAGAATGATAATATCTATCCTTACATCACAATGTCATATCATATCAGAATGATAATATCAATCTTTATATCACAATGTCATATCAGAATGATAATATCTATCCTTACATATCAGAATGATAATATCTATCCTTACATCACAATGTCATGTCATATCAGAATGATAATATCCATCCTTACATCACAATGTCATATCAGAATGATAATATCTATCCTTACATCACAATGTCATATCAGAATGATAATACCTATCCTTACATCACAATGTCATATTAGAATGATATCTATCCTTACATCACAATGTCATATCATATTAGAATGATATATCTATCCTTACATCACAATGTCATATCAGAATGATAATATCTATCCTTACATATCAGAATGAAAATATCTATCCTTACATATCAGAATGATAGTATATCCTTACATCACAATGTCATATCAGAATGATAATATCTATCCTTACATCACAATGTCATATCATATCAGAATGATAATATCTATCCTTACATCAAAATGTCATATCAGAATGATAATATCTATCCTTACATCACAATGTCATATCATAATGATAATATCTATCCTTACATCACAATGTTATATCATATCAGACTAACGATCTATCCTTACATCAGAATGTCATATCAGAATGATAATATCTATCCTTACATCACAATGTCATATCATATCAGAATGATAATATCTATCCTTACATCACAATGTCATATCATATCAGAATGATAATATCTATCCTTACATCACAATGTCATATATCAGAATGATAATATCTATGCTTACATCACAATGTCATATATCAGAATGATAATATCTATCCTTACATCACAATGTCATATCAGAATGATAATATCTATCCTTACATGACAATGTCATATCATATCAGAATGATAATATCTATCCTTACATCACAATGTCATATCATATCAGAATGATAATATCCATCCTTACATCACAATGTCATATCAGAATGATAATATCTATCCTTACATCACAATGTCATATCAGAATGATAATACCTATCCTTACATCACAATGTCATATCAGAATGATAATATCTATCCTTACATCACAATGTCATATCAGAATGATAATATCAATCCTTACATCACAATGTCATATCAGAATGATAATATCTATCCTTACATATCAGAATGATAATATCTATCCTTACATCACAATGTCATATCAGAATGATAATATCTATCCTTACATCAAAATGTCATATCAGAATGATAATATCTATCTTTACATAACAATTTCATATCAGAATGATATCTATCCTTACATCACAATGTCATATCATATTAGAATGATAATATCTATCCATACATCACAATGTTATATCATACCAGAATGATAATATCTATCCT